>NW_027205603.1:54530132-55730132 GCF_024711535.1 Dipodomys merriami
GTGTATGATATTTTGATGAGTTGTTGAAGTTGATTGGCCAAAATTCTCTTTCTTTGATGAGTCCCCTGGTTTTGGGATGAGGGCTACGATAGCCTCATAAAAAGAGTTTGGTAGCAAACTTTCACTTTCAATTTCATTGAAGAGTTGGAGAACTATTGGTGTGAGTTATGCTTGGAAGGCTTTGAGATTTCAGCTGTAAATCCATTCTGTCCTGGGCTTTTCTTGGGTGGGAGGTCTCATTGTTGCTTATATTTCGGTGCTTGATATGGGTCTGTTAAGTTGGTTTAAATCGTCTTGGTTTACTTTGGGTATGTCAGTATTTGCTAGAAAATTATCCATCAAGATTCATCAACTTCTCAAGATTCTCAAACTTATTAGAATAAAGGTTTGAGAAATATTCCCTTATAATGTTTGAATCTTGGTTGTTTCTGTGGTGATGTTTCCATTCTCATCTCTGAGTTTGTTTACTTGGATGTGTTCTCTTCTTTTTCAGATAAGATTTGCTAAGGGTCTGTCAATTTTGTTAGTTTTTTGAAGAACTAACTCTTTGATCCTTTTTATGTTTTTTTGGACTCTAATTCATTTAATTCCGATTTATTATTAATTATTTTTTTCAGTCTACTGGATTGGGGTTTAGTTTTTTGGTCTTTTTCAAGGAGCTTCAGGTGCCTTGTTAAATTGTTGGTTTCAGATCTCTCCGATTTGTTGATGTAGGAACTCAGAACTATGAACTTGCCTCTGAGTACTGCCTTTACTGTGTCCCAGAGAAGCTGGTAATTTGTGTGTTCTTTTTCTTAAATATCATGAACATTTGTATTTCTTTCTAATCTCTTCCATGACCCACTGGTGGTTCAACCGTGTGTTGTTCAGCCTCTATGTGTTATAGGATTCTCTTTGGTGTTGTATTTTAATTTTACTCCCTGTGGTCTGAGAGAATACAGGGCATAACTTCAATGTTTCTGAATTTGGACAAATTTGCTTTGTGACCTAAAATGTGGTTTATTTTGGAGAATGTTCCATGGAAAGAATGTGTAGTCTGATGCTGCAGGGTGAAATATTTGGTAGATGTCTGTTAAGTCTAGTTGATCTATGCAATTGTTTAGATCCAAGTTTTCTCTGTTGAGTTTTGCCAGGTTGATTTATCCAGTGTGGATAATGGTGTGTTAAAGTCCCCAACAATTAATGTCTTTGGATCTGTGTGAGATTTGAGGGAAAGTAGTGTTTCTTGGATAATTTTGGGTACTCCATTATTTGGTGAATAGATATTTAGAGTTGTAATATCTTCCTGAGGAGAGATCCCTTAAACAGTATATAATGACTTACTTTGTCTCTTCTCGCTAATTTGGAGTCTATTTTATCTGACACTAGGATTGCACCTCCTACCTGTTTATAGGGGCTGTTTTCTTGGTAAATTTTAATCAAACCTTTCACTTTCAGAATATGTTTTTGTGAGCAAGGTGTGTCTCTTGAAGGCAGCAGATAGAAGGATCTTGCTTTTTGATCCAAGAAGACAATTTATGTCACTCAATTTGAGAGTAAAGTCCATTAATATTGAGAGTTAGGACTGAGGTGTTTGGTAGTTCCTGCTAGGTTATTCACCTTCTTGAGGGCTGTGCTAATTGGGTTCTTCCTATGATACTTGGATTCTCTGTTTCAGGACTGTTTTTTTGGCCTTTATTTTGCTCTTGTTGATTTTCTGTAAGTAGGACATCTTTAAGTATCTTTTGTAGGGCTGGTTTGGTGGTGATATATTGTTTCAATTTTTCTTTGATGTGGAAGATTTTTATTTGTCCTTCCATTATGGAGTTTAGCTGGGTACAGTATTCTTGGTGATATTTGTTTGTCTTTAGGGTGTGGCATACATCTTCCCATTCTCTTCTTGCTGTCATTGTCTCTACTGAGAAATATGAAGTTATTCTGATTGGCTTCCCTTTATAGGTGATTGATATTTTCTCCCTGACAACTTTGAGAATCCTTTCCTTGGTCTCAATTGGTCCTGTCTGGATTGCAATGTCATAGTAGGATGTCTTGGTTTAGTCTGGTCTATTTGGGGTTCTAAATGCTTTTTGTATCTGAATAGTCCTATCTTTTTGCATGTTTGGGAAGTTCTCTGCTAGAATCCTGTTAAATAAATTTTCTAGAACTTTAACTTCTGTCTCTAGGCCTTCCTCTACATCCATTAATTAGCCTTAAATTAGGCCTTATGATTGTGTCTTCTAAATGTTGAATAGATCTATCATATTTCTTGAATTTGTCTTGAATAGTGTGTGTTTTCTCTGTAATATCTAGGCTGTTGTCAATCCCAGAGATTCGATCTTCTGCATGGTCTAACCTACTGTCAAGACTTTGTATTTTTTAAATTTCCTTTCCTTCTAATTGGTCAGATTGTATAGCTTCAAATTTTTTGTTGGAGCTTTGTTTTAGATCTTGTATAGACTTCTTTACCTCCTTAATTTGATTTTCAGTGTTTATTCTCAAATCCCTTAGTTGATTGGTTATAGTTTCATTGGACTGCCTTTCCTTCATTCAGCATTCCCTTTTTGGCCGGCATAGATTCCTCCAGGTTTCTGTTTGTGGATTCCATGAATGCCTCTATAAATCTTTGTTTAAACTCATCTTGTTCATGCAATTCCCCTATTAATCTTTGATTACCCTTTTCATGCTCATGAATTCCTCTATTAACCTTTGATTAGCTTCAACATGCTTACACAGAGTCCTTTGCTGGCTTTCAATCTTTTTATCCAGCAGTTTACCAGTAGTGTTTGTATTTTGGGAACTCTCCTCTGTATTACTCATTAACTGCTCTGTTGCCTGATTATCGTGAGCAGGAGTTGAGATACCTGGACTTGCCATTTTTCTTGTGTTTCTATGGCTTGTTCTGCCCATTTGGGTATGTAAGCAAAACTGATTCTGTGCTAGAACACTATTTTAAGGCAAATATCAACCAGATGTACAGATTATTTGATACCGTCAAAATGATACAAATACAATCTAGTTCAACACCTACAATCTAGTTCAACAACAAACAACTAGGAATCAATGGACTAAGAAAATAAAAAAAAGGATTCAACAGACCAGAAACCAATAGTTTTAGGGAGAATTGTGAGGAGAACATAAGATTAGAAGAATGTAGGGGGGGGAAAGGAGAGAGGAAATATAACCAAACCTAAATTCAGAGAGAGGAAAAGGATAGAAGGAAAGGAGAAGATATAGAAAAGTGAAAAATGGAAATCTCTCTCTCTCTCTCTCCATATATATATATAGTCGGCCATGGGGCTTGAACTCTGGGTCTGGGTACTGTTCCTCAGCTCTTCAGCTCAAGGCTAGTACTAAACCACTTGAGCCACAGCACAACTTCTGGTTTTCTAGTGGTTTATTGGATATAAGAGTCTCACAGGCTTTACTGCCGGGGCTGGCTTTGAACCAAGATCCTCAGATCTCAATCTCCTGAGTAGCTAGGATTACAGGTGTGAGTCACCAGCTCCTGGTGGAAAATAAAAAATTTAAAAATGAAATACTTAAAAAATTATAATAGTATAAAGAAACAATACTACAATTACAGGAGTTAAGGATGGGAGTTTGTGAATTGAGTAAAGCATATCTGAATTAAGTATGCACACAATGAAGGATAAGGTCTATTAATTGAAGAAAGGTATATATCTGGGGATTAACAGAACAGTTATTAAGTCAATCTAAAAAACAAAAAGGAGCCAAAGGGAAAAGAGTAAAAAGAGATTTAAAGAAATCCTAAAATATGTTAAATAATGCTGCAATAAACATAGTTGTGCTAGTAGCTTTTGTATGGCCTTGTTTGTGATCATTTGGGTAAATGCCCAAAAGTAGGATTGCTGGGTCATAGGGAAGCTCTATGAGGAGTCTTTTGAGGAACCTCCATACTCCTTTCCAAAGTGGTTGAACAAGTTTATACTCTAAAATATGATTGATGAAAAAATAAAAAATGAAATTATATAGAATAAAGAATTGCATTTTTTTCTCACAGAAAAATAAATGAACCCAATAGATATTTTTGTACCCTAGTAGGGTCATCCAATGTTTTACAGAATAGATTTCGAGAGAGCTCATTGAACTAATTCTAGTCTTTCTTTGCACTCTGACTGCTGTGCTCTCAGTTTCCAAATTCTATAAATGTGACAACTACCAACATCATGTGCTTGCTGTGAGGACCAGTTTACCTATTATTAACACCCCAGAGCTGTTAGGATAATAATGTGACAGTTGGAAGACCATGGTTGCCTCCTAAGAAAATTTCCATTCAGCAAATACAAAATGAGAACCCAAACGGTATTACATTGGCATTAGGCCTTGGTTGCTTCAAAACAGGAAGCAATTTAATTTAATTTCTTTATTCTAGCTGTTTGTTGACTTGATTTTTTAAAGTTTCAGTCCTGGGGTTTGAAGTTAGAGTATGGTGTTGTTCCTGAACTTATTTATTTTTATTTTTCTCAGGGCTATTCTGTACCACTTGGGCCATAGCTCCACTTTCAGGTGTTACTTGGAGATAGAAAAAAATAATGCAAGCCAACCCCCAAACATAAGTTGCATGGTTTCCCTCAGTTGTTGTAACTAGAATGTGCCTATAAATCTATAAGTAAACATACTGGATGGTAAAAGACAATAAAAATACACTTAGACATGGTTAATTATACAAGACATTCATTAGTGAGAACAAAGGAGTGTATTCTTGGGAGAGGATCACAAAGGCTCAATAGCTATGTGCATAATGACACATATGGAAATGAACTCCAATATATGGAAAGAAGTTTGCTTTTGTTATTTTTTTCCTCCCTTGTCACTAATTTTGTAGTTTTTGTCTTGTAGGTAAGTTTATCTGTTTGGGAGAGCACAGAAATTGTAGGACAAAAGGTGAACACATGCAGTATTGATACTAGACACTATGTTGAAAATGAACTATACAACTTGTGTGTGAGGGGATTGGCAGGGAAAGCCTGGGAGAAAGTGAAGGAAGGGGTGACACTGTTCAAAAAGAAATGTATGCATTACCTGACTTAAATAACTGTAACTCCTCTGTGCATCACATTTACAATAACAGTAATATTTTTTTTAAAGGAAGTGTCTCATGGACTTTCCTGCCTTGGCTGGAAATTCTCAGATCTCAGCATTCTGAATAGATAGGATTATGGGCATGAGATACCTGTTAACTTGATTTCTGTCCAATGTTTATGGTTTTCTTAAATGACTTATTTTTTTTTCGAGTTGGGATTTTTTAAATTTATTTTTATTTTTATTTTTATTGTGAACATACTGTACAGAGAGGTTACAATTACATGGGCAAGATAATGAGTATATTTCTTATCAAGCATTGCAGCCTCCTCTTTGTTTACCCTTCACATCCCTTCCCAGCCTCTGCCCGCTCCCCAACCCAATCTTCCCCCCCCACCAAAGTTGTAAAGTTCGTTTTCGACATGACAACTTGTATTTCTCATTGTTGCAACGGGTCCACCTGTATCCTTAAACGACTTGTTTTTCCCCTTCTCCTCCACAAATTATACCTACATCAAATATAGTGAAAGCAGGGGTTATACTGTGGGGGAGGAACATACAAAGCAACAAAGAAATAATCTTATAAATGCATTAGAAACAAATGCATGAAAGAAAAGAACCATTTCTTTCTATTTTTTTTCTTTTTGCTTATGTGGTGCTGAGGAATCGAACCCAGGGCCTCATGCATGCACGGCAAGCATGCTCTACCACTGAGCCACCTTCCCAACCTGAAAAAGAACATTTAAATACGTATCTAAGGGTTCATTTTCCTAACATCACATTATCTGACCTTTTCTGCTTGACTCATACATATACTAGATATTGCAAATAAGGGAAACCATGGGACTTATGTTTCTTTGGGCTTGGCTTACTTCACTTAATATAATTTTTTCCAAGCCTTTCCATTTCCTAACAAATAGGGCAATGTCATTCTTTCTGATGGAGGCATAGAATTCCATTTTGTATATATACCACATTTTCTTGATCCATTCATCTACTGAGGGGCATCTGGGTTGGTTCCATATCTTAACGATGGTAAATAATGCTGCAATAAACATAGTCGTGCTGGTAGCTTTATTGTGGTCTTGTTTGTAAACATTTGGGTAAATGCCCAAAAGTAGGATTGCTGGGTCATAGGGAGCTCTATGTGAAGTCTTTTGAGAAACCTCCATACTTCTTTCCAAAGTGGTTGAACAAGTTTACACTCCCACCAACAATGAAGTAAGGTTCCCTTTTGTCCACATCCCCTGCAGCATCTGTTGTTATTAGAGTTCTTGATTTTTGCCATTCTAACTGGGGTGAGGTGGTATCTCATTGTTGTTTTGATTTGCATTTCTTTTATGGCTAGGGAGGTTGAGCATGTCTTCATGTGTCTATTGGCCATCCTTCTTTCTTCTTCAGAGAAGTTTCTCTTTAAGTCTTTCGCCCACTTATTTATTGGGCAGTTGTTTCTTTGAGGATTTGTTGTTGGGGGATTTAATTTTTTGAGTTCCAGGTATATTTTAGATATGAGACCCTGTCCTTTGTATGGCTAGTGAAGATCTCCCAATCCGTAGGCTTTGCATTGATCTTGCTAGCTATGTCCTTTGCCATGCAGAAGCTCTACAACTTTATGCAATCCCATTTGTCCAACCTTTCTTTGATTTGTTGTTTCTGGGTCTCTATTAAGAAAATTTTGGCCTGCGTCAAGGAGACCTAGAGTTTCTCCTATTCCATCCTGTAATGTTTTCAGAGTGTCTGCTTTGACTCTGAGGTCTTTGATCTATTTGGAGTTGATTCTGGTGCAGGGTGATATATAAGGATCTAGCTTTAGTTTTCTACAAGTAGTTAACCAATTTTGCCAGCACCATTTACTGAAGAGGCTGTCTAAATGACTTATTTTTTATCTTTAATTTCATTTTCAGTTGAAGCAGATTTGGAATTATTGCATAAAGGACTTTTGTATCTATGTTCATGAGAAAGAGTAGCCTCTACTTCATACACACTAATTTGTGTATTAGGAGTATGTGTGTATGACTGTGTGTGTGATGTGTGTTGTCATGTTTGGATATTAAGATTATGCTGATTCCAACAATTAGTTGAGAATAACTTCCTGGTCCTAAATTTTGTGAAAAGTTTGTGTAAGGAATGTTTTATTTTTCTTAACAAATCCTTAAAGAAACAACTGCCCAATAGACAAGTGGACTAAAGACTTAGAAACTTCTCTAAAGAGTAAATAAGAATGGCCAATAGACATATGAAGAAATGCTCAACCTCTCTAGCCATAAAAGAAATGCAAATCAAAACAACATTGAGATACCACCTCACCCCATTTAAATGGCTATAATTAAGAACTCTAATAACAACAGATGCTGGAGGGAATGTGGACAGAAGGGAACCTTACTGCATTGTTGGTGGGAGTGTAAACTTGTTCAACCACTTTGGAAAGCAGTATGGGGGTTCCTCACATAGCACTCTTCTATGACCCAGCAATCCCACTTTTGGACATTTACCCAAATGATCACAAATGTTTGATAATATTTTCTATGAATGCAATTTAATGATGGGAATTTGATATTGAATCAATTTTCTTCCTAGAGTTAGCTTTTCATTTTATCTTCTCTCACCTCATAAGTGTAATTTCCAAAAAAATTTGCTCTGTCTAAAATTTTAGGTTGATTGATCAATTTTTACAAATTGTTCATCCTTTTAATAAATAAATTATTAAAAGACATGTGGAATATGGCTAGCCTAGGTAGAGATCAAAATCCCACTTTTGAAGTCTGATGTGTACAGAATAGTTTTGAGCCATCATAAGGTGGTCCTATCCTAAATTGAACCATCACTAAGTTGGTATTGTATTTATACTGTGGACAATGTTTAGATTCAATGGGAGAGGCCCAGTGGAAAAGTGGGTTGGTAATCATTTAAGCAGCGTAAGGAATTAGATGTAAGTTCCAGGAGGGAAATTTGCCAAGATGATCCCCAGGTTCCAAAGATCTACTTTGCTAGTTCTGTGCTGCAATTCAGTTTCCTATTTTCACTGAAAAATTTGAGCATATAATTCTAACATTTTATACGAATTAAATGAGCCAATGAAATATGTAGCCTTTAGCTTCTAGTAATGTTTGGCAAATGATCACTAGTGTCATCACTGTCATCATCATCTTCATTTGAAAATGAAAATGGACATTAAAAGAGATGTCAGTCCTGCTTTTTTTCCCCCTGCCCATCTGGCTTTTAAAATAGAATGGCTTGTGAAATTGATGTCAGAGCTGTGTTACTAGGAAAATATCTGGATAAAAATATTACACTTGTTGCTATTACTCTATTTATTGAATTAGTGTTGGAAATGAGAGGGGACTGTTTTATTCCAATCCTCTTGCTGCCCAAGTCATGTGTTATAAAATAACAAATTTGTTCTCTACCAATGGATTTGGAAATGGGATTCAAGATTTATAACCATGGATAAAAAAAAACTGATCAGTGCCCTGTAAATGTTATTATTAACTGACACAATTCAGTAGGCATATTTTAGTATGATTGTTTAGACTCCAGTGCCTAAGCATCAGAGTAGACTTGTCATGCTTCCCTGAGAATATTCGTTAAGTTCTAAAACTCCTTTATTCAAATAAACTTTACTGGAGTGTGAAGTCAGGTAAGCTGGGTATTTTCAACTGTGAAGCATGGATTTCCTCTAATTCGTCTCACTGATGAGGCCCACTATGAAATCCTCACACATGCAGCTCTCCTTTTCTTTCAGTATGGTAACCCATGGAACTGGGCCACCGGGACTCATGCTTGTCATCCTAGCTATTTGAAAGGCTGGATGAGCTCAGGCTTAAAATCTCTTTTTCAACCCATAGCTGGGTATGGGCCAATTGGGTGTTATACCTTTCATCCTATGATACATGACAGGATTATCAGAATGGAGGTGATTGTGGTTTCAGATCAACTCAGCAGAAAAAGTGTTCAACTCTGTTTCAGTGAAGGAAAACTGAAGTGGTAGTGTACACCCAGGGATCCAAGCAGCCATGAAAAAGCTAAAGCAGGGAGATTACAATTTAGGGGAGGGTTCAGGCTAGAAGTAAGACTTTGTTTAAAAAACAGCTGGTAAAAACCTGTGCTGGAGGCATGACTCAGTGGTAGAGCTCCAATCCTATTGGTAAAACACTATTACAGCTAAAAATTTCACACAAAAAATCTCCCCCAAACAACAGAAAACCCCAGAAGCCAAGCAACAAAAAAGATAACTCATCATTCCACATATAGCAATAGTATGTAATAGCATATCGAACAAATATATCTAAAAAAGAACATTGTTGAAAAGAAATGATAGTAACAGCATATGCCATTGACTTTTTTTTTTTTTTTTTTTTTTTGTCGGTCGTGGGGCTTGAACTCTGGGCCTGGGCGCTGTCCCTCAGCTCTTCAGCTCAAGGCAAGCGCTCTACCACTTGAGCTACAGCGCCACTTCCGGTTTTCTGGTGGTTTATTGGAAATAGGAGTCTCACGGTCTCTCCTGCCCGGGCTGGCTTTGAACCGCGATCCTCAGATCTCAGCCTCCTGAGTAGCTAGGATTACAGGCGTGAGCCACCAGCGCCCGGCATGCCATTGACTTTTTTATGTTACCAAATCTCCAGTTTATTTCTTTTTAAGAAAGCAAAGACCCCAAGCTTCATCATTTAAATGACAATCATTTACTTAATTTGCAGAATTGTTGTGGAGATTAGACACATCTGAAATGATAGCACATGCAAATAAAAAAATTATCAGGCAGGGATTAATGAGATATGGAGAAAGTCTTATATTATATTCTTCCTCCCTACTGGTGTTTGCTCACAAGGCCCCAGCCCTGCTTGTGTTCATTCTTTCCCTTACATTGCCATTACCACTTTCCCTTTTCCACACCTTTTCAGTAGCCTTCCACCCAGCTCCCAATTACCATATTCTCCTTTTCTCTCTATGGTTAGTCATTTGCATTTGTCATTAATATAATTAATAGATATTATTATCATAAATACTAATGGGACTTGCAAAAATAAGATAAGTACCATTAATAATGTGTTGCCAAGAATAACTATGACTTGTGAAAATGATGACTATAATAAAAATAAGTTAAGTATATTATGCTAATATGCTGATGAGGGATTAAAATGAATGACTTTCTGTATAAGTATATATGTAGAATTGTATAAGTGAAGATTATTCTGTAAAAAGCCTCAGTATTCAGGACATGTTCTGTTAGAGTTCTTTGGATGCTGCTTTGATGTCAGACCTCTTAAATCAAGAGATAAACTGAGGCAGTAACTTGAGATCCAAAGAAAAGGTATAACTACAGTGTAAAAAATAAACACTTTGGAACAGGAAAGTTTAGTTGGCATTTATGTTCATGGATGAATTATTTTATATCTCAGTTATTTCCAAAATATCATTTTCCTAAATATTTCCTTAAAAAAATCTCCGGTCATTCCTTCACAGAAGTATTTTAATTTTTGTGTTATGTAACACATGCAAATTCACAAATAGGCTTCCTGGTAAAGAAAGATTCAATAAACTACAGTTATTACTACAACATCAACAATGATATGCATCTGTAAATACAAACTCTGAAATTTTCTTGGATATGGGAATATTAAACCATTGACATGTAATGTTTTAAACTTGTTAAATAAAATATATTTTTCTAACAGGATCATTTTTATGGGAAAGGAAATATATCTTAATCTCTGAATTATGAACAAAATCAATGAATATGGAATTGGATGAGAGCATGATTTGGAAATTTAAAGAAAAAACTGGAATGTTTGTTAACTTCCTATTTCTACAATACCTAGATAGTATAGTGCGTGCATCCATCTGCATAACCTTTGAATTGTGTGAACTTAAGAGCAGGAGATCTGTGTGAGTTTATGTGTATGCCTGTGAACCACAGTGTATCTCCATTTGGCTCTTCCTTCTCAGCAAATTCTCTCTTTATTGTAGTGGAGAACTGCATAGTCCTAACTCCAAACAGTACATGCCTGAACTCATCTGCCCTTTGGATTTTATTTGGTTCAGGTGATGGTCACCCATAGCATGAGATAGAAGTCAGAAAGAAGACTAAGGTTTGACTACTGACTCCCTCCTCCTCTTCATTTACAAGCTCTTCGTGTGCTGTAGCTGCCTTACTTGCCTTATGGATACTGCTCCTGTTAAACTCATTCCTTCAGTTACATATCTCAGTAAGTTTACATAGAATACATTTTCAGTTTGCCTCTTAAGAACTAAGGGTAGCTATGTTTTTTTTTCTTTTCTGGTCCCAGGCTCCCTTAGATTTTCCTCCACATTCTTAAATAGTCCCTTTGGGGAACATGTTCACTCCCTGGTGTGTCATCCGTTTCTTTTTTTAAATGTCTTTCGTTATTATAAAGGTGATGTACAGAGAGGTTACAGTTACATAAGTCAGGTAATAAGTATTTTTCTGGACATCCCTTCTCTTGCTCTCTCCTAGTGTTTCCTTCCCACCATCACCCATAAGCTGTGTAGTCATTTTCAGCATATTGTCTAGTGTATATCACTGATGCATTTGTTCACCCCTTGTCCCTAAATTTCTGTGCTCTCTTTACCCTCCCAAAGACAGAAAAATGAACAAAGAAGACAAAATAGATAAAAGAAAACAAAAATGGCAAAGAAAAATACTCTTGTTTCCGTTGACTAAACTTCATTTCTATAAATATTATAAATATTATTTTACGTGATCATATTTTATATTAAATAATGTTATTACATAATTAATTTAACTATATTACACTTACATTATTTTATGTCATCTGGTTCTTCAGCTGACATAGTATTTGTGTACAAAAATTTCAGAGAGAAGAAAAAGATGATGACTAAGTTATCTGCAAAATAATCACAGACAGGAGACATTTGATATTTGCCACTTCTACAAATATGTTGTATTGCAAAGGGACTGGGTGAGGAAATAGGGAAGAAGGAAAGAAAGAAGAAAGATATGGGGTGCAACACTCCTATGTCCTCTCTGGGGAGAGAGAAAGAGAGGGAGAGGGGAAAGGGACAGATAAAGGGAGAGTGAAGGAGGGGGAGAAGGAGAGAGAATTCTAATCTTTAAACAGTAAACTCCTTCCCTATCTTCATAAAGGATTCATTGAGAGTTAATAAAAAGTGTAACTAGGTGTGAAAAATGGGAGACTATTTATTTCTAGAGAGTTCCCCCCAAAACTGTGAATTTCTACGTTTTGTTAGAGATTTTCAGTAGCAAAAATATTTTATGAAAGCTGCATAGCTTTTTCATAGTTTCCAATATTTCTGTGATTGAAATGTCATGAATGAAAATAACAGCAAATCAACATTTGTTTACTTTTCCATAACAGCAGGAAATATCTAGGTATACTACTGCAAGCCCAAGTTGACTCTCTTCAGGAATATATTCACTAAGATAGCCATGCTTGAATTAAAAAGTAATTTCCAATCTCTAGCAGCTCCATTTGTTTAGAGAACCACAAAGAAACAGAATTATCTGTAATGTATTATACCTATACCTTGTTGCCAGGGTCCAATTTATGAAAATATGAATTCAAGTCAAATAAGCTTTATGTTACCTTACAGGTTATATCACATCCAGTGGAGGGGGAGAATCTATTCTCTATATTGATATTCTTTTTGGAAGAACACTTTTAAGGGAATTTATGTAAACAACCAGCTTTTTTTGCAACACTAAAAAATAAGGTTGATACATATCAAATATTTCTATTTCAGAATAAAAGGTATTTTAGCACTATAGTAAAATAATTTATAGTACAAAAATGACATGCAGAAGCGATTTCCTTAGGCCTAGATGTTTTAGATGGGAAAATTGGACTGTGGGTTTGTAACACCTTATATAATCCAATTTCAACTCTTTCTCTATGTCAATTAAATGATTGTTGATTTTAAGAAGTTCTGTTTGAAATGTTTGGATGAGATTGCTCATTAGAATACTGAACTCTTCATTTGGAAGTGTGCCCATCTGCCATTTTGTGAACAAGAAATAAATGTATAAAGACACATGACCTTCAACTGGGCATGCCCAGGACTGTGTCCCCTTCAATTTGTGATGAAGAGTCCTTTCTATGTGATTACGTATAAGGTCTTCTTCCATTTTTTTGTTCTTGGAGACTATAACTGCTCTGGGAATTATCCAGAACAGCAGGGTTTATTGCTACAAAGAATAAATTTTATTCTTTTATATCCTAGCTATGTTTACTGACTTTGTGCTCACCAAGGGACAAAACCATTGTCTTCAGTTTCAGTTCTGGGGTGTATCATGTTTCTTTGTAATTGCTAGAAGTTTTGTAAGCTTGTATTTTTGCTTGGTTGGCTACTTCTGATTGGAAGAACATTTAGAAATAAGACAGTTTCACCCTATATTAAACATTGGCTGCATATAGGTTTAACATATTAAAAACTTCTGTAATGTTTTAACATGTATTTCATAATACATAAAATCTAGGAAACAGTCTCATTTGGCTCTAAATATATAATTTCTGCAAATGGTATGTATTTTAACTCAATGCATATTATTTGTGGAAGGCCAAATTTTACTGTCATGTAGATATGAAAGTCTATTTCTATAATGAATAGGAGCAAGTTTGAAGAAGTTCTTTGAGACAAATTTAGCTCAAAATTTACTATTAAATTCTTAAAAAATTCTCCTGCAAGCAGGGTGTTGTTGGCTCATGTTTGTTATTCTAGCTGCTCTGGAGGCTAGGATCTGAGATCTGGTCTTCATGGTTTGAAACCAGCCTGGGATATCTGTGACTCTTACCTGCAATTAACTACCAAAAAATCTGAAAGTGTAGTTGTGGCTCAGGCACTGGAGTGTTAGCTTTGAGCACAAAAGATCAAAAACAGTTCTCAGGCTCAGAGTTCAAGCCCAAGGACTAGTACACACACACACACACACACACACACACACACACACACACACACACACACACACACACACACACACACACACACACACACACACACACACACACTCACATACATACACATACACACACAGACACACACACACAGACACATACGTATTTTTTTCATTTCTTCATTTTTGTTTGCATAAATGTAGACTCAATTTAAGAATTAGTTTTTGTTTTTTTCTAAGATTTTCCACAATTCACATATAACAACAATATAGCTAGGAATATTTCCTCCATATGTGCCTAGTGATAAAAAATAAAAATAATCTCGAATGTGATTTTCAGAGACTATGTTTTAAGTTATTTTTTTCTTGCTTAGATATAAACAAGTTTGCTTGGGCAAAATATTTAACAAAGTTGAATTGCTCTACTTGTTTTCCCTCAGGAAATGTGGCATAGTCTATCAATTTCAGATTCTTCAAGTTTATGATAAAGCAATATGAGAATTTCTTAAAATGTATGATATTTTAAAAGTATTTATCTTAATGTTATTATGAACTTCATAGGCACTTAGCAATGAATCATCACATTCTTCAGGTAAAAATCTTTTAGTTTACTTATATTTGGCAGTATTTGGGAAAACTTTTAGTTTCTGTAAAACTAAACCAATATATAGCAACTACTTGAAAGATTTTTTTCTTATCACTTTAGCCTTCTCTTTCTGTCCACATAAAATTATAATTTTAAAGCTATTTCAATTCTATGTTTATTTCTTTTTTATTATTTATTAAAATATTCTATTGAAAAGGTGATGTACAGAGAGGTTACAATTACATAAATCCAGTATTTAGTACATTTCTTTTTGAACAGTGTCACCTTTTCCCTCATTTTCTCCCAGTGTTGTCCCTCTTGAGCCCCTATCCCCCCTTTCAAGTCATATGTTTTCAACATAGTGTCTAGTGGATTTCACTGCTGAATTAATTCACTCTTTGTCCCATATTTCTGTGCTTCTCCTTCCCCTCTCCAAATAAGATAAACTTACATTCAAAACAAAAGGTACAGAAATAAAGAAAAACAACAACAAAAGGGGAAAATAACAACAAAAGTAAAATAAAAAAATTCCTTCTTGCTTTGATATACACATGATTGCTATCTCAGTTTGAGAAAGCTTACATCATTTTGTTTCAGTTTTTCCTATGCTGACAAGCAGTTCATGGACTTTACTGGTTTAAAACATTTGATGTTTTCATTTGCATTTCTTTTTTAATATATATTTTTATTGTAGATACTGTACAGAGGGGTTGCAGTTACATGAGTAAGATAATGAGTACATTTCCTATCAAGCATTGTTACACCCTCCTTTGTTTTCCCCTACCATCTCTTCCCTCCTCACCTCCCCAAATCCTCCCTTCCCCTTCACCCCTATGAAGTTGTCAAGTTCGTTTTCAACATAGTGTCTTGTACATCTCATTGTTACAATGGATCATCCTGTATCCAACCCAGATGCCCCTCAGTAGATGAATGGATCAAGAAAATGTGGTATATATACACAATGGAATTCTATGCCTCCATCAGAAAGAATGACATTGCCCCATTTGTTAGGAAATGGAAAGACTTTGAAAAAATTATATTAAGTGAAGTAAGCCAGTCCCAAAGAACCATTGATTTGCATTTCTTTTATGGCCAGAGATGTTGAACATTTCTCATGTGTCTATTGGCCATTCTTATTTCTTTTTCAGAGAAGTCACTTTTTAAGTCTTTCACTCACTTATTAATGGGGCAGTTGTTTCTTTGAGGATTTATTTTTTGGGGGTTTAATTTTTTGAACTCTAAGTATATTTTAGGTTTGTGGCTCTTGTCTTCCAATCTGTGAGCTTTCTATTAATCTTGCTAGCTATGTCTTTTACCACATAGAAGCTCTGCAGTTTCATGCAATCCCATTTATCCAAGCTTTCTTTGATTTGTTGTGTTTCTGAGTCTTGGTTAAGAAAGTTTTGATTTATGCCCAGGAGACCTAGTGTTTATATACAATGGAATTTATACTTTCATCAGAATTGGAATTTATACTTTCATCAGAAATAATGACATTGTCTCATTCATAAGGAAATGGAAAACGTATTAAGTGAAGTAGGACAGACCCAAAGAAATATAGGCTCAAGGTTTCCCTCATTTGTAATAATTAGTGTATGTCTAGAATAGTACTAGCAGAGATTCACAAGAGCTTAATAGCTCAATGTCTATATACCTATGACCATATAAAATGATGTTAACCAAAATGAACTCCAAGAGCAAGAAAGAAAAAAAACATTTACAAGAGTTCTTTTTTAATGTGTTGTGTGAAATTGTTTCTTTCTTCTTTCTTTTTTTTTCCTTTGATTTGTCCTCTGTTGTCATTGTTTTGATTTTGGTACCCTGAGTTTTGTATATATGTTTATTTGATTTGGGGAAGTTAAAAGGAATCACAAAATGGTAAGACAAAGGACAAAGGGTGATCCATGCAACAACAATACTCATAAAAATCTATGTTGGAAATGAACTTTACAACTTGGTAGTTGGGGTGGAGAAGGGAGTAGAGGGCAGAAGCAGGAGAAAATGAGGGAGGAATTAAAACTGTTCAACAAGAAATGTATTCATTAATCTTACTATGTATATGTAGCCTCTCTGTACATCACCTTTACAATAAATTATAAAAAATAAAGAATTGATGTTCTCAAGGAAAAAAAATTACCATTATGTAAGTGAAAGCAACTCTTTTGTATGAAATTCTTAGCAGATGAGAACAAATAATAAGCAAGAACATTCCTTTTTTTAAATTACAAAAGCATACTTCCAAAGTTCATTGAAACAAAAGAACAAGGCATTTCTAATGTGGTACGTTTGGGGAGGTTATGCTCAAGGTTAAAACTTCATTAAGCAAACCTAAATCGATTCTGATAAGTTATGTGAAATTAATCCACAAGTCAACTTAATAGGGAATAATGGAAAGTTATAACTATACTTCACCAAGTAATACTTTGAAGGCAAATTATACTTTTGTTATATAAAAACCTGCCTATTGCTAGCATGATAACCAATAACTAATTTTAGATAGCCTGTTAGGATTTGCTACAAAATATTAAACTCAAATGCTTCTCTCTAGTAGTAATTAAAGTAATGAAACAAAATAAAACTGTAGTAGCAAACAATGAAAGTACTATGATCAATATATACATTCTATAAAAATAATTGTAGCCCCTCTGTACAGTATGTTCTCAAATAAAATAAAATCATATTAAAAAAATATATTCTCTCTAGCTGTGTGCCAGTGGCTCACACCTGTAATCTTAGCTACTCTGGAGCCTGAGATCTGAGGATCACTGTACAAAGCCAGCCTGGGCAAGGAAAGCCCGTGAGACTCTTACCTCCAATTAACCACCAGAAAACCGGAAGTGGCACTGTGGCTCAAGTGGTAGAGCGCTAGCCTTGAGCTTTAGCGCTGGGGAACAGTGCCCATGCCCAGAATTCAAGCCCCACGACCGACAAAAAAAAAAAAAATATATATATATATATTCTCTGTTATATATGCTATATATTTTCTATATTCTATATTATTTTCTATATATTATATATATATAGTCTATATTCCACATACATTCTATAAAAACATAGGATCAACATTATAGGCAGAAAATTTTATAGTCTCCAATGTTGATTCTCTCTTGAGTTGTCTTTAAATGATAAACTAAAGGACTATTTTTAAATCAACAATAATAGTGATCATTTACAACAGATGACTTACTTTTCTGTAAAATGAAAAAAATATTGTTACTATAGCACAAATTAAATGAACAGTTTTCCAACGGCGTTTTAAAATGTCAAGCATGAGAATTATATAATAAATGCAAGCACATTCAATGATAATAATCTAAGATATAATTTTTCAAGGTCTCTCTGCCTATCCTAGGCCTGGAATTTATGACCTAATCTTTCAAGTGCTTAGATTACAATCATGTACCAACCATAACTGGCTTCAGATATGAAATTCTAACAATTTCCTCTTACTGTTTTGATTAGTTAGTAAGTAGGGAACAACTTTTTCCAATTTTGAATAACAATTTTTTAATTTGGCATTTGGGAAACATTAAAAGTAGTTGATCACATTTATCAGAATATTGAAACAAGCAAAAGATTTTTTTGACAAGATACCCAAAACACAGGAAACAAATGAAAAAAATGGACAAGTGGAACTACATCTCAAAACCTTAAATGCTTCTGCTCAACAATAAATAGTTAACAAAGGGAGCAGAGTACTGAAGAGTAGAAAATATTTGTTAACACAATATTTATTAATACTAACAAAATATTAACAAAGGGTAAGAAAGTAGAGTATGTAAAAAGTCTAAAATCTCAATAGCAAGAATCCACAAATCATAAAAAATGGGCAATTGACCTACTACTGCCCAACAAGTCTAGAAAAAAATGGTCAGCAATCAATTGGAAAATGTCAGTCAGAACCCACAATGAGGTGTCAATTCAGTCTAGAAAGAATGGCTATTGGCAAAAGATGAGCAAGTACAAGTAAGGATGTAGAGAAAAAGTAATCCTTGCACACTATTGGTGTAAAGGCAAATGAATATAATGATTATGAAAAACAGCACTGAAGTTCCTCAAAAATTAAAATTAGAACTGTCATATAATCTATCAGTAACACTGCCATATATATCTAAAGACAAAAGGAATTTGGGATGTGAAAGAGATATCTGTAGGCCTGTAATTTTCAGAGTAGTATTCAAAAGAGTCAGTTTTGCCAGCTTTAGTGGCTCATAACTGTTCTTACTCCTCACTTGGGAGGCTAGAGTAGGAAGGATGTGAATTGGATATAGGCTGAACTAGTGAGACCCTGTCTTAAAATCACAACAAACAAGTAAACTAAAACCAGAAAAGAAATGGAAACAGCCCAAGTATCCATAAAGCAATGTACAGATAAGGACAATGTGGTTCATATACATAGTGGATTACTATTCAGCTATAAAAAGAAGAAAGAATTTATTAAAACAACCCATTTGGAAGAGGAAGTTACTGTTAGATGAAATAAGCCAGGCACAGAAAGACAAGTACTTCATCATCTCACTCATATGTAGAATATAGGAATGTTAATTTCATAGAGGCTGAAAGTTGGGAGGGTGGTTAGTAGAGTGGAGAGTGTAGAGTTGAGGGAGGAAGGGAGGAGGAATGATGGATCAGTAGGTGAGAGTGCCAGTTAGATAGGAGCAAGAAGTGTTCTCGTGTGCTAATGCACTGTAAGTTGACTACGGATGAGAATAACAATGTAAAGTATATTTCAAAATGGTAGGAAAAAGATTTTACATGAAGAAACAGGAATTGTTTGAAGAGATTAATATGTTTAACCTGAATGAATCATTACATAATATATGCATATACTATATCTATAATACTAACATTGTATAATATTTTTATGTTTTGTGTTGCAATAAATATTATACTTCTAGGATAGTCTTATCAGATATGCAGAAAAGCTCAAAAGCTATGTACATATGACCATATAAGATGATGCTAAGTGAAATAAACCCCAAGATAGGGACACAAGAGGTTTTTCTTTGTTGTTGGTGTTCTTCATGTACTAAGTGATTTTTTTTCTTTTGTATGTTCTTCCCCCTATGGTATATCCCCTGTTGTCACTGTATTTGACTTTGGTACCCTGCATCTTGTATATACATTTATCTAATTTGAGGAGGGGAAAGGAAATAACAAAATGTTGAAACAAGGACACAGGATGAACCATTGCAACAATAATACTCACAAGACACTATGTTGAAAATCATCTTTACAGCTTTGGCAGGGGGCATGCATGGGAGTCTGGGGGGAATGTGTCGGGGGGGGAGAAATGGGGGTGGGAAGGAATAGTAGGCAAAAAACAAAGGTTGGGGTAACAATGTTTGACAAGAAATGTACTCATTACCTTACTCGTGTAACTGTAACCCCTCTGTATAGCATCTTTACAATAAAATAAAATTTAAAAAATACAATTTAGATAAAATTATGCATTTCCTTTTGTTTTTGCATTATGATTATGCTTATTTGTTTTGTTCTGTCACTTTACCTCCAAGAGATTAGTTTTGGCTTCCTATTTTTCAAAGATATACAGAAGTAAACTAATCCCATAGTAATCATCATTAGAAATCTTCAGATGTTAAGTTAGTCAATTATCCAAATAAATTATTACATATGTATAATTATTATTCATACACTCATTTAAAAATTTGTGTCATGTGTTTCTTTTGATGAGCACTGGTGACCTGTTAGGATATGGTCTTTGTTCCTAATGTCAAATACTAGTTTAATAGGCCAGATGGTCCCAAATGTCCCAATGAAGCCTTAGGTATTACCAAAGGACTTAGGAAAATTCCTCCTCCTTTCTTCTGGTGATGAGAAGCCTGTTTCATTCAGCTGTCAATGTAAACATTTAAGGCTAAGACTCTTTCACTTCAAAACAGTACTTCAGCTTTGTCATGTAACTTCTACTACAAGTTAACTTTATTGTTATTATTTTGCAAACATTCATTTATCTTTTTTATTCTATTTTGGCTTGGCAGCCTTTTCTGGCTTTCTTATGAATTTCTAATTTTCTTATTTTGTGTCCAAAAAATATATTGAAAGAGGATACTATTAGGAGAGAAATACAAAGACTCAATGCCCAAGTGCTTCTTCATATTTATATAAAACAATATACATACTGAAACTAACTCCAAATATGGAAACAAGAGACCTCTTTCTCTCTCCCTCTCCTTCCTTCCTTCCTTCCTTCCTTCCTTCCTTCCTTCCTTCCTTCCTTCCTTCCTTCCTTCCTTCCTTCCTTCCTTCCTTCCGCTTTTAGTTTTTAATGATTCTGCCTTTGTTACCTTATGTATCATGTATTCAAATGTATATCTTTAGAAGGATTGGGGGTACAGAACTCAAAGAAAAGAGGGTAAAAAGGTGCAGCAGTGGAGCTCAATGGATACTGGTGACTGAACTACACATTCATGGGTGGAGACAGGATGGAGGGACTGGGAACAAAAGACGACGCTGTAAGAAAGGAAGTGTATTCATTACCTGACTCATGTGATTGTAATCCCTCTGTGCATCATCTCTATAATGACAATAAATTGCTATTAAAAACAAATAAAAAACCCAAAGTATATTGACATTCCTATTTCTACCTTTAGAATTTGAGGGTATTTTGATCAATGTATGGAAATACTTTGACAATGTTTCATGAACGTTTAAAAAGCTATCTTTTTATAATAGAAAGGTCACTTATAGTGATTTTGTTACAATATTCATTAACAATCTTTATCTGTTTGTCATCTGATACTGATCTATGGATCAGTTGATCGATGAATCATCTATCTAGTTTTTCTCTCTAAACATTCTTTCTTCATTTTCATATCACTTTGCTTCCATTTCCCAGACCTGTAATCCCAATCCCTAATCCTTTATTGTGTCTCTGACACAATATTTGCCTTCATTGGACCTAACTCCTAGTCCTAACTCCTGGATCTACCCCCAGTCCTCAGCTTATTTACCTACCTCCTTCTACTTTCTCATTGTTATACCCCAGAACTCTTGTCCCTCTTGTTTTGAGTTTTTTTTGTTTTTAATAGCTATTTTATTCATCAAATTAAATTTCCAATGACACTTATGACTATATTTTTCTTTAATTTTTTATTTAAGTAGTTGTACAAAGGAGCTGCTGCTTAACAAAGCAGTCACATGTACAATGCATGGTGATCAATGTCCCTCCTTTCAACATTCATACCCATCCCTTACATATTTTTCTTTTATCATTTTTTCCTTATCAGTATTTCTCTGGAAAGTTGTTCACTTTTTTTTTCTTTTGCTCTTTTTATATTATTTTGATATGTTAGGAAAGATTTTGTACAAAATATTTGCATACTTTTACACACTTTGTCTAAAGAGGAAAGTTCTGGCTGGATCGTATATTTCCAGGGGCTCAGAGGAGAAAATAACCAAGGTAGTCATTTAGGCTGATGGAGAGTTTGAGCATATGTGTGTGCATTTGAGTCAAGCGTTTTATACTGTTTGCTCAGCCATTCAAGGCTGGCAGTTGCAAGGCTCATGATAATCCAGTTTCTTCTTCAACCTATCTCACTGACTAGTTTGCTTGTATGATTCCTCACCTACTTTTGCCTCCAGGTTCCTTCCAGTGACAAGTCATTTTGAAGATGCCTCAAAGCTGTCCTGGGTTCTCTGTTCTTGTTAGCCCCTGGCTGATTCCTATGTCCAGACAGATGTCTTTTAGGTTTCTTTCTTCCTTGGTTTGGATTAATTGAGAAACAAGAGGCCAATGCCATTTTAAATCTAGAAGTTTTGGGCTTTTGTGGGTCTTGCTTATCTAAAGATCTTTTCTTTTAAAACATGGTGTCAAGAGTAGTTATTTGCAATTATAGGTCAGTTAAACACTAAAGAACAATTACTTTTCTCCATTTCAAGATGAAGTAGTGGAGTAGGGGAGTTGTCTGTTTATTTCTAAAACAGAAGCAGAAATGAGTGATATTAGTAACAGGATAGTAGTTAAGTACTTGAGTTTTTTTCTTAACATTTTTGTTGCTACAGGAGCTTGAACTCAAAGTCTTGCAAATGCAAGTAAATACTTAGCTTTTTACATTGTTGTCTTGGTTGTGGGGCTTGAACTCAGGGCCTGAGTGCTGTCCCTGAGCTCTTTCAGTTAAGGCTAGTGCTCTACTACTTTGTGCCACAGTGCCATCTCTGCTTTTCTGGTCATTAATTGGAGATAAGAGTCTCATGGACTTTGCTACCTGGGCTGGCTTGGGTCTGTCATCCTCGGATCTCAGCCTCTTGAACAGCTAGGATTATAGGCATCAGCCACTGACATCTGGATTTACTTAGCTTTTTTTTAAATTCATAGTTCATGCTCTATCACTTGAGCCATAATTCCAGTTATAGTTTTTTGGTGGTGAATTTGAAATAAGACTCTCAGATTTATCTCATGGGGTCTGACTTTGAACTTTTTAGCTCTCAGCTTCCTGAGTAGCTAGGTTTATAGGTGAACCACCTGTATCCAGCTAGGGCATAGATTTTTGAAGTTCTCATTATCCATATTAGAATCTGGAGGCCCTATTTCTAGATGTGGAACTAGGAATGAACCTCAGTTTCCTCACCTATAAGATGCCAGTAACTTAGGACTTTTTCCTTAAAGGTGTTGGGAAATTGATACATGTAGAATATACATAAATGGCACTATCATTTACACTATTATTATATATGTTTGTTATACTATGAATCTATTTAAATATTAGTGGCACTCTACGCATTGGGGAAACTCTTGAAACCAGTTAAAGAGGGTATGATTAAATCATAAATCCATCAAATCTTAACACTTGGAACATACAAGTGGTTAAAATTTATGAGTCTTTTAAGACCTTTATTACTTTGTCTAAAAATACACATCCTCCGTCTGCATCCTCAATCTCATTCTAACTGGTGCTTATCTCTTACAACCAATGAATGCTTGTTTTCCATTTATTGCTTTTGAAAAGGCCTTGATACATATGGAAATTTCAGGCAACATTGAGAGGTAAGCAATCAAAAAAAAAAAAGAAAACAAATTACATGAAAGCAGCTTGTTTGGGAGAACTATTTTATAATTGCAATGTAAGTTAAATGTAAAGTTGTCATATTGCATTTTAAAATCTAATTCTTCCTAGTGACTTTGCGTTCTTTAAAAAAGCTAACTTACAGGAGTGGTGTAAGCTATAATTGAGAGGTAATTAAAATCAAGTCTTAATTTAAGGTTTTGAAGAAATGATGTTGAATACTAATTTGATATGGAATATGTTAAGCATTTAGAAGTTGCTTAAGAAAGCCAAACATCTTAAATTTCCCTTTGATTTGATAATATAGTAGTGGAATAAATCAACAATGTAGGTGTTAGGTAAAGATTAGTGGGAAGACTTCAGAAACAAAATAATCAAGGAAAAACCAAGATATTAGATAAACATCTATAGAAGTTTTGGGATTATTTTTACAATATGTGTATTACACATATTTTTGTGGCAGGGTCATATGTGTTTATGATTAGTCAGTAATCGAATACAGAGTTGACCCACTGTAACAATGAGATGTACAAGACACTATGTAGAAAATGAACTTTACCACTTGGGGAGGTGGGGAGGGATGGAATGGTAGGGTAAAAACAAAAGAGGAGGTAACAATGCTCGATAGGAAATGAACTCATTACCTTACTCTGTAACCCATCTGCACACTATTTTTACAATAAAAACATAAAAAGGAAAAAAATCATGGATTAACTGGTTGCAATTGGAAAGAAACTTCATAGAGCAGTCAGGATAGAAACTTTCCTATCGTAGTAAAGACAGATAGTAATTCAGTCTTTGCTAAATTTTCAGCTGAAAGACAGACAAGTCTAATTTCAGACATTTGTAATTGTTCTTGAAATTCACTGAGCTAAGATGTGTGTCCCTATTACTTAAAGACTTGGACCCAATATTTCCTTCCTCTGTCCCATTTAAGCAAGTCACTTCCAATGCCACAAGAGACGTTTTGCAACAGTGAACATGAGCTTTGGGTCACCTAGTCCTAAATTAATAAGCTCTCTGTTCTGCTAGCTAGTGATGTGACAGGTTATTAATTTTCCTCAGTCTCATATGAATCTGCATGTATCTTTGATTAAAATCTGTTGCTCTTAATATGCCAGCAGTGAAAACATGGCTATTTTTGCTCACAGTTGCATGCGTAGGACCTGCCAAAAAGGAGAGTACTCAGGTGATGTCTATCTGTAGTAGATAATTAGTTGACTATTATTAATTCATGAAAATAATTTAAAATCAGCTGCTATATAAGTTGTCTTACAGCCTGAAGCCTTTATTTCAAGATATATTTTATGAAATCTAGATTCATAAGGGAACAATCTTACTTGTATTGTTTAATTCTTTTACTTTCTCCCTACCTTCTCAGATACTTTCATTTCTTTAAGGTCCAGTTCAAACTACCATCATTTTTTTTCAAGTCTGTCTTGGGTCTTTTCATTCAGAAAGCTACCTGAAATTTGATAGTCCTTTTTCAGGTTGGTCATTAAATCATAGTAAATTGGCTTGTGTTTTATAACAGTGCCATCTAGATTTTTTTTTCATCTTTTAAGAAGAATATTATGTATTATGTAACATTTTATATGATGCTACAATGAAACTACATGGTTGATATATAGTGTAGCTTTGATAAATATGTGATACACATGGGTCCTGAAGAATTACTTGACTCATTAAAAATTTTTTGGAGAATATTCACAATATCTAAAGGTAACAATAACCATGTTCCAGTTCAGAGGGAATCCTTTCTGGTGTCTGTGGAAAGATTTGTTTAAATAGATGGTATCCTTGAATCTTTGTTTCTGACAATACTTCAGGGCAATTGGGGGACTGGGCTTTTGGTATGATTATAACTGAACCAAAAAAAGTTTTGTCATGGACATTACCACCCCAAAATCTAATGAGGTGCAGCCCGCAGATAGGGCAAAGTCCTATCTAGTACTGGCACTTGGGTCACCTGACCCATATCCAGAGAGTTCAAGTTGTGGACATTTTGAATGAGTATATATTACAGCTAGATAACACAAAGACTGAGCAATTAAAACAGGGAGACAGTTGTTTGGTTCACCAATTAGACTCTTCTCTGGGATAATATATTTTTCTATTATTATTATTGTTGTTGTTGTTGTTGTAGCCTTTTGCATTTGGGGATTTACAGGGATCCATGTGGTAACCACCAATAGTTGCTCCTCTACTCTTTAGATTTGATTCTCTACATCTCTTGGATGTAGAGAATCTTTCAAACAATTTCCCAGTCAACAAAATCTTTCTATTCCCCTCCTACTTTTTCTTCAGTGGTATTGAAGCTCCATTAAGCTTGAATTACCAGCAAATAAAGACTAGAGGTCAAAAGCAGCAAAATCTTCCAGTGTTAGTAAGCACTAAGGGAATATAAATATGTTTTATTATCTGGTTATACAAGATAGAAGAAAAAAATTAAATAATTAAATTTTCATACTAAAACATGCTAGGTGATAATATTCTGCCACATGATTATTGATATGCTCAAACAATTGAAGTGAAATTCAGGTGTGATCCATCTCTATGTATTTGTGCATATATGGAGGTATGAATGTGTACATCTATCTATCATCTCTCATATGCTGACCTACCAAAAGTATTTCCATTTAAATAGCTATCATTTAATCATGCAACAGAAAGTGCTTATTATTTATATTTCTAATATATAAAATTGGAAATATTGGAAATATAAATTTTAGATTATTTTGACTAATACTTATAGCTTTTGTTTATCAGAGATTTATGAGAAATTTGGATTAAGAAAATACCCTAGGAAGACAATAGAACATCTTTATATACAGATGCCATATTGGTAACAATGGTTATCAAAAGTCACCCAGGTTACTTTTATGTAATTATAATAGAACACATTTCTGGGCCAAGTACTGGTGACTCATGCCTGTAATCCTAGCTACTCAGGAACTGAGATCTGATTGTGGTTCAAAGCCAGCCTGGGAGGAAAGTCTGTGAGACTCTTATCTCCAATTAACCACCAGACAACTGGGAGTGGAGCTGTGGCTCAAAGTGGTAGAGCTCTAGCCTTGAAAATAAAAGCTAAGGAACAGCATCTAGGCCCTGAGTTCAAGCTCCATAACTGACCAAAAAATACAAAAAACAAAAAACTCTGTCTGATCAAATCTCTTTGAATCATTCTGATTCTATTGAGTGTATGATTATAATTCAAAGGTATTTTTGTCTGTATTTTTTCTAAGAGCACACATTCAACTACTTAATTGCCAATATTACAAATAACAGAAGCCCTAACTTGTTTGAATCTTATTGGTGTAGTCTATTGAAATTGAGTGATATTTTGGGGTTGGAGTTCCTCTTTCTCTTGCAGATCAAGTCCTATGCAGTTAGCCGCTGCACATAGCTTTCTGGAAATTTTAAAAAGGTTTTGTGGGTCAGGTCCCTTCTTGCCAACTTTTGCTGATCTCAGTTAATGTATGCCTTCATGAACTTCGGACCTGAAAGAAAACACTGTACTCATGGTCAATATGTGTCCATGTATGCATACATGTATGTATGTATATATGTAGGTATACATACATGCATGTAACAACTGTATATCTAGCTTTCTTTCTGTTCACTTTAGCATTCAGTTTTAGTTGCTTAAAACTAACATTGTGGGGTTTTCATTTCTGGGTCTCTTTTAATTTTTCTGAACTCTCCTATCAGTTCATTTAAATAATGAAATTTGCTCTCAAGTTTAATGTATGACCCTAATACATATATTTTTTTCTTTCCTTTACTTTTGTGCTGGTACTGGGCTTGAACTCAGGGCCTAGGCATTGTCCATGAGCTTTTTTATTCAAGGCTGGCACTCTACCACTTGAGTCACAGCTCAACCACAGGCTTTTTCATGGTTAATTACAACTATGAACTTAATGGACTTGCTTGTCCAGGCTGACTTTCAACTGAAATATTCAAATCTCATCATTCTGAGTGGCTAGCATTGCAAGCAAGAGCCACTGGTACCTAGGTTACACATTTCTTTAAAAAAATTGTACATATCCTTTTTAAGTGATTAAACCTAGTAGTCTTCAAGAAAGAATTAGTAGATTACACACATCAAAATAACTAAGAGGAAGTTGCTGTTGCCCAAGTGGTAGAGTGCTAGCCTTGAGCAAAAAGAATTCAGGTACAGAACTCCACCCCTGAGTTCAAGCTCCAAGACTAACAAAAACAAAAAAAGAAAAACAAAAAACTAGGAAAAACAAGTAATAACTTTTTTGAACTCAAAATACATGTTTATTTTTGCTTTTTACAAATAGGTGGAGGTTTTATTACACATATTTGGTGGATTTGGGGACACAGTACTCAAAAGTGTTTTCTCAGGTAAAGATCATAAGGCACTAAAAACATTGAAATTCTAGGAGAGGATTTATAACACCTTGCCAGAAAGCTTTTTCTCCACCGAATGTGCACTTATGTGTTTTGTTGTGCAGCAAATCTCTAGGAGTATCTTTTAATGCTCATTGGCATACTAGTTTTCAAAAGCTCAGACATATCTATTATGCTTTAGGAGTGAAACTTTACTTTTACAATATATCTAAAAATGGAGTTCATGTCTTTATGACAGCTCCCAGAGGCTTATGTGTAATGATTAATAATTTTTCTTATGAAACATATTCTTTTAAATCTTCAATACTTATGTTATAGCTTGTTCCCATTCTTGAAGTAGAATGCACATTTATGGACAAATATAAATTCACATTTTCTTAGAATGAGTAATGAGAACATTCCCTAAATGCATATTTTTTTTCTTTATTTGACTCCATTTTGTTTTGAGGCAAGGTTTCACTTTGTATTACAGGCTGTGGTCAAACTCACTATACTTTAGCTCAGGCTGAACTCATGATCCTTTCTTTCCATCTCTCCAGGGCTGAAGTTACAGATGGATGCTACTGTGTATGCTTTCCAAAATGCTTGATATCAGAGTGACTTTAAGGTTTATATCATTATGTAACTATTACCCCTCTGTATCTCACCTTAATTATAACAATAAAAATTATATCAATAGCAATGTGAGAATAAAATGTATTTTAGTACCTTTGTAACATATATATTATATATACATATAAATTATATTTTGAGTTTTGAAATGTATCATGAGAAGTCTGAACAAGAAATATTAAGGAGTTTTTTGCTGTGCATCAGAGAAGGAACAAATATGTAACCTAAAATAGGGATGGCACTTGTCTCATTAAGTCACTACGATGAAAGAGATTTATATTTAATTTCCTCAAATAGAGCAAATCCCTCATGTCTTACTCTGGCGTGGCATTATAGTACTTACTCAATTTCTCTGAGATTTTCTTTCCCAGAATTGTTTCTACAAATGCTAGAGGGGTACTGGAAGCATTGAATTTATATAGTCACTGGTGAATGAATTCAAAATTACCCACGGAAGAACATCTTTAACCAGTTTCTTTACCTTTTTTTTCTTTTTTGCAAAAGGCAATACCTATATTCTTTTGTTTCACTGTAACTTTGAAGCACTCAAAATGATTCCACAAACTGTTTTACGGTCTCTCCATGGTAAATACTCCATCAACATGGATAGAGAATGAGGAAACTGATTACAGAATGAGCAAACTACAAGTTGGAGAAGGCTTTCTTTTCTACATCTCACAGTGCAGGGGGAAAAAAATAAAATAAGCCAGCTGTTATGGAGCACTATGATGAGCAATGGTAGCACAATACATGTGATATTTACTCAGGGAAGGAAAGAAGAACTGATAAGAGGTGGTATGACCTGAAAAAGTCTTATACCTTAGAGTGAATGAAAGATACAAAGACATAAGGGAGAGTAGACAAAGTGGCAAGCAATCTGTTAGCCACAGTTAATATCAGTTATGTGTAAAGTAATAGATTGGGGTTTGACTTGCTTCTATTCTTGTTGCATGTTCATTATGGCCCTTGGATATGCTTATACCTTACCATTTTTTATTGCTCTTAGAAATATTGTTCACACTTATCCTGAACAGACCTCAGTAAAAGTTCCATTATCTTTGTATGATAGTGTTCTTTTGAAAACAAAACAGTCTGACCTTCATATAGTCTTGAAATAAGTTACTTTATCCAATTACTAAAATGTTTTATTGATTCCAAAGAAACCTGAATAAAATTTTACTGAGATCAGTATAATGCCATTTAACTCTCCCAAAAAATCAGTGTTCAAATATTATTTTAATTGAGGCAGTCATCTTTAAAATATCATTTAACGTTCTCAGATTATAATGACTATGTTTGTTTACTTTGTCAAACTCAAATTAGAGTTTTAAAAATACAAATGAGGAGGCAATAATGCTTGATAAGAAATGTACTCGTTATTGTGCCCATGTAATTGTAACTCCTCTGTACGGTATTCTTACAATAAAAAAAATTAAAAAATACAAATGTGTTAAAATAATTAAAATGAAAGTATTGTACAGGTTTTAATTACATAATACTTACAACAAATAGCCAACTGTAGTTATCTCACCTTAAACAATATACCTTCATGGTGCTTGATGAGTTACTTTCACAAAAATAATTCATCTGCTCCTCTGTGTGGATATGTTATTAAGTGGGGCTCTGGATGTTATGAACCTTGCACAAACATTCTCTGTGGAAAACAGATGAGAATGTTCCATGAAACCACTCAGAAAACTAAGGATGTGCTAAAGTTGCTCTTGTGATCGAAAACTCCATTTTTATCTTTCATTTCTTGTCTCTTTTTCCAAAATGAATATACTGCTGAGAATAACTACTGGCTGCCATAGTGGTTTCTAAATGCAATGATTGCTGCACTGATGTGGCCACATGTCACCAAAAGCTGAGAAGATCCTTTCTAGGAATAGAGAAGATGTATTCATAAGCTTTCTAGGAATAGAGAAGATGTATTCATAGGCTTTTTAGGAATGGAGAAGATGTATTCATAAGCTTTCTAGGAATAGAGAAGCTTTGTTATCAACAGTCTGCAAGGGTGGTGAGTTAGGCCAGTGGTGAAGAATCAAATTTGCCAAAAGAAACCCTTTTGAATGGAAGGGAATCAATACAATGTTCCGAAGGATTGTGAACTCTTTTCCCTAGAAAAGAACTGTGTGTTTGAACAGATTGTTGGAGCAGATGGAGATCTGACATTCACTACTATAATTTACATTAACATACTACAAGACAGATTTGACTTCATCAAAAAAAAGCTCAAACCACTTCAAAGACTCAGAAACAGCTTTTCATCAGTTCATTTAATCTCATTGAAACTTGACATGATTTAGTCAATTTTTAAAGGAAAGAAAAGGGGAAAACACAATAAATGTGCACCAGGTAAAATGATATACTCTAGTAAAATTCTTTGAAACATTCAGTTTCAAAAATTTTAATTCATAAAATTAATGAGCTCTTGTTGCCAAATGTGTGTTTGTTTCATGATCATGTTGCCTGCTTACTGAAATAGACCAGTGAATTATGTATTGCATCTGCTCAAGGAAGTAGGGTAACATTTAAGCATCTGTCCAGCACTGTCACATATGTTTACATCTGCACTGAAACCTCTTTCTTTAATCTTATGCCCTTACTTTAATGAAATTAATTTTTTTCAGATTTTTTCTTAATGGGTTGTGTACAGAATTCTCCATAGTTAACACTTATTATGCATTCTTCATTTTGGAATACTCTGTCTAATTCAAGCTAGTCTGTTATTAGCAGTACAGATGCTCCTAGATTTATAGTACAGTTTTTTAAAAAATACAATTATTATTACAGTGTTGTACCATTTCATAAGTCAGCTAATGAGTACATTTCTTTTTTTGGACAATGTCACCCAATTTTCTCCAATTTCCTCCTCTTGTCCCTGCCCACATTATAGTCCATTTTCAACATAATGTTAAAGTTTTGTTCTGAAAAACCCATTGTGAATTCATTAAGTGCACTATCAAACATTATAGTCATTTACCTTTGTGACTGGATGGTTGACTGGGAGCTGCAATATAATGAGAGACTGTTATGTAACATATAGTTAGTTCAGGAAACAATAAATTTTCAAAATTCAAATTTTAAGTATGGTTACTACTATATATAGCTGTCACACTGTTGTAAAGTCAAAAAGGTATAAATTGAGCTACATACATATATATACATATATATGATTTACTTACTGATTTGGAAAATTACCTAACTCATAGCTAAATCATAGCAAAAATTAAATTTTTAACTCAAGTTTAAAGGTGAGCTAATACTACTTGTCAGTAGTTGTGCTCAAAACAAATAATGTCTTGCGTCCTAGAAATCTGATTGTTTCAAAGTATAATTTTTCTGACTGCTTCTGAGTGGTATCTGTCTGTCTGTCTGTCTGTCTGTATACCTATCTATCTATCTTCTATCAGTGCGGGAGCTTGAACTCAGGGTCTCAAGTGAAAAGTTGGCTTTTTTGTTAACAGCTAATGCTCTACCAGTTGGCCATGTCTCCACTTCTGGCTTTTTTCTGGTTAGTTGCAGATAAGAATCTCTCATACTTGTCTGTTTATTATGATTCTGAACACTGATTCTCACATCCCAGTCTCCAGAGTAACTAGGGTATGAGGTACTGGTATCCAGTATGACATTGATTTAGTTTGTACAATAAATGAGTTGTTAGGATGTATTAAGTGAATATATGGTAATCTACATATAGTAGAGTCTTCCCGGAAAAAATAAATGTATAAATTGAAATCACCTGCATTTTTGCTATTACATACAAACTCATTTTTAATTCAGTCATAGTTGAATCATATATATGAATCATCTTATCCCTAAATGAAGCAATATTTATGAACTTTGATTCAAAAATGACATGTGATGAATAAATAAGACTAAGAAAGTTAGTCAGTTTGTCCCAGTCAATTTCACATATGGACTGAGCTTTGTTAAAGCTATACATGACTCTAGGATAATGTGTAAAAGCTCACAGTGGTGTATGTAAAGAGCCTATTAGTTACTACTATCTATAGGAAAGTATTTTCATAAAACAAATCTTTTAAGGATTTGGATAAGATATAAAGTATGTTTTGGGTAATATTCAGGAGATATAGAAACATAACTTTCATGCTTAGAGTCACAGAGTATTCTGGTTAACAAGTTATATTAAAAAATATACAGCGCATGATAAATTACACAGATCTCTACCCATTCACACAATGAGACCAAAGGAGAGTATTCTTAAGAGAGAATCACAAAGGCTCAATAGCTATGTACATATGATTATGCAAAATAATATATTTCAAAATGATTCCAAGAAATGGAAATAAGAGTTTTTTCTCTTTGTTGTTGATTTTGTTTTCTTTACTTTTTGTCATGTTTGTTAGTCTGTCTTTGGGAGGATATGGGAGGGCATAGAAAGGGTGGAGCAAAGGGTAAACATAGTAGTACACCCTCGACACTACATTGAAAATGAACTATAAAAGCTGTGGGTGGGGGGTGGGAAGGAAAAACTGGGAGAAAGGGAAAAGGTGACACTGTTCAAGAAGAAATGTACTTGTTACCTGATTTATGTAGCCCTTCTGATTATCACCTTTACAATAACAACAAAAATATGTATAGTAGGAAAAGTCATATTTTAATAAATAGATGGGATAATATCTACAGTGTCAAATATAATAAAAATATTACTTTTATAGCATATGTTAATAAGTATTATGAAGTGCATTGTTTTTAGTATAGTAAGGACATTAAGGATTACAATGTGTTTTTCTAGGGAATGGATCCTAGAATATGATCAAAGAAAAAAATAGGCAAAGAAATTACTTGGGGCTTTATGAGGAAATGTGGATAAGTTTGGGGATATTCTGGGAGAAATTAGGAGACAAGAATTCCTAAGTATCATCCTGTTTAAAACAGCAGAATGATGAGTGATAACTCATAATGCAGATTGTGGTGGTACATCACCAGGCTACAGATAATGACTCATGATGTGGTAGAGTCAGTAACACAGATAGCTTAGTGATTTAGATAATTTGGTTCATCACTTTTCATGACATGCATTAAGTACAGCATACATAGTAGCCATAGAGAGAAGATCTTATGTATGGGTTGATTTGGGTAGTTATAGGTAAATGGGTAAAATTCTTATGCCATATGTCATGTGTGTATATGGGAAATGGGAAGATTGGAGAAAAAAGGGAGTAGAAGGATGAAAGCTGTGTGTCTCTATATCCATGTTGTTTTGTGATAATTACTTCGTTCTCATTATGTGAGATGTTCCATGACTGTAGAAAATACTTGAAAGAATTAATTTGAAGAAGGAAGAATGTACATTGCCTTAAAATTTCATCCCTGGTGACATGTCTGTGGTAGGGTAGAACAGCATGATAAGGAAGATGTAATGAAATAGACTTGTTCTCATGGTGGCCAGGAAGCAGTGAAGAGTAATAAGAAAGGGCTAAGGCCAAGATATACCCTTGAAAGCTATATTTCCTGGTAATCCATTTCTTTCCACTAGTCCCTATCTTCTGTAATTCCACTGTTCCCAATACTCTATCCAAATTGTGACTCCATCAATGGATTAAACTGTTGATCAGGTTAGAGGCCTCTAATGATATACTTATTTCTGGAAATTCCTCCACTGGGTATTTATTTTTCTAGGATTCACAATCCAGTCAAATTGACAATCATGATTAACTATCTCCTCCATGTACAAGTCCTTTTATTTTTTTTGGCACATAGCCAATGATTAAACAGTATGTTGCCCCTTCTTCTTCTTCTTCTTTTTTTTTTTAAATCTTCAAGCAGCTGTGTAAAGGGTTTACAATTCAACATGTCAGTTTCTGAGTATGATGCATCTTGATCAATATGTTGTTGCTTCTTTATTGAACTTTATACATTTTTACATCAAAACTGATTAGAATAATTCTTAAATGCCTACCATATTTTTGCTTTAATGTTAGGACTAAGATAGTCATTTTTTTCTTCCTGGAATAGAAATGTACACTTCAATACCAGGTATATGCCACTTAGCCAGAAATTATTTTCTAGTCAAAACCAACTATAGACTGATTTAGAGGCAACACTTCTTTGAAATTTCTTAGAATATTTCTTAGAAACCCTTAGAATATCTCAATGTTTATTCATAATACCACACTAGTAAGTGCTCTAAATTTTTATTCTCAGACTTGGAACATTTATTTTGGTTCTCTAGTTGTCTAATCCAAAAATACTAACATTGTATTGGTTTATAATATAATTAGTTAAAAATAACATTATATTATAAATTGCCAAATGGTTATCTATCTACTGTTTATAACTTTTTGCATAAAAGGCTAAGTATTGCACCATTGACCCACATCTAAACCTGAGACCCTACCTATAGCAGTGGTAAATGAGATGGAAAATATTATTGAAAACATTAGAAAATGTATTCTTCCATCAGAACCAACTACTTCAAAAACATTACACACACATGCCATGTATTCAACAATGTATGTATACTATGGTTTTATATCTCCTTAACTATTTCATCTTATCTTAGAACTTTCCTTAAGATGTGCTCCAAAGCAACACTATTCTTTCTAGGGGTTTTAGGACATTAAATTACATAAATGTACCATTATTTTTAACTATGTACATTCTGATGGACATTAAGCTTATTGTAATTTTTTCTATTAGAGACAATGCTGTGAGAAATATACTTTTATATATTTCTGTAGACTTTTGGAAGATTATCCTTGGGGCAAATTCTCAGAAACGTACTTGTGAGCCACCAGAGGATATGTGCTTGCAAATTTGTGATAGAATTTCTTTGCCAAAGGCTAGGTTAACCTACATATTGTCAATAGTGTGTGCTAGTGTTGCTCATCTGTATTTGGTAGCATCAAAACGCTAACATTTTTATAATCTTTGGAGATGAAAGATGGTATTTTCTTGCTTTGATTTCAATTTCTTTACAATTGAGTGAGGCTGGATATTATTCCCTGAGTTTATTGGGCTTTGCTTTCTTAGTTAGAGGGAGATGGCTATTATCTTTTCACATTATATTTTCATCTTATTTACATGGCCATTTTTGCAATAAAAATTAGATTTTAGTCTGTCATTTCTTTATTTTGCTTACTTAAGGTATTTGTTTGCTGTAAAAGATTTTAAAATGTTCTCTAATTTTTGTTTATAGGCTACATCAGCTGTTTAGAAGATCACCAAAACTGTAATAAAATATTTCACACTTCTTTGACTGAATGTTAATGACTCCATTTTCTAATGTTTAAGTCTCTGCTCCATCAAGAAGTTGTGTGTCATTATTCATTTACAGATGAAGAAAACTGCCCCCAGAAGGTTGCTAAATGTTTAGGCACACAGCTTTGAGTGGGGGCTGATGTTTAAAAGCAAATTTCAGCGTTTAGACACTTAGAATCCTTTCTACTACCAATTGATTGGAAGAGAAAATCTACTGTGCTTTTTAATTTTTTTTTGTCCGTCATGGGGCCTGAACTCTGGGCCTGGGCACTGTCCCTCAGCTCTTCAGCTCAAGGCTAGCACTCTACCACTTGAGCCACAGTGCCACTTCTGGCTTTTTTCTTTTTGCTTATGTGGTGCTGAGGAATTGAACCAGGGCCTCATGCATGCAAGGCAAGCACTCTTCCACTGAGCCACCTTCTCAGCCCCCCCCCTTTTTAAGGGAAGGGATTTATTAATACACAGAATTTCAAAATATGGAACTGAGGAGCCAAGGGAGTTTGGTAGAGTCATGACTACCAATGATGCTCAATTTCAAATTTGATTCCCATATATTGCCATCAACTGGAAAAATTCAGGTCACAAGGTCGTGCCTTAGAAGCAAGGAGTTAAAAAATACTGAAAGTAGGATTTAAAGTATGAAAACGCATGTAGAAAAGGTAAAAGATTTTCAGCTATCACAAGGTCAGTCTCCACCTACTATCTTTCGATTGGTTACTGTGGTTTATGTGTTTTATATAAATGGAGATTCTGTTGCCTGTCTAACTGTTAGGAAGTAGAGAAAATTATCTGGCACAGCATTCATGTCAGAAAGCCCTTCCAGGGCTTTTTATCAGGAGGTGGAAAAGGAATTTGGATAATTCTGCTTGCTTTGCCTCTTGAATGCAGATGAAGCAAATTGCCCTGACAGGAAGAGGATTTCCAAGCTGAGTAACGTGTTAGAGCTTGTGTTATATAGAACTCAGCCCAAAGAGAGTTAATTCACATATGATTTAGTTATTTTCATCTAAAACCAAATATTTGAAAACTTAGGCTCAATTTAATATACTCTTGTTGAACATCTATTATGAACTTGGCCCCGTGCTGCTTCCTACATTCAATGAGGTTGAGAGAATGCTTTTATATTCTGTAATAAAAATTTCAAGTTATTCAGAAAAAGAATGGAAAAATACAATTGTTCACATTAAAAGCATCTAATTTTGACAACTTTTGATGATCTTTTGAATTACAGTATATTTACTTGCTGCCACAAAAGATTTCAACAGAGTCATAAAAGAAGAAATTATACATATAAAAGGAAATAGAAATGATTGATCATTTAAAGCACTCATGTGTTGAATTATTGAATGAAAAATGTATTGACAGTATACATGTCATTTTGAAAGTATACTTTGTAGAGTTTTCTAGGGCCAGTGCACAAAAAATATTTTTCAGAATCTTTAGCATCGTTAAGTCATACTTCAGACTTTCAACAGGCAAAAATAAAGCTTTTAGCTTTATATTTATCACCTTGACTACTTCCATTTATTGTTTTGACTACTTTCCTATAAACATAAATAGTACTTTAAGAGCACTAGATCCAGGTACATGGAAACAGGACGAGTCTTAATGAAATGAGGTGCTCTAATCACCTTTTCGTTTTTCTTAACTTTTATAAAAAACTTTTTAAATTGAGTCTTTTGATTAAATATTATTCTAGTCAACTATATTATCAACTCTTATTTATGGTTGTTTCAAAATACATGAAATAAAACAGTCAGAAGATTCACTTTTCTCATTAATTTCCAGGTATACTCTTTCCACCACTGGAGGTATGTCAGTAATGATCACGTCTACTGAATGATGGAAAAGGTGTATATTCAGTCCTGTAATCTACATCCCAGAGAAAATTGTCACAGGATATGATGATGAGAAGAAGATTTCTACTTTCTGATTAAGTTTAAGGTGACCTTGGGCTTTGTCTACATCACAATATTTGTGACATTGCTCCTAGTAAGGTCTGATGCATGTGTTCTGGACAATGAAAGCATTAAAAGAAGCTAAGTTTGGAGGAAAGGAAATAGTCTACAGGCTCTAACATATATGGTATATATGAATTCTATGCTTCCATCAGAAAGAATGACACCACCCATTTGTTAAAAAAAATTGAAAAAATCATATTAAGTGAAATAAGCCAGACCCAAAGAAACATAAGCCCTAAGGTTTCCCTTATTTGAAATAATTAGTATACATCTACAATAATCTTAGCAGATGGGCAGAATATCCACATAAATATAACCATATAAAATGATGCTAAGCTAAATGAGCTCCAAGATATAGACACAAGAGGTTTTCCTTTGTTGTTGTTGTTGTTTTTTTAATGTACTATGTGATTTTTTGTTTCTTTTGTATGTTTTTTTCCCCTATGGTATATCCCTTGTTGTCACTGCATTTGATTTTGGTACCCTGGTATTATGTATACATTTATCTGAATTAGGGAAGAGAAGGGGAACAATAGAATCGTGAGACAAAGGACAAAGGGGGAACCAATGCAACAATGATATTCACAAGACAGACAATATGTTGGAAATGGTCTGTATAACTTGCAGGGGGGAAGCTATGCGGGGAGGGAAAGTAGGTGAAAAATGAGGGAAGGGGTAACAAGTTTGACAAGAAATGTACTTACTATCTTACTTATGTAACTGTAACCCCTCTGTACATCACCTTGACAATAAAAGAAAAAAAGAAAAAATAATTCAGAACGGCATAATTCAAATTGGATTCCACCGTATAACTCTCTGCTCTAGTGACTAGTGTCCTAGTCACTTTCTGATCACTACCATGTTATGATACAAGATGACCCCCAATGCCAATCAGATACTGGCATAATGATCTTACTTTTTCAAGCCTCCAGAAATATGAACTAAATAAATGTTTATTATTATTATTATTATCATTATCATTATCATCATTATTGTCAGTCCTGGAGCTTGAATTCAGAGCCTGGGTGCTATCCCTGAACTACTTCCGCTCAAAGTTAGTGCTCTGCCACTTGAACCACAGCGCCACTTCTGGCCTTTTCTCCTGAGTAGCTAGAATTGCAGGTGTGAGCCACTTGTGCCTGGCTAACTTTTGTTCTTTACAAAGCAAGAAGTCTCAGGTAGTTTGTTTTCGTAACAGAACACAGATTAAAATGTATTATATTAGTGATAATATGTAAGTAAAAATGACTAATGCTTTCTGTGCCTTAACTTTATGGATGTCTTCTAATTCCACCTTATGAAGGTGGGACTTTAATAATACTGTTTAAGAACTGGGTAAACAGATTATAATTTATTTTTATTTTTCTCCTCAAATAGTTATACAGGAGATTCAATTTAACATGTTCAGTTATGCATGAAGTACATTTTGGTCAGTGTTACCCCTTTCATCATTCTTCCTCCCTCACTTACTCCTTCCCCCAACAATCACATCTAATGTCCCACTTTGGTTTTCACATTTCAAATTGAGTATTATGATTATTGGTGCACCATTTCCTTTTCTATAATCTTAGCTACTCAAGAGGCTGTTACCTGGAAGGTTGTGGTTTGAAGACAGCTTGGGCAGACAAGTCTGCTAGACTGTATCTCCAATTACACAACAAAAAGCCAGTCTGGAGGCATGGCTTAAGTAGTAGACTGCTATCCATGAGTAAGAGAACTGAATAATATCATGAGTACTGAATTTGAGTTCCAATGTCATCCAAAAAATAAAAATAAATAAATGAATAAAGGAAAGGTGAAAAATGCCAGCTAGTGAAAGATAAACTTGAGAAGATATGCAAGAATTTGGTCCTTCATTATGATGATGTAAAGAGCCACTGTTGCTGGGCTCCTGTGGCTCATGCTTGTGATCCTAGCTGCTCAGAAGTTTTGAAGCCAATCTAAGTGAGAAAGTCCATGAGAATCTTATCTCCTATTTACCACCAAGAAGCTAGAAGTGGAGCTTTGGTTCAAGTGGTAGAGCACTAGCCTTGAGCAAAATGGCTCAAGAACAGTACCCAGCCCCTGAGTTCAAGCCCCAGGACTGGTGGTTGTACATGTGTTTGTGCATGCGTGCACACATACGGACACAGACACAGAGCCACTGATGAGCTTAAACTGTCAATTATGATAAAAATTATTTTCTAGGAACTCACCAATATATGAATGACAAGTTGTAAATGTGAGGAAAGCTGTTCGGAAATGTGGCCAAAAAAGAAGAGGGCAAATAGAAGACATATCCAAAAAGCATGAAATTAGCTAATATCCTTCAATTAAAAACCCAAACAAACCTGTGATCATTTCTTGACTACAGAAGTATACTTAATTAGTTAATGTCTGGCAAATAGTATCTGCTTGATTTGGCTAAGGATTATAACTCCAAGGCAGTTTGAAAGAGAGAAATAATTGTTTCTTGACATGAATTTAGAGCATAGTTAGAACTTTAAGACATTATAAGCTTTATCACTTATTCCTCAAAAGTATACTGTAAAGATAAGAAAGTTAGAATAACAAATATGTTCCATTGTTTTGCAAAATATCAGAAAAAATATAATTATTGAATAGGAAGGGAAAGAAAACAATCAATTTGTAATTTTGTTTGCAAAAAAGTTTCCTTTGAAAATAGCTTTTGAGTAAATTACCTTTTATCACTAACCATTTTGGGAAATGCTATTGTCTATTATAAAAAATTATATTTGGACCAGAGATCCAAAAGCTTTAGTGTGTCTTAGAATCATAGTTGCAAATACTCATGAGTACTAGTTACACTTTCAACATCTATCACCCAGCTATGTCAAATACACTATTTGTTATAAAAGTAAAATAATGTGTCTGAATTACAATGGTACATCTCATTTTATTTCCTACTCGTAAATGTCTACATATTCATTACTGTGCTGTTATTGTTATCAAGGACAATCACATTATATTGCAGGAAAATATTTCAAGACATTTAGTGAGTAAATAACATTTGAGGAAAATCAAGTTTACTCACTGTTAGATAGATTCAAGTTCTACTGGCAAATCATTGTTGGAAGAGAATGAATGATGCTGTCTGGAGTCAAGCATATAGTAGCCATTCAACACAGAGAAAAGAAGAGCTACACATACCTGATGGACAATAGAAGCCTCAGTATTTCTGCCTCAGTACTTTCCAATTTCCCTTCTACATTTAGCTTCCAATTTGAACATAATTGTGTGTTAGGACTGTGTCATCATTTCCAGTAAGGAAATAAAAAAATTCTTGTATTTAATTTTAATAATATTGTTATAATTATTTAAAATATGATATAAGTGTATTATATTAATGTTAATATTAATAAATAGTTAATAATATTTCCAAAGAAAAATATGCATACTTTGTACAGCCATCTCATCAAACTGGACTACACTGTATTGTTTTCCAAGGTCCTGAGTTTTCCTCTAAGACCTTATATTAGGGTGTTGCCATCTTGGTATTCCATCTTCAGCCTCTTGTCTGATCTACAAATACGTTCATGCACTGAAGATCTAAATATTCCTCTCAAGAAGCTTTTTTCGTCTACTTCCCACAGCTAATGTCTACCTTGACCCCTTCTTTTCCCTCACTAACACAATTGCGTTTCCCTCTAGTTTCTTGTATATGGGAGAAATAATTGTTTTGTATTACTGAACTTCTTGTCTTTCATGTTTTATTTCCAATCACACACTATCCTATAGCTTTTTATACACAATTATTCATTCCTGCCCTCTTATTTTTAATACTATTGGCCAAGAAGAAATTTTGATAGTCAAATCTGGTTTATTGTTATTGTTATTGCTATTATTATCATTATTATTTAACATTTTATCTATCTTCACATTGCTGGGCATCAAAACCAGGGTCTCATGAATAGTAATAGAGTGAGCCATGTTGAACTCCAGCCTTATTCTCTCACTGGTTTCTTTTTAGAAACTTTTGCTAGAATTATTCCTAAACAGAGATTCAAGATCAGTTCTTTTAAAGTTCAGCCTAATATGCAGGCTTTATGTTGATGATGATTGTAATTATAACAATTAGAAACCTAACGCCTTCTTTCTTCTCCATTCCTTTGTGTAGGATTCCCATCCTTTCAAATTCTGACCCCCAACTTTTCCACCTGACATTTGTCCTTGTTGCTCCTATACTGGCTATTTCACACTACTAAATGTTCCTCAGGATCTCAATGAGTTTAGGAGTGTTCTTTTCTACATCAGGAAATCTATCACATCCAATCTTTTCTAGTAGAAGCCTTATCTATTATTTAAGGCTCAGCTAAAACCCCATCTTCTCTATAAGTCCTTCCTTAATTCCCTGATAAGTTGATTCCCTCCTATAAACTGAGCTTGAAAAGTTTCTTTACAGAAACAAGCTGTATGGGCAAAAGTTTGCTTCTGACCCAGTTATTTTCTTCTGTATGTGCATGCATGAGCATGCACACACACACACACACACACACACACACACACACACATGCACACACACCACTCACAACACACACAACACACACACACACACACAAATTTAGGCAGTTTATACATTTGGCTGGGCTAAAAAAACTGTTGTATGCTAATTTTTGACACAGGGTTATTATTGATTACAAAAGATCTATTTTTTATTTATTGTCATTTACTCCCATTGCTTATTTCCCTTTTTCTCTCCTCATGTAACATTCAATGCCAGTGTTTTGGGAGCTGTGAGCTAAGGGGGAGGAGGAGGTGCTGTCAATGCACCTTCTTATAAAAGGATGATATTAGCTTTCCTTTTCTACCTTTTGCCTTTCTGCCATGGATGATGCAGCAAAAAGGCCTTACCCAGATTCTGATCCCACAGTCATAGACTTCCTATCCTCTAGACTCAGAAGTCAATACACTTCTGTTCATTAGAAATAAACCCAGTCTGTGGCATATTTATTTTATCAGCATGAAATGAACTGAAATCCACCACTTTGCCAATCCTTGATAAGGTCCACTGTTCCTTGATTGAGAGTTACCTCAGGAGAGAATTGGAAAAATAACAACCTTTTACTATGCACAATTAGTTACCATAGAAACATTGTTTCAATAAGTTGGCATGGTAACCACCCTCTCCATAATTCTGAGGAACCTGAAGAGTAAGTCTGAAAATTCTGGCACATTTTAGAAGTCTGTTGTTTCCTAATCCTCAATATTTTCTGTGGATTCTTATTTATTCTCCTATTTATAATCACGCCCTTTTCTTGAACTGAATTTTCTGGTTAGTATTTTTGTTACTACTATTACTATGCATATAAAATAAGCATTTTCCATGATCAGGGCCTTTGAAGTTATCCAACTTAAAGAACAACCATGGGAAGTTTTTCTCTTGAGCTAATTCCCCTTGGCTAAATATCCTACTTTCAATTCTTCAAATTTATTTTCACATCAAAGATACTCATTTTAACGATATCATATATAAAACATAGTAAAAATATTGCCTTGAGCTATAGGCATTACTGAAATTCTATTACTAGGTAGCAGAAATAAAGGTAAATGCTTCAGTAAATAGGGGTCAGTGCTGACAAATACTCCTTGTGCACTCAATTTAGTTTATAGTAACTATTATAAATTGGGGAAGAGTGGTGAAGGGATTAAAAACATATAATCGGCCTATTAACTTTCAGAACTTGATAGTTTAATGCTTATATTATCTGCTTAGCTGAAATTTTAGTTTAAAACGTGAAATTGCCACTTTATAGGGAAAAAGGACTGAATATTAGGGATTATATATAGTTTAATCTAATGCTGTCCTGATTTTTTTAAGTTAGTATGTAATGTGGTTTTTATTCACTCTGAGGCTGTTTCCCTTTTTATTCTCACACATTAATTGTATGAAATAATGAGTCTCATTATGCTATTTTAATACATACATATATAACATACTTGCAATGTATCCAGCTGCTCTATTATACTCTCTTGGACACCCTTTTTCTGAGACTGTAAATTTCTTAACAGCAAGATTTATATCTGATTCATTTTTGACATCTGTATGATTTCTTGAAGGTAGACTTTTATATTAGACATATTTGTAAAGGATATCCTAAATTTTCTAGATGGATGATAATAGTTTCCATTTTAAAGAAATAATGGTGTGTGTGTGTGTGATATGTCTGTATGTCTTTGTTCATAAGAAGTTTTTGTGGGAGGTAATACTAGTGATGACCTTCTAATAGGAAAGCTAAAGTATTTAGAACAAACCTCCCCTTGACAACTAATGTATTCATGAATTTAATCCAGATCAAAGGACTATGAGGGAAACTCGAGCCGGGAGGCTTCAGAGTAAGATAGAATATTAGAAATTTCTTATTCAGGAGGCTGAGAGCTAAGGATTGTGGTTTGAAGCCAGCCCAGGCAGGAAAGTCCTTAAGATTCTTATCTCCAATAAACTACTCAGAAAAATCCAAAAGTGGCGCTTTGGCTCAAGTGGTATAGTACTAACTTTCAGCAAAAGAAGCTCAAGGACAGTGCTTCCCAGGCCCAGAGTTCAAGCCCCAGGACTGACAAAAAATAACCCCCGAAACAACACATTTCTTTTGTGTGGTTCTATGAATGAGAAGAGTCAAGATAATTAAGGAGACTCTATAATCTGAAAAAGAGAAAGAACACAGAGAATCAAGCAATATGTGACAGGACATCTAAAAAGCACAGAGAAACAAAAAGTTAAGGCGCAACAGGGGAAATAGTCTGCAACTCCAATCCTGGCTCACTGGTGGAGGGAACAATGGAAAGCTACACCACAAGGCAAGCATAGCAGTCCTGATTACAGAAAAACGGTCTTTTTTCGCCTTAGGAGAAACCCACAGCTTCACAAGCTATTAAATCCATTGTGGAAATTTGCTACATGGCAAGCCACCACTGGAAGAGACATTCATTGCACCCCCCTCCAAATCTGTAGTAAGATAGCTATTGTTTGAGACTGAACTTCCCTGGGGCCCTGAAAACAAGGAGTCGTCACAGGTCAGGAAGATTGCGGATGCCCTGACACAGTCAGAGTATGACATAGCCAGAAGGCAGGACTGGATATGGAAGTAGACAGATATGGAACTCCAGGAGTTTAGGCAGAGGGGAGTCTGTGCCATTGAAGTTTTGGTGGTTAGGGCACTGCCCTCTATGGGACCCAGTGAGCCCTGCTGTCTGTGGGCTGCCCTAGAGAATAAGTTCTGAGTCTGGGGATGGCAGGTGGCTCGGCTGGCCTCTGCTGTGGCATGCCTTCCAGCCTACCACATGTGGTTTTCAATGAATGAGATCGAGAGCTCTGAGAGTAGGTCTGACAAATTGTTCAATGTCCACAGCCGTGGCTTGCTGTGGGTGAAGGCTGAACGCACCAGAGCCAGGAGCCAGTGGGGCCAGTTCTCTAGGTTCTTTCTAGCTAGTGAAGAACTTGGTACCTTGTGTGATTTCCTGTGTGATTTCATGTCCGGGAAGTCCATCACCTTGGAATTTGCTGACCCTGGTGAACAATCTGAGCAGCCTTTTAGAGGAAGAACCCATAGGCACCTGTGACTCCGGCCATACAAACAAGGGAAGCTTCTAAGGGGAATGTTACTCTGTCACTGAGGACATACTCTCCACTGACCTGGCCTTTCCTCACAGCCAGTACCAATCTGCACGGTGGTCACAGAGGACTACAAAGGACCCTGTCACCTGTGCACAGACCTAGTGACTGCCAAGGTTAGGGGACTCCGGGAGAGACTTCTCCAATTCTTTGTCCTTTACTTTTTGGTTTTGGATGTATTCTTTTAATTTAATTTTATTGTAAAGATGCTGTACAGAGGGGTTACAATTACATGAACATTAGTACATTACTTGTCGGTCATTGTGATCCCTTCTTTTGTTGTCCCACCATCCCTCCCCTCCCCCATCTCTCACACACCTCCCCACACCCCCACCCCTGCCTGAAGTTGTAAAGTTGGTTTCCAAAATATACTGTCCTATGGGTATCCTTGTTGCAATGGGTCATCCTGTGTCCTTGTTTCACTGTTTTGTTATTCCCCTTCCCCTCCCCAGATTAGACAAATATATATACAAGATGCAGGGTACCCAAATCCAGTACAGTGACAACAGGTGACATACCACAGGGGGAAGAACATACAAAGTAAATAAAAAAAATCTCATAGAACATATAGTACATAAAAACAACAACAAAGAGACCTCTTGTGTCCATATTCTGGGGTTCATTTCACTTAGCATCATCTTATATGGTCATATGTACATAGCTTTTGAGCTTTTAAGCTCATCTGATAAGATTATTGTATATGTGTACTAATTATTGCAAATAAGGGAAACCATGTGACCTAAATTTCTAGGGCTCCTTGGCATAAGCTGAAATTTTCTTCATGAAGACCCAGAAACACACAAAAAAAATCAAAGAAAGGTTGGACAAATGGGATTGCATGAAACTGCAGAGCTTCTGCATGGCAAAGGACATAACTAGTAAGATCAATAGAAAGCCTGTGGGCTGGGAGATCTTCACTAGCTCTACAACAGACAAGGGCTAAACTGTAAATAGAACTCAAAAAATTAAATCCTCTAAAACAAATCCTCAAAGAAACAACTGTGCCATCAACAACTAGGCTAAAGACTTAAAGAAAAACTTCTTTGAAGAGGAAATAAGAATGGTCAATAGATTCATGAAGAAATGCTCAGCTTCTCTGGCCATAAGAGAAATGCAAATCAAAACAACATTGAGATTCTACCTCACCCAAGTTAGAATGGCTATAATCAAGAACTCTAATAGCAACAGATGCTGGAGGGGATGTGGCCAAAAGGGAACCCTACTGCATTGTTGGTGGGACTGTAAGCTTGTTCAACCACTTTGGAAAGCAGATTGGAGGTTCCTCAAGACTCCACATAGAGCTCCCCTATGACCCAGCAGTCCCACTTTTGGGCATTTATCCAAATGAAAACAAACAAGGCCATACTAAAGCTACCAGCACAACTATGTTTATTGCAGCATTATTCACTATAGCTAAGATATGGACCCAACCCAGATGCCCCTCAGTAGATGAATGGATCAAGAAAATGTGATATATATGTGAGACACACACACACACACACACACACACACACACACACACACACACACACACACACAATGGAATTCTATGTTTACACCAGAAAGAATGACACTCCCATTTGTTGGGAAATGGAAAGATTTGGATGTATTGTTGATAATATTGTTTTTTTTTTTTTTCTGTTGGTCATGGGGCTTGAACTCTGGGCTTGGGCGCTATCCCTGCACTCTTCATCTCAAGGTGAGCGCTCTACTGCTTGAGCCACAGCACCAATTCCGGTTTTCTAGTGGTTAATTGGAGATAAGAATCTCATGGACTTTTCTGCCCGGTCTGGCTTTGAACCATGATCCTCAGATCTCAGACTCCTCAGTAGCTAGGATAACAGGCATGAGCCACCAACGCCCTGTTTAATATTGTTTTTATATTATTTTGTGTTTTATGCTTTCTTCTCCTCCCCCTCTCCCTTCCCCTTTCCCCTCCCCCTCTCCTTACCCCTGCCTTTCCTCCTCCTCTCCTTCCTTCCTTCCTTCCTTCCTTCCTTCCTTTCTTCCTTCCTTCCTTCCTTTCTTCCTTCCTTCCTTCCTTCCTTCCTTCCTTCCTTCCTTCCTTCCTTCCTTCCTTCTTTCCTTCCTTCCTTCCTTCCTCCTTCCTCTTTCTTTCTTTCTTTCCTTCCTTTCTTTCTTTCTTTCTTTCTTTCTTTCTTTCTTTCTTTCTTTCTTTCTTTCTTTCTTTCTTTCTTTCTTTCTTTCTTTCTTTCTTTCTTTCTTTCTTTCTTCTTCCTCCTCTTCCTTCTTCTTCCTCTTTTTGTCAGTACCAGGGTTAACAGTTATGCTTGCCAGTCAGAAACTCTACTGCTTGAGACATTCTTCTAGCCCATGTTTTTCTTTTTTTTTATTTCTGTATGGTATTGATTTTTATTTGTATTTTCTGTCACAGTTTCACACATCACTCTGTCCATGGCTCCTCAGAAGGAATCTGAAACTACTACAGATTGCCTGGATCCCAAGGTTTTTCTTTGAAATCTGGATGAAAACCTCCAGAATCTAATTCTTGTCCTCTGAATGCCTATAAAACCAGCCTCATGCCAATGGTGTCATGGCCTGCTATCAGCATTAACAGTGGTTAAGCCCTATTAGACTATGGTTACACTGGCCTCTTAGTGTCTAGATGGATGAACAGGCAAAAAATTCCCTTGGGAAACAATTTTCTAAGCAGCCCTGTGCTAGAAAGTGGACCCAGATATGTTGTCAGAAACCACCTTGAGCCAGTATTAGGTACAGCTTACTGATTTCTGACATGTTCTTGTGATGTTTTTCCTATTGTCCTACTGCAAATACTTGGCTTCTTTTTTTAGTGGTTCTAATCTCTAACAAACATACCCACCTAGCCTGTATTTTATTTTATTTTATTTTATTATTCTGGTGCTGATTACTGGGGCTTGAACACATGACTTAGTATTTTTTTCCCACTTAAAACCTTGTGCTTTTGTTTTTTTTGACCCAAGGCTGGTACTCTACCACTTAAGCCATACTTTGATTTCCAGCTGCTTGATTGGAGATGAGTCTCATAGACTTTTTGCTTAGGCTGGATTCGAACCATGAACTTCATATTTAAGACACCTGAGTTGCTAGGATTACAGGTGGTAGATACCAGCTCCCAGCTTTGTCTATAATTTTTAAACATATTTGTTTTCTGATCAGAGTATATATTTTTCAAGTCTCTCTGTTCTGATTTTTGCTTTTAGTGATTCTCACTACTAACTTGGCCCAAAGTAGCCAGGAATGAATACCCCTGCGTACTGTCTGAGTGATGGGCTATCTTGAAGGTTCTTTTACTAAGTTAGCCAATTATCTTTATTTACATTTTACTTTTTTTTTAAAGACAAGATCTAAATAATTAAAGAAAAAAATAAAGATATAGCTATCTACCACAAGATGGCCTTGAACTCACAGTGTCTCTCAGGCTATCCTCAATTCCTGATCCTTATGCTTCTACCTCCTGAGTACTAGTATTTTAGACCTGAAAAACTATGCATGGCTAGTCACTCATCATTAAACGTAGTCCTCCAGAAAGTCTCAGGACATGGGAAAAAAGTAAAAATCTGCCACAGTGTAGGAAATAAATGGCCTTTAGTTCAATTTTCAATAGAGTCCTATTCCCATCCCAAACCTTAGGAACTATGTTCCTAATCTAGTCTTCTGAAGATCCATTAAAATTAAAATCCCTCATTATGCAGTGCCTACGGCATGTTAGCTTTTCCTAGTTCACTTGCATAAGCCTTCTCTTACCCACAAACCAGTTCCAAAAGCTTCTGAATCACATAATTAGGAATAGTTACAGCAATGATTCCTCTGTATTAATTTTCTGTGTTAGACACCTTTTCATTGCTTCAAGAAAAATAACCTGTGAAAACAATGTATGATAAGGACAAGTTAATTTTTGCTTGTGGTTTCAGATTTTCAGTCCAAATTCAGCTGGCTCCAATACTTTGTACTTTAAACAAAGCTGAATATCAAGGTGATGAATATATGGCAGAGCAAAGATGCTCATCTAATTGTGGCTATGAGGCACGGGGGGGGGGGAAGGAAGGAAGGGGCGGGCCAGGGATATGATATGCTTTTCAAAGGCATTCTCCAGTGATCTATCCCACTTTCTAATTTCCACTACTTCCCAATAATGCCTTCAGATTATGAACCCATCAATAGGTTGTTCCAGTAAATAGGTCAGATCCTTAGTCATTAATTCTCAATGGCTGGATCTACCATACAGGGACCATAACATCAACATGTAAGTTTTTTGATGGGTAGTTAATTACAAATCAGAACAGTCCAAGTATCTGTTCTGCTGTTTTCAACTCATTATGAATTTTGCTGTTAGTACAGCGAGTATAATTCAGGCAGTTTACCAAAGTGGTAAATGCTTTTAGGAAAGAAAAAAAAACCTCGATACAATGACTTCTCTTTCATGAGAATTCAGATTCAAAGATAGAAGTTTTCTTGTAGTTTTTTATTTTTTTAAGTTTTCATGAATAGACAGATATGACTGAAAAGTAGCAGCAACTCCCGAGACATCTGACAATTTATCAGGAGACTGTGGAATGACTTTGATGCTTTTGAAAGTAGCTAAGAACAGACATCTCTACTAGGGTCATCAGTCAAAGGCTCAGCTTGACAGTCTTTTCAATGTTTTGTCAAGAGAGTCTTGGAGTATTTTTTTCTTTAAAGAATATTTATGGGATGTTTTTCCCCAGAGCATCTACTTTTAAAAGTTAAAAATATATATGGCATTCTAAACTTGGAACTTAAAACATGTTTTAGATTTGATTTCAGTCCAATAAGTACAATTTACCATGAAGTAGTTATGTATAGTGTTGAGAACCTGTTTAAAGTTTTGCATCATTCACATACTGCTGATATATTCTTAGCAGTAACTAATTCCAATACTACTCTGCTTTTCTCCTTCCTGTGTAGTTCTTTCAAAATACCTATGGCTATCATTGCTGTTAAGCCATCAACATCTTCATGCACAAGAAACTTTAAGAACTAATTAAGAGCTGTATATAGGACTTCACAAAGGAAGTGACCTATTTTGAGCATTTGGGTACCTAATTAAATACTTTTGAATTTTTTTTTTTGGTTGTGTGTCTTGAATTGGGTCTGGGCACTGTCCCTTAGCCCTTCAGCTCAAGGCTAGTGAGCTACCACTTGAGCCACAGTGCCACTTCCTGTTTTCTGGTGGTTTATTGGAGGTAAGAGTCTCACAGACTTTCCTGCCTGGGCTGGCTTTGAACCATGATCCTCAGATCTAGCCTCCTGATAGCTAGGATTACAGATGTGAGCCACTGGGCCCAGGCTCAATACTCTTGAAATTTTTCTTGCATCTACATAATAGGTTAATCATATTTTAAAAGATTTGATGCTGAGATTAAATTCACCAGCAGTCTAATGTTGATGGCACCAAATCCTCCCCTCTATTCCATGATAAAGCCATGCCATGGCAAAGAAAAGTAGCATGTTTTCAGCATAAAATTTGTATCAGTTATCTAAGAAAGATGTTTAATTGCTGTTTCAAACTTAAGATTCTTCTGCCTCTGCCTCTAAGACATTAGGATTGATGCTGTGCCACTAGGCATACACACACACACACACACACACACACACACACACACACACACACACACACACGAGTCAAGCATTTCAAGCCATAGCAGGAAGATGTTTTAATCAATTCTATTTCATATGCCTTAAAGTCTATCATAGTTTGTCATTATGATTTCAATCACAAATTTTAATATGATACATTTAATCTTTTCAACATAAAAATGTCTTTTACTAAAAAAATTAGAAGAACTATAATGGAGCTGATATCTACTTACCATTCTGAATTTTATTGTTCTATTCTCTTGAGTGTACTTGCACAGTAATTTGTAGTTTCCTTTAGTATGTTAGTTTTATATGTTTACTATGGTATTTTCCTTTGATATGAAGCCAAATTAAGGAAAAGGCAATTTAAATTAGTTAAGTCAAGAAATGAACAATGATTCCACAAAATGGATTTGTATCACATCACTGTTTATGCTCAAATCCCAGTGATAAATCTCTTATTTACCAGTAATAAATCCCTCATTTATTAATAATAAATCTCTCATTTAGTGTATCTCCTTGCTTCTCTGACTAATACAATTGATGCAGGAAGCAGCGAGTCTAGCTCCAGAAACAGCTAACATCTCTTTTAGAATCATGCACATTTTTGACAAACAATTTGACATATCATAGAAGTAGGTAAAGCGACTAACTTGATGTGATCCAAAGTTGTATTCCAGAGTTTTCACCATAGATACCTCTCTTATACTTGACCTGATGAAGGGACAGCTTTCTTAAACTAAGCCATTTTTAATTGTTTATAAATCTGTTCTGTTTGTTGTAGAAGTCAAGTAATAAAATAATGATTAATAAGTATATTAAAATGGGCATAATTTACCTCTTAACCCTGGTATGTGATTTATAATTTACTAACATATAAATACATATGCATGCTTTTTTCAAAGACATTGTGCCTACTAAGTACAGAAATACAGTTCTAAACCACAACACTCTGTCTTTCTGTCTCTCTCGCTCTCTCTCTCTTTCACACACGCACATACACACAAACTAACAGATGAAATATGAGTGCTAACAGGCTTTCTTTCTGAACAATAAAATGTGACTAATGGTCCTCTGGAGAAAAAATGCACAACAATGGATATTTACCTAACCAACATTTTGCACCAAAAATAGCACAAAGATTTATAATATTATAGGCCATTTCAGAAGTTGCTACAGGACACTTTGTGCAGATAGTGTGCTATGTGGTGCAAATTATAGTGATTTGTGGAAGTGTAGAGTGGAAGACTGGAGCAATAAAGAAAGAAGAATAATGTTCTTCCTTGAATCACAGGGGAAAAGCACAGCTCAGCACATGTCTCCAAGCAACTTTGAATAGTATAGTGCTTTGAAGTTCAAGTCACAATAAATGTCATATCTAAATGACAATGGGATTGCATTAAGGAAAAATAGTCAGGATGACAAGTGGCTCATTTGATGTCATGAAAAGCACCTTCTTTAAAAGTCATTTATGGTAAAAACTGGAAAGACTTGGAAGTGACTGGGTGAGAATAATATTCACTTATATAGTAACTGAGAAACATGCAGGAGACAGAAGTTGGCCAGAAAAGGGTTTCGTGAGCTGGCTTCTGTGTATGGCCTGAATAAAAATATCTCCCTCAAAGGGTCAGGTGTTTATAGACTGGTTTCCAGCTGATGGTCTTTTGGGAAGTGGTTGAATCAGATGTGCTCTAATTCCATCCCTGGATTACCTATCAGTGCATTCATAGATGAATAGAATGCATTGAGGTGGGGCCTAGATGGAGAAAGTAGGACCCTGGGAATGTGCATCCTGTTTCTGGACTTTTCTACTCTGGTAGTTTCCTGGCTCCCATGAGGTGAGTAATTTTCCTGTGTAATACATTCTGTCATATTGTTTCTGCCTTGCCTCAGGCCTAAATGCTATGGGATCAGCCAGCCTGACTGAAATGTCTGCAACCATCCATGTCCCTTAAAGTTTCTCATGTGTTTTGTCATAGTGACAAAAAAAACAGCAGAGCTTTCATCATGACGGAATCGCTGATTCCTTACACGATGTGCATTCACTCGTTTGGGTGAAGTTGTAAGATTGATTTTTTTCTCCTGAAAACAAGATGCTCCATATGTTGAGCCCAAGAAAAAGAAAGGTGATCCTTCTAAAATTCTTCTCCAGCCAGTTGTAAACAAGGTCAATGGATGCTGGAGAATGCCTAAATGATGCTATAGAAACTCCATGAGAGGAAGAAATGAAAGAGAAATGGACATTCAGATTTCCCCTTTTCAGTTAGGAAGGCAGGCACAGTACATGTTCTCATGGGTAGAAAGTAGATACTGTACTTTCAAATTTGAATTTTGAGCACTTGTGGAGCAAAATGTTGTGGTTTCCAATCAATGCAACTGAAGAAATGTCCAGTGAGAAAACAGACTGTGAATCAGGAATGAAAGTGAGCCATGAAAGAACAGTCAGATTAGAACCATCATTGTAACAACAGTTACTTACTTGCTTAAATAGGGTAGGAGTCTCTTTCTAGTGAGAGGGGCTGCCCTTTAAAACAGGTCAGGGAAAGATTGCCAAACTTATTTCCCTTTGTATGAAGCAATGCTGTACCAATGGGCTGCAGAGCAAGCCCAAGCTGGAATCATAAAACTGTGCTTTGATGGCTGGAAGGTCTGGTAAATTATTTAAGGTCCCCAAGACTTTGTTTCCAAATTGACAAAATGACAACAGTATCAGTTTCTGCCTCATAGACTTTCAGAAGGATTGATTTAAATAGGAGATAATGCATGGAAATTGCTTAGCTTGGCAAGTAGCATGCAGCCCACATGTATAATTGGCCATTCAGTTATTATTCTCATGAGAATGGAAGTTCAAATAGGAATGCTTTAAATTAATATTCTCTCACCATGTTATTGAGGTCACATTGGATCAAATAAACTTAAAGAGGTGGGTTGTAAGGTTGAGTTTAAATGGGTTTGTGACTTTAATATTTTGAACAGACATTAAATGTCTCATGTGCACTTCAAAAACTAGCAGAATGAATGATTTAATATGTTATCCTGATAAAATATTAAATGTTGTGAACATTTTTTTACTCTTCATTTTGTTTAAGGAAAAAGCTAACTTCAATAGAAAGCCTCCACCTGCTTGTGAGTCACTGTAAAAGTGGAAATAATCTTAGGAGTTGATTAGAAAAGTTATTTCAAAAAGTTTTGTGATACAATGAATGTGACTCAAATAATTTTATCTGAAAGCTTGACTAGAGATTGCTAATGTTGTCAATCTGAGAAAAGTGTGAATCTCAGTAGTCTTTCAGACTACATAGTTGTTATAAATGTTTAATTATTCCCTTGAACGGCTGACTTAACTTGCTTTTCCTTTATCGTCACCTACAGTTGATGTTATCCTGATTACTTTTACTAGTCATAGCCTAGTATTAATTCACTCTAACTTTCCTGTGGAATATTTATATGTCTAGTGAATAGAAGTATAATTTTGATCAATGAATCATTAAAGAATCACAGTCTACATGTACGTTCTGAGAAAGCATTTGTCTAGTATGATGTTTTGAGAAATATTCAATTAAAATAATATTGTACTTGTTCCATCTTTGTTGGGAATCTCATATGAATAATTGTGATCTCATATAAGTGGAATTTCAAAATTTTATAGTGTCCTAGACATTGCAAATATCTAGAAAATCATGGGACCTATGTAATACATATGACCATATAAGATGATGCTAAGCGAAATGAACCCCAAAATAAGGACACAAATGGTTTTATCTTTCTTGCTGTTGCTTTTAATATGTTTATAATGTACTATCTGATTTTTTGTTTCTTCTGTATGTTCTTCCCCCATGGCATAACCCCTGTTTTCACTGTATTTGATTCTGGTGCCCTACATCTTGTATATACATTTTTCTAATTTGGGGAGGGGAAGGGAAATAGCAAAATGCTGAAATAAGGATACAGGATGACCCATTGTAATTATGAAATGCACAGACATTATGTTGAAAATGAACTTTACAACTTCGGGTGGGGGGAGAGAGGGATGAGTCCGGGAGGTGGGGAGGGAAAGGATGAGAGGGGGAAAACAAAGGAAGGGTAACAATGCTTGAGATGAAATGTACTCATTACTCATGTAACTGTAACCCCTCTGTACAGTATCTTTACAATAAAAATATATACAAAGTTTTATAGTGTTTTTTTCTCTGCAAACAGAGAAAAAAATTATTAGAGTTCTTGGATAAAATAGTCTCATTATTTTGAGGAAGGGAAAAAGAGCAAACAACCATCCTATGTCTTGTGCTTTCCCAGTCTATTCCCAAGAATTTCTTTGTGGCCCAGCCCCTTCTGTTCCTTGAATAGGTTCACAGTAAGCCCCTTTTGTCATGTATGAGGTACTTAAGTTATCTATCTGTAGGTACCCTAGTTTTTCTCATCTACAAAATAAGAGTAATAAATTGTTACTCCTTCATGGAATGTGGTGGATATATTTGTGCAGAATATTTAAATCAATGCATTGCAAAAAATGATGCTCAATATATATTGGCTATGTTATTATTGTCATCATTATCATCATCATCGTCATATCCTTTTGTATTTTTACTTGCTCCAATTAATGAGTTTCCTTGTGATATTTCCCTACATGCATATAGCATGCTTTGGCCTGCCCTCCTTTCAATCCTCTCTTGCTCTCTTATTTCCCCCTTTTTATACCTTAATAGTTCTTCATATCTTGTTCTTTTTTAAAAAAACAAAGCTTCTACATATGAGATTGGATGTGTAATACTTGTCTGTGTGTATGATTTATTATGTTCACCATGATGTTCTTGAGCATTTTGCAAAATTCCTTAAATTCTTCTTTAAATAATTTTGCCTTTCCTCCAACTTCTGTTTTCTTTTAAAACTTCCCATATTTTTCTTTTTTTTCTTTTTTTCTTTTTTGTGAACATACTGTACAGAGGAGTTACAATTACATGGGCAGGATAATGCATACATTTCTTACCAAGCATTGCAGCCTCCTCCTTTGTTTACCCTTCACATCCCTTCCCAGCCTCCCCCCTCTCCCACAAATGAGTACATTTCTTATCAAGCATTGCAGCCTCCTCCTTTGTTTACCCTTCACATCCCTTCCCAGCCTCCTCCTGCCCTCCCAATCCCCCCCCCCCGGGCCACCCCCCCCCCCCCGCACCAAAGTTGTAAAATTCATTTTCGACATGACAACTTGTACTTCTCGTTGTTGCAACAGGTCCACCTGTATCCTTAAATGACTTGTTTTTCCCCATCTCCTCTACAAATTATACCGACATCAAATATAGTGAAAGCAGGGGTTATACTGTGGGGGAGGGACATACAAAGCAACAAAGAAATAATCTTATAAATGCATTAGAAACAAATGCATGAAAGAAAAAAGCATTAAAATACATATCTAAGGGTTTATTTTCCTAACATCACATTATCTGACCTTTTCTGCTTGACTCATACATATACTAGATATTGCAAATAAGGGAAACCATGGGGCCTATGTTTCTTTGGGCTTGGCTTACTTCACTTAATGTAATTTTTTCCAAGTCTTTCCATTTCCTAACAAATGGGACAATGTCATTCTTTCTGATGGAGGCATAGAATTCCCAAAGTAGAAAGTCTTGACAGCAGGTTAGACCATGCAGAAGATTGAATCTCAGGGATTGAAGACAGCCGAGATATTATAGAGAAAGAACATACAACCATTCAAGACAAGTCCAAGAAATATGATAGATCTATCCAACACTTGGAAGACACCATAAGAAGGCCTAATCTAAGGATAATGAGTGTAGAGGAGCACCTAGAAACAGAAGTTAATGGTCTAGGAAATTTGTTTAACAGGATCCTAGCAGAGAACTTCCCAAACATGCAAAAAGACAGGCCTATTCAGATACAAGAAGCTTTTAGAACTCCAAATAGACCAGACCAGAATAGGACATCCCACCATCTCATTATAATCCACACAGGATCAACTCAGACCAAGGAAAAGATCCTTAAAGCTGTCAAGAAGAAAAGATTAATCACCTATAAAGGAAAACCAATTAGAATCACCTCAGATTTCTCAGCAGAGACAATCAAAGCAAGAAGAGTCTGGAATGATGTATACCATGTCCTAAAGAAAAATAACTATCAACCAAGAATACTGTACCCAGCTAAACTCTCCTTCATAACTGAAGGCCAAATAAAAACCTTCCATAGCAAGGAAAAATTGAAACAATACATCTCCACCAAACCAGCCCTACAAAAGATTCTTAAAGGTATCCTACACATAGAAAACCAACAAGACCACAATAAAGGCCAAGAAACTGCACACAAACTGAGAATCCAAGAACCATAGGAAGAACCCAGTTTCGCAGCCCCCAAGAAGGTGGATAACATGGCAGGAACTCCCAAATACCTTTCAGTCCTATTTCTTAACATTAATGGACTTAACTCTCCAATTAAGCGACATAGACTGTCTAGTTGGATTAAAAAACAAGATCCTTCTTTCTGTCCTTTTTTTTTTTCATTGTGAAAATACCATATAGATGGGTTACAATTACAAGGGAAAGATAATGAATACATTTCTTATCAAGTATTGTTGCCTCCTCCTTTGTTTCCCCTTCCCATCCCCACCCCCTTATGTCGTTTTTTGACATAACGACTTGTACATCTCATTGTCGAAATGGGTCCACCTGTACCCCTATTTAAACGATTTGTTTTTCCCTTCCCCTCCACAAATTATACCAACATCAAATACAGTGAAAGCAGGAGTTATACTATGGGGGAGGGACATACAAAGCAACAAAGAAATCATCTTATAAATATGTTGGAAACAATCACATGAAAGAAAAAACATTTGAAGAACTTCTTCTTTTCTTACTCATTTTAGATTTTCAAGGTTACTAATAAAGATGAAAGTTTCTAATTCATATATCTAGGTGCTGTGCATAAGATCTGAGTCTCTATTATTTTATTTAATCTTCAGATCAGTAGTATAAGGTTTTATGATTATTACTACTGTGTAGAATAGGTTATTATGATTAAGGCAGATTAAGGGACTTGCCTGAGATGATTTTTATTATATTAGATTATATATTTAAATTATTAAAAAATTAAATATATTTAAATTATTACATATATTTTTTATTATAAAGATACTGTACAGAGTGGTTATTGTTACATGAGTAAGGTAATCTGAGATGATTTTAAAAATAAAGTGTTGAGAATTGATCAGACTTATGAGGCATGCCAGGCATTCACAATCAATTTAATAAAATCTATCTCTCAAAAATGAGCCATATGATTATGCTATTGTTCTTGCAACACATTTTAAAAGGATTCAGAATAAATTGTAAGGAGTAATGAAAAATATTTGATAGGAGTTGAATTGGTGAATTGATAGACTTTCTCTGAACAGACATTAGCAGCTGCAGGCACAAACTTATGAAGACAAGTTAAAATTAATACAGTATTCTGTTTATTTCTGCTTCCTTCCAAGTGATCTGGTTTTCTTGCTTTTTTAACTTCTTCCTTTTTAAAATGTCAAGAAAGTTCTGATTTGATGTGAAATTACTATCATATTACATAGATTTCAGAGTATAATGTTTATTATATATGAAATACAAGAAAGGTGGTATTGGATGGAAAAGGGAGACTAACTAGAAAATACATAAAATAATTGATGAAGATGATGTCAGAAATTGATCAGTGTGAATTTAGGGCCCTAGGAGACTTTCTTTATTACATCTATTTGATCAAAATCACTTGTCAAAAGTTAAAATCCCACACATTTCATAGAGTTCCATCTAACTTAGGAAAAAGCAGGATATTTTCAATAATACTTAACTTTAATGAAGTTTCATATGTGAGAATGGCAACTGTGTTGGATACCCCATCAAGGTAAAGGCATTAAGGATTGCCAAAGGGTGACAGTTGGGGTGATCAGATTTCATTCTGAGTGTAGCCAGTGTGGTCAGTGTGTTGCAAAAAATGTAGGATGAAAAGTGATGGGGTTCAATAAATTTGAGTCTGCCCTGAATCCAGAATTGTAACACTAGGGGCAGGAAAAGAAATATTTGGGTTGAAAAGTTTTTCATGATTAAGTTTATTAGGAAAATGCAATTTAGTAAGAATTATTTCAAGAAACATACATTTGTTACTTTTTGAACACCATGCATATCTTCCAATTTTAGTTATTAATGTATCTAAATGAAGTTGGTAGATAAATGGTTACCTCTATTAGTCTAGCTCAGGTATTGACACAATCCTTTCATATATAACACAAGATAGTCAGGGCACCAGTAAATTATTTTGAAAGATATATCTAAGGTAGGACCTTAAAGTTGAAACAGTAAAACTAGCCTTGATAATTGACAGTAGTAGAAAATAACTGAAAACAAATACCACAGTCCAACAGGATCAGAAATGATTTTCCTGGTCTATCATGAAAGAGTGCTGTACCCTATGTGTGTAGTCACAGAGAACAGTAGACATGTGCTGTTCTTGTTGCCATGCTACTAAAAGGGTCTTTGATTCCCAGTATCAACATGGTGGGAAGGAAAAACACTCTGGATTAAAGAAGAGCAACACAATGGATTCTTCCATTTAACTTCGACGCAAGAGTGTTTTTGGCCCTGTCAAATCTGCCTCATGGATTACATTTTCCTTCATCATTCCGCCTACTCATTTCCCTTTGCTCATACAGCCCCACTGATAAATTGCACTGCACTAATATGTAGTTCTTTCTAGATTTCATCTTGGAAACACCATATCAGAACTGTAAACAAGAAGATTCTGTGGGACCCAGCCTATCAGAAATGACACTGAGGATTCTGCTTTATGATGCTCACGGGATAGGGCTGTTCACTTAACTGGCAAATTGCCTCTGGATAGCTGCTTTTGACTCATCAAGATGTCCATATCTTCTCTTTCAGCAGCTATTTTCTCTCATATGATAGCCATTGAAAATGTGCCTCCTCCTCCTCTTCGTAATATACCAAGTAAGTGGGGCCCTGTTCTTTTGTTGTTTTCAGTGATACTTGTACACAGGACAGTTGAGGGTTGCTAGGGACATAGGTAATCCTATTGACAGCCTAGCGAAATGCAGAGTCTAGGTGTACAAATCCTGCTTTGTCTACTTGAGGCCATTTCAATTCTCTATGCCTCAGATATTTTTCCATTTGTGAAATAAGGATCTTTATGACTTCTCATAACTTCAAATTCACTGAAGTGTTTTTAAATAGGAAAAAATAGGGGCTCAGAGAGGTCACATAAACCAAGGTTATCTGTTTTTGATATATCTTCTAGTCCTTACCCAAAGTTGGTCTTACTGCCCCTTCATGAGATAATTAGTATTTAAATTCACTAGGCACAGTCTTATTTTAAATTTAAAGGGGAGGAAATACAAGTATCATTCTTGCTGTGAGGTTTATTCCTATTTCATTTGGACTTTTATTGTCTACCTTTTGACATAATACTGTAGAAATAATATAGAATTCAATATTTAGAAATGTATATAACTGATGGTATTTATTCCATGTAGTCAATTTACACCTAGGACTGTAACCACTTATGGCCATCCAGTTCATAGCCATAATAACTGAATATCAACCTTCTGAGTAGTGACATGTAATAGTCTCAGTTTTAATTGAGATTTAAAAATAATATTAAACAAAGGTAATACTCATATGGCTTCCTAGCTTCAATAAAGTATTAACTCTGGCAGTTTTCTTTGGGCTTCCTGTGAAAGTTAATTTCTTGAACTAAATTAAAAATTTACTGCTCATAGTCTTCAGAGAAAAGATAGCATAGGCAAAAGATGATGTTCTTTGAAGGCTTGTGCCCATGTCTTGAATAGTATTAGACAAAGTCCTCAAGGTAAATTCCTATTTTCATTCTTTGCAGTGTCTATATTTCTATCTAAGAAATTATTGTATATGGCCAAATTTTTCCACTTTGTGGAAATAAGTGTTCTATATATTTTTGCCCCAAACCACAGCCTCTATTGTCAGGTTTTCTTTGTGAAAAAGAAAAAGAAATAATCACTACAAGATATTTTTCTTTTTAAGGTGCCTGGGAAATTCAGTAGCTGGGAGTTAAAAATCAGATTAATTTAGAATCAATGGAATGAGATATTTGCTACCCTCTGCAGTGTCTCCCAAGGACACTTAACTTGTATGAAGTGATTAAAAGATGGAAAATCAGGAGCAATTTAGATCTCAGCACTGAATGGCACATAATGGAAAGCAGCAGAGCTCCCGATTTTCTCTTTAGAGGTTCCTATTTGATGTTATATGTCTGTGACTTGTCTTTGGAGACGTGTCCTGCTTGCTTAATGGCTGTGTCTTTGTGCCAACTCCAGCAAATCAACAGTTTCCCCCAGTAGACGCTCGTTGTCACTGCTGAAACAATGATTGTATGAAAAGCCAGTATATGGCTGATGCTTTCAATCTATAAAATGACTGAAGCTGAATTATAAAAGATATAAATGGAAAGCTTCAAAATGCAATGGGCACAAATAGGAAGATTTGTTTAAATGCCTAATAAATAGTCAATATGTAGATCCTGTTTAGTTTGGATTTGCTCAATTGAATTAGAATTAGTGATTTACATCCACTTTATAAATATTTGTATAATGTTTTATTTAATGTCAAGAATGTTAAAGTTTAAATAATGTTTATTGGGTATTTCTTATAGGTAGCATGCATGCATTTGTATGTTCCCTTTTTCATTTGTTCCACACAAGAACCTTATGAGGTCTGTGGTAAGCAGAATAATGGCCTTGTCTGTAGTTCCCAGAACCTGTGAATATTCCAGGCTATAAAGCAAGTGGGGAATGGAAGCTTTAGATAGAATTAAGGTAGTTGAGTCTGCTGATCTCAAGTTGGGGGAGAGCATCTTGAAGTGTCCTAGATCCCACTGATGTGACAGTGCAGTGAGCAGGGTGAGTGAGAGCCAGAATGAGGAAATGTGAAAAAGATTTGATGAATGGTCATTGATAGCTTTGGAGAGGCATGGAGACATGAGACAAGGAAGACCTAAGGCATCCATGCAGACTGTGGAAAGCAAGGAAAGCTTAGAGCCTCAGAAGGAAGATAATCTTGCTGACAACTTAATGTCAAATGGTTACTTGCTTTAAACATCGGATTTCCAGAAGCGTAAACAACATAGTTATATTGTTTGTTAAGTTTCTAGATCTGAGGTAATTGGTTAAGAGAATAATAAAATATGATCCATTTTTAAATGACAGGTAAGGAGATTTGGGTCTCAGGAAGTTACCCATGGAAGTGAAGGAGTAGAGTCTTCTATGTGGATGAATTGTCTCTGCTCATAAAAACAGCAGCAGGAGCAATTTATACAGTAGCATTCTCCTTGCCTTCTTACTAACTTCTATGAAATCCCTCACCCATTCCATCTATTAAATAAGTAGACTTCAATTGCATTGAGACATTTGTTTAGAGACTTTTGACTGATACACAGATACTCGAAGCAATTTAGCTTTTTGAGTCAGCTTAGTGCTTACAGTTATTTGTTTTTTCCATTGACATTTTCAAATCTTCTTCTATTGTCTCTTTGGCTTGTGTCTTAAGTTAGTTTCACAGCTTGATAACCCCAGGGAATGGATATGTGTTCTCAAAAGCAAAGGATTCAATGCCACTTTTTAATTTTTATATATATATATATATATATTTATATATAATTGCAAAAAATATGGTACAGAGGGGTTACAGTTACATGAGTAAGATAATGAATACATTTCCTATTGAGCAGTGTTACCTCCTCCTTTGTTTTTCCATTGTTATCACTTCCTTCCCCACTTCCCCAACTCCTCCCTTCCCTGCCCCCGACATTGTAAAGTTCCTTTTCAACATAGTGTCCTGTATATCTCATCATCACAAGGGCCAACCTGCATCCCAATTTAAGCATTCTGCTATACCTCTTCTCCTCCCAAAATTACAGAAATGTATATACGATGCAGCACACCAGAATCAAATACAGTGAAAACAAGGGTTATACAATGGGGGAAGAACATACAAAAGAAACAGAAGAATCAAATAGTGCATTATAAGTACTCCATCAGAAAGAATGACATTGCCCCATTCGTTAGGAAATGGAAAGACTTGGAAAAAATTATATTAAGTGAAGTAAGCCAGGCCCAAAGAAACTTAGGTCCTATGGTTTCCCTTGTTTGCAATAATAGTACATATGTAGATAAGCAGAAAAGGCCAAAAGCTATGTACACCATTTGGCTTATGACTATGACCTTGATCTCAACGAGCTATATTTGTTTGGATTAGTATGCTACAACTTTAGTTGCTGTGTAATTAAGTAGGCTCACTTAAACTTCTTAGCCAGGGTAAACTTTAGAAATATGCATTACGTTTTGACTACTGGTTTGATCTCCAAGAAAGAATTTCTGTGTTTTTAGTAGAAGTTTCAAGTTCACAAATATTTCTAGGTATGTTTTACTGTTTCTAACACATGAGGATGCAGAGGGGAAAAAAAAGAGAAGTGTTTAAAACCAGAGATGTTTGAACGAATGTAGAAACCAGATAGTTTTCTTAAGGGAATGTTTGCCTTTGTTCTTTTACATATTATGGTGTACATTTACTGTAAGTCTGATAATACTGATAATACTCAACACAGATCATTTTCTGTAATTTGAGAAATTTTTCAGTTCTCTAGAAATTAAAGATTGAAGGAGCTTCAAAATATATTTATTTGGAAAAATGACTATTGCACCATTTTAAAGTTCTAAACTATTTAAATCCTAGGAGTCTGGGTAAAAGAATGAGACTTTAAGTAAAAAAAAAACCAGGGAAGCAGATTGTGCTATATGAAGAAACAAGTTTATAAATAAAAATCTCTGAAAGAAATGAGAATAGAAATTCCAAGATGGTATAGAAATCGGAAAATATGTCCATGCTTGTATTATCATTAACAGTATGAAAAATAACCATTAGATAGGGAAAAGAGTATTGAAATATTTTTTGACTTTTATTTCAGTGTAAAAGGATAACTCATTGTTTTTCTGTACCAAAGAAAAATGTTGGGAATTTCATTGGGGGAAAAACAAACCAAAACAACAACAACAACAAAAAACACTAGAGGAAGATAACATATCTCTTTAAGCCAGCAATAGTGAAGATAATTTTAAGTTCCAGTCCAGTCTGGTCTAGAGAGCCAAGTCCTTGCCTCAAAAACAAAACAAAAAAATATTTTTTTTCTTTTAATGTACTTGTATTTTGTCAGATACTTTTTTATATTATTGTAAATTATACTGAAGGGTTTCACTGTGATCATTCCGTACATGCCATTCCTAGTGCTGGTGGCTCATACCTGTAATCCTAGCTACTCAGGAGGCTGAGATCTCAAGATAGCAGTTCAAAGCCAGCCCAGACAAGAAAGTCCATAAGACTCTTATCTCCAATTAACCACCAGAAAACCAGAAGTGGAGCTGTGGCTCAAAATGGTTAGAGCTCTAGCTTAGAGCAAAAGTCTCAGGGATAGCACCTGGGACCCAAATTCAAGACCCATGACCAACAAAACAAAATTTACTTTGAATTAGTCACCTCTGTTGTTCTTTTCTGTCCTTCTTGTCTTTTGAAGCAGTTTTTCATGGCGTTCATTCTGTTTTTATACATGTAAATAAAGTGATTTGATCATAATTCCCTCCCCCTTACCACATCTCCCCTTCTTCAGTGCTCCATTTCCACTGGTTCCTCTCCCCAAACAGTCCCTGTCGTTCTTTTTTAAAAAAATATTTCTTTCTCTTCTCTCTCTCTTCTTTCTTTCTTTTTGTTCTCTTTCTCTATTTCTTTTTTCTTTTTTATGTTTTTTTTTTTATTGTGAAAATACTGTACAGAGGGGTTACAATTACATGGGCAAGATAATGAGTACATTTCTTATCAAGCATTGTAGCCTCCTTTGTTTCCCCTTCCCATCCCTTCCCATCCTCCCCCCCCCCCGCCCCATCTTTCTTTTTTTCTTTTTATTTATTTATTTTTTGTTGTTGTTGCTCAGACAATCTTGAGTGGCCTTGATAAATTAAGTTCTGGGAATTTAAATTTGAGCTCAACTGTGCCTGAAGGTTCAGGCAAGAAACAGGAAATGGTGACATAAAAAGAAGTGCACTGCAAGTCGGATATGTCCACTAGATGTCAGGCTAAGTCTCCCCACATCTCAGACTATTGCTCCATCCTATCTCTAAAATTAGAACTCTAGTGTAATCAGTCCCAGAGCATTATCAATTCTTCATCCATTTAGATAGGTTCTCCATCACCTTTCTACTGAACTAATCTCTGGTCTTTTGTCCAACACGTATTGAGAAGGAGATTACTTGTCTCATACAATGAGTAGAAAAGAAATTTGATCATATTAACTCTCCTCTCAAAAGCTGTCGGAATCCCACTTTCTCCCAAAACTTAGATTACAATTCATTTTTCAAAGTCTCACATTTAAGTCTCTCATGATTTGGCTGAAATCTATTACTTGTGTCCTAAATTTTACAGTTCTGTTGATAAACAGCTAAACTGAATAAACTACTACAGTTAAACTACTGTCTTTAATGTCTTTGCTTGAATCTAACCATCAATATTGATCAGAGGTGTGAGCGGAAAGTCCTAGGTTTAATTAAGCATTCAGATGGCCACTCAAGGCACCCATGGTCACTAGAATATAAAATGGAATTGCAGTCTTCCAGAAATACAGTGACAAAAGATCCCGGTTTTGTGGCAGAAATCTTCACAGCTGCCTAACAGCAGTCTGCATACCATTCTTTGCTTCCTATGTAGTAGTTCAAGTTCAATGTAATGGAAATTATATATAGGGCAGATTCTGAATTACACATGCTTAATAGATTCATAAGCCAAAAGCTCATAAAAATGCCACAGGCATTAGTCCTGATTTCTGAAAAAAAAATCTCAGTTGCAAGTCCATTTTGATGGCTCATGAAATATTTGTAGGTCATCTATCATTCTTCCTAGTCTAGTAGCAATTACCAATCAGAGGATATTATTATCGTAAGCAATGCTGTTCCTCAATACAGTTGGCTCTCAGTCCAGGCTCTGGAAAATAGAGCTGGAGATTTCTCCTGAGTACAAGATTATTCCTTAAATTTGACTATTATAAATACTCACCATGCTGTCATGCCTTCTCTCAAGTTACTTGTCTTTGGTGTTCCCATTTGTCTTTCTCTAGTTGCTCCTATCATTCCAGTGCCTCAGAGTTCTCTTTAACCACTTTAGTCTTTGCAAAGATTCTCCTGCCATTTCAATGTAAAGTAATCTCTTCCATATTCTGAACTTCCTCAACCTCTTTCCAGTATCCATCCTATTATTTGTATTAATCTCATATTAGTTACCTCAAAGATGTATGCTTCTGGGTTATGATTCCTTGTAGGTGTCTTAATGTCTTAAAATAAGTGATTGTCTTTCACTCCTCTCACATCTTCAACACTGACCACATAGGTGATTAGTAAATTAAATGAGGAATAAAAAACTCTCAGACAATTTTAGGGACTTTGGTAAATACAGCTTTAAAAAATTTATTGCAGTGCTGAGATTTGAGGATTGCGGTTTGAAGCCAGCACAGGCAGGAAAATCTGTGAGACTCTTATTTCCATAAACTACTCAGAAAAACCTGGAAGTGGTGCTATGGCCCAAATGCTAGAGCACAAAGAAGTTCAGGGACAACACCAAGGCCCTGAGTTCAAGCCCTAGGACCAGCAAGAAGAAAGAAAAAAGAAAGATGATGTTAGGTGAAATGAACTCCAACACAAGTGGTTTTTTTCTTTCTTGCTATTGTTTCTAATGTATTTATAAGGTGATTTCTTTGTTGCTTTGTATGTCCCTCCCCCATGGTATAACCCCTGTTTTCACTATATTTGATGTTGGTATAATTTGGGGAGGAGAAGGGAAAAAACAAATTGTTTAAATAGGGATACAGGTGGACCCATTGTAACAATGAGATGTACGAACTTTAAAACTTTGGTGGACGGGGAGGGGAGTGTAGTCCTGGAGATGGGAGGGCAGAGATGGTAGGGGAAAAACAAAGGAGGAGGCAAAAATGCTTGATAAGAAATGTCCTCATTACCTTGCTCATGTAATTGTAACCCTTCTGTATGGTATTTTCACAATAAAAAGTTTATAAAAATAAAGAAAAAAGAAAAGGGAAAGGGAAAGAAACAAAATTGTATAGCTAATGCATGTATCAGCATGGAAAATTCTGAAAAATTAAAACTTTCAATTCAGGTACCTACCCAATTCTCAGAACAAAGTAATTCTTTTCTTGAGCTTACCAAGTATGTTAATATGTAAAAAAGTGTAATCTTATTCTTCTTCATTCTTGTGATTTAAAAATATTAATTTTGCTGCGTGCTAGTAGCTCATGCTTGTAATTCTAACTTCTCAGGAGGCTGAGATCTAAGGATTGTGGTTTGAAAGGAGTCCAGGCAGGAAAGTCTGTGAGACTCTTATCTCCAACCATTCACAGAAAAAGCTGGAAGTGGAACTGTGGCTGAAGTGGTAGAGTGCTAGCTTTGTGAAAAAAAAGGAGCTCAGGGACAGCACTCAGGCCCAAAGTTCAAACTCAAGGCCTGGTAAAAATAAATAAATAAATTTTACCTAAAAAATATCGTATATTTTCATGTGATACCTCATGGTATTATAGATTTTATTTGTTATTGCATTGAACATGTAGATTTCTTTTCTCAGATTTTTAAAAATTATTATCAAAGTGATGTACAGAGGGGTTACAGTTCCATAAGTAAGGTAGTGAGTACATTTCTTGTCAAAGTTGTTATCCCTTCCCTCATTTTTCTTCTACTTTCCTTCCCCCCCCCCCGCCCCGAATCTCTCACAAGTTGTACAGATCATTTCCAACATATTGTCTTGTGTATATTGCTGTTGCATTGGTTTCCCCCTTGTCCTTATAGATTTTTTTTTCACAGTAGAAATAGTAAGGTTAGGCAAGCGGTATGGGATAAGGCAAATGGTGAGACGGGAAATGGAATATGGTAGTTGAAGACATTTAATACATTTGGTATAGGTATATAATTGGGATGTGAGGAAGAATGGTTATGTCTGGGGTAGGAAATAAGTGGAAAAGGTAATAATTCTATGGTAGCAAAGTGTGAGGTGGAGTAGTAGGTTACTAGTAGGTTATGAGTGAGAGCAGTGTAGGAAAAAAGGAGACAAAAAAGGGAAAAACTCAAGAATGAAGGGAGGAACAAACAAACTCCCCTTCCCCCCCGAAACAATAACAAAAATAAATGCCAAACAGTTTTCTGGTCTCGGGAAGGGTATAGTCTATTTCCAGCTTGTTTCTCTTTCCAAAATGACACAGACTTCCAATCTCAGATACTACTCCCATATTTGGTTTGCATGGATTCAGTCCCTCGTTTGGGAGAAGGAGCACTACATCTCTTTTGAGTCCCAGTCTACCTTTCTCAAGTTGTGCTATGTGTCCTGCCAGGGTCTTCCCCAGGCCATGAAGGGCCTTTGCAATTGGCTCCTCACTGATATGCTTGAGTACCTCTGCTAGTGACTGAAACCACTTGGGCAATGTGCGCAGGTGCTCTGGGGGTGAAGGGAATTGTAGTAATGTCTGGCAGTGTCAGTTACTCAGACCTACTGAGTCAGTGCAGACTGGCATACAGGACATTGTGTGTGCCTCTGGAAACATCAGCAGCGCTTGCTTTGCCTTACTCATGTGAAGCAGAATTATTGTTGTTTTGCGAATCACTTATCTATTGTAGAGATTGGAAGTGGCCACTTACTTGATTTCCTCTAGTGTAGCTTCTGAGGTAGTATCTTCAGGCCATCATGGTGGCAGTGTTTTGCTCTGAGTCACAGGTCTCCCTCCACTGTCTTTTCCCTAAACCAGACTTGCAATTTTCTGACTCCTTCCACAATTGTGTCAGATGCATGGGGCCATGCCAGATTAAAAACAGAAAACAATAAAAACCACAAAAGATCCAGATTTTCTATCTCATCATGTATTGGCTCCATTTGATTATGTCTTTCTTCTTCTTTAGGAGTTTAATATTTTTTTTAAATTTCCATTAGACTCTGTCTATTTATACTTTGTCCGGTATCTGTCACCTAAGTTGACTTGTTCAAAGTGGGTATTAGTTTTGGCAATAATTTTATCTTTTTTTTTTCCTAAATGCAAAAGTTTTCATTATGTAGTTTACTATCAACATGTTTATGTTTAATGATGTATAATTTGTTTCTTGTTATTTTGTTTTGTATAAATGAAAACAAATTCTTAATAAAGTCAGTGATTACTTCAGCACAACTATTTTCTTGGTGCTATCAGAGCACATTGGACAATACAATTTCCCTTTTCTAGGAAAGATAGGTTTCAAAAAGAATCACATCTAGGTTAACTTTGGTGTCAAACCTAAAAGGATAAAGAAGCCTTTTCTGTTGAGAAATAAACCAAAGAAAATATTGACACTAACCTTGAACAAAAGTGCTCAGTGACAGAACCCAGGCCCTGATTTCAAGCCCTGACAGACAAAAATGAAACAAAACAAAAGAGAAACTGGTAGAAAATGCGAAGAGGGAGGGAGTGACTGTTCAAAAAGACATGTAAAACAGGTAAGATTTTCTCTCTTAACAGGAAGTTTTCAGCTATTATTTTACCGAATAGGTTTTGATGCCTTTACTATTCTTCCTTCTTGTTGATCCCAATTATGCATAGATTTGATTTCTTAGTGGACTCTGCCAATTTGTGGACTTCCCTTTGGTAGGTTCTGAGTGTTTTTTTTTTCATACTTTCGAGTTTTTGTTCTAGCTCCTCTGTTTTATCCTTGACTTCTGATGTGCTATTTTCCATTTGCTTATTCTGTTTCCTATGGATTACACTGTGGTTTGCATTGTGGAAATTGAACCTTTTATAGTTCTGAAATCAGTTCTTATAGTGTCCATTTCATCTTTTAATGTGGTGTATAGCATGTTTATTTTTCTCTCTGTATCTTTCTGGGAGTCTTGCTTTTTTTTGTCATTTCTTCTTTGTGCACTTATAGTCAGTTTTGCATCTCCCATTTTATTTTATTTTATTTTATTGTGAAAATACTGTACAGAGGGGTTACAATTACATGGGCAAGATAATGAGTACATTTCTTATCAAACATTGTTGCCTCCTCCTTTGTTTCCCCTTCCCATCCCATTTTATGTTATTGACCAATTCTGTTATCATTTCTTTAATGATTCTTTTGTCTTCCATTTCTTCTTCATTCTCTGGAGATCTTCCCTGGATTGGTGTTGGCACTTGGGTTTGGTTTGTTGTCTTGATTTCTTGTGAATACTGTAATCTTTTGTTGTGATTTTGGCATTTGGGTTCAGAGATTGTCAGGGCTGTGGCCCCAGTATGGCCTGTTTGCCCCTGAGAAGTGAGAGCCCTTGATTGGTTTGGACTTCAGAGAAAAAAAAAATCTTGTACTTAACAGAAGAATATAGACCCCTCAGGAGATTGGATCCAAGAAGAAACACTTCCAGACTCAATACAGTAAAAAAATTAGATATGAATAGCAAGGAACTGATTTTAAATGCTGCAAAATTAAAGAAGGAGCTATATTGCAATGGAAAGAAAATCAGAATCACTGCAGACCTCTCCACACAAACCTTCAATGCAAGGAGATCCTGGAATGGTATAATCCGAGCACTGAAGATCAAAACTGCTAACCCAGATTGATCTACTCAGTGAGGTTATCACTTAAGTTAGATGGGAAACCAAAATTTCCATGACAAAGAAAAATGAAAGGAATTGATTATCACTAAACCAGCATTGCAAAGAATTCTAAAGGGAGGAATATAATCTGAAGAAAACAATCAAAATCAAAGCCCATTAGACAAAAATCATTAGAAGATCAATTTAGTAAACACAGGAAGTAGAAGAAAACCCCCAATACAGGAAATCAGGAAAATGACAGGAAACATGACATATCTTTCTAAACATTAATAGATTCAATTCTCCAATCAAAAGAAGAAGAATAACAGGTTAGATAAAAAAAAACAAGATCCACCTAATGTTTGCATTCTCTTTTGGGTTATTTTATTATTATTATTTTTTTCTGTGGCTCGTGGGGCTTGAACTCTGGGCCTGCACTCTTCAGCTCAAGGCGAGTGCTCTACCACTTGAGCCACAGCACCACTTCGAGTTTTCTAGTGGTTTATTGGGGATAAGAGTCTCACAGATGTTCCTGCCCAGGCTTTTGGCTTATTTTTGAATTGATTATAGCTTCCACTAATTATGATCATGTCTTTGAATATACTACCTGTACATCATAATTATTGAATAAGTAAAATATATTTATCTCAAAAAGAAATGTACTCATTACATGACTTAGGCAATTGTAACCCTTCTGTACATCACCTTTACAATAGAAAAAGGAAATATTGAAAGACCAAGGAACATATATGCAGCAGCTAGAAGTGCTGTTGAGAGTTGGTAAAAACAGGTGAGGAACAAAGGCAATAGGAGGTTCCAACGAGAATCCAATAGATGTTACTTCAGGTATGATTATAAAGAAAGATATCTCTATGAAGAGCTTAACCTTTATCCTGTAGAGAATTAAAAAGATTTCAAGTGAGAAAATATTGTCATCACATGGAAATTTAGAAAATGCTGCGATTGCTATATGGAGGGTGGGTTGCTGAGGAAGAAGTTGGAATTTGGGAGATGAGTTGGGCCATTATTATAGTAGTCCAGATGCCTAAGGAGGTCCTGATATGAACACCCTAATGCTGCATACATGTAAACAGTACTCCTTTCCAGGATGCATGTCACCTGGTTCTGGATGGTGGCCCTGATTGCCATTAGGATTGGGGAAGGGGATATATCTGTAAGATACTAAAGATATGCTTCAAAGTAATTGATAGACTTTATTCCTGGTTTCCAAATTGATAGAATTTCCTTACCCTAGTGGGTAACTCAGAAGATTAGGATTATAAGTAAAAGAAATAAGGGAGGAATATTTGAGTTTAATTTACTGGGTGGGTGCTATCTACATGAGTGTTGGTAGAATGCATTTTAGAGTTTAGAAGTCTGTTTAGAGAGAGAATCTGAAGAGTGTATGTGGTACTTGGAAATATGGGCGAAGAGAAGATGGAGGTACTGATAATGGAATATCAGACAAAATCAATGCCCAAGAAAAGACGACTGAACTCAGTACAGCAGACCAAGAAAGAAGAAGCAAGAAAAGATAGAAAGATGTGACAGAAAGCCTTCTAAAAACATACTTCACCACTAGCAAATACCACCCAGCAAGACAAAGACAGAGAAAAGACCACTAGATTTCTGTACATAAGTCAATGCATTAGAATCAATAAGATCTTTGATGATATTAATGAAATTACTTTCAGTAAATAATAAAGGTGAAGATGAATTATAATGAGTAGGGAATTGAATTTGGTTGAGGAGCTAGAGAGGATCAATGATGAACATAGATGACCTTTTCAAAATGTTGGATATATAGAGGAAAGTTATTTTGCCAGTTTATTTTAAAACATTCCCCTCTCCTCAACACAGTAAATACACTTCTAGTTTAACACACTAATCTATTCACACAAGGAAAAGAAATAATAAAGGTAAGCAATTCTGTTGGTTTGCCAACTTTTATATATAGAGTTAGATTTGGCTTTATTTCTTGGCCTCAAAATGGCTTATTTAGTTGTCCTTTCCCAGTGCCATTTCAGCTGCATATCCAATATTATTTGAATGTTTAAATTTGGAATTTTAGAAGACAATCAAATCTAGGTTAAGTGAATCAAATAATCACATGACTAATCATTACCAAAGTTATTTTTCATAATCTTTTCTTACACAAGCTTCATCTTATTACCAAACATATTTCATCCCTTTAGAACTGGATCACTTATCCAAATAAATAGGAATAATTCATCATGCTTATAACCTTTTGATCTTCTATCTAGTTTCTTGTCAGTACTTCAGTCATGTGCTAGAATTTGCCTTCTGCTGACTGGTATATTAAGGCTGCTGTTACTACTACAAAAAGTTTTGTTGTGAATCTATCTATTGCTATGGGTGCTGAACTGCTTACTTGTGCTCTGATAATTCTATCAATCACGATTCAATTTAGAGTTGAAATAATTGTAGAGCACACACTGAACCATATTGAAGAAGTTTCAGCTTTGTGCTTTCCAACCAAGTGTATTCACACGTCCGTGGGGTCAAGGTGACATTTCCTCTAGGGTCTAGCTTTTCCTCCCTCTCATTGGTCTTCTAGGCATTCAGAGAGGCCAATCCTCCTAGTAAACAGTGGGATTTACTTACTTTATTGCTTCCTCTTTGCTTTTTTGTAAGAGATACTTATTTACTTCTTAAGGGAAAACTTATTAATTATATTTAACACTTACAAAAGTAGCTTTATTTTACTATGGATATTTGAGATTTACAACATGTTATTATGATCTATATGTGTTTATATTTAATATGTAGTAAAATAGTGAAGCAGATTGGCAGATAAATCACTTAATAATTGCTTTCTTGTTTCGGTAATAAAATACTTCATATAATTATGAAATAAAAGTTCCCAATATAAATAGTTTATTAACTTTAGATCTAACCACAATAAACACCCAAAATAAAGCTTTATAACTACACAAATAGAGAAACATAATTATTCTGACCTAACACTAGCACATATAAAAGGTCATCAAAGTTCTACTCATATAAAACATTGGAATTTTGTTTTCTATTTTAAGCCTTGAGCCTTATATCAGTAAAGATTAAAAAGCTGGTTTGGTTTTTTAATTGCACAGTAGTTTTCTTGTATAGGATTAATTTGCAACCACTTTTTCACATTAGCTTCTAATCCTCTTTCACACTTCGGTCAAAATCCTTGATTTTAACCCCAATATCCGGGTTAGTCCCTCTGCTTCTGTCAAGCCTGGCTAAGACATATTCATGAGGGAAAATCTATAGTAGAAAACAAATGTAAACTTTGTACTCTTTGAAACTCTTTAAGCTTTATCCCTGTATTAAATTTGATCACTAGAAAAGCTGCACATCTGGTCTTTACATAGTTACAAATTTCATGTTGAAATCTTTTGGCTCTTTTCTTTTTAATGAATTTGTTTTCAAAGGCAAGATCTATTACATTGCTCAAAGCTGTTAGTAGAGAGACCCATGTAAAAAAATACCTTTCAGAACTAAGGATCAGTAAAGAAATAGTGTGATGAATAAGTGTTCTTCTACTCCTGGGTGGGTGCTGTATAGCCTTTTCTATTTTTTAGTTTGCTTGACTGTTGTCCAAGCCTAACATAAAGACTTGGCTTCAATTACTATAACTTTCCTTAAGCATAGTGATTTTAGACAAAAAAGGGAAGTTTTGTTTTTTATTTGTTCTCTACTTTGAGACAATTCCTAGTCTCATAGTCTTTGTTTTTTTATTCCTGTTTTTATAGACTGCTTTAAGTGAAGGATAAAATATATTGATTGTTTAAAAACTCTGTGTGTGTGGGGCTGGGAAGGTGGCTCAGTGGTAGAGCGCTTGCCTTGCATGCCTGAGGCCCTGGGTTCAATTCCTCAGCACTGCATAAGCAAAAATAAAAAAGCTGGAAGTGGTGCTGTGGCTCAAGTGGTAGAGCGCTAGCCTTGAGCTGAAGAGCTGAGGGACAGCACCCAGGCCCAGAGTTCAAGTCCCACGGCCGGATCAAAAAAACAACAACAACAAACTGTGTGTGTGTGTGTTGTACATGAACAATCACGTGCACACACACCTCTGTATTTATTGGCACTGGGTTTTGAACTCAGGGACTGGTCACAGCTTTTTTGCTTATGGCTGGCACTCTACTACTTGAACAATAGATCCATTTGTGTGTGTTTTGTTTAAAGTGGTTCATTAGAGATAAGAGTGTCACAGGCTTTCTTGTTCAGTTTGGCTCTGAATGGCAATTCTTAGAGTTCAGCCTCTTAAGTAACTAGGATTAGTGGTATGAGCCAATCAGTGCTAGACTTAAAAACTCCCTTTTGGTCCCTTTGTTCCACACTTCTATGCTACTATCTTTCTTGTTCGTATGACTCTCTGGAGTTATTATTAACCCTATTTTTAAACCAGATTAAGAAAATGGACTAGATAGATAACACCACAGAAGTCTCTTTCTAGTCTATGTGCTTAACAGTTTACTATAATTAAGATTTTGTGTATCACATCTCAGAAGTATTAGTTTTGAAAATACTTTGATATAGCTAAATTGTTCCATACGCTTCTTAAAATGAAGTTATGCAGTATTTTATTTCTTAAGGCATACCTGAGTAATATGGATGGGAAAATGCCTAAATCATAACATGAATATTGCATGTGGAAAGTAGTACGTTCATATTCTTTATTTCAATTTCATATTAGAAAAACAGGATGTGTTATTGCTGATTATTTTTAGGGCACAAAAGATTTAGATAAAGCTAAGCTTTATGATTCAGGAACCTGAAATTAGCTCTAGGTTTGTACATGTCATGTTTTGAATCTTCTTAACAAGAATGGTCATCCAGTGCCTTTGAAAAGGTTTAGAAATGCATGAAGGTTTGGATTTTCTCAATATCTTTTCACAATGAAAGGGATAATACCCATAAGCTAGAATTTATTACAGCACTCCATTTCTCAATGTGTCTAAAAGCCTTTCCTCACCTGGAGCAAACAGAGGGCCAGTGATACAACTGCTCCTCCTCGAAAAGATGTTAGTCAGACTGAAGTGCTTTTATTTTTTTCCATCTCACTCACCTCATGATGACACTGCACTCATTTACTTATTAGCCTTCATGATTACGTTTCTTTATCTTAAGGAATCTTTTATGATTTTCCTACATGGGAACTTCAGTAGCATCACAAAACTGAGGGAGGCCTTGTAAGGTACTCTGAAGAGAGGCTGCTCAAAGGTCAGAGACTGTGTAATACTGATTAGATCTGTCTAGATAGGGTTGAATGGAATGGGGAGGAAGAGGAAGATGAGGAAGAGTATCAAATATTAGAAAACTCTTCTTTGAATTATCATGCCTGGAATAGTTCTGGAACCAGTTCATATTCTAGAGTTCTTGACAAGAAATTCTGAAAGACTTATTATTACCACTTTATTCTAAAGAATATCCTTGTGGAGCCTGCCATGTTTTGGGCTCACTTGTGGTATCTAGACCTAAAATAGTAATGTTGACATTCATCAATATATAAGGGGACTGTTGAGAGGGATGGGTGGGAGGGGCGGGGGGGGGGAGGAGAGGATACTGAGAAAACAAAAAATAGCAAAGTATATCACAAGAAAGCATAATGAAATTCTTCACTATTTAAAAAATAGTGGAATATAGTATAAGATGTGAACTTGATCAAACTGTGTACAGCTAAGCAATTATCACAATGAAACCTCCACATATTATAAATTTATAAATTTATGTGAATTAAAAAACCCTTAAAATAGAAAAAAAGATATTCACATAAAAACACACAAGCTGGTTTAAATTTTTAAAGTATGTTTTAGTACAGAAGAGTTTAACAAACAGTTAATGAACACAATACATCTTGATTAATGACACAAATAGTTTTGAAGATCTTACTCTAGAGTAAGGTATCAAAGGTCTTAGTAATGTTATTAGGCCTACAAGAAAGTAAGCAATTCTCTTCAACATTTTGAAACAAAGTTTCAATATGTAACTAGTTAGAAATAGAAACTAGTTAGAAATAGTTTTTGGGTTCTAATTTCACCTTTTCAATACTACTTGCATCCAGTCTAAAAGAGCTTTATCTCTTCCTTATTCCCTGTAATACCTGAAATAATGAGAAATTTTGTTACATGGTATTATGTAACCATAAAGTACTTCAAAAATAAAAAACAGTTACTTCTAGTGAAATGAAAATCTATGACATATATAAATTTCAGCATTTATTGGGATTAAAAATAGTCAGAATTGACTTGACATCAGTGACAAAAATAATTTCTTCCTTCATTTAAATCACCCAATTCAATTTTTGTGTGTGTAGCAAACAAAGACTCTGAATGCCTCACTACCATGATCATTGGATTCTTTTAGTATGATGAATGTTTGCAATTAAACTCTATTTACACACATCGTTAATAAGATTACAGAAAATTACTCACATTTTTAATTGATTTTTTTGCAGGCTTGAAAATAGCTAAAAACATTAATTATGGTCAGTTGAATGCATTATGCCACATTAGAGGACTGCACAGGAGGTAAGTTATTCATGCATTTCTTTTTCTGTCAGGGAAATGAATATGAATATGCTTGTTTTATGGATAAAGTATAGCAATAAACCAGCACCAACTCTCATACGTATCTGATTTACCACACAGATAAAAACATTAGAAAACTTGGAGGTTATTTCTCTAGATTGAAGGGGCAGAATATCGATGTCATATTTTAAGGAAACAATTTGGTATGGAACACACATAACTCATTCCTTTCTGGGTCCTTTTTAGTACATAAAAAAGCAGCCATAGGAGAGACCTTCTTAAATGATTGAAAATGCAAATACTGAGAGAAATAAGTACCCGAACAGTGCATTGGGAATACCTATACTTGAAATATACTGGAACTAGAATGCTAGGAAATACCACTGTTCATAGCTCAGGATTTCTAAGATGTATGATACTTGAAAAACAAGTGTTGGTAATTCTACTGTGTTGTCAACTCTTTTCCTCAAAATAGACTTTTGAGCATATTCCATTGCTGCACATCTACTTTCCCCCTTTCCCCTCTTCCAGCTATGGGGCTGTAAATAAAATGCCTTAAGTTTATGGATGTCTTCTTTTTGATTTAAAATATTTCTAATTCATACTCCCTTGACCATATCAAATAACTTTTCATTTATTTTCCTCTCTTTTTACCTCAGAGGTAGAAAAGGGGGCATGATTATTTGATATTCCCTGGATATTTACTAAAAAGGGATTTTTCACCCTGTACCTTGCTCTCTCCTTCTTACTCCTGATATCCTATAGCATAGGGTGAAGAACTACTGTATCAGGCTCAGTCCTCATGTGCAAAGGACCATGAGTTCCCTTTGCCTCAGTTACTCTTGAGAAACAGAGATAATGACAGTAACCATTTCAGTGGAGTATCAAGTGGAGTATCAATATATGCAAATTTCATGATAAGAAATCACAAAAAATGATGCTAGGTGTGTTTCTAATTGTTATTATTCCAAAAATCTCATCCTAGTTTTGAACTTTTAAAAGATTTACCATCAAAATACTGTGTGTATCATTTATGTTAGTCCCTTCTTGAATGCATAAGAGGCTGGTTAAGGTTTTAGAAACTGAATACTTCTTTTCCTTTTCTTTCTGGCCCAGACATATTTCTTTTTTTTTTTTCCAACATGTTTCTAGATATTTTTTTTTTGGTTTACCTTTGGGAGATCATAATGAGAGAGATCAAATAGTATAGCTCTGGGTCTGCCAAAGCACCCACTCTAAATTTAACAGCTGCCTTCTTCCTGGATTAGATAATCTCTTCCAGGTGATGTTTTTTCATCAACTTCTGTCATCTGGTCCAGGCTTAGTCTAGTTGTTCTGCCTGATTCCTTTTATGAAGTATCCAATTTCTGTACCTCCTCTTTCAGACCTAATCTTCCTGAGTTTCTTAGATGCATTCTTTTGAGGCATTGATATATACCTAGGGTATCCAGGCTTTGTGTCATTTATTTATAATATTACACATATAAACTTAGACATAAAAGGGAATCTTTATACTTAGTGAGAAAATAAATGATAACAAATCAGTAGAAACTTGGCAATTCAGTTCCTTTTTCCACCCTTAAGATATCTTCAGATAATTTTGCAGAATTTCACTCATAAAGATTATTTACATCCTTTGAAATAATAAAGTATTCAAGTTACTTTAAAAGGTTGAAACAGTTTTAAGAAAAAATATATTCCTGCATGTTTATTATTTGTTGAGGTATTGTATGTTCAAAATGACCAGTGACACATACGTTTCCTCCATAATAAAAACCAAAGGGAAAGCTGCAAATTAAATGATTCAAGATTTGAAAGTTTGTAAATGAAACTTCTATAAAAGATCATATGTTGCATTATTATTGTTATAATAATAATTATTATAATTAACACTCTGGGATGATTTTTCTCTGGATTTTCTGGGTTACTAACATTTTGAGACTATCAATCAAAGTAATAGCTTAGCCTTGGCACATCAAAGCAAGGATCCTTCCAATTTCTTGGCATTTCCTGAATTGAATATCATTTTAATGTTTAGTATAAATGAATATTGCTCATGTTTACAAAATTATTCATATGTTGTTTATTGGTGCTGATAATAAGTTAGTAAGGCAGACAGATTTATAGCAATCTTTGACATTGTCTAGAGAGCTAGTTATGTAGAAATACTGTTTCAAATGAATTAAAATGACAAAAAGCTTAAATATGCAGAGAAAGAAAATGTGATTACTAAAAGTGTGAGATGTAGAAGGAACAAGTAGATATAGATAAGGATAAGAAGTAGCAAATATATTTACATACATTGATTACTAAATGTATATTCTTAAATTCGTTAATAGATTTTTTCATGTGCTTAACATACAATATATATGCAATAGGCCAGAAACTTTGCATTCATCCTCAAGGTAGCAAGTCATTTTTTTTTATAGACAAGCAATACATGATATTTGAGGTTGGAGATTTAGTTCAGTGGATGAACACTTGCCTGGGAACTGCAATGCCCTGAGTTCAGTCCTCAGCGCTGCATAATAAAAAATAAATAAACAAATTCATGAGATGTTTAAATATGTGTATAAGTTCAAACTATGATTTTTATACACAAACCCAATATTTATTCTCTAAGCAAGGAGACTTTTAGTTATTTTAGGGAATAATATAACAAATGGGTATCTCTAAAGAATGTTTACATTTGGTCTTTAAGACATGTATTAGTAGTTACCTTGCATCTTTAAATTTTCTTCAAGAATTTTATGAAAGCTAACCATTAACCTTTATGGTTAACTGAGTGCTGTCGTGGGTGCATCCTGAAAAAAGTATAATTTTGAAGCCATAAAGTCATTCAATAATAAGTTTTGTCCATAAGGAGGGTGATCAAATTAATTAGCAAAGACTGTTTTCATACAATTTGAAGCATGAAGACTATCTACAATGACATTTTGTAATGACATCTGAAAAGAATACTGTTTGAATTATCTCCATTCAGTAGAGGGTTTAATGTGAACTACATTGGCATTGTTACAGGCCGTTTTAGTTAAATCATACTATAACATAAAGATGAAATCCATTACGGAGATGCCTGCGTATATAGAGTCATCTTAATTCACAGGAAATTGCACATATTTTCTTTATTGTGAAGAATAACTATCATATCATTTTCAATTTTCATCAAGTAAATATGTAGATTGTCACAATATTTGTGAGGCAAATTCAGGCAGAAAAATGTCTATAAGAAATTAGATAGATTACACTTCTATGGCATGATTAATTTAAAATAAAAATGTGGATGCCTCAAGGCAAACACTTAAATTTAATTAGCCAATACTTTATTAAAGGTTTGTTATGTTCTTAGAGCTGTGAGTAGAATAGAATGTGAAATCTAAAAGAAATACTGTGTGAAGTTATTTCTAGCTACTATAGACAAATCCTAAATCTTAATAACTAAATAATTTGTTTCTTTTTCACTCCACACCATAAAGAATTATTTTTGATTAGCACATTGTTTCTGGGTTATGAGTTTAGACTTCTTCCAAATGTTTGCTCCTTATCTTTATAGTGTGACTTCCAGGGCCGTCTTGCTTCTGTGTTTAAAGCTAGAAGTAGACACTGAAAATATTTACCAGAATTTTTTTTGGGGGGCAGCATTCATCCCTTTGCCCTTCTTCTCATGTTCACCACTTAGCACAGATATGCCAAGTGCCCTTCCTAGATCAGAGAAAGAAGTACCAATTAATGGATTTGGCAGATTCTCTATTTATGTGACATATATCCTTACTTCCTGCCTCCCCTCATAAATTTTGGCCGCTAAGAGATGAAAGAATCCTTGTCTTGAAGTCTAGACAAGTTGAATTTTCATATTAATTATTTTTTTTACTTTTTCCATTTGTAATTTTGTTGATGTTTATCTCTATCTCAAAATTTCCTCAAAAATTTCCTGAATTGTGTCTTTTTCTTCCTAGATATAAAGTTAGACTTCATTCCTCAGCTTCTCTTCTATTAGGTATCTCCAAGCACAATCACTTTGAGATTAGGGCTTCAGCATCTATTTTAGAGATGGATACAGTTGAGACATCAGCTACAATAAACATTTTAATCAGTACCCTGATTCCTCCAATTTCCTAGTTTTATGAATTAGGCTAATGATTGAAGTTTCAGTTTCTTTATGTTCAGAATTGGTATTAAAATGTAACAATGCCATTGGGCGGTATAAATATGTAATGGAACAAATCAGTGTTTGGAATATAACCAACTGCTAAGAGCATGGCTTTGGTTGTAGAGTGTCTGCCTCGCAAGCACACAACCCTGAATTCAACTCCATTACCACAAAAACCAACTAACCATTCAACTAACAATCAAAAGATAGAAGACAAATAAAAAGTTATTTAATAAAATCAGGTACACATGAAAAAAATGGTCATCGAATTTCCTCCAAAGAGAAGGAAAAAGACCTTTGGAAGTCTTTGTTGAAATGAATGGTTGGAATAAAAAGCAAGAAAAACAAACAAACAAATGAAAAGCCTGTATGAGTATGGGGAATTGAACCCAGAGCCTAGCACATGCTAGTCAAGTATTATGCCACTGAGCTACAGCCTCAGTTCCAAAATTAGATACCTGACTAATATATCTCTATAGTAACAGAATAAAATCATCTATCATTGTATTCAATCATATCTAAATTATACTGTTTGGACTAATTAAGGTAAGTTACATAAGATTCTTTATGTAGCTTTATTGTGTATAAAGTATCAGTGTGGTGTTTCAGGCAATTTAGAAAAGAGAAAAAGAAGCTGTTATAAATACTTTTGATTGTGTTATTATTTTTACTGACAGTGAAATAAGAAAAGATCCCCTCTTGATGATTTTTCTATTCACTGTAATGAGGCAAATGTTGACAAAAATGTTTGTGAGAGTTCAGTTTGAAGCATGATCATTTTTGTTAATTATCGAAATAAGCTGTTAAGATGAATGTTTAGCATTTGAAAAACTGACCAACATTTTACCAACATTTCATGTCAACCAAAAATTGAATGAGTAAGCTTTTCCAGAAAGAAAGTCATTACCTAATATTTAAGGATAATTTTTCATACTTCTCCGGGTCTGGTTTATTGGCATTGTTTTTTAAATTTAATTTTATTTTATTTGTGAACATACTGTACAGAGGAGTTACAATTACATGGGCAGGATAATGCGTACATTTCTTACCAAGCATTGCAGCCTCCTCCTTTGTTTACCCTTCACATCCCTTCCCAGCCTCCCCCCTCCCCCCCAATCCCAATCCCAATCCTTCTCCTTCCCCCCCTTCCCCCCCCCAGTGGATTAATAACTGGATAGATAGAAGACTTGCTCAGAGCATGATTCTTAAAATAGAGAATTTCATTGAGGCATTACTATTGGAGCTTATGATGTAACAGGAGAAAAAAAGTAGAAGTTTTTTATTTACCAAACACATCTTAACTTATTTCAATAATTTTCTGAAATTTGGAAATGCTGATGTTTTCACATAATGCTTTTTGATTCATGGCTTACAAAAATAGGGCATGAGAATTTCCACAAATCATTACAGAGATTCAGACAAATATATTTTTAGTAATGTATATAAGCTATTTGTGAATCATTTTGAAGGGACTATTATTTTGTTTTATTATGTAACAGCTTTAATCAATTACAGAAATAAAAGCCTTAAGTCCTAGCTCAATAATTTCAATAATAGAATTTGTACATATCAAGCTAAAGTATTTCCTTTGAAAGTGATCATTCCGTAATATTTGTAATTTATTTTTTCTTCCTCTCTCTGTTGTTTTTTAAAAAACAGGAATTCTTCCAATGCTCATAATGTATTTATGAAGCAATATCCTAAAATATTCCTGCACCAAAAGCCCAGATTGTCTAAAATGTTCATAATGGAAAAACAAAGGTAATATGTCTTTTTTTGAAAGTTATGTGTGTGTGCTTGCACACCTATATGTTGTGTGGGTATTTATGTATATGTGTCTATGTGTAAGGGAAAGAGTTTTATAAATAGTGAAAGTGAATGCATACGCATAAGTGGAATTGAATAAGACAGTTTGATTTGTTACCAGTACTTTGTATTGGGGCACAGACATGGAAACAGGTAAGGAAAGTAGAGGTAGCTTGATTTTCTTGTTAAGTGAAAATATCTGCTCATGGCTCCTAAAGAACTGATTTACTTAAACTTTTCATCAAACAATTGTTTCCTTTAACAAAGAATGATAGTGTTTTTGAGAGGAGTGATAATACCTTATAGCATTTCATGAGAATCTTTTCCCTTGACAATGATTAGTTTGTTTGTGAGTGGAGGTCATGTGGAGATAGGCCATGCACCAGTGAATGAATGAGAGTTCAAAGCAACTTAGAACATTTGAGAAATCCATTTGAATGGAGAAGAGTAAGGCTACTTTGGTATGAAGCAAAAAGTGTAACTGTGCTCCTGTAGTGATTGAGGATGGGGTACCAGCTTTTACTGTAACACTGCTCTTCTCAAATTATTCTGTCTCAGTGAAACCATAAGGCTCCCAGATCAGCAGAAGATCAGAGAGAACAAGATCTCCTTTTTCCTTGGACAGCATCCCTAAAACAATTCCCTGTATATCTTATAGTGAATATACCAATGGGCAACTCTATAATAATCTAGTGGAATCTAATTAGTTCTCTCCTAGTCAACCCATTTCCTCATTCTCTGTTTGTACCCTGTGTAACTTCTACCCCTATAGACATAATATTTTACTTCATTTACATATTTAGAACTCTTTGTATTTTTACAGTCTTAGCAAAGTGACTTATACATACTTGAGAGTATTTAATGTGAAAACTATTTAATGTGAAAACTATTCACTGGCTTTATAAAGGGAGTTGATCAAAATATGTTTGTGCTTATTTATATCAACAATAGAAATAATACTGAAAACAAAATTGTTTTAACAAATATGTTCCCAGTCGTTGAAGGCTGAATGATATCACCAGGAAAGACACCAATTTATTTCATTATCTGAAACCTTATTTTAATTGATAGCCATGGGGAAGTATAATGTAGAAAGTATTATGCTAGTAAACTGGGAACAATCTTGAAGAATGGACTTGTTCTGCTTTTTCAAGTACAACTCTATTAAAAGAGTGTAAATCCTCATTAAAAAAACAGAGATGCAAATATATTGCTTTGTAGACATTATCTACCATCTCAATCAAACTATGTCCCTAGAGAATTAAATTGCCTAGAATGATCATACAAAGTTGATGCTGTGATTTATCAAATCAACATTGCTCTGCAGTAATATCTAAAACTAAAACATTTGTATTGTTAGATTCCAAGCATACTCAAATTGTTGTCTAGAATTAGCCCTGTAAATTTAGGTCTGTCTATAGAATTACAGACACTGAAATGTTTAAATTGCTCTATTTCTTTATTAAGCTATCAACACTGGTCAACTCCTATAATTAAGACATTTTTAGGAGGAGAACTACAGAAAGGCATACCAGCAGTTTGTTTTTAATACCCTTGGTAATGGAATATCATCTACAGTAATTTTAAGGAAAAAGGTTGAGGCATCAAACTAGTACGAATAGCCCAATTATGCTTTAAATATGAAAATGAAGAATGCGTGAAAAGGACTTGGAAGTGTAGATTATAAACAGATTCATTTATGAGTCTGCAAAGGCCACCAGATAAGCTTCAAAAAGCCAGAGAATTTTAAAGATCACATTACTGAAATGCTTGGGAGTAGAGCTAATTTTAGGCTTAAATAATGACTTGAAGACTCAGTCTCCCTCATATATCTTTATAACCATAGGAGGGCTGTTTTCATCTTTGCACTTCAGGTGGTAAATTTGGATAGACTGCATTCACTTATTAAGATTTAGTTGAGGAGAGAGGTGATCTCTTAATATAGCTCTCTTCTTGCATGAAGTCAGGACCTTGGATTGTCACTATGGCCCAATGTGCCAGTGGCGGATCACAAGGCCATGTATTGATTGTTGTCACTAAGTGAAAGCATTTGCAATAAAAACAAAACCAAAGAATTTCAGAAGAAAACTAAGTTACTTTGGGAAAAATAGTACATGGATACTTAGATTAAGGAAATTTCTTTTTTTATTAATAAGTCTTTTTTATTGTGAAAATACTGTACAGAGGGGGTTACAAGTACATGAGCAAGGTAATGAGTGCATTTCTTATCAAGCATTGTTGCATCCTCCTTTGTTTCCCCTTCCCATCCCTTCTCATCTCCTCCCCCATCTCATTGTTGCAATGGTTCCACCTGTATCCCTGTTTAAACAATTTGTTTTTTCCCTTCCCCTCATACATTATACCAATATCAAATACAGTGAAAACAGGGGTTATACCGTGGGGTAGGGACATACAAAGCAACAAACAAATCATCTTATAAATATGTTAGAAACAATAGCAAGAAAGAAAAACAAATTGAGTCCTTATTTTGGGGTTCATTTCACCTAACATCAAGTTGTCTGACCGTTTCTGCTTGTCTCAGACATATACTAATTATTGCAAATAAGCGAAACCATGGGACCTATGTTTTTTTGGGCCTGGCTTACTTCACTTAATATAATTTTTTCCAAGTTTTTCCATTTCCTAACAAATGGGGCAATGTCATTCTTTCTGATGGAGGCATAGAATTCCATTGTGTATATATACCACATTTACTTGATCCATTCATCAACTGAGGGGCATCTGGGTTGGCTCCATATCTTAGCTATGTTAAATAATGCTGCAATAAACATAGTTGTACTGGTAGCTTTAGTAAAGTCTTGTTTGTGATCATTTGGGTAAATGCCCAAAAGTGGGATTGTTCAGTCATAGGGAAGCTCTATGTGAAGTCTTTTGAAGAACCTCCATACTACTTTCCAAAGTAGTTGAACAAGTTTACACTCCCACTAACAATGAAGTAGGGTTCCCTTCTGTCTATATCTCCTCCAGCATCTGTAAATTTTTAAATGAATAATGGGAGTGCTATATATTAAAGCATTAGAGTGGGATGATTATTCACAAAGAGCATTTGTTGATACTGTAGGAGAATAAATTAACATCAGAATTTGAAGGAAAAATAACCAATCATTTTAGAAGTTGAGCAATAACAATAACCCAGATCTGAAAACATTTTTAGATTAAAGTAGAAGTCAAATTACATTACATATTTTGGGTACATGTGTAAATCACAGGCAATAAAAGCAAAAATAGCCAAAAACAATGACATCAAAGTAAAAAAAAACTTCTGCAGAACCAAGGAAACAATATAATAAATGAAGATACTGGGAACAAATATTTCCAAACCATACATCTGATACAAAAGATTGATATCCAAAATATAATATGATTCAAAATGGGCAACACACATGAACTAACACTTTCCAAGGCATGCAAAGGCATCTTACATAGTTCAACTCCTATCCCATGGTAAAAATAAAGTCATATTCTTAATCTGTAATATGTCAGTTTGAGACACCTGATGCCAGATTATTTGCTGATGTTTGAAAGAGTACAGTCATGTGCAAGGAAGGAGAGAAGAAATGCTTCACAAAAGCATTAACTTCACTTGAAGTAATGCCTCGTTCATTAAAAATAAAGACTGGGTTGAGCTATTAAAGAGTAATTCTACTTGACCAAAAGTGTAAGACTAGAACAAAAATGAGTTCAGAGTTGGTTTGCATCTGTCTTAATTATTTAAAATTTATTTGTGGGCCAGTTAGAAGGCAAAGCTTTTTTCCTGTATCCAGGACATAGGAAATCAAATAAGTCAGCAGCTCTGGAAATTCAGCCTATAGTTCAGCCTTTGCCCCAGGCCTTTTGTTCCTGGCCTCCCCATTACAAATAGTACCTCCACCTTGAACAGGATCTGTTTTATACTTCTGTCACTATTATTCTGAATACAGTGCTAATTCTCCAAAGGACTTTCTCCATATATTTCATACATGCATATGTGGATTGCCTGTCTTACTTACTCTTACTTTCCCCTTCACTCAGTTTTACTCGGAAAAAGAGAACAATATTATATTCTACTTCAGTATTTTAATTGTAAGAATTTTAAAATTATATAAGTTCTCATTATGTTTTTATTATGAGCTATGGGTAATAATACTTTTTTTCTTTTTCAAAATTGTGACTCTGTGTGCTTTGCTAGTTAAGATTTCTTGCTTATAGCTGGTGTCCTACCACTTGAGCCATGTTTTCAGCCCAGGCCTTTTGCTAATTAATTGGCAATGGAGTCTTAGGCATTTTTCTGCCCAGATTCATTTCAAATCTCTTTCCTCTAGGTCTCAGTCTTCTGAGTAGCCAGGATTATAAGGTGAGCTCCATTATTCCAAAAGGAGCTCTTTTTCTGGACTGGAGACATTGTTGAAGTGATAGACCACCAGTCCCAGTTTACCATACAAGCAAGTGCAATGTCCTTAGTTCAAACCCCAGTACCAGAAAAAAATGAAAGATTTATACTGGTGGTGCATTTAGATGTCTACAGGTAGGATCACAGTTTTCTTTAAAAATATTCCTGGATGATTTTTGTATTAAGCTCAACACAATATGCAGCTCAAATTGAGAAAAACAGTAGAGAAAGAGAGGAGGAGCTGCATTGGGTTTAACCTGCACCTATCATACAGGGATCCAGAATGTCCCATGATCACTGGTCGCTGACACTAGTGGACTATAGGACCTCAGTCAGAGGAAAAGCAGGAATCTATAACCCAAAGGGATCCTATTAAGGATAGATGCAGCAGCAGAAGAGTATAATAATTTCCCCTTTAATATTACTAGGCTATCTAATGAGATAGAGGCCAGAGAGAGGATTTGCCACAGGAATATGTTCAGCTGACAGACCTAAGGTGAGAGAAACTCCTCCCTCTAACATCCATAAACATGTTATTCCTCCCCTCAGTAGATGAATGAATCAGGAAATGTGGTACACACACACACACACACACACACACACACACACATATATACACAGATATACAGACACACACACGCACACACACACACACACACACAATGGAATTCTATGCCTCCATCAGAAAGAATGACACCACCCCATTTGTTAGGAAATGGAAAGACTTGGAAAAAATTATATTGTGAAGTAAGCCAGGCCCAAAGAAACCTAGGTCCTATGGTTTTCCTTATCTGCAATAACTAGTATATGTCTGGGACAAGCAGAAAAAGTCAGATAAGATGATGTTACGGGAAATGAACCCCAAGATAGGGACACAAATGGTTTTATCTTTGTTGCTGTTGTCTTTTAATGTACTTATAATGTACTATGTGATTGTTTTTGTTTCCTTTGTATGTTCTTTCCCCATGGTATATCCCCTGTTTTCACAATATTTGATTCTGGTGCCCTGCATCTTGTATATACATTTTTCTAATTTGGGGAGGGGAAGGGAAATAACAAAATGCTGAAATAAGGATACAGGATGACCCATTGTAACAATGAGGTGTACAAGGCACTGTGTTGAAAATAAACTTTACAACTTTGCCTGGGGGCAGGGGCAGAGTTGGGAGGCAGGGAGGGAAGGGATGGTAGGGGAAAAACAAAGGAGAGGGTAACAATGCTTGATAGGAAATGGACTCATTACCTTGCTCATGTTACTGTAACCCCTCTGTACAGTATCTTTATAATAAAAACATAATTTAAAAAACCATGTTATTCCAGAGTCTGACCTCTCAGGTTAGCTCACTCCTGTCCCACAGTGAGCAAGTACTCTTTCAGTATTCGCCCCAGCCCCAAGAGACAGGTAATTGGAAATTTAATTAAGACTCTGAAAAAGAAAACTTCATAGATCAATAAGAGTGAAAACGGTCCCCCTTTGGCCCTGTGCGGAATTAATCCTTACTGTATAATCAAACAGAACAATACAAATGGAAAAATACAAATTAATGGAGGGTTAAATTATATTGTGATCTAAAAAGACCACTGGAAGATTAGGAACACAAATTCTCTATTGTGTTAAAAGAAAAACTTCAGACAAATTGAATTTAATAACGTATTTGAGAAAGGAAGAAGTCATTAATACGGCAGCACTCAAAATTAGAAGAGATCCAAAAAGGTCACCGAACAATGTGAGCAGTGAATTTTTACAGGTCCAACTCCTAAGAAAAATAATCCCCTGACTGACTATAGGAAGTTATGTCATCATGAATCATTTGCTTTATTTGGGCATGTGATCTTATCAGTTAACTGCTTTCAGTTGACTTGGTAGTGTGTGATTGGCTGAAACCCATCTATTTTTGTTACAAAAAAATTACTTCTGAGTTTTCTGTTAATTTGCTTCCTGAGTTTGGATGGATTTTGTTACTTAGGAATCCAATGTACAGAAAAAGGCCCCAGGCCCATGGCCTCTTGATTGTTTAATGCTGGGGATTTATTATTTCAAAGATAATTGTTGAGTATTTACAGAGGTAGTATTATTTGGCAGCCAGTGACAGAGAGTTGATTTTGCAGTCACATTTTCAACAAAATCCAGACAGTCAGAGTTTTTCAGACTTTGGTGTATGTCCAACTCTTCCCCCATCCCAGGGAGCAAATTAAAATGCAGATTCTGAATCCAAAGGCCTTGGGATGAGTCTGAGATATATATATATATATATATATATATATATATATATATATATATATATATATATATATATAAACATGTGTCCAGCCAGTTCTACGCTGCTGGTTGATGGAATACAAGTTATATAATGACCCTAGACATTAGTATTTCATATTTTAAAAATATGAGAAAACAGACCACTGAGTGGAAACTGAGCTTCTGGGGATTAAACCCAGGCTCTTGCACATGCTATGCAAATGGTCTTCCATTGAGGTACCTTGGAGCTCTTGTGTTTTTTGACGTAAAGTCTTTTTATGTAACTTAGCAGAGTTCAACGCAGATCGATCTCCCTCTACCTTTTGAGTACTGAGCTTGCAGACATGTACCACCATGCATGGTGCCACAAATGATAACCTTTCTATTAAGGACATTTTCTAGTGAAAAAAACTAAGTCTATATTAAATGTTATTAAATCATTCATCTATGGAATTATATCAATTGCAAAGCTGTATATGGCCTTTTGATAATTAGTATAGCTAACTCTCCATTTCTATGAGTTCTGTATTCATGGATTTCAAAGATTCAATCAATTGTGGATCAAAAATAGAAAATTGTGTATGAACTGCACAAATAGAAGTAAAAATTTTTTTTGATGTTGGTCCTGGATCTTGAACTCAGGACCCAGGAGCTGTCCCTGAATTCCTGTGTTCAAGACTAGTACTCTACTGCTTGAGCCACACCTCCACTTCTGACTTTTTGGTAGTTAATTAGAAATTAGAGTCTCACAAACTTTCTTGCCCAGGTTGGCTTTGAACTATGATCCTGAGATCTCAGCCTCCTGAAGTAACTAGATGTGAGCTACTGGTCACTTGGATACAAATATCTCCTTGTCATTATTCCCTAAACAATGCAGAATAACATACCCATATCTAGATCTATTTATGTTATATAAGCATATATATAATTTATATTTATTTAGCATTATAAGTAATGGAGGTATGACATGTAGCTTATATATAAGTATTGTACCTTATTATGTAAAGGATCCACAGGTTTTGTTGTTTGCAAAGGGTCATCAAACAAACTCTTATGGACAACTGTGCTGTTTGAGAGCTGTACTAGATTGATTAAACTTCACATCAGATCTCATGTTGCACTTAATATTCACAATATGAAAGTTTGCAAGGTTTTGTAGTTTTTTTACTTAAGATATTCTAATAAAGTACAATCTGTATAAATTATTTTAAAAATTCTACAATATATAGGATTAGTTAAGCAAAAGAGGGAAAGGTAGCTTTCTAGGGGGTCAGAGTTTCTAAGGTTTATAACTTCCCTAGGCACTGGTAATATTTGGCAAAAATTATTCTCTCTTAGTTTGTATAATTTGACTTTTAGCAGAATAATTTGATCTGGGAAGACCAAAAATATTTGGACAGGCTTTGCCCCTTCCCCTAGTAGCACACCGCTAAAAGCTTCCGGTAAAGTCAAAGGCATCCAACCAGAGGACGTCTGCTAGGGATATTTCTTATGGGTTCAAAAATCAGAATGCTCAGTCAGCCAACTTGCCAGTCACTCCAAAAGCTGTCAAAGCAGGTTTTTCCAAACAATTGCTGCTTAAGTTTGGGCTTTAGACAAAGGAGTCTGATACCCAGTTATTGAAATTGAGGCTCACAATTTTACTTCTAAGTATGAAAAGCAGTTCACATATAGCTTTGTATGTATTGTTTCTCTGAAAAAAATTTAAAATGATGTGCACATGTAGCTTAAATGGATTGTCAATTCTCTTTAAAAATGTATATTCAATGAAGTTTTGAAAATAAATACAAATATACTAGTAATTGAAAATAAGGGAAACCATGGGACCTATGTTTCTTTGGGCCTGTTGGTATAATTTGTGGAGGGGAAGGGAAAAACAAATTGTTTAAATAGGGATATAGGTGGACCCATTGCAACAACGAGATGTACAAGATGTTATGTCTTTGGCGGGCAGGGGGAGAAGGGGGGGGGAAATGGTCCAGGAGATGGGAAGAGATGGGAAGGGGAAACAAAGGTGGAGGCAACAATGCTTGATTAAGAAATATACTCATTACCTTGCCCATGTAATTGTAACCCCTCTGTACGGTATTTTCACAATAATAAAAAGAAAAACAAATATATGGAGATGAAACAATGGAAGGCTTAGAGCAAATAGATTTGGATAAATATTTTAAAATGTAAATGTGTTTGTGAAATTGCTTTGAGGGCTTGTGTTTTTGGACCCAATTTCTTTCCCTAGCATTTATTCATTCACTCAAACAATATATACCTATTAAGTAGTGGCTGTAAAAGATAATCCTACACTGAGGGCTTGACAGTAAACAAATGCTTAGTGAGTATCAGAGGTTGGCCATAGGAAGGGGAGGAGGCTGAATCCCAATGGTGTACTGGAAGGGCATGAAAGGATTCTTCAGATAAGGGATGTTTCAGTTTTAGGAAAAGTAAAAGTTGGCCAGGAGAAGGGAACGAGTATGTGAGATCAAGAGAACTTCCTATCAAATTCTTCACCTTGTTGATCACACAAATGCTGCCAACACAATCTTAAACCATACTCTAATTGCCCAGTTTCGAAGTATTGCCAAGAATTTGTTGAAAAAATTCTCAAAATGTAAATCTTGACATCTATATCTCATGTATTAAGATGTGTATAGTGGGGCTGGGAAGGTGGCTCAATGGTAGAGCACTTGCCTTGCATGCATGAGGCCCTGGGTTCTATTCCTCAGCACCACAGAAGCAAGAAGAAAAAACCCGGAAGTGGTGCTGTGGCTAAAGTGGTAGAGCGCTAGCCTTGAGCTGAAGAGCTGAGGGACAGTGGCCCAGGCCCAGAGTTCAGGCCCCATGACCGGACCCCCTCCCACCCCCCCCAAAAAAAAAAAGATGTGTGTAGTGGCTGTGGGGGAGGGTTAGTTAGGGAGGTAGCCAAAGTAAAAGAAGGAAGGATAAAGATTGGAGAAAATAAAGGCAAAATGGGGGAAAATTGAAGGACCAACTATGTACCTGCTTGTGAGAGGAACATTTTGGAGAGTTAGAGGTAATTCTTTGAAGGAAAGCAGAAGAAAGTTAATAAAAATTGGATTGCTTCAGCCATGGTCTTGCCTGTTATGACCAATATTAAATCCTTTCCTATGATGTTAAAATGATATCTGAGATAGCACAGGGCAGTATCAAGATGGAAAGATGGCCATTTGTACAAATCACCTTCAGACAGGACTTCTTTGCATTGAGGTAGACTGTTACAAGAAAATTTCAAGTTTGAAGTTTAAAAATGTCATTATAATGATAAATATAACTATTATTTTGCTTTCTTCCTGACAAATTTAGTTGTGTGAATCTGCATGTAGGTGCTGTGCTGATAGGCTTGAATTGTTTGGCCTGGTAGAGTTATTTTAATTTGGAGTTGTGGGAAAATCTAGGAATAAAGCCATGCAGAGAAAAAGAGACAGGCAAGAGGCAAAATAAACCATGAAATAGTGGAAGGAAGGTCAGTATTGAGTAAGGGGAAACCATGAGTACTTGAGGTGGTAGTGAAAAGATCTAAGGAAAGAAGATCTGCCAACAAATTTTAAGTGCACGGTGTTACTTATGACCCAACACCTCTTTAGGGTATCTTCAGCTAAACTCTGTTATAGTTATAAGTGCTATGAGGGATTACTTTCAGTTTTATTATTGAGGAAATATAAGATGTTGGCTTTATTTTCTGGATAAAGTTGGCTTTATTTTCTGGATAAAGAGTACATTTAAGGAAAAAGAAGCCCAGAAGCAGAGGTGATATCAGAATGCAATCCTGGGAAATTGTTAAAATCTTAGAGTTCTGTAACTTTCGTGGGATTTTCATGGGACCTGATTTAAGGGACCAGTAGACATTCACTAGCATTATTCCTCATTGTAAAGAAATCTTTGCTAGTAGCTCAGTAAGGAACAAATGTAACACCACTAGTTATGATATAGATGGTAGACATCCTGAAATTATAATTTCAGATGTATATGCACAATAAATGCTTTCACATTATCATATAAATCCTATTCATCAAAGACCATATATACTTAAGGAAGAGATTCCAATTTTTATTTTTTAGATAGTATATTCTTTGACTTGAAAGATATATGTGAAATTTTGGCACTTCTGTCAGAATATGTATGGTTTGTAGCAAGAAATTTGACTACGTTCCTTATTGACCTCTTACAGTCTCCCAAATTAAGGTGCGTTTCCTCATTCATTACTTAGACTAGCCCTATAGTAACCAGGTTTACTTGTAGAGGTTACATTAGAATAAAGAAGGGAAATTCTGAAAACTTACAGACTCTGTTTTCTCTGTATTTAATTCTTCTCAGTAAATTAAACATTTCTTGAGTAACTGTGTAAATAAATCAATAGAGTGATGCTTTCTGTTTTTACCAGCAATTCATAGCAATCATAGGTAGAGGACATGAGTACATAGGAAGGCTGTCTATAGATGTGGACATGGAGCTGGATAGGAAGTTCAATGAAAGCTATCCAGTGAGTGGGAAAGAAGTTGACAAAGAGCTAATTTAGGAAAATGAGCCAAATCTAGTAATCATTACAATTAGATAATGTAGTTGTAAACACTCAGGTATGTGACAAACTCAGCAATGTTCTATGAGAGGAGGGAAAATCAACTAAGCCTAAAGTAGAAAAATTGAAATAATTTCTACCTGTGGGCTGAGGTAATGAAGATAATGAACATCTTTATGTCAGAGCTAGGAGTTGAGCAAATGCCATTTGAATTGCATTGTGAACAGAAAGAATTGAAGCTAAGAGTGAATATAGAACTTGATACTTAATTCTTATTTTGTAAGTACTTTGAATACCATAGCTTTTAAAAAAATTGACTTGAGATTCTTTTATTTTAATTTGTTTTTAGAAGAGAAATCTAATAATCTTTTCTAAACCATTTGACTTCCTTGTGCATACAACTTGTCATGTACTCAGATAAACGTATTACTACTTTAACCTAAAGAATAACGATAGTCCAACTGTTATCATTATGTGTATGTGTGACTGGTCCTGGGGTTTGAACTTAGGGTCTGCACACTGTCCCTGAGCTTTTGTGCTCAAAGCTAACATTTTAGCATTTGAGCCATGGTTCTACTTCCAGCTTTTTTGTGGGCTTAATTGAAAATAAGAGTATCAAGGACTTTTCGGCCAGGCTGGCTTTGATCCATAATCCTCAGATCTCATCCTCTGCTGTGGCTAGGAATATAAGCTAGGCACTGATGCCCATAATCCAACGATTCATTTTTAAAATAATTTTTATTGAGATTAAGTGATTCCATAAATTTCACAAATTTCATAGTATTGTGGAAGAGTGATACTTAGTTACAAACACATTTAAACCTTTACAAAGCAAATTTCAACCGTTAATTTTTAACTGATCTTTTTTTTTTTTTTTTAATAAAAAGAGACTTTGAGTTTAGGGTGAACATTAATGGAAATTTGGAAAATATTGCTTGCTTCTCTCTAACCTTCAAAGGTTTTTTTTTTTTAAAAAAAGAACAAGAACTGACAGAATTCCAATGTTTACTGTCAAATGTCCATAATGGAAGTTGTCCTTTAAGTCCGCAATTTTAACTTTGGATATATTTGGCAACATGTGTGACAGCATCAGCACTCTTGTTTAGAACAAGATAAAGGTTGAAATTTTACATTCTGGGAGTGGGAATTTACTCATAAATATTTTACTGGCTTGGAAAAATTCTATAGCTAATATCTTAAGTTGTCCTTATATTACTCTGGCTCAAATTATTACATATTAAATTTAATATTTACCAAAAAGAAGTGAGGTTAATTAAAGAACTGGAATTAAAGAAATATGTAAAACTTTATTGGAGGAACACACACACATATACACATATATGTTTACATAATACACTGTGGACTGTCTACCACTAAGTCATACCCCTATGGTATAATTTTTTTTTGGTCTGGGCAGGCCTGGACCATGGTTCTCCAATTTATACTTCCTGCAGAGCTGAGATGACAGGCATCCACCACCATGCCTGAATTTTTATTGGTTGAGATGGATCTTGTGGTCCTCCCACATCATAGGTAGGATTACAGATTACACCCAGTTAAGGTATTTGCTTTCTAATCTATAATATGATCAATTTCTAGCCCTTTTTAATTATGAAAACTATACTTTGAGCTATGGGCTTTTACAAATGCATAATTTTCTAATATACATTAGGCAATTAGAAAACATTTGTCCACTTATTTATCAACATAATAGAACTCAACAAATGCCATTTGAAAAGGGGGGAGAAGAATGTGAATATGATGGATGTAGTGAATTTGTTCAAAGTGCACTCTGTGTATGGATGAAAATAACACAAGAAATCTTATTTTACAAATACATCAAGAAAGTTAAAACAAAAAAAAACAGTAACAGGAACAACAAAAAAAATCAAACTTGGAAAAATATCCGGTAGCATACCAATTATCAAAATGGAAAAATAAAAATACTTTGTGGTACATACATATATCATGAAAATTTTAAAATATTTTTTATTGTAAAGATATTTTACAGAGGGGTAACAGTTACGTGAGTAAGGTAATGAGTACATTTCCTATCGAGCATTGTTATCTCCTCCTTTGTTTTTCCCCTACCATCCCTTCCCTCCTCACCTCTCCAACTCCTCCTTTCCCTCCCTCTCCCCACCCCACTCTGTCCAAATTGTAAGTTCATCTTCAACATAGTGTCTTGTTACAATGGATCAACCTGTATCCTTGTTTCAGCATTTTGTTATTTCCCTTCACCTCCCCAAATTAGAACAATGTATATACAAGATGCAGGGCACCAGAATCTTATACATCAGTAATATAAACTATATTCTAAAATGTCATAAACAGACTGTTGAAGAACAACAAGGTAGAGCAAGTTATGGATACCAGTAAGAATCATTTCATTTCCATGGAGCTTTAGATGTAAAACCGAAACTGTCCTTTTAAAGACATACATATATCTTTAACACATCTGTCCTAAAAACAAAGTAGTAATAAAATCTATGGTTAAGTGCTTGAGCTAGGTTTATGTAGCTTCTAAGGAGATAATTGTACAGGAAGACCATACACACTAGTAAAGTTTTACTTCCAAAAATCTCTGGAAAACACATGTTGGATTCCTTTCCCTTAAATGACATCTCAATGACATCTCAATGAGAATACACACACAGTAATATAAAAATAGGGCTATTTATTCATGCATCTCTTCAGGAACTAAGTATGTAACATACTATAGAGCAAGAATTAGTTATGGAGGTTATCTCTAAGACATTCATAGTTTATCAGTAACAACATCCATAATAAAAACACTGAAAAACAAGTGTCCGAGTGTAAAGAGAAGGGACTTATTTATTGGTGTGAAATTTTTCTTTAGATAATAGAGACCTATTATTCTGGAAGTTATTTTATAACTTATGATTTATAACACATGCAATCAAGTTGTATACACTGAAATATTTGATATATGCCAAATTCTAACTTAACAGAGTGACAAGTAGAAGTACACTACTGCTGACTGAAAAATATTCTAAGGCATTGAAAAACATCATGTTATAAAGTACCAGATTACCTCACAGCAGTTGTATTTCTACTGTTGACAATAAAGTAAAAGTTCCTGTCCATAATTTTTGTGCTGTAAGTAATATCTTAAAATATTGTTTCCTTGTTCAGAAAACAAATGGACGAAACAGAAGAGGACAAATCTGATGATTCACACAATATAACTATTCATATTAAAAAAGCACATGGTCTGCTCAAACAGAAAGAAGCCCCAGAAAAGTTTGCAGAATTCCTGGCCATCTTAAAGAAATTGTGAGTTTTAAGATAATATATTACTTAATTTAGCTGAAGAATTATTACTGTTATTTTTGTTGTTGGTCGTGGGCCTTGAACTCTGGGCCTGGGCATTGTCCCTGAGCTCTTCAGCTCAGGGCTAATGCTCTTCTACTTTGAGCCACATCAACACTTCAGATTTTCTGGTAGCTAATTGGAGACAACAAAGTCTCACAGACTTTCCTGCCTGGGCTGCCTTTGAACCGCAATCCTCAGATCTCAGCCCCCTGAATTGTTAGCATTATAGGCGGAACCATTGGCACCCGACAATTATTTTTGTTTTTGGTGGTACTGCGGTTTGAACTGAGGGTCTCCCATTTGGTAGGTGGTATTCTGTGAAGCCATACCTCTAGTCTTGCTATTTGCTGGTTATTTTTGAAATAAAGTTTAGTAAACATTTTTGTTACAGCTAGTTTCAAACTAGGATCCTTCATATACCAGCTCTTTATTAACTAAAATTATAGGCATGGATCATTTACTGATTCATAGTAGAATTTTTGAAAATGTTTTAAAATAGTTGTTTATGGATAAGCATGCTTTTGTTATAATATATAGTGCAATTGGTTGACTAAGATAGCTAGAAATACTGGAGACTTTGAAGACGATCACTATTTAATCCTCAGTGTGTATCACTGACATACTGCTGTAGTTGTGACTCATCACCTTAAATTTAGGTTGCAATCAAAATATTCAGTGTACATCCTCGTAAAATGATTACGTGGAGTCTCTTCACAGATTCAAACTGTTTTCCCATCTTAGACCCTTTAAATACAATTATCTTTAATTTCCTAGATGTTGTTTTGGGGGACACAGCTGCTTGGAGGGGTAGGGTGAGGAGGAAAAGGAGGAGGAGGAAGAGAATGGAAAGGAGAAGTTGAAGGAGGAAGAGAAAAAGATAATGAGGAAATGCAGGAGCGAAAGGAGAAGAAAGAGTGGACTAAATCATAGCAGTTACCAGAGATGTGTCAGATTTGTGAATAAAATTAAAATTGAAAGGGGACTATGAGAAAATGTGATATTGGAATTAGGATTTATTGCAGCAATAAGAGAATGGAATTTTTCCTTAAGGAAATAATAGTGGCATGAAATATGAAATTAAAACTCTGACATTTTCCTTTTGAGTAAAGAACTGGTATTGATTGTATATTTGAGAAAATATGATAAGAATTACCAGAAATTTTGAGAATGGCCAGTTTTCTGATAATTTCAACTTGTAATAGCAAATCATAATAAAAAATAGAAGTCACTTTTTTTTCTTTTTTTTTTAAATAAGTTTTTTATTGTGAAAATACTGAACAGAGGGGTTACAGGTACATGAGCAAAGTAATGAGTACATTTCTTATCAAACATTGTTGCTTCCTCCTTTGTTTTTCCCCGACCATCCATGCCCTCCCATCTCTACAACTATACCCCCCACCCCGGCCTAAATTATAAAGTTCATTTTTCGAAATAGTGTCTTGTACATCTCATTGTTGCAATGGGTCTACCTGTATCCCTATTTAAACAATTTGTTTTTTCCCTTCCCCTCCACAAATTATACCAACATCAAATACAGTGATAACAGGGGTTATACGGTGGGGGGGGGGACATACAAAGCCACAAAAAATCACGTGGGACCTTATAAATATGTTAGAAACAATAGCAAGCAAGAAAAAAAACACTTGTGTCCTTATTTTGGGGTTCATTTCGCTTAACATCATCTTATCTGACTTTTCTGCTTGTCTCAGACATATACTAGCTATTGCAAATAAGGGAAACCATGGGACCTATGTTTCTTTGGGGGTGGCTTACTTCACTTACTTCACTAACTTTCTTTGGCTAGTTTTGAACTTCCATTCTTCTGACTCTACCTCCTGAGTAGATGGGACTACAGACATGGGCTACCACTCCCTGCTTTTTTTTTTTTTTAATTTTATTTGTGAACATACTGTACAGAGGAGTTAGAATTACATGGGAAGGATAATGCGTACATTTCTTACCAAGCATTGCAGCCTCCTCCTTTTGTTTACCCTTCACATCCCTTCCCAGCCTCCCCCCTTCCCCCCCAATCCCAATCCTTCTCCTTCCCCCCCATTCCCCCCCCCCCCACTGACGTTGTAAAGCTCGTTTTGGACATGACAACTTGTACTTCTCATTGTTGCAACAGGTCCACCTGTATCCTTAAACAACTGGTTTTTCCCCATCTCCTCCTCAAGTTATACTGACATCAAATATAGTGAAAGCAGGGGTTATACTGTGGGGGAAGGACATACAAAGCAACAAAGAGATAATCTTATAAATGCATTAGAAACACATGCATGAAAGAAAAAAAACATTAAAATACATATCTAAGGGTTCATTTTCCTGACATCACATTATCTGACCTTTTCTGCTTGACTCATGCATATACTAGATATTGCAAATAAGGGAAACCATGGGACCTATGTTTCTTTGGGCCTGGCTTACTTCACTTAATATATTTTTTTCCAAGTTTTTCCATTTCCTAACAAATGGGGCAATGTCATTCTTTCTGATGGAGGCATAGAATTCCATTGTGTATATATACCACATTTTCTTGATCCATTCATCTACTGAGGGGCATCTGGGTTGGTTCCATATCTTAGCTATGGTAAATAATGCTGCAATAAACATAGTTGTGCTGGTAGCTTTAGTGTGGTCTTGTTTGTAAACATTTGGGAAAATGCCCAAAAGTGGGATTGCTGGGTCATAGGGGAGTTCTATGTGGAGTCTTTGAGGAACCTCCATACTGCTTTCCAAAGTGGTTGAACAAGTTTACATTCCCACCAACAATGAAGTTAGGTTCCTTTCTGTCCACATCCCCTCCAGCATCTGTTGTTGTTAGAGTTCTTGGTTTTTGCCATTCTAACTGGGGTGAGGTGATATCTCAATGTTGTTTTGATTTGCATTTCTTAATCCAAAAATTCATATGGAACAATAAAAGACCCCGAATTGCAAAAATGCTCCTCAATGGAAAGAACACTGCTGGAGGAATAGCAATACCAAATTTCAAACTCTACTATAAAGCCATAGTAATCAAAACAGCTTGGTATTGGCATAAGAACAGACCTCAGGACCAATGGAATAGAATTGAAAACCCAGAAATGAACCTACAGACCTATAGCCATCTAATCTTCGATAAGGGAGCTAAAACAATAGAATAAAACAAAGACAGCCTCTTCAGTAAATGGTGCTGGCAAAATTGGTTAACTACATGTAGAAAACTAAAGCTAGATCCTTATATATCACCCTGCACCAGAATCAACTCCAAATGGATCAAAGACCTTGAACTCAAAGCAGACACTCTGAAAACATTAGAGGATGGAATAGGAGAAACCCTAGGTCTCCTTGGCTCAGGCTGAAATTTTTTGAATAGAGACCCGGAAACACAACAAATCAAAGAAAGGTTGGACAAATGGGATTGCATAAAGTTGCAGAGCTTCTGCAGGGCAAATGACATAGCTAGCAAGATCAATAGAAAGCCCACCGATTGGGAGAAGATCTTTACTAGCCATACAAGGGACAAGGGTCTCATATCTAAAATATACTTGGAACTCAAAAAATTAAACCACCCAACAACAAATCCTCAAAGAAACAACTGCCCAATAAATAAGTGGGCGAAAGACTTAAAGAGAAACTTCTCTGAAGAAGAAAGAAGGATGGCCAATAGACACATGTAGAAGTCACTTTTTAATGAAACAAGTGTGAGAAATTTATATGGAAATATATCACAACCACTTGCCATTCAAGAGAGAAATTAAATTGATAAAAAATGAAATCCAATCAGAATGTAGTCAGTTAATCTGTTTTATACACTGTATTTGTTAGAAAAGCACTAAAGCTCTTAACATTACAGACATGGAATATCATAGCCATTCATTTTATTAAACTATGTTGATGATTATTACAATATATTGAAAATATTTATAGCTCAACAATCTATGAATCATTCATCACTGAATTCAGATCATACTCAGCTACAGGATATTTAAAGATAATGATATCTCCCTCTTTCTGACTATAAGGAGGTAGAAGTTTCCAAACAATGTTAACTCTGATGGTGATGAAAAAGCCATTTCAGCAAGCAGTTATGCTTTTCCAGCAAGGTGTCAAAAGACAAAGAAGTAAACTTAGCTTGGTGTTAGGATGGAAACTCCAAATGGATAAGAAGCCATTCCTGTCAGAGCAGAGGACTGAAGTGAAAATTAGGAGGTATGATAGAAGGTTGTCCAAGTAAGGGAAAAATGGGCAAGGAAAACAATCTGCTGCTTTATCCTTACCGAGACTCCATGGATTCTATGCAACAGTGATTCAGAATGTTCAGGACAGTAGATACCAGGTCACTATTAATGTCTAGGATGTATTTCCTCTGTTCTGAGTAAATGGATGAATGAGTAGAAGACATCATGTGGTACTGCAGTCTCCTTCTACTACTGGATCAGAATTGGTTAGGTAGAACTCTTTAATGGGATCTTACTACTGCCAATAAGTGGGCTATGATAGCTTTTGCATTATAGTTGTCAAGTAAACAAGAAGGAAAACAACCTGTATATGATGTTTAATATTCATATGAAGTTTTAAATTGTCCATATAAGCATTTTACTTATCTGACTGCTTTGAGGTAGCTATGACAAACTAACAGGTAAAAGGACAATTTGAGTGCCAAACCCATGTTTGCTTTATGGGACACACTTCTTGTTTGCTTGGTAAACTAGTATAGTACTTTTTATTGTTGTATAACGAATTATCACGTATTTAGGGACTTAACACACATGTGTATTTAATTTCTCTAGTCAAGATTTCATTCTGAGTGCTCTGGTCTCTATTTATTTCTGGATCATGAGCTCTTCTTACTTAGTTCCTTTTAATTGTAAAATGACTGTCCTCATTTTTTTGTTGGCTCTCAGTGGGGACGTCTGTCCTAGGGACCTCATAAATCCTCACCATTTGATTCTCTCTGCTTTTATGTATCAAGAGCTTTGGATGCTTTCATCTTTAAACCTTCACAAATGAGACTCTATTTCTCAGTTTAAGCTAAAATATTATATGACTTAAACGTGTGCCTATCTTTGACACATGATGTTAGAATGCAAGTCTAAACTTTATTAAACTGAAGGAAATGGGGTTGGAAATTTAAGTTGTTTGTTGGTCACATTATCAATCCTTATCACTTCTGCAGAGGGGTGGAATCCTTTACGTGTACAACACAAATCTGTCTGTGGTGGATTAGTTGTCAGGTTTATAGCCCATTGTTTACATCTGACTGAACCATGATCAGGCTGATGAGCTATTTCAATCTTGTGATTGAACAAAATTTGAAAAGTAGTTACCCATACTCTCCAAATGTCTTTGCTATCCTGCTTGAATTTTTAACACACAGGTATTTTTAATAACAGTGATTTCTTTCAAAAATGCAAATATCTCTGGAAATATTAGCAATTTATTAAGTGTTGCTAACCTGATGCATAATACGTTTATAACTTTGACTAATTCATAACAACTACATGTAGTCTATAGTTCTGCATAGTGCTGGATAGACAGTTTTGAGTTGTCAGAATCACTAGAACCATGGAATTGGTGTCACCAAAGAGAATTAATTCGAGTAACCAGAGGACAATAAAATCATAAAATGTGTTATAAGGAGAGAAGAAAGAGGGAGAGAATGGAAAAGAGTGTTGGGATATTCTCTTGTAATTTTAAGCATATGACATTGAATATGGTTTGTCATTTGTATTAGTTAAGATATTGAGTTATGTGCAACAGAAACCGACTCTATTTAATTAATTTTTTGCCAGGTGCCTCTAATCCTATCTATTAAGGAGGCTGAGATCCAAGGTTCACTGTTTGAACCTGGGCAAAAAAGTCAGGGAGATTCATTTCCAATAAACTACTCAGTAAAAGCTGGAATTGGCACTATGGCTCAAGTACTACAGTGCTAACCTTGAAGAAAAACTAGCTCAGGGACAGTACCCAGGTCCTGAGTTTAAGCCCCAGGAATGGCAAAAAATAAACTCTGCTTGGAGCTTTAGCCTTTTTTCCCCCTCATAGCTGGTACTCTACCAGTTGAGTCAGACCTCAACTCTTGACCTTTTGCTGGTTATTTGGAAACAAGAATCTCTCAGATTTGTTTGCCCAGACTGGATTTGAATTCAGCTTCCTGAGCAGACAGGATTACAGTGTCTAGATTGATTCTGGTTAATTAAAACAGAAACAAACAAAATGCAGGAATGGGGAATCCATGGAAGCATATTTGTTAGTTCTAAGATGGAAGGACAATAATTATAATCTATATATAATAACTATAATCATGTAGGTTGTGGTAGGATTTTAGTGTTGGTGTGATTGGCATGTTACCATGAATTGAGAAATAAGCACATGTAGATGTTAATGAGTGCAATGAGCATGTGTAGTAATACTTGGAATTTGTTTATGTGAAAGATGGCTTTGATCCCTGTTCTCTATTAGGAAGTTTGAGTCTATGATAATTTGATCTTCTTTTTTTGAGGGCATAAACACTTTTAATTTATATTTGTGGAGACAAGTCTGCTTATTTGACCATAATACACATCATCTTACCCTGTCCTATGTTTGTATTTGATTGCATTGCCTATAACAACAGTACATTTTAAAAGGCAATTATGAAACATTTTGGTGAAAATAATTAATTTCTTTATGAATGACTAATTTCTGAAAAAAGTGACATATGTGTGTATTTGTGCGGGTTTGGAAAGGGTATGAGAAGCAAACGACTTATAAATGAGCTGTGAACAGCAGTGTAAGATCCTTGGAGGAAACTTGGCCCAATTGTTTTTTCTTCTACTTTCTCCAATTAAAGATGTTTCCTTTGAGGGAATGAGGCATCTGAAGATCATTATGTTTCAGTGGAGCGGTGATGCAAAGCCACTTCCCAGGAATGACTCAGAGGAATTGCTCCCTGGAAGAACATCATGGTTTTTGCCTTTCAGATTCAGGCTTTTTGAAATCCAAGTGCAATATGGTTCTTACACTGTTGTCTTCTGGTGAAATGGTGTGTAAGATGAAATGGTGTAACTGAAGTCTGAAATTAGAGTTAAGTGCTCTAAGCTGATCAGAGAAAGACACACTGTGGAGCTATTAATTCTGTTTAAAAATACAACATTTGGGGAAAATGTACTCTGAGATGGGTAAAGAGAAGCAGTGGTGGTAAAGAATGTCTTTATCTGGATCTAAAAGGGAATATAAATCAGTAAATAATGTTGTAAATACTGAGAGTAATTTTGATTTCTGATTAAAATAGTAATCAATGATAAAATTGTAAGCTAAAAATGTTACTTGTGCTAAGGAGATGAACTACAAAGGACAATATTTTATACAAGAGTGTATCACTGAATCTTGCTCTGTTTATTGGAGGGAGTGTCAGTACATATACTGTAGTACCAGGCCTTTGATCAGAAGGAATTACATTATAACTAGACTACTCCACTTGGGTATACTGAATTTTCTACATTTCAGATCACTAATCTGTAAAATAGGTATAATTATCAGCCTCATGGCATCATAATTGCTGTTAAATCCAGATGAAATTAGTACTGCAAAGCTTTGTACATATTACGTGGTCTATTTTAGGCCGGTATAAATGTCGAACTCCCTTTCCCAAAGAATATTACACATCTCCAGGCACCTTATGAAAAACTTTGCTATTTAATTGTATTAGTGGAAATTCAAAAGGCTAATGTCTCTGAATAGCAGTGTGTATCATGTTTTCTTCCCTCAAAAAAGAATATGCAAATTTCTCTTAGAACTTAAAATAAAAATAGCAATTATGTATTTGCCTTGTGTATGTACAGGCATTGCTAGCTAGGCAAATGCAGATGAGTTCTACTGGGTTCCTTATGCCTAAGGGACTTTATAATAGTCTTGTTCTATAAGCCTTGGTTTGGCTAAAAAGATGAGATTGTGGTCAGTGGTCTATAATGTGTTTGTAATTTCCATTGTGGTTCTCTTTGTGATTTTATGGAGTTACCTCTTATCTAATGACCTGTCTGAAAGTAGGTTTCAAAATAAGTCACTATACTTGGCTTAATGAACATGAATTAATTTCTTGAATGTTCAATCTTCTTTCTTTTTTATTAGCTCTTTGTCAACTAGCCTGATCACTATATTTGCTAAAAATTACTTATGGAAATGTTAATTCGTCATCTCACAAATTGGGAAGTAGTTGCATATTCTTGTTAAAATTATCCAAAATTACTCCTTTACTAGTTTTTTAAAATTTATTGTAAAGGTGGTGTACAGCGGGTTACAGTGACATAGGTCAGTAGTGAGTACACTGTTTTTGGTGGTGTACAGCGGGTTACAGTGACATAGGTCAGTAGTGAGTACACTGTTTTTGAAGTGTCACCTCTTCCCTCCTTTTCTCCCAAATGTTTCCTTCCTGCCCTCCTCCCCCACAAGTTGTTAAGTTCATTTTCAACATCATGTCTACTGAGTATCACTGTGGCATTAGTTCACTATTTGTCCCACCATTTCTGTGCTTCTCCTTACCCTCTCCCAAACAGATAAGCTTACATACAAGACAATATATGGAAATCAAAAAACAGAGACAAAAGGGGAAAAATCTGAAACACACAAAAAGTAAAATAAAAGGCCTCATTTCCTTTTCTTGAAGTTCATTTCTATAAACATCATTTTATATAATCTTATGCACATAGCTGTTGAGCCTTTGTGATCCTAAGAATATTTTCCTTTGGTCTCACTGTGTGAATGTTTAGAGTCTTGTTCAATTTATCATGCCCAAGTGTAAATTTTTGTCTTGTACCATCCATTGTTTTTACTTGTATATTTATAGGCACATTCTAATGACTACAAATGAGGGAAACCATGCAACCTGTGTTTCTTTTTCTTTTTTCTTTTTGTTGGTCATGGGGCTTGAACTCTGGGCCTGGACGGTGTCCCTCAGCTCTTCAGCTGAAGGCTAGCTCTCTACCACTTGAGCTACAGTGCCACTTCCAGTTTTCTGATGGTTTATTGGAGATAAGAGTCTCACAGACTTTCCTGCCCTGGCTGGCTTTGAACCTCGATCCTCAGATCTCAGCCTTTTGAGAGCAACCGGCACCCGGCTTAACCTGTGTTTCTTTAGGTCTTGCTTACTTCACTTAATATATTTTTTCCCAAGTGTTTCCATTTTCTTATGAATGGGCAATGCCGTTCTTGCTGATGAAAACATAGAAGTCCATTGCATATGTATATCTACATATACACATATTATATATATTACATTTTCTTGATCCATTTGTGTACTGAGGGGCATCTGGGTTGATTTCACATCCTGGCTATGGTAAACAATAATGCAATGAACCTGCTTATGCTGGTAGCTTTAGTGTGGCCTGGTTTGTGGTCTGCTAGATAAATGCCAAGGAGTAGAATTGCTGGGTCACATGGAAGTTGTATATTTAGTCCTTTGAGGAACCTCCATATTGTTTTCCAGGGTGGTTGAACAAGCTTACATTCCCACCAACAGTGTAGTAGCATTCATTTTTGGCAATATATCCGCCAACATCTGTTATTGTTAGCTTTCTTGATAATGGCCATTCTAACTGGGGTAAGGTGGAATCTCAATGTTGTTTTGATTTGAATGTCTTTTATGGCTACAGCCAATGGAATAGAATAGAAGACCCATAAATGAACCACAGACCTATAGGCACCTATAAGAACCTAAAACATAGGAGGGAAGAAAGACAGCATCTTCAACAAATGGTGCTGGCAGTATTGGCTATACACCTGCAGAAAACTGAAGCTAGATCCATATATATCACCCTGCACCAGAATCAATTCCAACTAAATTAAAGACCTCAATGTCAGACCAGACATAATAAAATATTACAGGAAGAGAAACTGGAAAAACTAGGGCTCCTAGGCCCAGATCGAAACTTCCTAAGTAAAGATCCAGAACTGCAACAAATCAAAGAAAGCCCAGGTAAATTTCCTGAAGAGTTTCTGCATGGCAAAGGACATAGCTAGCAAGATAAATAGAAAGCCCACAGAATGGGAGGAGAACTTTACTAGCTATGCATCAGACAAGGGCCTCAAGTCCAAAATTTACTTAGAGATCAAAAAATAAACAACCCCCAAACAAATCCTTAAAGAAACAACAACCCAATTGATACATGGGCTAAAGACTTAAAGACAGACTTCTCAGAAAAAGAAGTAAGAATGGATAGTTTGCTTTTTTGATATCAAATAATTTATCATTTTAAATTCAGTTTATGTTTGATTTAAGTTTCTAGCATTTCATACCCTTATTTGAAAGGTCAGAAGCTGATTTCATATGGATTTAAAACTGCTTTTAGTTTTATGCTACGTTACCTGCTGAGACAATTTCTTTTGGGAATTGATTAAATATATAAAATAGTAACTTATTTAAAGCATGGCATATATTTTACATTTAGTTTCATCTTTTTAATGTTGTTTTGGTAAAGTTTCATAACAATACATTTCTTTTATTTAATTTTATATTTTTTGTTAAATACCATGAATAATATTATTTTCTCATTACATTTTCAAATTAAGCATTGCTAGTATATGCTATTTAATTAGTTCTATTTGTAACTGACCCCTTTCTGAATTAATGTTAATCGAATATATTTCAGTAGACTATCTTCTTAATCTCTTTAAAGGAGTTATAAATACAATCTAAGCAGGGCGCCAGTGGCCCACGCCTGTAATCCTAGCTAATCAGGAGGTTGAGATCTGAGGATTATGGTTCAAAGCCAGCCCAAGCAGGAAAGTCCAGGAGACTCTTGTCTCCAATTAACGACCAGAAAACTGGAAGTGGCACTGTGGCTCAAGGGGTAGACCAGGGCCAGAGTTCAAGCCCCATGACAAAAAAAAAATGCTGATCTTTTTTCCATTCAGATAGATATATTTTATTTTAATTTATCATGCTAACTCATTGAAGAAAATACTGGGAACAATGTTAAACCATCATGATGATAGCATCTTTCTTAAATATCTTGCTTTAATAATGTGCTTCTAGTGATTTGCCATGTGTGTGTTATGACTGAATTTAATGGGGAAGAAAAGTATATTGGTGTAGAAGTTCCTTGCAAAAAGTCCTGATAAAATAAACGTAACTTATCAAACTCAACAGTATATTATACTTATTCTTGGTACTCTCTGTATATTGAAATAATCTATTGTTCATGAAATGTTTTAACATCTTCTGTCCTGAGATACAATTGTACCATATAGTTCTATTTTCTTGCTTACCACTTACAGCCTTCTACTTAAATAGATAATATATAAAATAAGGAAGACATGTTTCACTATAGTTAATCTCATTGACACAAATCAATCTCCATTTCTCAATAAGAATGAACTTTCTAGAGAGAAAATAGTAACAATATTGCAGAAGAATTTGCTCTTACCTTTTATCTATACATAAGGCAGAAGAAACGGACAAAGTATTTGAAAAAAGTTTTGTCTCCAACTTATCATGTTAAAAATGGCTATGATAAGCTGGTGCTGGTGCCTCACACCTGTAATTCTAGCTTCTCAGGAGGCTGAGATCTGAGGATTGTAGTTCCAAGCCAGCCCTGGGAAAGAAAGTCCATGAGACTCTGATCTAGAATAAACTGCTCAGAAAAAGCCCTAAGTGGCACTGTGGTTCCAGAGGTAGAGTGCTAGCCTTGAGCAAAAGAGGCTCAGGGACAGAGCCCAGAACCAAAGTTCAATCCTTGGGACTGGCAAAAATAAAAGGGGGGGGGCGTGGCTTTCACTTTAAATTTGATTTATACTATATTATTTATTCTCAATTTTAAGCAAGACATGTACTTTTATGCCTATAAAATAGAATTTCTTTTTATTTTAATAATGTATTATGATTACAGCCCAAGAGAATCAAATGAGTTTTGTTTTTACAAAGTATAAATCACAATCAAAGTATTGTGTGATATGTTGCAGTGAGTATGAGCATTGAACATTCCAAATAATGCGATGTAAAATTTTCAATTCTTTTCACTTAATAGTAATCATTCATTCAAATCTATTCAAGTTTTGAATGAATCAGTGAGTAATTAATTCCCAGAATCAAATTAAAAATCAGATCATGTTTTCCTTTTGTAGTCTCTATTTTCTTTATTGCTAATCACTGAATAACGGATAGTTTTTCATATATATATTTGTATGGATAATACATTTTTCTTAGTTTAATGAAGTAAACGTTAGAATGAAATCTATAATAAAAACACTGTCTTCTTCAGCTTTTCATTATTTAACAACTCACAGTGAATTTCCTTATGCTATCATCATACATAGACACTATGTATTTTAATGTTACTCATTTTCCATCCCTCTCTTACCTTCTCTTCTTCCTCCACATCCCCTAACAATCCCACACCATTACACTCTCTATACTCACATACACACACTCTTACACACATTCATATAACATGATTGTATTTATATAACTTCATAACAGCCAAGCCATCGAAACAGATTAGCTGTCCTACAACTGATGGATTGAAAACTGTACATATATATATATATATATATAATGAAAAATTATAATGATAAAGTATATTTTAGTAGCTTTGTAAATGATTCTATTCATTTATTATAGAACATTAAAAGTCTAAAGGGACTGCTTAAACTTTGGGTACAGTTAACTGTACTTCATGATAGAAATTATTTATTATATTAAGGAATTTGAAATGTTCAGGATGTAGACAAGTAATAAATGTTAGCATTTATTAACCTTTATATTTATTGCTTATAAAACTTATAAATCAATTATATTTCTCCTATTTAACAGATGAGGAAACTGAATTTGCTTATACTTACTGAGGCTTAGGTCTGGGACTCAAACTCAAGTAGGCTAAGAGTAAGGTGTGGTATTTTCAAGCAGTCAGTACATGTATTTCTCAAATATTACTCTTCTGCAAAACTTTTATATCCATATTCCTAGACCTTCCTACACACTTGAAAAGGGGATTTTTCAATAATGTAGATGCAGCAGAACTTGGTTACAGATATTGGTTGGGATAGGGGGCAAATTCTTTAAGATTTACAAAAAATTGAGAAACATTAGAGTTCTGAACACAAGAGAAGAAGGTAGGTTAGACATGACACAGACTGTGGGAAGACTTTGACATTACTATGTATACATGTATCTTATGGATGTACATCTATTTAAGGCTTTCCAAAGAGTATAGTAGATCATAGTTATGATACTTATAAGGTATCAGATACCAATAAAGTTTCTGTAATTGCTATTATATTTTTCTTCTTATGAACTCCCTGCACTTTATTTGATGTTATCACGCCATCCTGAAATCTTGATTCTACCTAATTTCCAGAGTACTAAGTTTCTCTTGTACCAAATATTCCTTGATAATATGAATATTACCAAGGTTTTTTTTCCTTTGGTATTGGGTTTATAACTAAGTGCCTCACACTTGCTAGACAATTGTGTTTCAATTAGTTTTAGGTAATCTTTTATTTTTGGCCTGGGTGGATACTACTTAATCTCAGAATCTTATTTACAATCTCCTGTGCAGCCACAATTAGAGGTGTGTACCATCTATACTTCTTGAAAGAGATAACTTTTGCCCAAGCCAGCCTCAAATGATGACCTTCCTGCTCTCTGCATCCCAATTAGTTGCAATTATAGATAAATTCCATTGCATAAGCTATGGCTTGCTTTTTAATTGCTTCTTTCAAAGAGCTAAAAACAAGTTATGTTGGAAAGATTTCTTAAGGAAAATTAGAAGTTTTAGCATTAAGCTTAGGTCTGAGATGCACTTTAAGTCACCATCTAATTATTATGCATGGTGCGTAAAGTGATGACATTCTTTTGTTTTCTTACAAATGGGCTGTATACCATTTGTTGCAAAGATTATTTTTCTCATTAAGTTACTTTTGGAAGTCTGTCAAAAATCAATTCACAAATATCTCTGAATTCTCTTTTATGTTTTATTGATCTATATGTTGATTCTGATGCCATTACACCAATATCATTTTATTTTACCTTTGATGTTATTTCTAAATATATTCAAAACCAACAACATTAAACTGAGAGAACCATTTAATAGCCCAGAGAGTAAATAAAAATAAGTAAGATTTAAGTAATTAGCTTACTTCATTTGTCCTATTAAAACACATTCTTCTTTCAGATCATGTATTCATATAGTCCCAAATTATGTAAATAACAAAACAAATCAACCATGAAGAACTGCAAAGTACTGGATTCCTAGCAAAGAGCAGTGTAGACCTGGGCATTATAAACTGTTGTTTGCAGAGAATAGGGGCATGTCTATTAGCCTTGGAATGGAAATCATAAGTTTCACAAGTGCCTTGCCTGGAGATAAAGAAATCTTCAGGGATGCATAACCAGATGATATTAGTTTAGTGTGTCTAAAGTTTTGTTCCTCTGTTTTTGTACTATGTTCCTTTTTCTATCCATTTCTTTTTGCTTTTTCTTTTCTTTTTGGTGGTTATAGGGCTTGTACTCTGGGCCTGGTTGAGCTCAAGGTGAGCGCTCTACAATTTGAGTCACAGCATCACTTCTGGTTTTCTGGTTCATTGGAGGAGTCTCAGGGACTTTCCTGCCCCTGCCTGGACGGGCTTTGAGTTGCAATCCTCAGATCTCAGCCTCCTAGTAGCGAGGATTACAGGTGTGAGTCACCTGAGCCCTACTTCTGTCCACTTCTTATCCACATTTTCTTTCCTGAGAATTTCCAGTATGCTGTCTGGAATATTTTACTGAGCTGTGCTCACACTTACATTCGTCTATGTGTTTATACATTCTCTCTTGGTGTTTACCAGTTATTTCCAAGTTCATAAACATTTCACCCAGTCTTGCCAACTCTGTGTGTGAGACCCCTTTAGAATGTAATTTTTCTGCTTGTGAACATGCCTAGACTAGAATGTTCTCTTATGGTAGATTTAGTAATTCTTGAAAGCTGTCTGAAAGTCCCTCCCTTTGTTTTCTCTTCTCTTTTTTAAGTTGCCCTGGCATTTCTAGATGCCTTGGCATTTCTATGTTAGTTTTAGAATCAGCTTTATGCTTAGTACACAAAATTCTGCTGAGATTTTGACTGGGGTTATGTAGAACAGATAATTCGATTTGTGCACATTTGCCATTTAAAATTGAATGTTGTAATCTGCTAGCAAATTATGTTTCTGCATTTATTTTGATTTGAGTTATCCTATGATATGTTTTGCAGCTTACTGTATAATTTTATTACATATTTTGTTAAAAATTATTTTGAAGAGGTTTTTATATCTGATGTTCTTATTAACAGAATGCTAATGGTTAAGGCTTGAATTTTGTTCATTGTTAAATTCTTCAACATTATTCTGTTAAAATACTGATTTTTGTTTTCATAATTGATTTTTCCTACTATTTTTTCTAGTATACTGTAGTTAAAACTAAGAGTGTTGCCTTTGCTTGACTTGCTTGTTAGGCTGGAGTTCTACCACTTGCAGCCCTGATTTTTTTTAATTTTTATTTATTTTTTATTGTGAAAATACTGTATAGAGGGGTTACAATTACATGGGCAAGATAATGAGTACATTTCTTATCAAGCATTGTAGCCTCCTCCTTTGTTTCCTCTTCCCATCCCTTCCCAGCCTCCCCCCACCCTCCCACCCAATCCTCCCCCCCCTACCAAAGTTGCAAAGTTCGTTTTCAACATGACAACTGTACTTCTCATTGTTGCAACCAGTCCACCTGTATACTTATTTAAACGACTTGTTTTTCCCCTTCCCCTCCACAAATTATACCGACATCAAATACAGTTAAAGCAGGGGCTATAATGTGGGGGAGGGACATACAAAGCAACAAAGAAATAATCTTATAAATGCATTAGAAACAAATGCATGAAAGAAAAAAAAAACATTTGAATACATATCTTAGGGTTCATTTTCCTAACATCCCCTTATCTGACCTTTTCTGCTTGACTCATACATATACTAGATATTGCAAATAAGGGAAACCATGGGACCTATGTTTCTTTGGGCTTGGCTTACATCACTTATGCAGCCCCGATTTTTGTAGGTTGTTTTTGCAGATGGAGCCTAGCAGATTTCACAGCCTGGCCTGGCTTTGTCAGTTTCTGCCTCTCGAGCAGTCAGAGGTATAGCCATGAGCTTCTAGCATCTTCGCTTCTTACTATGATGTTGATAGCTTTACTATTTAGTTGTAGATTCTGTAAGTAATATGAAATACATTCCTTAGAATTTTCTGTATAATTATATCTTATGAAACATCTTCAATTTAGATGAACTCCAGTATAATTTCAGATAAAAATAGAAAAATCAGCAGTTACTTCTTACTTTCTTCTTCTGTTTTGATTTATGTTTTTATTTTCTTATCATATTTTAATTTTTACCTGGTTTTAGTATTAGAGAAATATTAGTCTAATTGCCTAATTTGAGAATTTTTCTCTCTGTTTTTTCAATTTATGGAAAGTTGGTACTTTAAATTGGGGAAATTATTGATGAAATTGGTAGATACAATTTTCTTTAGGCATACTTCTAAATTATAATTTCAACTTAGATAGAAAGCAATGTAAAATTTCTCTGTATTCCTTTTTAAATTTTATTGTATTGTAAAGATACTGTACAGAAGGGTTACAATTACATGAGTAAGATAATGAATACATTGTTACCCTCTCCTTGTTCTTTCCCACTATTCCTTCTCTCCCCCACCTCTCTCACGCCCCACCCCTGCCATTTCTCTGTATTCTTCATCAGGTTTATTGGTTTGTGATTTATAAGAAATTTTTCTCAGATATCTAGAAAGAGAACTATCCATTCCTGGCAGAAATTTGGAGTGTTTGAGATATAATTACACTATTTGAGGATATGGTGGTGTGGAAAGTAGATGCATTGTTATTTCCATAAAGTCACAGCATCATGAAGTAGATAATAAGCAGGAAAAATATCAATACATAGTTAACATTTTTGTTAAATGCTATAAATGAAATAAGTGGGATGATTTGATAGAGAATAATAATACTAATCTGAACAGAAATCAGAACAAAGGCGTATAGTCACAAGGAAACTGATATCTGGCAAGTGACAAACAATTCTAGTGAATAGTAAAATAAAAGTAATCTTTGCATGCACTTTTTGGGCATCCATGTAACCTAGAGGAGGTTGGCAGAACTTGGTGGAAGCAGGTGGAACAAAAGATGCTTGAAGAACAACATAGGGTTCCATTCCAATAGTGATTTGTGAAGAAACATGATGGGGAAGAAACATGATTTCTGACTTTATGGATAGGGAAATAAGTACAGTAGCACAGTAACAGCAGGGTAAGTTTTAGTCTAGAGACAAAACAATATACCCATGATCAGCATACATTAACTGTACAAAAGATATTAAATATGTCTGTTGCAGGTCCCCCACCCTGAATAGAATCCAAAAACAGCCACGACACGTAAATAAATATGTGAGGCTATGGGCCACAAATACTACTTATTACAAAATCTCAAGGGATCTGGATTTTATCAAAGAGACACAGTTTTCTGAACTCAAATAAATCAATAGTTTTTGCCTCTAATTATGACTCAGGACAAAAAAATCCCAGAATTGAGAGTTTTGATGGAATATTGAAGTGAAAGAAAAATTTTAGTTCCCAAAATAAAGTGACCAAGCATGCACAGGATGTATGTAGGATGTGCTTCTGAAGGAACAGCACAAGATGTACATGTAGACAGCAGTGTGTGTCCTGGTGTACCTAGGGTTGATTTATTTACGTTCCTCTTCACAAAAGAGATGGACTTCTGTCTCTCTTGATTGTTCTTTCTGACTTAACAGACAAGGTTGCTCCTGTATGAGTTTGTCAGGGAGGAGAAGAAGATAGAAGCAAAGTCAGTCGAAACTGGCTTAGGTCTATTGATTTGGAGTTGTTCTGTAGTCGTGGCAACATCCTATTTGTTTACTTCCTTCTGGAACTTTTGCAGGTTTCTCAGATGTTTCTCTATTCAGAATCTTCATGTGTAGTTACAACAATGTGATCATTGCTTCTGCTAGCTGTCTGTCATTCCTTCAAAACTTCAGTGATGCTTCTTGCTTGCCTTTCTATACCATCTCTGGGCTTCAAGCTGATTTCTTCCTTAGGGTCCCCTCATACCATAGGTAAAAATGAAATACAGGTTTCTTTTACCTGAAGAGGTCAGCTTACTTCCATGAAACAGTGTGGTCTCTTGTCTTTTCCCCTTTCCTTAAGGCTCATAACTGTGGACTCTTGCCTCAGGTCCCTTAAGTATAGATCATATGCTAATCCCTGTCTTTCCTTGAACTTCAGAGGATACATAGCAATTGTAGAATAGAACTTTGTAAGTCTATTTCACTTGTTTTGAGATGGAAGTGAGGTTTTGTTGTTGTTGTTGTTGTTGTCATTTTGTGGTGGGGAGAAAGCTGAAAACATTCTAGTCATGTGCATCCAAACATTACTCTTCAAAACTAGTAGCCCAATTACTTTGTGTGTCCCACATGCTCAGGCTGTTACCTTGTTTTGCGGTTGACACCAATTATTTTTCTGGCTGCAGGCAGAATTTTTTTTTTAAATTTTAAATTTTATACTGTACAGAGGGGTTACAATTACATGGGCAGGATAATGCATACATTTCTTACCAAGCATTGCAGCCTCCTCCTTTGTTTACCCTTTACCTCCCTTCCCAGCCTCCCCCCTCCTCCCCACCCAGTCATACCCCACTCCCCCTCCACACCGACATTGTAAAGCTGGTTTTGACATGACATTTTGTACTTCTCGTTGTTGCAACAGGTCCACCTGAATCCTTAAATGACTTGTTTGTCCCCATCTCCTCCACATGTTATACTGACATCAAATATAGTGAAAGCGGGGGTTACACTGTGGAGGAGGGACATACAAAGCAACAAAGAAATAATCTTATAAATGCGTTAGAAACACATGCATGAAAGAAACGAAAACATTAAAATACATATGTAAGGGTTCATTTTCCTAACATCACATTATCTGACCTTTTCCGCTTGACTCATACCTATACTAGATATTGCAAATAAGGGAAACCATGGGACCTATGCTTCTTTGGGCCTGGCTTACTTCACTTAATATAATTTTTTCCAAACCTTTCCATTTCCTAACAAATGGGGAAATGTCATTCTTTCTGATGGAGGCATAGAATTCCATTGTGTATATATACCACATTTTCTTGATCCATTCATCTACTGAGGGGCATCTGGGTTGGTTCCATATCTTAGCTATGGTAAATAATGCTGCAATAAACATAGTTGTGCTGGTAGCTTTAGTGTGGTCTTGTTTGTAAACATTTGGGTAAATGCCCAAAAGTGGGATTGCTGGATCATAGGGGAGATCTATGTGAAGTCTTTTGAGGAACCTCCATACTGCTTTCCAAAGTGGTTGAACAAGTTTACATTCCCACCAACAATGAAGTAAGGTTCCTTTCTGTCCACATCCCCTCCAGCATCTGTTGTTGTTAGATTTCTTGATTTTTGCTGTTCTAATTGGAGTGAGGTGATATCTCAATGTTGTTTTGATTTGCATTTCTTTTATGGCTAGGGATGTTGAACATTTCTTCATGTGTCTATTGGCCATCCTTCTTTCTTCTTCAGAGAAGCTTCTCTTTAAGTCTTTCGCCCACTTATTTATTGGGCAGTTGTTTCTTTGAGGATTTGTTGTTGGGTGGTTTAATTTTTTGAGTTCCAAGTATATTTTAGATATGAGACCCTTGTCCGTTGTATGGCTAGTAAAGATCTTCTCCCAATCGGTGGGCTTTCTATTGATCTTGCTAGCTATGTCATTTGCCCTGCAGAAGCTCTGCAACCTTATGCAATCCCATTTGTCCAACCTTTCTTTGATTTGTTGTGCTTCCGGGTCTCTATTCAGAAAATTTCGGCCTGAGCCAATGAGGCCTAGGGTTTCTCCTATTCCATCCTGTAATGTTTTCAGAGTGTCTGCTTTGAGTTCAAGGTCTTTGATCCATTTGGAGTTGATTCTGGTGCAGGGTGATCTAGCTTTAGTTTTCTACATGTAGTTAACCAATTTTGCCAGCACCATTTACTGAAGAGGCTGTCTTTGTTTCATTCTATTGTTTTAGCTCCCTTATCGAAGATTAGATGGCTATAGGTCTGTAGGTTCATTTCTGGGTTTTCAATTCTATTCCATTGGTCCTGAGGTCTGTTCTTATGCCAATACCAAGCTGTTTTGATTACTATGGCTTTATAGTAGAGTTTGAAATTTGGTATTGCTATTCCTCCAGCAGTGTTCTTTCCGTTGAGGAGCGTTTTTGCAATTCGGGGTCTTTTATTGTTCCATATGAATTTTTGGATTGCCTCTTCTATTTCCTTGAAGAATGAGGGTGGAATTTTGATAGGTATAGCATTGAATTTGTAGATAGCCTTGGGAAGTATTGCCATTTTCACGATGTTAATCTTGCCAATCCAGGAGCATGGGAGGTTTTGCCATTTTTTAAGTTCTGTGTTGATTTCCTTTTTCAAGATTTTAAAGTTTTCATCATAGAGGTCCTTCACTTCTTTAGTTAAGTTAATTCCTAGGTATTTTATTTTTTGTGGGGCTATTACAAATGGAGTTGCTTTCCTAATTTCAGCCACACTTTTCTCATTGTTGGCATACAGAAAAGCCATTGATTTTGGGGGGTTAATTTTATAACCTGCTACTTTGCCAAAATTTTGAATCAGCTTGAGTAATTTTGGAGTGGAGTCTATGGGATTCTTTAAATACAAGATCATGTCATCTGCAAAGAGGGAGAGTTTTCAATTCATCCAAAAAATCATACACCATCATCAAACAGCATTCATTTCAGGGATGCAAAGCTGGTTCAATATACGCAAATCAATTAATATTATTCATCACATCAACAGGAGCAAGAATAAGAACCACATTGTTATCTCAATAGATGCAGAAATAGCATTCGACAAGATCCAATACCCCTTTATGATGAAGGTTTTGGAAAAATATAGGAATCCATGGAACATTCCTCAATACAATAAAGGCTGTATATGACAAACCTACAGCCAGCATTATACTCAATGGTGAAAAACTAAAGCCATTTCCTCTGAACTCAGGAACAAGACAAGGATGCCCACTCTCTCCACTTCTCTTCAATCTAGTATTAGAATGCCTAGCTATAGCAATAAGACAAGATGCAGACATAAAGGGGATCCAAATAGGGAAAGAAGAAATAAAACTCTCCCTCTTTGCAGGCAGAATTTTATCAACTCCTTTTTCATTTTTTTTTTCTAGGAAAAGGTCACGGGTGCTATAGTCATCAAATATTCTTTAAATTCTTAATTTTTCATTTTTTATACTGGTAGTCTAGTTTAGTGTTTTATGGTCTTTGGAGCCACATAGAGTGGAGTCAAATGGGATTTTTGAGCAATTGATATAATAATCTCAATATACCCTGGTTTTCTAAAAGGTAAAGTGGGTGAAAAATAGAGCCCTCTTCATTTTCTATTGAGAAGATAAGTGAATACTTAAAATTAGAACAGTTTTGGCACAGGGTATATGTTAAATATTTAATATTTTGGTTGCTAGTGTGAGTGTAAAACATCGTGGCTGGATACAAATGAGTTGCTGGATTTCACTTTCATTCCTTTAGAACTTGTTAATGTTCCTTCTGAGTTACTTTAAAATACCTTTAGTTAGGGTTCAAATCATTGCAGTTTTGTTTTCCATTTCTTTTCCTTCTTTTCTTTCTTTCAGTTGTTTGTGGGGCTTGAACTCATGGCCTGGGCACTGTCCTTGAGCTGCTTTGTGCTCTACCACTTGAGCCACAACACCACTTCCAATTTTTGAGTGGTTAATTGGAGATTAGAGTCTCTTAGGATCTTTTCTGCCCTGGCTGGCTTCCAACTGCAATCCTGAGAACTCAGCTTCCTGAGTAGTTAGGATTACAGGCATGAGTCACAGGCACCTGGCAATTGTTTTCCATTTCCATTTCCATTTCCATTTCCATTCCATGTGTTGTTACTTAGTGAATAGCAATGAAGTTCACTTTTTCTTAAGAAATCAACTCTTTTTAATTACTCTATATGAACAATTGTTATCAATAGTCATTTCTAAAGGCCTGTTGTAATAAGAGGGAAAAGAAGATGCTTGTTGTTATTTATCTCAATATTTGGGGATTTAGTGAGAATTCAAGAGGTTTTATCATTTGTTGTCATGGTTTATAGAGGATGGAGTCCCAGGAGGAAACTCCTATCAGTGTCCTCAACTTACAAGAGGAACGTAATCTATTTTGGTAGAAATTTAATGTGAATTAAACTGTGTTCCAAATTCTACAGTTTTTATTTTCTTTAAAAAATTTTTAATATGTTTTTTATTATAAAAATACTGTACAGAGGGGTTACAGTTACATGAGCAAGGTAATGAGTACATTTCCTATCAAGCATTGTTACCTCCTCCTTTGTTTTTCCCCTACCATCCCTTCCCTCCCACCTCAGCAACACTCCCCTCCTCAATCCCCACCACAATGGCTAATTTGTAAAGTTTGGTTTTCAACATAGTGTCTTGAACATCTAATTGTTACAATGGGTCAACCTGTATCCCTATTTAAGCATTTTGTTTGTTCCCTTCCCCTGCCCAAATTAGAGAACTATATATACAAGATGCAGGGCACCGGCATCAAATACAGTTTAAACAGGGGTTATACTATGGGGGAGGAACATACAAAGAAACAAAAAAAAATCACATAGTACATTATAAATACGTTAGAAACAATAGCAAGAAAGAAAAAAAAACACTTGTGTTTCTATCTTGGGGTTGATTTTGCTTATCATCTTATCTATTCATTTTCTATCTTGTATCTAATCCAACAGGAATTTGTACCAGGACAACCCAACAAGATAGCAGTGTATAGACATGAATCAGTTTTTATCACCTCCAGTGACAAGATTGTCAAAACCATTTTCCTCTGTTTTCAGTTCCGTGTAACATCATCCATACTGGTCTAGCTCCTTCATCCTCAAGTCTTAGCAAAAGTAAAATCCAGACTCCTACCATTATTCCACAAACATGCTTCTTTTTAGCTGTCTTTGCTGCAGTTTGTTTTAATAACAATTTAATAGAATTGTCTAACCCAGTTGTTTATCCTATCTCCAATAAATAGCCTCATTACTGTTTCTCAAAAATGCCAGATAAAGCATTTCCCCTCAATGGAATGATTCTGGTATATCCTGGAACCATTCCTCTGGCTAACTATACGTTAAGCCCTTATTAACCCTTTGCTTAAATGTCACCTAGAGCCCTTCTCACCACTCAAATTAAGTTTTCTCAGCTCTGCTTCCTTGATCTCTGTTGCCCTATCTTTTTAGATATCATTTACTATTTTCAGTATAATATGTAACTTATTTAAGCACATATTTTTTAATCTTTTTTCCCCTTAAAATAGAAATTCTATGAACTCATGTCTTTGTGTTTGTCTTGCTGTTTTATCCCAAATGACCACAATCAGATAAGTTGATGTTAGGTGAAATGAACCCCAAGATAAGGACTCAAATGGTTTTCCTTTCTTGCTATTGTTTCTAACATATTTATAAGATATTCCTTTGTTGCTTTGTATTTCCCTCCCTCATGAGATGTACAAGACATTATGTCGAAAACAAACTTTACAACTTTGTTGGGGGGGAGAATGGGGGGGAGTGGGGAGATGGGAAGGGATGGGAAGGGGAAACAAAGGAGGAGGCAACAATGCTTGATAAGAAATGTACTCATTACTTTCACAATAAAAAAAAGTACCTGGCATATATTATATGAGAAAGAATATAATTGTTTATTCTTTGTGTTTTTTTTTAAATTCATGTACATAAACTTGGCTGAGGGAGTATCTTTTTCTGATTTTCCTTTTGGGAGGACTTCAGATCTGTGAAAATAAAAGGGACATTAGAGATCTAAAACCAAAACTATATTAAAACAAAACTATCATTACTTAATATTATGTTGTGTGGCAATGATAATTATTCCATGTCTTGTGGTTTTTGGCATTTTAAATTATTTGTTTCACAAGTTAAAAAAGAACTAGTTGCTTTAGGAAGACAGTGACTCTTGCTTTGGTAATATCCTGAAATCTTTACATTATTATAACTGTAACTTGTTTTTGTGTTATGGTAAGAATAAATGGAGACAAAGTGGAATGGAAGGAATAGTTAAGGTTGGAGTAGATACTGGCATAGATTGCATCTGTCCCTTTAATCACAGTGTGTGATCTGTGGAGAGTTACTAAAATACTATGAAATTTGGAAATCATTTTCAAGCAAGAGATCAAACTTTATTAATAAAATGAAAAAATGTGAATTATTTCATCAGGAAACAAAGGGGATTAAACAGAGGGAACTGAGATCAGAAATCAAATAAATAAAGATTAAGCACTATAGAAATTATCACAGGAATGATAAAGGGAGAATGAACAAAACTAGCAGTGCCCAGAACTGGGACAATTGCTGGAAGCATTAACCGAGGACTGCATGAGAGGAGAATGAAGCCAAGAGGAAGGTCACATGCTCCGGGAGACTGTGCCCAGGGAAGAGTTTGGAATGAGGTGTCTTCACTAGACTCCTGCCACAGTGTGTCAGAGGCTAAGCCAAGCCAGAAGCCAATTCAAATACTAATCTGTGATTAGTTTACCAAATTATATTTGAAGCTTCAATAACCCATCTACATATTCCTGGAACTCATTCACAGGATATGGTACCTAGAATATGTTTCTGTTTAAAAATACCATGTTTTACATTAAAGGGTGAGAATAAGCCTAAAAGTAAGACCATACTAGTCTTAATTCAAACAATATGATGAATTGTCTTCCATGTTATTTAACCAAATCTACTCTATGTAATTCATACCATTTGCAAGATGAAGTCTTTTGAAATTCAAACCTCTCATTGTTGAACTTTGATACTTTAAAATAAAACTAAACTTTTTTGAATTGAGTGATGGTGAAATAAAATAATCTGTTTCATTTGGATGGACATTACAAAATTTCCCTTGGACATCTAAAAGCCATGACAGATTCTGAAATATAATAGTTTGTCACACGATTTAATTCATGTTATGTTAAGAGAGTTGTTGAAAAATTAAGCTACATATAGCTCTTAAATATTGAAGAAAAAGTTCGAGGCCACCAAAGCTGTGTTTTTTGATAACAAGAAACATAACATGCAATAATTGCTTTAACATAATCTTTCTCTGGGTTAAAAGACAGTAAAAGCCTTGTATAATAGTGTATTTATCCCTATTATGGATATCAGAAACAAAGTGATCCCTAATTTTAATCTTTTATTTTTCATATCCGCTTGCTTATTTATAAGGAATACATATGTTCACAATGCTGGAGACTGAGCCCAGGTTTTTGTATATTCTAGGCCAGTGCTCTAACACTGAGCCAGTTTCATATAAGTATCTTTTTAACTTGGACTTTGTGTAGGACCACAGTGTTATGCACGATGAGTAATTACACTGGACATATTAAAAAGACAAGGAAGATTTTATTCAAAGCTATTGTGATAAGGTAAAGAAATTGAATTCAGTGTTATTGAAGCAAAAGATGGGAAGGTTTTTAAGCACTGGATAAGCACTGGAAACTATGAATAGGAAAGCCTAGGAAATTAGGATAGCTAATGCTAGTTGATGTGTATGGAAGATATTGGGAGAAGTTTTACTTTTCTTCATAATTAAAAAGTCAAAGAATCTCATTGTTGCAATGGGTCCACCTGTATCTCTATTTAAACAATTTGTTTTTTCCCTTCCCCTCCACAAAGTATACCAACATCAAATGCAGTGAAAACAGGGGCTATACCGTGGGGGAGGGACATACAAAGCAACAAAGAAATTATCTTATAAATTAGAAACAATTGCAAGAAAGAAAAACCATTTGATGGAAAGACTTGGAAAAAATTATATTAAGTGAAGTAAGCCAAGCCCAAAGAAACATAGGTCCCATGGTTTCCCTTATTTGCAATATCTAGTATATGTATGAGTCAAGCAGAAAAGGTCAGATAAGGTGATGTTAGGAAAATGAACCCTTAGATATGTATTTAAATGTTTTTTTTTCTTTCATGCATTTGTTTCTAACGCATTTATAAGATTATTTCTTAGTTGCTTTGTATGTCCCTCCCCCACAGTATAACCCCTGCTTTCACTGTATTTGATGTCGGTACAATTTGTGGAGGGGAAGGGGAAAAACAAGTTGTTTAAATAAGGATACAGGTGGACCGGTTGCAACAATGAGAAGTACAAGTTGTCATGTCGAAAACGAACTTTACAACTTTGGTGGGGGGCGAGGATTGAGTGGGGGAGTGGGGGGAGGCTGGGAAGGGATGGGAAGGGGAAACAAAGGAGGAGGCTACAATGCTTGATAAGAATATACTCATTATCTTGCCCATGTAATTGTAACCCCTCTGTACAGTATTTCACAATAAAAAAAGAAAGAAAAACCATTTGAGTCCTTATCTTGGGGTTCATTTCACCTACCATCAACTTATCTGACCGTTTCTCCTTGTCTTAGACATATACTAGTCATTGCAAATAAGGGAAACCATGGGACCTATGTTTCTTTGGGCCTAGCTTACTTCACTTAATATAATTTTTTCCAAGTCTTTCCACTTCCTAACAAATGGGGCAATGTCAGGGAGATGGGAAGGGATGGGAAGGGGAAACAAAGGAGAGGGCAATAATGCTTGATAAGAAATGTACTCATTACCTTGCCCATGTAATTGTAACCCCTCTGTACGGTATGTTCACAATAAAGAAATATCAAAGCAATGGTTCTAGAGATTTGAAACTATATGGCTGAGCTTTAAAGCTGGAGATAGACCAGAGGATAGTTAATATCTCAAGAGGCAGAGAAAGTGCTTAAAATTGATGGTTTTCCTAGTCTAAATGTTCCAAGATAATGTCAGGGCAGAGATGGACAAGGAGGAAGGAAGAGGAGGAGAGGGAGGTGAGGGAGATCTATCTAGCTTGGTCAGGCTTAGGGGCATACAGGATGTCTTTTCAGTATATCTCACTGGCACTTAAAATTGAGAACTAACACTGGGAAAGGGCTCTGAGACACTTTTCCCTCAATTTCACGTGGATTGCAGGTGACCAATTTTACTCTATCACTGAAAATCAGGAAAGACTCAGCCTCTACCTTAATTCTGGGCCAACTTTGTCAGGAAGTCAATGATTTTCCGGTATGTAGCACCTCAGTGAGCCTTTCCTATATTACAGAAGTATGAAATGGATTAACTAAGAAGAGACAACTTTTCTCTATCTTGAGTGCCACACTCTCTTGTCAGCTAGAGATATCTAAAATTTTTCTGGAAAGTTAGCTCAGTTATCTACTTCAGAGTTTGTGTCTGATGAGAGAAGAGTTCAGGCATGACATGAAACATAGTAAAAGTGATAGGAATGTTTACCAGGAAAGACATATAGCAAAAAAAGCTAATTATGTAACATGGTGTTACAGTAAAATGGGATTTTAGTTGGTCTTTAGTCATCTTTGGAGTAATGACATCACATGAGGGTTAAATTTAAATAGAAGGAAGATAAAGGCCAAGGAGCTAAGGTATATAGTTCAAAGAGTCCTGGTTATGGGCCCGGCACAGTTGGTTGTTATGTGAATTCTGGTTCTCTTGGGCTTTAGAGAAGTTGTTATCACTTTATGGGAGCAATGTGGTTTCCATGAAATTATTTTTCTGCTTCCTGGGCCCAGGCTAATCATTATGAGTAATTACCCACATTTGAGGGAGTGAGTTTTGTCTTCTATTCTTTAGAGGAACTTTTAGTCCTCTGTCATAAAGATATTATTCATCAGTCTTGTTTTCTTGGCAATTGCCAAGTGAATATGGAAAAAAAATGGCTCAGAACAATGACCAACTCCAAATGGAGGCAGAAATGCCAGACTTTTCACTTGCTTTCAGTTCATTTGTGGCAGCAAAACTACAAACCTGTTATAAACACACTTTAATTAGAAGAAAACAGGTTGTCTCTAAAATCTGTGGCTTGACTGTATACTGAAATTGCTGGTGAGAACTTCCTATTCCTCTGTTCAGTCTACAAGGTTGAAGTTACGTGTGATTTGGGAACTATGATATTTTCTCTGAGACATTGTGACTCAGTTTCTATGTTAAGTTCTCTTTGCTTTTCGCACAGTCCATGGCTAACTGCTCCCCATAAAACTATTATTTAGTCTGTCTTTTGAGTTCATTAAATCTAAATTTCCAGTGGAGCACACAGATGTATACTTTTGCTTTTCTCTAACCACTACTACTGACAATGTAGTACTGAGATCACTTTGGCTGTTGAGTTCTGTAGATTGCCAAATATGTGCATATTTCTAACCTTTAAAAACAAAATGCTGGGCACAATGGCTCAGGCCTGTAATCTCAGTTACTCTGGGTCTAGGGATGGGAAATATTATTATTTAAGATCAGCCAGGCAAAAAGTTATCAGGACTCCATCTCACTAACATTTTTCCTTTTTTTTTTGTCAGGCCTAGGGCTTGAACTCAGGGCCTGGGCACTGTTCCTGAGCTACTTTTGCTCAAGGCTAGCACTCTACCACTTGAGCCACAACGCCACTTCTGGCTTTTTCTATTTACGTGGTACTGAGGAATGAACTCAGGCTTCATGCGTACTAGGCAAGAACTCTACCACTAAGCCACATTCCCAGACCCCTCACCAACAGTTTTGATGTTGTGGTCCATGCTGTAATCCCAGCAACACAGGAATCATGGATGGAAGGACTATTGTGGTCTCAGGCCAGTCTCATGCCAAAATAATTAAAATATAATTAAAGAAAAATTAAGGGCTAGGGGCAAAGATCAAGTGGTAGCACATCTGTCTGACTATCATGAGGTACTGTCTTTCCATTCCAGTTATGTGAAGGGTTTTTTACTTCATTCAACTGAACCAACCTTTGGTTTTATTGATTTCTTTTTAAATCTTTTTTATTTTTATATTTCATTGATTTCTTCCCTAGTTTTATGATTTCTTCCAACTGTCAAATTGGATATCAACTAATTCTTGTTTTTCTAAAAGCACGAGTTGCATCATTACGATATTTATTTGAGGTCATTCTGTGTTTTGATATTGTTTCATTGTTGGAGCCATAAACTTTTCTCTTAGTACTGCCCCTGTCCTGGGGCTTGACCTCAGGGTCTGGGTGCTGTCTCTAGCCTCTTTGTGCTCAAACCTTGCTCTCTACCACTTGAGCCACCGCACCACTTCTGGCTCTTTCTGAGTAGTTTATTGGTGATAAAGTCTTACAGATTTTCCTGCCCTGTCGCACAAACCTCTATCCTCAGATCTCAGCTTCCTGAGTAGCTAGGATTATAGGCGTGAACCACCAGTGCCTTGGCTTTTCAATGTCCCCCAAATTCTTATAGGTTGTATACTCATTTCATTAGCTTCTCAGAATTGTTATCTCTTCCTCTCAATTTCTCATAAGTCAATGAGGTATTATTAGCACTGCCTTTTTTTTGCATTTTCCATAGTATCTTTTGCTATTCAGTTCTAGTTTTTGTCCATTTTGTTTGATAGGATAGAGTTGCAGTTTTTTATTTGCTAGCACTCACTTTATGTCCTAAAATGCAATCTATTTCAGAGTAAATTCCATGAGCTCCTGAGAAAAATTTGTATGATTCAGCTCTTTTATGAAATACTCTGTACATATCTGTTATATGCATTTGTTCACTAGTGTCATTTAATTCTGAGAGATTTTTTTGGTCGATTGTTTTGGTTGGTTTGGATGACCTACTTATTTATGAGAGTGGGGAAAGGAAATCTTCCACTATAGTTGTTTTGGAGTCTAATTGTCCTGTAAGTCCAGCAGTGTTTCTTTAAAAATGTTGGGTCCATCCATATTTGGTGCATAGTTGTGAGCAATTGTTAATTCTTCTTGATGCATTATTACCTTTATTAATATGAAATGCTATTTTTGTCTCTTCTGATTGGTTTTAGTTTGAAATCTACATCATCAAATGTGAATATAGCTGCTCCTGGCCAGCTTTGGAGTCTAAATGCTCAATAAACATTTTCCCATCTTTTTATTACAAGTCGCTTTTCATTTTTGCTATTAGGATGCTCATGTAAAATTTAAGCCTAAAATGATAATAACAACAATAATGGCACATGAGTATAAAAGTAGCACTGTCTTGGGGAATCAACTGGATGGGGAGGGGGAAAAAGAAAAAGTACTGAGATGATCAGAATTGAAGTGTTTCATGTATATATGCACACATCTAGAATAATGAAATCCACTCAATACTGTTTGAGAAAGAAGGGTAAAAGTATACAACACAGGAGGTAAACTTGTTCAGTTTACACTATGGAATTGTTAGACTATGACCATTAGCCTATGCTAATACAAAAAATCTCCACATACATATATGTTTATGTGTGTGTAAGTATCTATGTCTGTATGTACATACATGCATGCATGTATATATACACGTATGTACACGCACATACACTCATGCCAAAACTGGAATTAACTATCTTACGTTCATCTATTTTATGGTTTTTTTCTTTTGTTTTCTTTTTTTTCTTTGAAGTTTCTGTTGGTGCTAGAACTTGGGGTTTTACTGCTGTTCTTGAGCTTTTATACTCAAAGCTGGAGTTCTACCATGTGAGCCACAGCTCCACTTCCAGCTCTTTGGTAGTTTATTGGAGATGAGTACATGGACTTTCCTTACCCAGTCTGGTTTTGGACTGTGATCCTCAGGTTTCAGGGTTATAGATGTGAGCCCCTGGCACCCAGCTTTCATCTGAGTTTTAATGGACTGTGACAGGAACACACACACACACACACACACACACACACACATCCATCACTTCATACAGCAATTGGAATCACAAATATAATCAATTAAGACTAAAACTAAAATGAATACATAAATGAACTTTCAGTGAGTACTGTCTATTGCTTATTAAAATTAATATATCTACTGAGGAATTTCTATTATCACACAATAAATACAATTAATAATCAAGATAAACATTTTTCAAAATAAATTCAAGAAATGCTTGATGGTGCTAATTTTTTTAAAGTACCTGCTAAATGTTTTGTAGCTTCTAGTTTTAAAAGAAGTAACCATGGAAACTGTCTCACAATGCTTCGTGGTTAAATGGGATTTTAAATATAAACACTTTGACAACTGTAAGAATGTTTAGCTTTCTTCAAATTTTTATTTGATGGCACTGCATGAAGAGTGAGAGAAATAAACATTAACAGAGAAGCAGATTTGTATTCTTGGAATCCTTAAGACTTCTTCCATTACTTTGGTTTTCTTTTACACATCTATTTAAAGGATTTAGTTATGTATTAGGCAACTCCAAACATCCCATCCATGTGCATGGAAATCACCTGTTTATTTTTGTTCTCTTGTCTCCATATTCCATTTCCTTTTCCCTTTTCCAGTCCTCTCTTCTTAATCTAACTGACAGTTTAGACCTGTTAAAGGATTTTTTTTTTTTTTTTTTGTCGGTCGTGGGGTTTGAACTCTGGGCCTGGGCGCTGTCCTTCAGCTCTTCAGCTCAAGGCGAGCGCTCTACCACTTGAGCTACAGCGCCACTTCCGGTTTTCTGGTGGCTTATTGGAGATAGGAGTCTCATGGTCTCTCCTGCCCGGACTGGCTTTGAACCGCGATCCTCAGATCTCAGCCTCCTGAGTAGCTAGGATTACAGGCGTGAGCCACCAGCGCCCGGCTAAAGGATTTTTAACTTAGAAATTTCCGTTATATTTGGATACTGTCTGTGATTTATTCAGAGATGAAAGATACCATTAGGGCTATTGTAAAACAAACATTCATGCTATGTTTTCTGAAGTGATAATTATTCATTTTCATTTTTGTGTGCTGTGAGATGTTATTTAATATTTATTGATTGATTGATACATCTTCTTGGGGCTTGGACTTATAGAAAGATGCTATTTGTGACCTTTTTTGCTCAAAACTAGTGCAACTAGAGCCACAGCTACATTTCTGCCATTTTGGTGGTTAACTGGAGATCAGTCTCAAACACTTTTCTGCCTGGGCTGGCTTCAAATAGCAATCCTTAGATCTCAGCCTTCTGACTAGGTATGATTTACAAGCATCAGTCATTGGCACTTGGCTTAGTACTGTTTTATTTGAAATTTAAAGTTACAGTTCTAACTATTTAGCTATATTTTTATTTGTGTGCTATTTCAGGTTTCAAGATAATGCAGTTAAACTCCAAAAATACATCAGAACCATTTCACTATTTTCAGTGCTTGAAATAATTTAATTTTTTCTTGATTTTATATTTATATTTTAACTTTTATTAAGGTATACATGCAATACTGTAATATAAGATTTAAAACATAAACTGAAGTCCCTCAAAATTCCCTCTTTTTATAATTATTCCCAAAGATAATTCCCCACAAGACAACTTTTTGGACTCTTACCTACTTACCAATCTCACTCCTTATGCCTGTAGAAGCAAAATATTTGGATCGTTCCTGGTAATTTTGAGGATATTTACTTTTTATGTAGACTCCAAATCACAGTGAATTATGTAAGTTATAATGTCATATCCTTTTCATGTAAATATTTGGAGGTAGACAGCCTAGGGATGGTATAGAGATTCTGTTTTATGAATTTCTCAAAGATGTAGGATTCTTCCATCTTAAGATACAGGTGAGCATATCTTTCAATACCTAACAGCCTAAAAGCTGTTTTAGCATCAGTTGTCATACTTCAGCTTACAGATAGGATGAGACAGAAAAAAAAGTGTCCCGGCTATGCTTGAAGAAGGACATGGGCAAACTAGCACATCACATATCTAGAATTTAGTCATGGGACATTTCTTGGAGCAAATGAAGAGGAAGAAGATAGTTGTGTGACTCTATGGTTTGCATATGGCTGTGAAGAAGGTAGGAGAAATGGAAGGTGATAAAGTGGTAATCTCTTACACTTTTTTTTAAACCATTTTTACAGAGAACATATTTCCCACAACTATTCTATATAGTTTACTATTTCTTTTCTCTTTTAACTTTTTGTTTTTCCTGGAGATAACAATGTCGTTGACTTTTTATTTGCTCACATGTCACCATCTACAATTAACTTATCTGCAAACTGTTTAGAAAAGAGTGAAATTTTCAAATAGGTCAAATAGGTCAGAAATAGGTAAGCAGTGGGCCAATATAACATTGATCCTTGGAAAGTTTTGATATTTTCCCCTACCTCATTATAGAAGCTCTAGCCTCATTTTTTTTCATTTTCATTTTTATTTTTTGTGAACATACTGTACAGAGGGGTTACAATTACATGGGCAAGATAATGAGTGCATTTCTTATCAAGCATTGCAGCCTCCTCCTTTGTTTACCCTTCACATCCCTTACCAGCCTCCCCTCCCCAATTCCCCCTTCTTCCCCCCCCACCCCCGCACCAAAGTTGTAAAGTTTGTTTTCAACATGACAACTTGTACTTCTCATTGTTGCAACAGGTCCACCTCTATCCTTAAACGACTTGTTTTTCCCCCATCTCCTCCACAAATTATACCGACATCAAATACAGTGAAAGCAGGGGTTTTACTGTGGGGGAGGGACATACAAAGCAACAAAGAAATAATCTTATAAATGTGTTAGAAACAAATGCAAGAAAGAAAAAAAACATTTAAATACATATCTAAGGGTTCATTTTCCTAACATCACCTTATCTGACCTTTTCTGCCTGACTCATACATATACTAGATACTGAAAATAAGGGAAACCATGGGACCTATGTTTCTTTGGGCTTGGCTTACTTCACTTAATATAATTTTTTCCAAGTCTTTCCATTTCCTAACAAATGGAGCAATGTCATTCTTTCTGATGGAGGCATAGAATTCCATTGTGTATATATACCACATTTTCTTGATCCATTCATCTACTGAGGGGCATCTGGGTTGGTTCCATATCTTAGCTATGGTAAATAATGCTGCAATAAACATTGTTGTGCTGGTAGCTTTAGTGTGGTCTTGTTTGTGATCATTTGGGTAAATGCCCAAAAGTGGGATTGCTGGGTCATAGGGGTGCTCTATGTGAAGTCTTTTGAGGAACCTCCATACTGCTTTCCAAAGTGGTTGAACAAGTTTACACTCCCACCAACAGTGAAGTAAGGTTCCCTTCTGTCCACATCCCCTCCAGCATCTGTTGTTATTAGAGTTCTTGATTTTTGCCATTCTAACTGGAGTGAGGTGGTATCTCAATGTTGTTTTGATTTGCATTTCTTTTATGGCTAGGGAGGTTGAGCATTTCTTCATGTGCCTATTGGCCATCCTTCTTTCTTCTTCAGAGAAGTTTCTCTTTAAGTCTTTAGTCCACTTATTTATTGGGCAATTTTTCCTTTGAGGATTTGTTGTTGGGGGATTTAATTTTTTGAGTTCCAAGTATATTTTAGATATGAGACCCTTGTCAATTGTATGGCTAGTGAAGATCTTCTCCCAATCTGTGGGCTTTCTATTGATCTTGTCTAGCCTCATTTTTTATTTCATTCACACTTAAATTCTTTTTTTAAGACAAGATTCTTTTTCAGAGAGACACATTGACTATTGTGAAGCTGGTTACTTAAAATGAACCAGTGTCCTTGCTTCTCTTGTATCAATGGGAAATTTTCAGTTTCACAATCTGTGCTGGCTTGCCTGAACTTTGTGCCATGCAAATGACAAGCAGGACTCTGAGATAAGAAGTGACTAAATAGGATTAGCCTCCTTAATCAGAGGTAATCAATCATTTCAAGTAGAAAATTCATTTGGCTTTGGCTGAGTAACTGCATTGACAGCATATTGCAGAATAATACTGCAGACATTTTTATACTTAAGATGCTCTACAATTCCAATAAATAGCTGATTTATTATTTTTCTTTCTGAACTTTCCTAATCACAAAGATCCAATCCTTTCTTAATCTCAACACTGGTCTCCTTCCCCACTGACCTTTCAGGCAGCTTTTATCTTCACTTACTTTCGTGTTACCCTTGCTAATATCAAGTGGAGTTTCTCTTACACCTTGAAATAGGTATTTAGTGTGAGTTTAGTAATGCCTACCCTGTGTTATGTTAGTCCTGTTCTGAGATTGTGTATGGGTCAACTCATGGCATTTTAATAACCTAATTTATCTTTGCTTGATATGTTTTAGACAAGTGTACTTTATAGAATGTGAAAATTGCATCAAAATATGATTTGAATGTATAATATACATTTTCCACAAATAGGTATTTTTTTATAAAAAAGGAGCTCTGACAAAGCACTCTATGCAAGACTTCTCTGTAGGCATCTCCATAATTATTATAGCTTGTGGTGTGTCCTGTCAAGAACAGTTCAGTTTGACAGAGCAAATGAAATGATTAATGTTTTTAAGCATCTACTGTCAGCTGAACGACGATTGCAGGGGCAGATAGTCACTTGTCCACTGGTGAGCACGCTCATTAATGACATGGCAGCTCTGACATCAGTGGATGGAAAGGACACGGAGTCTATTGGTAACCAGCAAGTCTATTCCCAGCAAATAATAACATACATTCAAAGATGCTAACCAGCTATAGGTCTGCAATGGCAGCTAGAGAAACTTCAATTTCTATGCAGGCTTATATTTTAGTTATTCAAGGTAAATTTAATTTCAGTGCGTAATTCTTGACAGTGACAGGTTCTTTCAGTGGTATTGAGCTCATAAAGTACAAGGACATCATTTCTTGGTTCTCTGTGTGAGTGTTTGTTGTATGCCTTCATTTAAGTATGCATTGTTTACCATTCACTTACATGACATCTAAATTATTTTAAGGGACGGATATTTTAAATAGCTAATGTTCTGATTATTCTGATGGCTTATTTTAAAATGAAAGCCCTTTTGAAAGTCATTTTGCCTCATATTTCATTTCCTCAAATTTAATAGGATTTTTAACTCTGTAGGTTTAACACAAAATTTTTGTGTAACTTCAGAACTCAAAATTGAGAACATAGACATTAATAATAAATCTGACAAGATAGGAACATCTGTTTATGTACCTGCCTGAGTAATGACTTTAACACAAGAAATCATAGTGCAGACTCAATAGGAAGCATGTGTCCACTCTCATTTAGGCATTTTGAAAGGGCAATTTACAGATTGTAGCCCCTTCTGACAACAGAAACCATAATAAAGAGTGTTCTAACATGTTATGTATAATTCAAGAAACTTTGGAACTTTACAAAAAATGATATAGGGATCAACTGATATCTAATGGTTGTCTTTCAAGTTCATTCACACCTATTTAATATAGGAACTGAGTTCATGGAAAGAGGGTCATGGAAGGAATCAATTTTGTGAAGGTTATAGTATCATGGTCCTTAGAGAGATTAGTGAGTAGCCAATTGACTTACCACCAATTATTGAAAATATCATGAAGTTTCCATTGTCTTGTGGTACTATTTTTGTTTTAGATCAGGTGTCCCTAATATCAAGTGTATTGTCCTGTGCTTGATACTTGACACTTTTAACACCTTGAGCTTTACTTTAAAATGTCACAGTGATTCTTGGTCCCCGCTGATCTCCATATAAAGGTTAAAATCTGCTAATCAATTTCCAGAGAAGGAGATTTCGAATTTTGCCTGCTGATTTGAGGAAAGCTGGTTACCTTCTCAATACTGACTTTCAATCCATGGATAAAGTTTGTCCTTCTGCAAATTTTATGACATATAGTGTCTTGATATACTAATACTATTTGAAAAACTTTGAATGAGGAAACTTAGGAATGGCTTAAAGTAAAAGAAAGTTGTATTTGGTCAGTCATATTTAATATTTGAACTACCATTCTCCCATGTAAATATGAATGGTTTCTTTTAGAGATTTTGGAGAATTCACTTTTTAGTTTTGGCAAATAACAATTACATTCCAAAGGCCATCTGCTTTCACTTGGAATGTAATTTATAACCCTGTATTCCTTTTTAATTTGCATCTTCGAAATGTGATTGATCTCCGTGAGTTCATTTTTCCACTGTGTAATTTTTCATATCTCATAGTGTACGCAGTGCATTCACCTGAGGATAACTCCGACTAGCCTTTCATTTCCACATGCCTCTTCAATAAAGGATTGAGATAATCATTCACAAGAAGGTGAAATCAGTTTGACCTTAGAATAGTTAATGACTGTTTCTTAGGAAATAATTATCCCCCCAAATACTGAGTGATTATTATATTCTACCAAGGTGTGCAAATATTCTCTTCTACAGCTCTAGAAAACTAGACTTTGAAAATATGTTAAGCATTCTGAGCTGTGTACAAGTAATCATCTGTTCTTTGAGTATATAATTGCTTTTTAAATTGCATCTGTGATTTTGACCTCCAACATAAAACAAGCATGACTTATCAGATCCTTGAACAGCAGTGGAAAGGCCTATAGATGTATGTCATCTCACTGGTCAAATTCTGACACTGTTTGCAGTTACTTTCAAATGATTGCACATAGAAGAATACTAGTGTGTTTTTAATTAATAGGAAATAATTTTAACTGACATATTTTAGATTGTAAAGAAAAAAGTGTTGTATTTATATTTTGAGGAGCATATGTTGAAGACAATATCAACTGATTTCCATTTCAGTATAACTTAATCACAACAAAGTTTTAAAATTGGTTTTATATTAAGAAATAAAGGAAAAGGAGATTAGATAATTTACCAGTATGTCATAATTACACAGTTTGTCTGTGCTTAGGCCAGGATTTGAGCTTGAGCATGCCTTGTTTGTGTTCTTATTAGGTAATTTCAAATATTTTAGATGTGAGAGTTTCCCTAACTAATAAGTTACACACAAAAAATTAACCAGTCAGAGTGAAAAGATTATTGCCACAAAACTTATAATTCTAGAATTCTGTAGCAGAAAAGTAAGTAATCCTGTCTCCAAAGGGACTAAGGGGTTTTTGAAAGGGGGGATGAGACCAAAGAAAGACCAAAGCACAGCAGGGCAAGGGTTAAATCCTGTTGTTTTCTATCCAATATATAGGTCATACAGTGGTATTGTGTGATTCCAAGGAGCCCCACACCTACAGCTTTCCTTGTTGTAGCTTATTTAGGCTGGCTTTTCTTACTGCCTGCAGGTCTTTCCCTGGCAGACATTCCACATTCCAGAAATCTCTAAATTCATGGGTTTCCATTACAGCTTTGCCTTTACTTTCAGTTTCACAAATTACCTGCAGGGGTTTTGACCATAATCTACTCAGTGACACACTTCTCAGATTTTTCTTTAAAATTGGGTGGAAGCAAAAAAGTAAAATTGGGTGGAAGCCTCCATGACCCTGTAATACTTGTGGTTTGTATAACCCTCAAATCATCTGTATATAGGTAATATTAAGGGCTGCCACATATACACAATAGCTGGGCCTCTTTGAAGGCTGCAATGACTTCTTGAGTGTTTGCGCAGCTGAATCTGGGCAAATATTTCCCTGGGTGTCCCTATGGAAACGGGATCTCCCTAACACGACTCCTTTCTCAAGGGACAGTATGTCAACTGACTTTTTTTGTTTTACACCCTTAGGCCTGTGATACGTAGGGTCTTGCTGATTCCTGAGGTGTCTTCAAGGCATCTTGCCCGATTCCTAAGATGTAAAGTGCTTATGGTCATTAGAAACGAATGACTTAATCTCTTTAACATCCTCTCATCCATAAACTTATATGTGCTCACTTTATCAACAAATTGTAATTGTTTTTAAAACTTTCTGTCCTAGATACTCAGCAAGAACTTGTCTGAAAGCAGCCAGTCATATTTATGTTGATGCCTGAGTGTTGGGATATATTTTAATGAGTTTTAAATTCATCCTCCATGAAGTCTTAGGGCATGGACAAAATATAGACAAGTTCTTTGCCTTACTGCACATAAATAACTTTAGTTCCCTCTCATTTTCTTCTCTCACTTACTGTTATCTTGTACACTTGAAGGTATTCTTTGTCTTTTAAAATTAATTAATTACTGTTTTTTTTTGTTGTTTGGCTAGGATGTATCAAAATATCTGTCTTCAAATTGCTTTTTGGTCTTTTATACTGTTGAAGTTACCTACTTTAATTTTTATTTTATTCATTCAGCTTATTTAGTGTTGGATTTTGTTTGTTTGTAATGGGAATTGATCTCGACTTTGCACTTGCCTAGCAACTGTTCTACCATTTGAGCTTCCAGCCCTTTATTTTCTCATTTTTTTGCTTTATTTCCTCCATATATATTTAAATTGTTGCACTAAGAAAGTACCACACAAAATAAGGAATTATTCTCTCAGAGTTCAGGAATCTAAAATTTGAAATCAGGGTATTCATGGAGTCACACTGTCTTGGAGCCTCAAGAGAAGAATTTGTTCCTCCTTTCTTCCAGCTTCCGTTGGCTGCAGGCTCTGTAGCTTGTAGCTAACTCATCCTAATATTTTCCATCATCTTCACATAGAATATAGATGATGCATATTTGGGAGGAATTCCAAACCTGATGCCCCTCAGTAGATGAATGGATCAAGAAAATGTGGTATATATACAATGAAATTCTATGCCTCCATCAGAAAGAATGACAGTGCCCCATTTGTAAGGAAATGGAAGGATTTGGGAAAAATCATATTAAGTGAAGTAAGCAGAACACAAAGAAACATAGGTCCCATGGTTTATCCTATTTGTAATAATTAGTATATATCTAGGATCATCTTAGCAGATAGGCAGAATGGCTCAATAGCTATGTGCATATGACCATATAAGATGATGCTAAGCAAAATGGATACAAGAGGATTTTCTTTGTTGTTACAGTTTTTAATGTACCATGTGATTTATTTTTTCTTTTGTGTTTTTCTTCCTATGGTATATCCTCTGTTGTCACTGTATTTGATTTTAGTACCCTAGGTATTTTATACATTTACCTTCATTAGGGAAGGGAAAGGGAACAATAAAATGATGAGACAAAGAACAAAGGGGAAACCAATGCAAAAGTGATACTCACAAGATGATACACTGGAAATGATCTATGCAACTTGCGGAGGGGGGAGGTAGGGGGAAGGGGAAGAGGGAAATAAATGAGGGAGGGAATTAACAAGTTTGACAAGAAATGTACTCACTCCATTACTTACATAATTGTAACCCCTCTGTACATCACCTTGACAATAAAATTAAAATAAAAAAGAACGTGATTGTATATAAAGCTACCATTCAAGAAAGACATATATCACCTCTTAAGAGTCTTGATTATATTTTTGCAATAGAAGCCAATGCTCTTTTTCCATTTCAGGTAATAATTTTAGTATTCATAGGTTAGAAAGTGGATATTGCATGGGGATGCTATGTTTTACTCTACTGCACACATAGAGTAAAATGCTTTTCCCTTAGCTGGCCTTAGACTTTGATAGCTGGAATTATAGGCTTGAGACATCAGGCTTATTTTTAGCTCTAAGTTTAAAAATTATCTTTGTCTTATTACTGATTTTTCTCATTTTTTTTCAGGAGCACTTAATTTTGTTGAATTGTCTTTGTGCTCGCTCCTTCCTTCCTTCCTTCCTTCCTTCCTTCCTTCCTTCCTTCCTTCCTTCCTTCCTTCCTTCCTTCCTTCTTTCCTTCCTTCCTTCCTTCCTTCCTTTCCTTCCTTTCCTTTCTTTCTTTTTTTTTGCCAGTCTTGGGGCTTGAAATCAAAACTTGGGCACTGTCCTTGAGCTTCTTTTGCTCAAGGCTAGCACCCTACAACTTGAGCCAAAGTTCTACTTCTGAGCTTTTTTGGTAGTTTAGTAGAGATAAAAGTCCCACAGATTTTCCTGCCTGGGCTGGCTTTGAACCTTGTTCTTTAGATCTTGGCTTCATAAGGCATACAACATGTGAGTCACTGGCACCAGCTTGCTTATTCTTCTTTTAAGTTTTCTTTAACTTTTCTGTTTGCATAAATTCTGTCTGTTTATTTATTCTTTCATCTCATTGATGAGAAAATAAATATTCTTTAAATTCTTTTCAGGCTATTTGTTTACTTTTTTGGTGAAGTATATTTCTATCAATGTGTTTCTCTGCAGGGTTCATATTGCCTTTTTATTTTTATTTTTTACATCTTAGGAGCTTGTGTTTTATTTGTGCATGTGGTGGAACAGTAAAATATGGCAATTTTATGCAGTGACTTCATAGTAAAATCTTTCTCTTGTTGATAATCTCCTGTAACCTTGTTTGGACAGGCTCTAGGAGTCAAAAATCACTATGGTTGAATTTATATTCATTATATTTCTAGTTTTCAAAATACATTCATACATTTGTTTTTCCCAAGAATTCATATGTTTGGATTGACATTTTTATTATCTCATCTTATGTACTCCATTGGTTTATTAATTATAATTATAAAATATATTAGCTGGGGTCTTGATGGCTTATGTTTGTGATCCTAGCTACTTAGGAGGCCAAGATCTGAAGGTTAAAATTCAAAACCAGCCAGAGTAAAAATGTCTGAGATTCTTATCTTCCAATCAGCAAAAATCTGGAAGTAGAGGTATGGCTCAAGTGGTAGAGTATCAGCCTTGAGTGAAAAAATGAAAGCATGAATAAGAGGTCCTGGGTCAACATACCATACTGGTGCACATGAACACTTTTTAATTTAGAGCCCTGATTTTGCCTAATATTATAATACTGTTGGATCAATTCAAGTTCCTAGTTTTTATAGTGCAAACCTGATGACAACAAATTCTTCCCATGTACTATTTGTCTAAAGCTGTATTTTACTCTTTTGCTCTTCTTTTGTTGAGGAGATATTCTCACTGGTATTGAAATCAGTCTAACACCTTTCTTCTCTAACATCTTTTTACATTTTATATTATCTTGTTTTCTTCTGATTTGCTTAATTCCTGATGGCATAAACTTTTTTGTGTGTAAGAGATCAAAACATTCCTATATTGCATGGCTATTTTCAATTTTTTAAAAAAATCAGTGTTAAGCAATAGGCAAAGGTGTTTTGCTTTGTTTTTACACTTACTTGGATGTTTCTTTAGCCTCTTAAATGTGTATTTTATGACTTTCATAACTTCTGAAGACTTCCTATTTTCTCCTCAAGTCTTTTTTTTTTATTTGCCTCATTCTATTTCTCTTCCCCTTTTGAGATTCCAATTACATATTTATTTGATGGTTTGAAAGACAATGAAGTAAGATAGCATACATTTCATGTTTATACCCGGAGTGGGGCTCATTTCTTTATGTGTTCAGCTTTTAATATGGGGGTCAGCCAATATAATTGGGTTGAACTGAGGTTTTTATCTTTTATTGCTGTTACCCTTGGGTCACCACTGTCTTCAAATTCCTTTTGTACTTAGGGTATGGGTGAATTGCAAGATTTCTCTCAATATTCCTGTTACACACTCAGCTTTATTCTTTATTCTAAGTCTAGGCCTGAGTGAGTTATTTTTCCTGTTGTGTGGGTTAGAGATGGTTGTTACTTGTTTAGTACTCTTCACTAGCCTACTCTAGGAAGAACTTGAAATCTTTCTCTATTGTCTTGGCTCAGACTGAGTTTTAGATAGGGGTCATGCCTTGTGTCCCTCAGAGCTTAGACTTTGTCAGTGATTCTGGTTCTAAATAGTACCTCAAAAATCTGATCTAGGCCATTAGTTGTATTTCACCCAGGAGAAGTGGAAGGTTTTGTTGATCTCCTTACATCTATACCCATTTGCCATGGGCTCTCCCTGCATTCTAAAGCCGTTGGGGTTTCTTGCCTTTTCTTTAGGGCTCAAGTTTTCGTTTCATAGTAGAGACAGCATAGAGACAGCTAGCAGGCAGGGCTTCATGCATTGCTTTCTGTGGCTATTCCTTCCATTTTTCAGGAGTATAAATAAGGGAGACTTTTTTAAAGTCTTCTTTCCTGCCATAGATTATCTCCTAACACCCTAGCAAGATCTGTGAGAAGTTTTTAGATGGTTATGAATTTATAATGGAGGATGATGAATTGCTAGGGCCTTATATCATTCTGGCCCCAGTTCATCCCCTTTTAGAACTTTCTGATTGATTTTTTCCGTTGGATTTTTCTTAACAATTGTAAACATAAGGTCCTCTTCCTCTCTTGGTCTCTTCAACTTACATTCATCTCACCTTGGGATTTTTCCCAGATTTTTGTATTCCAGCTCTACTGTACTCAAGAAATGTTATGCTTCTGAAGATTATTTAAATCTTTCTGGTTGTTAGATGGGAGAGATATTCTTCTCAAGTTTTTACTTGCTAACTTGAATGAAAATAGGATTTTAAGAAATACAAATGGAAACCAAATGGACAAAATGATTCCAGAAATAAGTAAATGGAGATATGGCTGAAACAATTAATATTTTCAGATGGTAATTGTTACATATTGCTCTATGGACAATACAAATAGTTTAAGACTGCATTTCAATGCCAAAGGATTATATGCATTCAAAGTAATGGTTTAATGAAAAATGAAGTAACTCTTAAATTATGATATTAAATTTACTGAAAATATCAATTTTAGAATTGGCATGGCCTATGAAATGAAATATTAGTATACTGTCATAACTATAGTAGGGATTTTTATTTCCTTTCTGGAGGTATTTGAGTTTGAACATACCATCTTAGGCTTGCTATAGGAACTCCATCAGTCCCGTTTTGTGGTAGGGTTTAGTTGTTCTTTTTTTTTTCGGTCATGGGGCTTGGACACTGGGCCTGGGCACTGTCCCTGAGCTCTTCAGCTCAAGGTGAGAACTCTACCAGTTGTGCCACAGCTCTATTTCTGTTTTTTTGGTGGTTAATTGGAGATAAGAGTCTCACGGACTTTCTTGCCTGGGCTGTCTGAACCGTGATCCTCAGGTGTGACATTTATTTTAAAGACATGGTCTTACTTTATGCCAAAGCTAGCTTGAATTAATGCCCTCTTATTTATGTTTCTTTTTGTCTTTGAGATGATAGAAGTGTGCCATTGTGTCCAGATCTTTTGCTTCCCCTACAGCTGGGAAAACAGATGCACATCACCATTCGTAGCCATTGATAGAGATGGAGTCTCCTGAACCTTGCTACTTAGTCTGGCCTCAGATCTCAATCTCCTATTCTCTGACTCTCAAAATAAAATCACAAATTTGTATCACCACACTTGGCTCAGTATTTAGATCCTGAACTATCCCCAAAGAGTTGAACATTATTACCTGAATTTGAGTGGTTCTTGCATGGAGCAGAAAATCTAGCATAAACTAATGGAAAAAAAGTGAATATACTTCCTCATAAAGCCCAAATTATAAAGGCAGTAAGAATATAATGCACAGTTTGTACCAGGGGTTTCTTATGGTCATAAAGCTATCTCTACTAACTTTCTTCTGAACTGATAGCTGGCCACAGGAGACTGAATGTGCTTTCTGATTTGACCAAAATAACATGGTATTTCCTGGATCCCAGTGAAATCAAACTTTCTCAGCTTAAAATCCTGATGAAAATGGTACTCAGGCTACCTGGGAAGCAAAAAGGTAGATTTTAGTGAAGTACTACTACCCAGAATCTGATCCTCATAGTCTTGAATACCTAATATGTATAAAGTATCTTTCAGGAAAGATCCAGTAGACAAAAGAAAATACAAAACAGAGACCTCAAGAGAACAGATTAGGATTTAATAATTGCAAAGAAGGGCACCAGACAGTACCAAACAGAGTGAGAAATACAAGAGATGAAGAAGGTAGGGGGTTTAAATATAATCAAGCATGGGACTTTCAGATTTATGATGTCCTTGCAGCTGCAGCAGAAGGTCCTGGGGTAAGGTTTCATGTAAAGCCAGGGGTGAGGTTTTTCTGAGAATAGCTCAAGGATAGGGATTCTGATAAGATTCTGGGAGTCCTTGGGGGAGGGTGGTCAGTGAATCCTGAGAACAGCACTGAGATATGAGAACCAAGCAGATTCCAATTAGTACCAACATAGATACGTAGGGAAGCTTTGATGGCAAGGAGAAGACTCCTTGTCTACTTTCAAAGAAAGAGGAGAAATGTCAATATAGGGCAAAAAATATCTAGTAAGTATTTGATAGAGATGTATTGTCAGAGAAAAGTCTGAAAGATTCTTCTATTAAAACATGTTCCTGAGACTTTTGGGATTTTAGAGTTGGGGATTATCTGAAAAATCATTGAGTTCAACCTTTTCCTTTTACAGTTCAGGAAGCAGAGAAAAGAGATGCTAAAGCACTTTAGAAAGGTCACATTGTTGGCAGGTGGTTGAAAACTGGAGAAGACACAATTTCTCTGGCTTTGAGTCAGAGGCTCTTTCCATTAGCCCATGTTTATCTGAAAATGACTGAAATTCCTTCCACACTGTGTGCACATGAAGTCATTTGTCACTACATTTCATTGTGCTTTTGAAGAAATAAATTTATTTCAAAAGTTCTATTGTCTTCCAAGGCTGAAGTTGTATGTATGTCTTTCTGTGAATGTAACTTTCAGATTAAAAGGCATACCAGTTTTCCCCTTCAATTTCCATTTCAAAGACATTTTAAAATGTTTCAACTTTGACCTTGTCATCTGCCTACACCACTGCATATTAAAGAAGGTTGGAGGTTAATGCACTACTAATGATAGGTTGTCCGAACTCAGTTGGCCCTGTTGGCATAAATTGCCCAATCAAATGGTCTTTTCATAGTAAAACTAAATACTCTTGTTTATGTAGTGTCTGACAGAGAACAATAGAACATTTTGTATATTCATGTTTTAGAGTAATTTGAGAAGACTTTTTGTGGTTGATTGGAAGTAAAAGTTTCACAGTCTTAATCTCAGACTTTACTGCCCCAACTAGCTTTGAACTGTGATCCTTTGATCTCAGCCTCCTGAGTTGCTGGAATTACAGATATGAGCTGTGGGTTTCCAGCGTTGAATTTTGTTTTTATTTTAGTCCCAAGGAATAGGTTGAGCCTCCTGTTTCATGCTGTCATGGAACTCTAATCATTTGATTAAAATCTTTCTTCTTTTCTAGGCAAGGTAGCACACAATAATGCGGAATAATATCATATTCACAGCTCTATCTGCCATCTGTAACTTCCTGCTTTTGTGAGGGTGGCCTCCCTGATCAATCTGTGGCCAACCTCTCCCACATCTTAACTACAAGTAAGGAGGATATGTGTGAGGTGGGAAGAATCCATTGGATTACTGTTCTAGATACTGGAATAAACAAAGTACTAAAGATTAGATTCAGGTTTTCCATGTGGAAATCTCCTTTGGATTCTACTTTTTAAAACCTTTTCTTTTTCCATATGTAGTATTTGGGAGAGTTAGAAGGTCCCCTTTTTTAAATTATGCTTTTCTTAGTCTTTTGAGAAATTAATTTTTTCCTCTCTTACTTGTGTGTGTGTGTTTTTTCTACTTTAGGAGATAGGCTTTATAAAAGCAAAAAGCAAAATGAAGAAATGTCATCTGTGACAAATTAATTAGTTAATTTTAGATTTGCATACTAATTTGTTGTAGATCCTAACATCAGTTCTTTACTCTCTTGGATTCTGGATGATCTGATGATGCCCTGAGTATTAAGCGTTCATGTGCATGGGGAGCAAGGGGCCTCCCCAACGGTTTAATTTCAATGTCAAAGTATTAGGGAGTTTGCTGTCCAGTGAGAGTTCCACTAATTCTTCAAAAATAATTTATGCATCCCAAGGTGTTGCCTGTAATTGACTACAAATATCTTATTCACAATAGCACACCCAGTTCATCTAGACTGTGAAGTCTTCAGATGGTAGGAAGGTCAATTATGTTCCCTATTGAGACATGATTTGCAAAGTGCAAACTTCATAGCAAAGTAACTAAAGAAAATAGCGGGAAGGAAGATAAGTTACTGTGGTCTCTTTCTTGCGAGATTAAGGTATTGCTTGATTTGAATTTGGATTGCTGGAAAACTTAGTGCTTTCTTCAGATGACATACTTGATAGGCATTGTTAAACAACCTAGACTGATCAGGAGATAAGCCCAAGCTTTAAAAATAGTTTCTATCATCTTTTTTCTCTCTCTTTTATTCTTCTTCTCTTCGGTCTGATTAGAAAGCTGTCCACTCAGCTATGCTAACAACAAAAAACTCTTATTTTTTTCAGTGGTCATAATAATTGGACTATGGTCCTTGTCCTCTGCTAAACCTGCCTATTGGCAATTGCCTCCTGGGTTTTACTCATCTTGTAACATTTTACTCAATTATTACCATCTGAGAGTATCTGTTCTTGTCTTTGAAATACCCTTTGCCTCCTTGTTTAATTGAATATACCCTCAGAGGATGCTGAACAGCTGGGACCTTCTTTGCTCCAGGAATCTCCCTTAGATACGGAAGTAGTCAGGTTCTTCCATGTTTCGTTAAATATACATCGCAGCCTTCTCCTTCTTCCTTTCTAGAACACTTGTTAAAGTCTCAACCATTGGGGTAGGGAAAAGCTTATAGCATTTATTTGACTTGGGAATATAATGAAAATCATTGTGTTTTCTGGAATTTTTTTCCACCTTGCACAGTGAACCTTGTGAATTTAAAGCTCCCATTTTAATTTAGATTTATTATCATTCAAAAAGTAATTATGTGCTTAAGAAATTGTTTATGGCTGATGTTTATCAGTTGGTTTATCTGGTTTATCTTAGAAATATGTCTAAGGAATGGAAAACTTTTCTTCAACATGCAAAAACAGAAACTGAAGCTCACAGTTTCTGTAACATGTATGTATGTATGTGGTCTTGGATACTACCTCTCCCTCCTGGCAAGTGGTAAAGTCATGCATGATTCACATCCAGGAATGCCTGCTTCCAAAGACTGTGGCTCCTTCATATAAAGTATTTCAATGTGCACCAAAAAAATTATGTTTCTGTACTTGACAATCAGAAGCCCTGTCTTTATAAGCCATTAGAAATAATTATAGCCCTCACAGTGGAGCTGAAAGCAGCTTTCTGCTTTGATGTGTAGCTTGTAGAGAAGAATAACATTTTAAGTGTGATTTTGACTTTGTTCTTCATTAGTTCACATCATGTTGGGATTTTTGTCTGACTGATTCCCTGGGAGGAATTTCAATGCAATATACGCTACCATAAATTTGATTAGATTAACTATCGTTTGATTGTTCCTTGATTCAAACATTCCTCTTGTTGCCTCAGATGCTATAATCTTATTCTCTTGCTGTGATCAGCAACAGAGGAGATTTGTACTCTTGACACCCTAACAGGTAAATTAACTTTAGAATCTGTCAAATTCTACTTCAGTCATCATAATTCTGACCTGTAAAGTTTTTAAATAGCTTGAAGATGGATGATGTATAAATATGTATGCCTAATAACAAATATATTTATTATTTGCATACGGCTTTAGAAAAATCCTTTTTTTGGATCACACAAAATTCTCAGAGATTATCAATCACATGATGAAAAAGTGGATGATAAATTATTAAGGATTTTTGAAAGGAAACTGTATAATTCATGAGTACTTTTTATGGAAAGAATGTGTTAGAAAGACTTGTGTTCAAACACTAGTTATCCTTTATAGTTGTTTTCTAGCCACAAGCAACTCTTTATGTACTCACTTCCAGAAAATTGAAGATCATAATATTAACATTCAGATTTGTTTGTAATAGATATTAAAAGAGTATTAATTACAGCAGATGATCTGTCAAACATTTGGAATAAAATAGTGGCTTACTATTATTTTCCTTGAATATTTACCTCGTTTTAGTGATAATTACCACATACTGTGACAAGCACTGTGAGGAACCTATGAAAAGTCTGAGGAGAAAGAAGGTAAAAGCAATGGAGCTAGGAGTAAGACTTAAAAGCACATTACTCAGGAAGGGAGTGAGACTATATTACTAACATATGAGCCCCCTAGAAATATGCTAAAAATGATTATGCAGATGTTATATAATCTATGAAGAGTGTGGACCTTATCAAAGATCAAAGGGAAATCTTGTAGGATTTGATTCATTCATATTCATTTGACAACTGGCCATTATTAAACTTTCTATCCTGGATCATAGCAATAAGAAGGCATGACAAAAATATTACCCTTTTTCTTACATCCTAGTAGAAAAGTGCAACATGATTTGTATGATTTAGTAGCTACACTTGAAGCAAGACTATCAGTACTACCAGGGAAACACTGGTTTTAAGGGAAAAGTCTGTAGGATTAGAATCTCAGAGAAATAAAATCCAGGATTATGGACAAAATGAACAGATAGGACAGGGGAAAATGAGGAAACAGAAAGATCATCAGTGTTAGATTACATAAATCTCTTTAGATCATTATAAACATTGCTTCTTACTATAAGTAAAATGGAAACACCTTGAACAATTTTGTAGAGAAGTTATATAGTTATATTATCTGATTAAATATTCAAAGGAATCATTTAGAGTTTTTCCTCTGTACTGGGGATTAAACCCAGAGATGTCTCGCTTTGTAGGCAAGCATGCTACCACTTAAACCACCCTTATGAACCACACCTTTATTTGTTGGCTTCAGATTAGACAATATAAATGAGGTAACAGTGGTCGAAGTTGAAAAATTAGAAAGCATTTGCAAATACTGAGATGAATGAGGGTGGCCAAACAAGATACAGACATGTTTGTGGAAATGCAACCATGGAGCTTAAACATGTTTGGATGAAATAGTACTAAAATATCAGGTTTAGATGTTTAGATATCATCACATGTGAGATGTCTTGCAGTTTATTTTTATTATTAATTTACGTTATTGTTATATAGAGGTAATGTACAGAGGGATTACAATTACATAAGTCAGATAATGAGAACATTTCCTTCTGTGTCGTGTCTTCTGTTCCCTCTCTCTCTCCTAGTCCTCCCCTCCCATCTAGACCCACCAGATGTATAGTTCACTTCTATCAGTATCCAGTGAGCTCCACTACTACACTTTTTCATCCTTTTTTTCCTTAAGTTCTGTACCCTTTTAAAGATGTACACTTGAATACACCATACATAAGGTAAAGAAAACAAAATCATTAAAAACTAAAAAATAAAAAAATAAAAGAGAAAAAGAAGAGACCTCTTGCTTCCATATCTTGGAGTTCATTTCAATGTATGTAGTTTGTTAAGGGGAGGAGGTAAGTAGATAGTTAACAACACATGTTTAGAATTCATGGATAATAGCCATATATTTGGAAAAATTTAAAACCTTTAAATCACATGGTGTTAGTAAAGGCCTTTTCTGTCTAAGCTGGTAGACAGAGAATAAAAGTAAAATTGGTTCCTGGTACTCTATTAATAGGTCTGGAAGAAGGAATGCAAATAAAAATATAGTAGAAAGAAGAGGCCAGTTAGATAGGAGAAACAGAGAAGAAAAAAATTTCTTCTGAGGAAAATGACTTCAGAATAAGAGAGGGTCAATTTCTGAATGTTTGGACAAGTTCCAGATAGACTTGACCTTTGTTTCCATCAACATTGGGTCATTGGTAATGTCACTGAGAGAAGTCTCCATGCAGTTAGGGGCAGGTTACTGGTGTCTTTGCCATACTGGCCCATCCACACTTGGCAATAAAATATCTGGACAAAAATATTTAAAGTATCTTAAAACAACTAGTTGAATTAACTGAAAAGTAACCCCAATAGGCATAAATTGGAGGGAAATTTTTGGGTGTGTATTTAGTTTTTTTGTTCTTTTTTTATTGTGAAAATATCATACAGAGGGGTTACAATTACATGGGCAAGGTAATGAGTACATTTCTTATCAAGCATTGTTGCCTCCTCCTTTGTTTCTTCTTCCCATCCCTTCCCATCTCTCATCCCTCTGTTTCTCCCCCTCCTAGCGCCAAAGTTGTAAAGTTTTTCCCTCCCCCTCCACAAATTATACCAACATCAAATGCAGTGAAGCAAGGGTTATACTGTGGGGGAGTGACATACAAAGCAACAAAGAAATATCTTATAAATATGTTAAAAACAATAGCAAGCAAGAAAAAACATTTGAGTCCTTATCTTGGGGTTCATTTCTCCTAACATTAACTTATCTGACAGTTTCTGTTTATCTCAGAAAAATACTAGTTATTAAAAATAAGGGAAACCATGGAACCTATGTTTTTTTGGTCCTGACTAACTTCACTTAATATAATTTTTTCTACGTCTTTTCAATTCTTAACAAATGAATTCCATTGTGTGTATATACAACATTTTCTTGATCCAGTCTATTGGGGGGCATCTGGGTTGGTTCCATATCTTAGCTATGGTAAATAATACTGCAATAAACATAGTTGTGCTGGTAGCTTTAGTATGGTCTTGTTTGTGATCATTTGGGTAAATGCCCCAAATTGGGGTTGCTGGGTCATAGGGAGCTTTATGTGGAGTCTTTTGAGGTACCTCCATGCTACTTTCCAAAATGGATCAAAGACTTCGGAGTCAAAGCAGACACTCTCAAAACATTATAGGATGGAATAGGAGAAATTCTAGGTCTCCTTGGCCCAGGCTGAAAATTTCTTAATAGAGAACTAGAAACACAACAAATCAAAGAAAGGTTGGATAAATGGGATTGCATGAAATTGCAGAGCTTCTGCATGGCAAAGGACATAGCTAGCAAGATCAGTAGAAAGCCCATGGATTGGGAGAAGATCTTCACTAGCCATACAACAGACAAGAGTCTCATATCTTTTTTTTTTTTGTCTTTTCTTTTTTGGTACTGGGGATCGAACCCAGGACGTTGCACTTGCTAGGCAAGCGCTTTGCCACTGAGCTACATCCCAGCCCAAGAGTCTCATATCTTAAATATACTTGGAACTCAAAAAATTAAATCCCTCAACAACAAATTCTCAAAGAAACAACTGCCCAATAAATAAGTGTGCTAAAAACTTAAAGAGAAACTTCTCTGAAGAGGAAAGAAGGATGGCCAATAGAAGCATGAAGAAATGCTCAACCTCCCTAGCCATAAAAGAAATGCTAATCAAAACAACATTGAGATACCACCTCACTCCAGTTAGAATGGCAAAAATCAAGAACTCTAATATCAACAGATGCTGGAGGGGATATGGCCAGAAGGGAACCCTACTGCATTGTTGGTGGGAGTGTAAACTTGTTCAACCATCTTTTTCTTTTAAAAATTATCTTTAAATTTAAATTTTATTGTAAAGGTGATATGCAGAAGGGTTACAGTTACATAAGTAAGGTAATGAAGACCTTTCTTTTTGAACAGTGTTAACCCCTCCCTCATTTTCTCTCACTTCTTCCTAATACCCCCTCTCCAGCAAGTTGTAAAGTTCATTTCCAACAATAGTGTCTAATGAGTATAACTGTTGGCATTAGTTCACCCTTTGTCCTACCGTTCCTGTGATTTACCCTTCCTTTCCCCAAATCAGAAAACCTTATATGCAAAACAAAGGATACAGAAATCAAAAACAGTGACAACAGGGAATAAACCAACAGGAAAAATGAAAGCAAGAAGAAATAATTGAAAAAATACAATAAAAAATTCATATAAAATTTGTATAATATGCAAAATAACAGCATTGCCTTTAAAATATTAATTATGCTTCCATTGATTTGTTCCAGTTATTTGCTATTCCAAATTTTATGAGTACAAAAACATAATAAAAGGTCTGCATAAAAAGAAAGTCATCTTGGTGGGCACCGGTAGCTCACACCTGTAATCCTAGGTACTCAGGAGGCTGAGATCTGAGGATCAAGGTTCAAAGCCAGCCTGGGCAGGAAAGGCTGTGAGACTCTTATCTCCAATAAACCACTAGAAAACCGGAAGTGGCGCTGTGGCTCAAGCTGCAGAGTGCTCGCCTTGAGCTGAAGAGCTCAGGGATGGCGCCCAGGCCCAGAGTTCAAGCCCTACGACCCACAAAAAAAAAAAAAAAAAGAGGTATCTTTAAGTAGTACTACAAAAGGATTTCAATTCAACATGCTCAAATGTCAACTCTTATCGGTAGATAGAGTTTTTGTTAGTATTTATCTAAAAATTTCAATAAATTTCAGGAAAATAAGGGTAAATTCAGTTTATACAGAATTTCATGGAGCTAGACATATGTTAGACTATAAGTCTTAATTAAAAATCATCTTTAAATTAGTGCGAAATCTGCATGGAATTAAATGAGAAAATAAGGTAATAGTAAAATAGGTATTATGCCTCCTTTCAAACTTCTGATGTGCTTTTATGAGGCAGCTAGAAAGTGAAGTAAGACTAATAGGCTCATTTTTTTCTTCTGATGGGTGTGATTGATTGATGATGGAAACATGAAGAAGAAAAGAAAACTTGGGGTGTATAAGCTGAAGAGTTAGCAGATTCCAGTTGGCCTTAAAGGGGACTAACAAAAAAGATGGCTACTTATATATGTAAAGATGCTAAAAAAAAAATCAAGTTGGCCGGAATTTGTAGCAACTCACATTTTATGCTTTTACTGGGAAGCGATGGAACTAGAAGTTTTATCAATAATTATAATTGTGCATGCATGTTGTATTAATATGCACCAGAGAAGGATGGCTTCACACAAATAAAGGATAATGATGTCATGAAATAGCTTACAGTTAAGGAACATGTTACCAATAGACACATTGGCAAGACTGGAAATATGGAGGCATCAGGACTTGCCCAATGACAAGATGAAGGAGGAACAGTAAGAAATACATTTAGAGGAACTGTAGAAAATGCCTGGCAGTTTAAAGCAGTTAGTATCAGGGCATTTACTGAGTAAAATGTTTCAAGAAGACCAAGGTTAGAAAAAAGATGAGTTCGGCAAGTGGTTAAATAGGATAGATACATTTACAGTTGTATTGAGAGATGCAGGCTGATTTTGGAGATTTGGCAATTATCAGCATACAGTTGGGACATGTATCCAAGATGTGGGAAGAAATGGAAAAGAGAGAAAGGAATAGAAGTTACATAAAGACCTTGATTCATTAAATAATTATTCTGGGCCAAACACTGAATGAAGTATTCCACCTGTTTCTGTGACCATATACTTGAGAAAATCAACTGAGAAGGAAGAAAGATCTATTTGGCTCACAATTTGGCTGGTTCTTTAGCTTTAGGCTTGACATAAGACAGAACAAAATAGTGCTGAGAGTGTGTGATGGAGCAAGCTGTTCATCTCATGATGAATATAAAGCAAAGAGAAATAAAGAGGTAGAGAAGGAGGGAAGGATGGAAGAAGAAAAGGAAGGAGGGAGGAATGGAGAGAAGGATGTAGGAAAGAATGGAGAGAAGGAAGGAGGGAGGGAAAGAAGGGAAGAAGGAGGGAGAATGAAAGAGAAGGAGGAAGAGAAAAGAGAGACAGGGAGGAACAAGTAGTGAATAGCAGGCATGAGCGACCATAGCTGGCTAATTCATATAAATATCTTATAGTGATTTACAGAGAGTGGTTCTGAAGATAAACAAAACATCAAGAGAAGATTGTGGCTTTTAAGTCAGTGAGAGTTTGAAGAATGAGACCAGGCCATCTTCAGAGAGTGATAGGGGAATGAGATTGTCAGTATCAACTATCGTTACTGTTGGTGGTAGGAGATGAAAAAGATTAGCATGACATAGTATGAGCCCGTTAGTTACAGAGATCATGACTGTGTGTTTGGTTTGTGGTTGGCATTTTCACAAGCATGTAACCAAGTGAAAAAAGTTTAGTGGAGATGTAGACTTTGGTGAAGAGTTGGATGAGGTGGAAGTTGTGGTGGCTCACATTTGAAAAATGTAGCTGTTTGGAAGGCAGAATCTGAAGATTCATATTTCTAGGCCAGCCCTGGAAAAATGTGAGACCTTTGGTAAGATGTAAAGATTAAAAAGGGCTGGGAGGATTAATCAGGTAAGTAGAGTGCCTGCCTAGTAAGCAGGGGCCTTTGAATTCATACCCCAGAATTACCAAGATAATAAAATGAAGGTGGATAAGGTGATAAACTCTGTTGAGAACTAGATTGAAGGATAAGACAGAATAGAGTTCATCAGATGATCATAAATTTGTCAATGGCTATAGCTCCCTGCAAGAAAAAAGGGAAGATTAGTGTCAGTTGCTAAACCAAAAAGTAGGAAATTGGTGTTTGAAGATGAAGAGTTAAATATTTCAGAACTGGAGTATTTTTTTAATTTAATTTAATTTTTTGTGAACATACTGTACAGAGGGGTTACAATTACATGGGCAGGATAATGCATACATTTCTTATCAAGCATTGCAGCCTCCTCCTTTGTCTACTCTTCACATCCCTTCCTAGCCTCTCCCCCCACCCCCACCCAATCCTCCTCCCTCCCCCTCCCCCCACCTACTTTGTAAAGCTCGTTTTCAACATGACAACTTGTACTTCTCATTGTTGCAACAGGTCCACCTGTATCCTTAAACGACTTGTTTTTCCCCATCTCCTCCACAAGTTATACTGACATCAAATATAGTGAAAGCAGGGGTTATACTGTGGGGGAGGGACATACAAAGCAACAAAGAAATAATCTTATAAATGCATTAGAAACAAATGCATGAAAGAAAAAAGCATTAAAATACATATCTAAGGGTTCATTTTCCTAACATCACTTTATCTGACCTTTTCTTCTTGACTCATACATATACTAGATATTGAAAATAAGGGAAACCATGGGACCTATGTTTCTTTGGGCCTGGCTTACTTCACTTAATATAATTTTTTCCAAGTCTTTCCATTTCCTAACAAATGGGGCAATGTCATTCTCTCTGATGGAGGCATAGAATTCCATTGTGTATATATACCACATTTTCTTGATCCATTCATCTACTGAGGGGCATCTGGGTTGGTTCCATATCTTAGCTATGGTAAATAATGCTGCAATAAACATAGTTGTGCTGGTAGCTTTAGTGTGGTCTTGTTTGTGATCATTTGGGTAAATGCCCAAAAGTGGGATTGCTGGGTCATAGGGGAGCTCTATGTGAAGTCTTTTGAGGAACCTCCATACTGCTTTCCAAAGTGGTTGAACAAGTTTACATTCCCACCAACAATGAAGTAAGGTTTCCTTCTGTCCACATCCCCTCCAGCATCTGTTGTTGTTAGAGTTCTTGATTTTTGCCATTCAGAACTGGAGTATTTTTGGATAATGCTAATTCCCAAGAATGGCTATGAAGATAAGGGAAGGCTGGAACAACTGCAAATCAAGTCAAAGAAATGAGCATCATGCTTTTGGCTGACTTGGATTCACAGATTAGAATTATCTGGATGCTAGAAGATTTGGAATGGAGAAAAATTGAGCAGGAAACCAAGCCTACCTCTTGGGATCTCGTCTACTGTAAGAACAAAAATAAGCAAATAAAAAGAATTATTGTTCCAAATATTTTCAAAATTTTCATATATTGGCTCAATTTAAATACAATTTTCCTTTAAGGGAAATATGAATATGCTTGATTTATTAATTATAACTGCTTATATTATATATATATATACTTATACAATGAATTCCAAGTACTTATAAATACTGATTAACTGATTTGTGTCATGAAGAATTTAAGGATAAGATGCAAGTGAAAGAAAAACTTGCCATCCAATGAGTTTAAATTAATAATTTGATCCCATGGCATGTAAGTTTCCATAGTTACTTTTGTTTTAGAACTTCAGAAGTGAATATAGATTTTATTTGATTTGAAGGATCACAAAAGTGTTCATTATACAATAGACTATCTTTGAAAACAATTATTTTCAGGTAGTTTTTTAAAAATGTCATATTGGATACCAATTGCATAATTCTTTTTGCTTTAGACTCAATAAAAGTTGCTTGATAAATGTCAGTAGGATTAAGCCCTCAAGGGATAATAGTTTATTTAAAATTATGAAACAATGCTTTTGTTTATGTGGTGATAAGGATTTAATTCAGCTATATGAGACATATGTGAGACATATGCACTGAGGTCGAGCCTACCACCCCCTTCTTTTGAGAAACTGTTACCCTAAGTTGCCCAGGCTTACCTCTAACTCATGATCATTGTGTGTCTGAGATTGTGATCCTTAATCCTGGACAAGAAGATGATTGCTAAGTTTAACATTTAATCAATTTAAATTTTGATTAACTGGACATTCTTAAATACCAGTTCATGAACTCAGAATAGCATTATCGTCTTTCAAAAAGGATGAAAATTATTAAGACTTTTCTGTTTTCCTCTCTCATTTTAGTTTACTAATTTGAAGATTTAAAGCAAGTGCTATATACATTATTTTTATTGACCTTTGTGATATTTTACAGAGTAAGAGGTTTGAGACAGGGTCTTGAGACCGTCTTGGCTCAAACTTCGTTAGGTTAGCCTTGAGCAATCTATCCTCTAGCTTCAGCTACCTGAATGCTGGAATTCCAAGTGTGCCCCACCTCATTGGACTGAATATGTCTGTTTTAAAGAACATATATTTTTGTCAGAAGAATATACCAAGCATTAATGTGAAATATCTCTTAAATTAATATGGGGATTAGCAAAATTATCATGAATTTAGGCTTATACTTTTTTCTATAACAAAAAGTTGAATTCATTGTAAAGTATTAAGGGTGGCCATAGGTATTGTGAATTTGGAATTTTCCAGATGCTTGACTGAACTTTGCTGCATGTTCAGTCTTTGATAAGCTCTTTGTCTTTGAAAGGAGGTAATTGTCTCCATGTTATCTGGAAAAAAATGCAGGACTCTTTCAGTCAGGTGGATTTCCCCTAAGAGAAAAGCATTACATAATGACCTGACAATGAGTATGGATTCAAGTGACTTCCTCTTGCATTTCTTGCATTTAAGTTTTAGATTGTATCTTGAAAAACTCAGGTTAAATTTCTTGGCTTATATTTTTGTGTCACTCTGACCCTAATAACACTAAGGTTGGTTTGCCTCTGTCTATTGCTGACCTTCAGATGAGGTCAGGGCAGCCATTGTCAATTGCCATTTTGTAATTTGAGGAAATTGCTTGCTTTGCCACATAGTTACAGCATTTGGTGTGCCAATGGAGGGCAAAAGACTAATATATCCTTGACAAGGTCCATACCCGAAAATTCATTGTCTTATAGAAACAGGTTCAGGGTTATTTTGTTTTTTACTAAGCTGTTCTTTTATCTATCTACGTCAGAGGTAAATACCAAAGATTTCCACTTTTGCCATTAGAGACAAATATTTCTACAGAAAATGTATTCAGATTGTAACCGAACAAGTTTTTTTTTAATGTTCATCAGATAGCTTGAACTTGCCACATTATAATTAAGCTTACAGAGCTATATGATGCTCTACTTCTTTTTGATTTACTCCTTCATACCTTTTAGCTGTCAGGATAAGAATATAACTGTATAGTACTTTTTTTTTGTCCAGACTCAATGAATATTCTTTTCCTGGTTTTCACTGTCGACTTTTACCCTGCACACATTTTAAATATAGATGTGTGACACTCCATCCTGGGCTTCACCTGTTTTATGTTTTTATTGTACTTTCCACTGACATTTTAAAAGCAACATGTACAAAAGGTATGTAAAGCCTCTGGTATCAACTGCCCCATAATTTCCTGCCATCTTCTCTCTGGTTCTGAAAGTTCTGGCAGCACTGATTTCATGAGAACAGGAAATGTATCAATAGAGCATGATCTTCTCCTGGTCTCCTTGTCTCCCACTCTTTCCTTACATCTTGTCTTATACAGATCAGCTTCATAGAGCCTGCTGCTACTTGCTTCTCTATTTATCATCTGTATTTTAGCTTACCTTTATAGAATTATTACTGATTAGTGTCTATTTTTAAATTATTTCTTATATTTTTAATATCTATTTTATTGTTATTATAAAGGTGACATGAAGAGGCGTTACAGTTATATGTCAGGTAATGAATGTTTCTTTTTGAACAGTTTCACCTCTTTCCTCGTTTTCTCCCAGTTTTTTCCTCCTGATCCCTCTCCCCACAGATTGTATAGTTCATTGTTAATATATGTCTAGTGAGTATCTCTGCTGCATTTGCCTACCTTTGTCCCACCATTTCTGTACTCTTTCCTTTCCCTCCCCAAACATAAACATATATAAGACAAAGGGTACAGAAATCATAAACAATAGCAAAGGTGGAAAACAAATGAAATTAAACCCCCCCCCAAACCAAAAACAAAATTTAAAAAATCCTCTGTTTGAAATTTCTGGGTGTTCATTTCCGTAAGTGTTATTTCATATGATAATATGCACGTAGCAATTGAGTCTTTGTGATCCTTTCCTAAACATAATCTTCTTTGGTCTCTGTGTGAATGTCTAAAGACCTGTATAATTTATCATGTCCAAGTGTATTTTTTTCTTTTAACATCCAGGATGTTCACTTGTAGTTTATAGGCACATTCTAGTTATGACAAATGAAACTATACAACCTATGTTTCAGTTTCTGTTTTATGTGTATTATCGACAAGTCTATAAATTTTACCAAGGTAGAATCATACCTTTTTCCCTCATTCCATATTATCTCTTTCTTAGCATCTCTTGAATTTTGTTTTCAATTGTTTTACAATATGTTCCTATTATGTATATCATATGTTTCTTATACATCTTGCATTCTTTTTTTTTAATATTATTTCATTTTATTTGAGAACATACTGTACAGAGGGGCTACAATTACATGGGCAGGATAATGCATACATTTCTTACCAAGCATTGCAGCCTCCTCCTTTGTTTACCCTTCACCTCCCTTCCCAGCCTCCCCCCTCCCCCCACCCAATCATACCCCCCCCCCCACCGACATTGTAAAGCTGGTTTTGACATGACATTTTGTACTTCTCATTGTTGCAACAGGTCCACCTGAATCCTTAAACGACTTGTTTGCCCCCATCTCCTCCACATGTTATACTGACATCAAATATATTGCATTCTTAATATCTGGTATAGTATTTAATTAAGGTATAAGAAGTATTAGATGAATGACTATTAAGAATTTGATAGTGTGGACACTTCTCTTTAGCTTTGTTTGAACTTTGAACATTGCTGCCTTGCTTCTTCTGAAGGGTGTTGACATTGGAACTAGTCTGGACTTGCAAATGACTTTCAGGGAAGGCCTAGCACTCTACCTAGGTCGTTCATATCCCAACCCATACTCTGCAACATGAGCAGTTTGAATCCCCTTAACAGTTTTGTTATTCATTTATTTTACTGTTGCATCTATATCTGTTGAAGTATCTTTTCTTATTGCATGTTTTGTTTATTTAGAAATGAAACCATGATGTGATATTTATATTATTATCTGGCAACAATAAGTTTTTCTATTTAGCATAATTCTTTTCTCTCCTTAGAGTAAATCTCCCAACCATGGTCTACAAAAACCTTTTCCTTTCAGCTTTACCTTTGTGTAAAGCAGGAATCTCTCTATCTTGAATATAGATAGTTCCTGACAAGGGTATACCAAGAGTTTCCTTGTGCGTAGAGTGATATTTTAGCCATTCTTATACCTGTGGCTGCTAGACTCCCTTGCTAGTCCTGATACTAGCTCTTCAACATACTGAGTATGCTTAGAGTAAAATCCAAATGGATTGATTTCAAATAAGGTACTACTAATGATGTTTAATATTCTAGGGAAAAACAGGGCCTTGAAGTTGACTTTAGAGGAATAACTTTTTATCTTTAATACAGATAGAAGTTCTCAGGAGTAAACACAACTTTTTATAGCAGAATGATGAGGTCCAATCTGCAAGATTATGAATTAGATAGTGTCTGTCGCAGGTTATGCTTTAGAGGTGATTTGACTCTGATACATGGTTCTTAAGGGCCAGTTCTCTAGGTGAATGATTTCTAATTTTTTTGTTGGTTGTAGAGCTTGAACTCAGGGCCTGGGCACTATAACTGAAGCTCTTTGTGCTCAAGGCTAGTGCTTGAGCCACAGTTCCACTTCTGGCCTTTTCTGTTTACCTGGTACTGAGGAATTGAACCTGAGGCTTCATGCACACTAGGCAAGCACTCTACCACTAAACCATATTCCCAGTTCTGCTTTCTAAAATTTTAAATCCATCAGATAAAGCAGCTATGGAAAGCAAGTGGGTAACAGAAGAGTTTTTAACTGTGTGAGTATTGAGGGTGGGTTTTCATATTAACTTCATATAGTTGGGATTGTGGCCTTTTTGTGTGATATTTATTTCTTAACATATTTATTTTCATGTTCCTTGCAGATGGAGAATTAGTATGTGTTGTGGGCTCTTAAGTAGGATGTATGATGTAAGATTTTGGATAATCATGATTTTATGGTTTTATGGCATGAGACCACACAAGCCTGGTGGAGTTCAGAGTTTTCATTTGATTTTTCATAGTTACAGGGATTTTTAGCTACCGGTTTTCCTGTAGTCTCTAAATATTCAGTGGGAATGGGTAGATGTAACAAATGTCAGAACCCTCACAGTGGGTCCTTGGCCAGTATTGTAGGATTATTGTTGCAGAAAATCACATGTAAAGGATATAGTTAATGAATAAATAGGTAATATCAAATGCTGGGGTTGCAGAGATTAGTTTTACCCTTTGAGCTGCATAGGAATTGGTCCCTTCATATCTCAGTTTATTATTTATTTAACCAAACTATCCCAACACACACACACACACACACACACACACACAAAGAGAGAGAGAGAGAGAAAGAGAGAGAAAGACAGAGACAGGGGGAGAGGGAGAGGGAGGAGAGGGAGAGAAGGGGGGGAGAGAGAGAGAGAGAGAGAGAGAGAGAGAGAGAGAGAGAGAGAGAGAGAGAGAGAGAGAGAGAGAGTCCACAGGAGATGGGATGACAGAAGACTGAAAACACCAGAAGCCAGGCGTTAGCACTATCATACCAGATATGATATCTTTACTAGAATGGATCCAACATCACTTCTGAATGTGATGCCATTGTCCAACAGATCCTTTCATATGCACTAGGAAGAAGGTTCACAAATACTTTATGTTCACATGTGATGGATATCATACATACTTGTTTTACTTTAAGATTAGATTTAACTTTGTATGCCCAAATATTCCAAAATGACTTGGATAATCTGTATTTCCAAAGAACATTCATCAGATCCATTATATTACTGATATTGTAGAACTGTACTTGATGAACAGAAAGTGACATGTAATCTGAACCTACTGGTGACTACATGTTCAGAAGACAGAGAATATTTGTCATATGAATACAGTTTCAAAGAGCCCTTGGCTTGGGCATGCTGACAAACCCATCCCCATCTAGTATAAAAGCTGTTTTTTCCATTTGTCTTACCCATCACAAAGAACCAGGAGTGACATTTGTGAAGGCTCTTCAGAATATATCACTTTGCTCCACTTATTTAATTGTCAAAAAGGCCACTATTGAAACCAGGTATAATTAGGACAGGTAAGGTTCTAGCAGCCTACACACTTAGGTAATATTCAAACAGATTCTTCCGGCTCAGTAATAGATAAAATTTCCATGTGGAATCTCCACCAAGCTCCAATAGGACAGTTAGAGCAGAATCCTTGCATTGAAGATCAAGCACATGAATTATGCAACAGAGAACTACAAACCATTTGAAAGTATTGTTTAGAATAGCTGTAAAGATATTTGGAAAGGAAGTCCCCCAATTGGGGGTGGTGGTATTTGAATAGTCCATCAAGTTATCAATTCTGTGTAGAGAGAAAATGCTTTCATCAGTAAGGAAGTGGAAGGATTTGGAAAAAAATCATATTACGTGAAGTAAGCCAGACCCAAAGAAACATAGATCCCATGGTTTCCATTATTTGTAATAATTAGTATACATCTAGGATAATCTTAGCAGATGAGCAGAAATGCTCAATAGCTATGTACATCTGACCATATAAAATGATACTAAGCAAAATGAACTCCAAGAACTGGACACCAGAGGGTTTTTGTTGTTGTTGTTGTTTTTAATGTACTATATAATTTCTTTTTTACTTTTGTGCTTTTCTTCCTATGAATTATCCCTGGTTGTTTCTGTATTTGATTTTGTTACCTGGGTATTATATATATTATTTATCAGAATTAGGGAAGGGAAAAGAAAAAATAAAATGGTGAGACAAAGGACAAAGAGGGAACAAATAGAACAGAAATACTCACAAGACAATATGATGGAAATGATCTGTACAACTTGGGGGGAGAGATTGGAGGGAGGGAAAGAGGAAGAAAAATGGGGGAGGGAGGTAACAAGTTAGACAAGAAATATACCCACTACCTTACTTATGTAACTGTAACCACTTTGTACATCTGTGATGGAAATGATCTGTACAACTTGGCAGGGGTGGGGAGTGGGGAAGATTGGAAGGAGGGAAAGTGGAAAAAATGAGGGAGGGGGTAACAAGTTAGACAAGAAATATACCTACTACCTTACTTATGTGACTATAACCACTTTGTACATCACCTTGACAATAAAATTATAATTAAAAACCTACCCACAATATGAATAGGCATAGATTTAATGACAGAGCAGATGGCTTGACTATTTGGAATAAAAGGTCCTAAAGAAATACACTTGCAAGGTTGGGGAAAAGTTTGTCCGTGGAAGAGGTATACTGCAAACTGCACAAGGTACTAATCCTTTTGTTCATTTCCCTTTCCCTTGCTCGATGATCTGCAATCCTGTGTAGTTCAGATTTTCTTGCAGATCAAGCTTGATTTGTACATTTTTCATCCTATGGGTAATCTATAATCTAATGATAATTACATGAATGGTAATACATATTTTATTAAATGATTTAATTGTTCCTATTCTAAAGCATAGCATTTTTACATCAAAAAATTACATCGAATAAAACTATTATTCACAAATCTAGGGGGGGATGAATACTGATATGCAAAGTTTAACCAAAAAGATCCCTTGCTGCTGTATGTTCAGATGTAAGACTGAAGGTTTTAATCTCAACCTGTATTTTTTCTACTCAATAGGACATATAAAATGCTGTCTGGAAAGAGGCATATCCTAAGTTTCACCTTAACATCTTTGGCATCTTTATTCCAAATTTTTCTCCAAGTAAATCTAGCTCAGATTACGTACTCAAACTGAATATATTAACCCCTCCATCAGTTAAAAACAGCAGTATGCATTCAGAATAAAGCTAAGGGTAGAGTAATATCTTAGCTATATAAAGAATTTTTATCAAATACTTTGTAGTAGTTTATAGGAACTACATCTTATACTAGCAGAGGAATAATAGTTATCTGGTTGTAACACAAGGGATTCAGGAGTTTTCCATTTTAAATCAATGTATGGCATAAAGCATCTCTCTACAAATACAAGTTATCGAGAACGAGTTCAAACTGGAGAACTGGGGAAACTGCTTGGTCTGTTCAGCTTTTCTTAGTATACTATTAGTTAAAAAGTAGTATTTTTGTTGACTTCACATGCATCCCTCCTCAGGAAGGATATGGCTCATTTTCTATGAGACATCGCCACAGATCGCTGCAAATCATGATCCCTCTCTCTGTTATAGGGAGATGCTATGATGATCTTCAGAGTAATTATTTCTGCCTTGCCACAGACAAAGAAGGTCATTGTCTCTGATATTGTGGGAAGCCATTTTGCCTTTTACTATTAAGGAGCTAGGTTCTACAATTCTTCTTATTTCAAAGCACTTAGTGACACTATAGTTTTCAAAAATATTGATACCTCCCTTGTCAAGACATTTCCTTATTTCATTAATAAATGGAGGTCTCTCTATAGTTTCCCCATAAATCAATCAGATAGAGGCTCTTTCAAATCTTATATGAAAATATCTGATCTAAGCTGGGCTCTGTGTCTCATGCCTGTAATTCTAGATTCTCTGGAGGCTAACACCAGTAGGATTGCTCAGAAAAGCTTATGATTCTATCACCAACCTAACCATCAAAAAGCTGAGCTGGAGTGATGACTCATGTGGTATAATGCCAGATGTAAGGAAATAAGCTGAACAATCTGAGGCCTCTGAGTTCAAAATCCAGTAGCAGAAAAATTAAAAGAAAAAGAAAACCAAACCAAACCAAAAAAAGTTTCATTTGTAGCATACTTGTTTCTCTGAAGATATGTTCCTGTCTTCCATGTTCTACTTGGCCATTCTGTACTGTATTAATGTGAATCATTGACTTCTTTGAGATTCTTAGAGAAATGTATTACTATGTCTTTAAGCACCATTTCCAGAACAATACATTCTTAACAGAAGAGATGTTGCTTTGTTTTCAACAGCTTATCCTCTCTCATTTTAAGTTCTATTTGTTCAACAATCCCAGAATTAATTCCCAGAACCTGGCTTCTGATTACACCTGTAATCAGCTATATCATGCATCTATTTGATCATAAATATATTTTCTCTTGACAGTAGACCAAGCAGCATATATCCTCTTAAGGCTTTTCTGAGATTTGACTCTCAATTTTGGTCTGGTAGACAGGAAGAGAAGTGGATCAACACTGAAAGTTGCAAGTATTGTCCTTTAAGATACCTGGTTTAAGACACTTTTTTAATCTTCAGTCAAGAAGAAGTGGACTATTTCTGCTGGCCCAGAAGAGACAGGGTAATCTAGTTGTGTAACATTTTGTACTCCAACTCAAAACTTTCAGTCTTTGCTCATTCATAATAAGGCCCTGACATTGACATATCAGCACAGGATGGTTTAAGAATGCAATCTGCTTTGATGTTTTACTATCAAGTCCTTGTTTTGTCTTCAGCCAGATTAGTTCTGTAGCAGATGGGTTTTTCTTTAAACCCCAACAAATGGATTTCTGACTCACACTGGGATTAATTGTAGCCTGTTTCCCCTTTCAGTAATAGCTCTCAAACACCAATACACTATATAGGCTGGTGCATTGTACCAAAATAATTTTTCTTTGCCCAGGTAGTAGATAAAAACAGTACCACATGGACAATTTTAGCAAAGTTGCTAATGACAGTAAAGAGAAATTCTATAGAGAAGAACTCCAGTGTGGCTAGAAGTGGTAAGTAGGGATCAGTGTAGTGGGCTAAGAAAGGGCATCTGGAGGAAGAACCTATAGTATCCCCTATACACACAGTAGAGCAGTGCCAAACTTATTCTATGAAACCAGTGCATACTCATTCCAAAACTGAATAGAGAAACAACAACGAATAATTTTTATGATGAACATTGACGTAAAAATTTCAATAAAAGGTTTGGAGGAAGGTGGAGAGTTAAGTTCATTAATTGGAGAGTTAAAGTGGTTTCAGCCATGTTATCCACCTTCTTGGGGGCTGTGCCAACTGGGTCCTTATGATTCTTGGATTCTCTTTTTGAGGGCTCTTTCTTAGCCTTTATTGTGCTCTTGTTGGTTTTCTATGTGTAGGACATCTTTAAGTATCTTTTATAGGGATGGTTTGGTGGAGATATATTGTTTCAATATTTCTTTGCTGTGGAAGATTTTTATTTGTCTTTCTGTTATGAAGGGAAGTTTAGCTGGGTACAGTGTTCTTGGTTGATAGTTGTTTGTCTTTAGGGCAAGGCATACATCATTCCAGGATCTTCTTGCTTTCATAGTCTCTTCTGAGAAATCTGAAATTATCCTGATTGATTCCCCTTTATAGGTGATTGATCTTTTCTCCCTGATAGCTTTAAGGACCCTTTCCTTGGTCTCATTTGATCCTGTGCAGATTACAGTGAGATGATGGGGTGTCCTGTTCTGATCTGGTCTATTTGGGGTTCTAAAATCTTCTTGTATCGGAATGGGTCTGTCTTTTTGCATGTTTGGGAAGTTTTCTGCTAGAATCCTGTTAAATAAATTTCCTAGACCTTTAACTTCTTTCTCTAGGCCCTCCCCTCTGCACCCCTTAGCCTTAAATTAGATCATCTGATAGTGTCTTCTAAATGTTGAATAGATCTATCATATTTCTTGGATTTGTCTTGAATGCTTGTATGTTCTTTCTCTATAATGTCTGGTTTGTCTTCAATCCCAGAGATTCTACTGTCAAGACTTTCTACTTTGTTTTTATTTCCTTTCCTTGTAATTGGTCAGAGTTGATGGCTTCAAATTCTTTGTTGGAGCTTTGTTTTAGATCTTGTATGGCCTTCTTTACCTGCTTAATTAGGTTTTCATTGTTCATTCTCCATTTCCTTAGTTGATTGGTTATAGATTCATTGGACTCGCTTTCCTTCTGTTGGGCTTCATTCAGCATTCTCTTTGTGGCCTTCATGGATTGCTTCAGTTTTCTATTTGAGGATTCCATGAATGCCTCTATTAATCTTGGTTTATTCTCATCCTGTTCTCACAATTCCTGTATTAATTTTCGATTAGCCTCCTCATGCTCATGAAATTTCTGTATTAATCTTTGGTTAGCCTCATCATGCTCATGAAATTCCTGTATTAATCTTTGGTTAGCCTCATCCTGCTCGTTCATTTCCCTATCATGCTCACACAGAGTCCTTTGCAGGCTTTCAATCTTTTCACTCAACATGTTTACCAGTAGTGTTTGTAGAACATTTTGGGAACTCTCCTCTGGATTAGTCATTAACTGCCCTGTTGTCTGATTATCATGAGTGGGAGTCAAATACATGGATTTACCATTTTTCTTGTGTTTCTCTGGCTTGTTCTGCCCATTTGGGTATGAAAGCAAAACCAATTCCATGCTAGGACACTGTTTTAAGGCAAGCATCAACCAGAGCTTGTAGTTGCACAGATTATTTGATGCAATCAAAATGAGTACAGATACAATCTAGTTCAACTGATACAATCTAATTCAACAACAAACAATTAGGGATCAATGGACTAAGAAAATCAAAAAAGGAGTCAGCAGAGCAGAAATTAATAGGCTTAGGAAGAATTGTGAGGAGAAAAGAAGATTAGAGGAATGTGGGGAGGGAAAGGGAGAGAGGGAATATAACCAAGATCTAAATTCAGAGAGAGGAAAGGATAGAAGGAAAGGAGACAGTGAGATATAGAAAAATGAAAATGAAAAATAAAAAATTTTAAAATGAAACACTTAAATTTATATAAGTATAAAGAAACAATACTACAATTAAAGGAGTTAAGGCTGAGAGTTTGTGAATTGAGTAATCATTTCTGCAAACAATAAGGAATAATGTCTAATAATGGAAGACAGGTATATATCTGGGGATGAATAGAACAGCAATTAAGTAAAGCAATAAAACAAAGAGGACCAAAAGGGAAAGGAGTAAAAAGAGAATTTTTTAAAAACCTAAAATAAAAATGATGAAAAAATAGAAAATAATTGTTTAAAAAGTTTTTTTAAAAAAAAATAGGTAGAAAAAAGAGTTCTTTGATTTTTTTTTGAGGTGGGGTGTTGATCTAGTGCCTCCCCTTTGTCCATAACCAGTCTCTTGGTGGAGTCTCTGGTTAGCTTGTGGTGTTTGGTTTTCCCATGGCTTGATTGGATTTTTAAATCAGTTTGTTTGAGCAGGCAGAAGGAAGGTCTGCTTACCAGGGAGTGTACGATCCTCCTCCCAGGCTAGTTCACTTGGATCTCCTTTGACTATCACAAAAGAGGGAGGTGGCTATTTCCTTTAGCTTGGAGTTGCTGTGATGGGGCTAGGTTGTGGATAGTGTTGAGGCCTATCAGTAATCAGTAGTTTTTCCCTAGGGAATAGCTCCTGACATTCATGCAGCCAGCTTGGATCCATTTCAGGATTTATATTTACTGAGTTTCCAATTGTTTTTCTCTTACCCTCCTGCAGCTGGGACTGCTGTCTGTGCTGCAGTGGGGTGGAGCAGCCTCTTGCTCTGTTTACCCAGAGAAAAAAGTGACTCATTCATAGGTGGAGGTTCCTCTGCCTAGGAAGAGCAACTTTCCCTGGAGGTGGGGCTAAGCCCCTCATGTCAGGTTCCTTTGACTTGTTGAATGCTTCCTATGTCTTCTTCCAAGGACTGAGTTAACAGTTTAGCTGCTCTTGCCGGGTCTTTGTCAGTATCATAGAAGGTGTTCTTCTTTAGTGTTGGGAGAGGGGCTACCTTCCCACTGCTGCTTCATGAGAAGGAGTGAGGATCTGTTGTGGTGTACTCATCCTTTTCCCTTGGTTTCCTGGTAGTCATCTCAATGAAGATTTCTGCTCCTTGTCAGTTCTTGCTGGCAGTGAGTAGAATTCTCTTGCACACAGTCTCTGGCACCTTTGTCTCAAGCTCTCTTTGTTGACATGATGGCCACAGCAACAGCAGCTGCTGCTGCTGCAGCCACCTCAAATACTGGCGAGTGCTCGAATCTCTCTCCTTTTTTCCTTTCTGAATTTTTCTTTCTGGCCAAACTCTCTGTATTATGATGGCATGTACCTCTCTAGTGTAGAACTTTTCACTGAAACGCTAAAACTGGTTTCTTCATGAAAGCCTGTTTAGCCCCCAGCTTCTCCTCCACCATCTTTCTCTGGACACCTCTCCAAAATTTTCTTAATAATCACCCAGAAACTCAACAAATCAAAGATAGATTGGACAAATGGGATTTCATGAAACTGCAGAGCTTCTGCATGGCAAAGAACATAGCTAGCAGGCTTGGGAAATCTTCACTAGCTATACAACAGACAAGGGCCCCATATCCAAAATATACTTCCAACTCAAAAAATTAACTCCCAACAACAAATCCTCAAAGAAACAACCGCTTGATTAATAAGTGGGCTAAAGACTTAAAGAGAGACTTTGAAGAGGAAATAAGAATGGTCAATAGACAAATGAAGAAAGGCTGGACTCCTGTAGCCATAAAAGAAATGCAAATCAGATTTAGCATTTCTAAAAAGAGCAAAGAGGTTAGCTGTTAGTGAAACAAATTGGATATCAGGCATAACTAAAATGTGTAAGAACTTGGCTTTTTAAATTCCAGGTAAAACTTTAAAGCCACAGCTAATTTTGAATTTTGTATCTGAGGAGCATCTAATGTACATACTCCCTGGTGGTGTTCTTGCCAACCCTAGGCTTTACTTTAGAAAATGTTTTGTTGTATTTTAGATTTATAATTCAGCACAACTGGCAAGCACACCGTTGTATGTTTAATTAATTTTCTGTACAAACCTTCTATTTGGTAGAAATTTTCTCACTCATTCCTGTTGTTTTCACAGAAATATATTTGAAATTTAATTAGGGAAAACATAATAATTTCATATTTGCTTAAACATCTGTACTCACACAGCTGCTTATAACCTCTATCATTTGCACTTTTAACTTAATAAACATACATTCAGCATATACTGGATGCCAAGTATGGCTATGTGTCCATGTGTACATCCAGTGACATTTCAAAGCAGAAAGAAATCTTTTCCGTCTGTGTTGAAGTGAGTTAATGAACAACAATAGTGTTTGCTCTACAAAAGAAATTTTAAAATCTAAGACTTGGGGCTCAAGTGATTCTCAAAAAATGAACTAGTTAAGAGAATTCAGGAAAAATACATAGTAACCATCAAAGATAAAGGAGGGGAAAAACCAATTTTAGAGTGAAAAACTATTTGTTAGTAATGCACACAAAGATAAGTAAAATCTTCTGCTTTGATATCTTTGTTTAACTCACAGATGAATCTGCTTTGGTCTCCTGTTCATGAGTTACAAGATTTTCTAGTGTCAAAATATTTCCTATAGCATATAGGCACAATAGTAGGGAAACTCCAGTGGCTTTTGATGGTTGCATAGTGATTGCTAATGTTGATATGGATTTTGGAAGTTGAACTCGATGTTCAAGTCCATAGGGCAAATTTACTTTTCATTAAAAGAAGCAGTGCATATGTGCTTGCTACCTAAAAAATATTTTAATTATGAGTAAAGCCATGAAGGATAACAAAATTCAAGAAGAATTTGTTTGATCTTAACTTCAATTTTTAAAATTTGATTTTATTGTCAAGGTGATGTACAGGAAGGTTACAGTTACATACGTAAGGTAGTGAATACATTTCTTGTAGAACATTGTTATCCCCTCCCTCACTTTCCTCCTCCCAACACTGCTTCCCCAAGTTGTAAAGTTCATTTTCAACATATTGTCTTGTGAGTATCGCTGTTGCATTGGTTCGCCCTGTGTCCTTGGTCTCATCATTTTGCACAACTTCGAATTTTACTTCTGGTATTAATACTTAAAGTAGGAAAGACTTGAATTTTTACATATTCATAAACACTAAAAACAGGTAGTGAAGAATATAGAAAAGATTAACATTTTATATAAAAGTCTGATTGGTTTTCACATAAGAAATTATAACCCCTATATATTGAATAAATATATACAGAGGGAATGGATGCTTTGTCTATAAAAGTAGAATTGCATATTTTTTCTCACAGAAAAGTAAATGAATGCAATAGATACTTTTGTTCCCCAATAGGTTCATCCTATGTTTTACAGAATAGTTTTGAGACAGATCAGTCTTCCTTTGAGCTCCGACTTTGGGTAAAGTGCTTGATTACTGTGCCCTCAGTTTCCAAAATCTGTAAATGTGATAACTACCAACATCATGTGCTTGCTGTGAGGAGCAGTGTACCTATTATTAACATCCCGGAGCTGTTAGGATAACAACCTGACAGCTGGAAGACCATGGGTGGCTCTTAAGAAAATTTTCATTCAACAAACACAAAACGAGAACAAAACTGTTAGTACACATTGGCATTAGGAACTGGTTGCTTCAAAACAGGAAGCAATTTAATTTAATTTCTTTATTCTAGTTGTTTGTTGACTTGATTTTTTTTAAAGTTTCAGTTCTGGGGCTTGAAGGCAGAGTCTGGGTGTTGTCCCTGAGCTTATTTATTTTTATTTTTCTCAAGGCTATCCTATACCACTTGAGCCATAGCTCCACTTTCAGGTGTTATTTAGAGATAGGAAAAAAATAACATTAAGCTATGTAAGCCAGACCCCAGAACATAGGTTGTATCACTTCCCTCATTTATTATAACTAGAATAAGTAAATGTACTGGACGGTAAAAGACAATAAAAATACACTTGGACATGGTAAATTATACAAGACTCTAGACATTCACATGTCTAGAGTATATTCGTGGGAGAGGATCACAAAGGCTCAATAGCTATGTACATAATGATACATATGGAAATGAACTACAATATATGGAAATATATATTATTTCCATATATTATATTATATTATTTATATATTATATATTATTTCCATATATATATGGAAACATATTATTCTGTTATTTTTTTCTCCTTTGTCACTAATTTTGTACCTTTTGTCTTGTATGTAAGTTAATCTGTTTGGGAGAGCACAGAAATTGAAGGATAAAGGGTGAACAAATACAGCAGTCATACTAAACACTATGTTGAAAATGAACTACACAACTTGTGTGTGAGGGGATTGGCAGGAAAAACCTGGGAGAAAGTGAGGGAAGAGGTGACACTGTTCAAAAAGAAATGTATGTATTACCTGACTTAAATAACTGTAACTCCTCTGTACATTACATTTACAATAACAGTAATAATTTTTAAAAAAAAAAAAAGGCAGCTTTGGCTGCCTTCTAACTGAAATCCTCAGATCTTAGCATTCTGAGGAGATAGGATTATAAGCATGAGACACCTGTTAACTTGCTTTCTGCCCAATTTTCTTAACTGACTTGTTTTCCGTCTTTAATCTCATTTTCAGTTGAAGTATTTTATCTATGTTCATGAGAAACAGTAGCCTTCACTTTATATTATTTGTGTGTATGGGTATGTGTGTATGACTGTGTGTTTGGTATGTTTATGTCTTCATTGGTTGATGTGAAAATAGGCTTAAGAATGGCCAAATAGTTAAGTATCTGCCAAACACACACACACACACACAGACACACATAGACACACTTATTGTTGGAAAAAACATATTTTATTTATTTTTAAATATGTTCATAGAATATTTTAAAAGAAATACTTTTAATGTATTCACGTTGGCCTGTGTGACTTATTTAAAATACAAAGTATTTGAAAGTGACTGTTGGCTACATTAATATTACTGATTATATCCGTGGTTGAAATGCATAGAGTACAAATGTCTTATGTAATTGTGTGACAATAGAACAGCAATGTCACTTAGTGACACTTCTTTGGGGAGTAGGAGGCAGGATGGAGAAGAATGATGAAAGGCTTGATTCTGATCAAGGTACATTATATGCATCTATACATGTGTCAAAATGAAACCTCTTGGACAGCTAATTTATGGTAATATAATATTTACAATATTACAGATTTATATTTTTGTAAATGCTCTAATAGTCAATATAGATGTTGAAATAATAACAACTCTATGACCTGTGACTTAAGAGGTAGAATGAAGTCACTGCAGATTGATGTATTAGGAATATTTCTAGTTTCATGAAGATGTTCTTAGCAACAAAAAGACAGTTTTCTATTTTCTTTGTGTCATCACATAACTTTTATTGTAAAGACCTGTCTTTGTAATAGGATATTATACTATATTCTTTAAGTGGTGAAGGGAATTTAGATAATTTCATTCTTCAGAGTTTGCAGTTCTTTTCAATGTACGTTTCAAAATCTGTTAAAATCAGATTGTGTTTGTAAACTTAAAAACAAATTTTAAGACATTCTTTTTTTTTTGGGGGGGGGTCCGGTCATGGGGCCTGAACTCTGGGCCTGGGTGCTATCCCTCAGCTCTTCAGCTCAAGGCTAGCGCTTTACCACTTGAGCCACAACACCACTTCCGGCTTTTTTCTTTTTGCTTATGTGGTGCTGAATCGAATGCAGGGCTTCAGGCATGCAAGACAAGTGCTCTACCACTGAGCTACCTTCCCAGCTCCAATTTTAAGACATTCTATGATGTTATTGTTAGCAAGAATTTTGTGATTCTGACCAGGAAGTATAGAGGAACTTTGATAAAGATTTTGATAAGGAAGTTTGATAAGAGTTTGAAAGGAGTTTGATAAGTATTTGATAAAGGATATTTGAAGGAGAGTAATATACATACATACATACATATGTATATATATATGCAATCTTGTATTTGGAGAAGTTAGTGATGGAAACAGTGTATTTGGCAATTCTCACATGCTCCACTGCCGTTCCACAAAATGATTACTCAGTGAAAATCTCAAAATGAATATCTTCTTGCTTCCTTTAGCAAATTTCATGGTAGATGTATTAAATAAATGCTTAACTTATCGCAGTTTTGCATTTTTAATGGTGCTCATCTTTGATTAATAGAGTTACACATTTAAGGGGAAAAGCTTGTCATCTTAGATCAAAGGCTAATGTGTATGTGTGTCACACACACATAATACATTTTTAAATGATCAATAACCTAAATATTTTATGATACAAATCTGATTCAACATTTTAGTGAAAAGGTATATAATTTTATGCCTTCTATTTAGTCCTAATATATTTTGTAACTCCATATTAGTGGAGTAAGACAGAAGAAAAACAAAACCAAATCCAAAGTAATTATCTAAGTCACTACTCCTTTTGTGACTAAGTAAGATCACAATATCTTTAAAAAGAAATAATGATAGTTTGATTCAAAGGACAAAGTGTTAATATGAAAGATGATATGATATATCTTTGGTGTTATAAGTAATTGAACTTGGATAAATACATGTGTTTGTATTATACATTGAATTATACATACAATCAGTATAAACACTGTAATTAAGTTGAGAGTTGATAGTAATCCCTGACATGAAATCTCTGTGTTTAACAAAGTTTTACACCATGATGTAACATGCGAATAAGAAGCATGCATTTTTATCATTTATTTTCCTAGTTCTTTTCCTTTGTGTAGGAAATAATACAGGAAGCAGTGGAGTGAATTGAAATGTCAAAAGCATATAAGTGGGGAGGAATTTGAGACAAGTGCATTATAATATTGGGACATAGCAAGATCCTTTCATTGGATGGAAGCTGCTAGGTGTCTTCTACACAGAAGTAGGTTGCAAAAGTTTTCACAGATTCTACCATAATTATGATTATGTGAGAACAAACGGATTTTTCTTTCTGCTTCTGGAAGCCCTTGGGAAAAATGAAGAAAAATATAATCCCTATTGTTTTTCAAATTCTTTTGATTGAAAAAAGACAACAAAAATACTTAACTACAATTATTATTATTATTATTTTCTCTTTTGGCAGCCCTGGGGCCTCATGCTTACAAGAGAATTCTCTAGAAATCAAACATGGGTTTCAGCCTTTTTGACTCTAGTTTGTTTTTGATAAGGTCTTTCTCACTGCCTGTACTGACCTAAGATGTGATCTGTGATCCTGTAACCTGCACTTCCCCAGTAGCTGGGATTACAGTACATACTACCATGCCTAACTTGCTTACCTGAGAAAAGGCCTCACTCATGTTTCTTTTGTTGTTGTTGTTTTGTTTTAAATTTTATCTTATTGTAAAGGTGATGTACAGAGGGGTTACAGTCACATAAGTAAGGTAATGAGTATATTTCTTTTCAGTGTTACTCCCTCCCTCATTTTCTCCCACTCTCCCTCTTCCCAATCCCCTCCCACAACTTATAAAGTTCATTTCCAACATAATAATATCCAGTGAGTATTCTGTTGCATTGGTTCACCCTTTGTTTCACTGTTTCTGTGATGTCCCTTCTCTTCCACAAATTAGATAAACTTATATACAAGAAAAAGGGTATCAAAATCAGAAACAGTGACCACAGGGAACAAGCAAGAGGAGAAAAAAAAAAGACAAAAGAAATAACTGAAAATAAGGGAAACCACAGGACCTATATTTCTTTGAGTCTGGCTTACTTCACTTAATGATTTTTTTTCTAAGTCCTATTTCCCTACAAATGAGTCAATGTCATTCGATGGAAGCATAGGATTCCATTCCACAGACACACACACACACACACACACACACATATATATATATATATATATATATATATGTATATTTATACACTTAGGTGTGAGCTACCAGTGCCATGGGGTCTTAAAATATTCTTTTTCCTTATTGCCACCAGATAAGTTAGTCAACAGAATAAGGGAAAAATACAAAATGTCTTGCTTTCTTGGTCTTCTCATTTAAAGGTGGGGCATAGAGAGAGAACTTTTTCTTCTTTTGTTCAAATTTGGAATTAAAAAGGTATAGCCTAAGTTCATATTATTCTGGCATTTTACTCAAAGAGATTACAAACTGAATTCAATAAGGTTTAATTACAACTAGAGAATTCTAAAGCACAGGAATCATGTATATAAAATCTATAGGTGATCTAAGCACTGTGATTAACAATTGCTCATCTAATGAGCAATCAAATCATGTCATTCTCTTCCTGCTTTGTTCTTTGCAATGATCCTTTATCATCAACCGAAAGGAAACAAGTCAAATTTATTTATTGGCAACTACCTACTTAGTGAACAACCGTTACCATATTTCTTTTTTTTGTCCCAGAGCATACTGGGACTCAAACTTGGCACCTGATGCTTTTGCTCATTGCCTTGTGCTCTACCAACTGAGACACACCTCCAACCCCTAATTTACCATACTTGTATTGCTGATGAGCATTCTGTACACACACCATGCTCTTTTTCTGATCCTGTTGTTTGATGGAAATAGTGTTCCTTCAATCTTTCCTGGTAAATTACTGCCAATCATTTAAAATTTAGCCAAATAGTATTTCCTCTAGGAAATTTCTCCTTATTGCTTAGTGTTATCTGACTGCCTTTTCTTGGTATTCCCATGGAAAACTAATATAATGTATTAAAACTATATATTGTAGTCTTCTCTCTGAACTCTAAATTGTTTATCAGGGAGTCATGTAATTAGTTTTAAATTTCTGTCAGAAATAAGTTATCTTGGCCAACGGCAGGCTCACAACAAACTCCTGATGAATACTAACAAGTGATTCAAAACTATGAGATACATTAATTGTGATATGCTTTTGAATACTTCCTTATTACTTAAGAGAGATTGAAATTGTCCTTAAAATAATGACACACAAAGATAAGTTTTCAATTACTGTAGGGGCTCTTGCATCTGTGAGTTAGAGTAGTACACACTTTTGTAATGATTTTTTTTTTTTGTGACTCCTTGTTCTTTGTGGGAAGTCATGGTACTGGAGAGGCCAAGACTATGGCTTTTATAATCCTTGTAATCCCTTTATTTCTTAAACTTTCTGTTCAATTTGGATTGTATCCTTAAAGTTCTGTCATGAGATAGAGAGATCATAGCAGAAATATAAGGTAGAACAAAAACATTAGAGATGATATCACTATTATTATTTCATCATGAGGACAAAATATTTTCTAGTCTGAAGATCGGAAGACAGAATAGTAAAAGGTTGGCCGAAGAAGAGTTATATCTCAGTAAGGAACCTCCCTCTAGATTAGATGGAGTGCTATTCACATAGATGAATTCCCAGACTGATTGAGAAGTATGAATCGGGAGTGAGCTTAGGAAGACAGCACATTCCTCAGGTGCAGGAGATTATCCTGGCCGAGTGGCAGGTATAACATTGAGAACCTATAAACAACCATCAAGAGTTATACAGCCAAGGATAGGATAGAAGTTTTCAGCAGATGAGACATTAGCTGACATGGTAGGCATGAGAATTTCTTATGATTACGATGGAGGAGATAGCTCTGGGGGGCAGCACAACCAAGTGGGAAGAGCAGCAGAGGTGGACAGAAGTATTGTTGCCAGCAAAGACTGAAGGTCTTTGATAATGCTCTAAGAAATTTAGCCTCTCTTCTGTAGATAAATATCAGAACCTCTCCTGAGAAAAGAAGGTCAAGGGGTATGTCCAGCTTTAGCTCAATTGACAGTGATTAGTCAGAATTGACCTTTTGTTTGCTATTTTGAGTTGGAATGGGTGCTTAAATTGGGGAGCTATTCACAAATCTAAAGTTCCATTTGCACTTTTGAGTTCTTGGTGTGAAAGTCTCTTACTCACTGCATGGTTGTTGCTTTTTTAAAACCAAGATCCAGCTCTCAAAAAGAGGAAGGAAAATAAATGTATAGTAACATTAACAAGGGAATCATTAGTTGCATACAGAGCAGACCATTAATACTAGCAAACATGTTTTCTTTATTTGTTGCTGAGAACATTGTAAATGACAACAGCATTGCAAATATATTGTTTTATTTAGTTTTTCTCCTTCTGACTCTATCTTTCTGGGTCTGTGTGTTTTGTTTTGACTCTTACATGCATGTGTGCACACACATACATACACATACACCCTATACAACATAATTTATCCTGTTTAACTGGTATAGAGACTGCAGATGTTGTGCAAATTAATCAAAGCCCCACATAAATGGCAAAGACAAGATGTGAGATCAGATCTACTTTCCTTTATTTCACTCTCCTTGTTTATTTTTGTAGCTACAAAAATAGATATTTACCCAAGCATAGCCTCTTTACTTTATTCCTCACTAAATACTGGCAAAACTAATGTTGTAGCAAACTACAAAACTTTTAGCTTGCAGATGACTATAAACATTGGATGTAAATGACTGAATGGTTTAAATAATCTATTAACATTAAATAGGATGATATATTTTAATACTTATTGAAGTCATTGTATGTGATTAGACCAGGGATATTGAATTTTTTACCAGTGAAAGAGGCATTTCAGTGTACATATTTTATATTCAATTTAAAAAATTACAGTCATATATCAAGATTCATGTTAGAAGTTTTAAAAATTCAAATATGTAGCCATTTCAGTTGTCAAGATATGATAAAATGTAGTCAGAAACTTCAATACTAAAAAAAAAACTCACAGGATGAAATGGAAAAAGTCTTGCAAAAAGCATAACTTGTGAGAATATGTGTTTGTCTTTAATATTAGGTTCACCTGCTAGACATAGCCCATTTCTAGCCTTTATCCACCGTCACTTAGTAATTCTATTAGTTTTTTGCTCTGTTGAATCTTTCTTGTTGTCACCAAATTCTCATAGTCTTTATAAAAGACTATAAGAGGGATATGTAAAGTGTTTACTTCTAAACATTAATAAAATTCCATCACCATTATTCATTATTGTTTTTAGATATTTAAAACTTTTATAGATCATACAATGTATTACTCATTAGTTTTTTAAATAATTAATCCACAGAGTAGCAACGGACTTGTTTTGCAAACCAACCATCTAATATTCATTCACATGTGTAATGACCTCATAAAAATTGATTGTTTTATGACAAAATCCTACTCTGGCTATATTAACATTGATCTTATATTCCAGTGATGAAAATAGTATAGAAATCAATGCTCTAGTAACTAACTTAATAGAAGTCTGAGTTATATTTTTTATGAATGTCTATGTACTCTAAAGGGGAATGACTGTCTAAACATAGATTTCCTATACTTTTATTCTACTAGTGATATTATGAAAAGTTGGTGAAATTCTGTGTATATCTATATTCTAGACTGTTAAATTTTCCTAATTATACTGAAGTTAATGTTAATTCTACTTAGGACAGAAAATTTATATTTGTTTTTTAATATTTTTTAGAGTTGGAAATTTCCTGAGTCCAGAAAAATATAATTCATCTCAGTGTTTGTACTTCACTGATGGCTTGTAAAATATTTTCAAATAATAGTAATGTTTTCAAAAAATGACAATATAAGATTCATAGTAATATTATAGAAATGAATAAGAGCAGATATTTTATTACATAAACCATAAGACACAATTAATTCATAAAGATCTTATAGGGATATTCATAAATATTTTAATATGACCTCATGTCCAATTAAATTTTACATTCTGAAAGTCTGGAAACCATCTTTTCTGCAAATTTATACTACTCAAGATCCACATTATATATTTTGTGTGTTATTAGAATCAGTCATGTGCACACATTAAATTTATAACATAGCTATATCCTTAAAATTGTGTGTATATATCCAATAGCGAAGATTTTAGAGAGACTTCTTAGCTGTGAAACAGATTGCATTGCATAATACAGATTGGAGCACTCACACACCATGCCACAAAATTGTCACTTAAATGTATTACAAATTTATTTGTGAAAATATTATTGAAGTTTAATCAGTGTGAGAAGAAACAGGAGAAAGAGTAACAAGTAAAATGAGGGCGTTGGGTCAAATTATAAAAAGAATTGGGAAGGGTGTTAAATTTGAATGAGTTATGACAGAAAAGAGTTTTGTGGACAAAAGTGAGATTGGGAATGATCAATATTATTAGTGTTTTTTTTTTTGCCACTGACAAGTAGATGATAAAACAGAAGTATAACCCCTCTGCATTTCACCTCTACACACATACACACACATATATGTACATATACATATACAATATGCATAAGCCTTCTGCTAGTGAATATGTCACAATGCCACTTTCAAAGATTCTTACAAATCTTTGATATTCAAGGGAGATCCATCTTTTTTTTTTAGTATAATACTAATACTCCTAGGTAGTATCTTTCTTCTCTCTGAAAGCAGTGAACTTAGTGTTACATGTAAGCAACAACTTACATACCTAGTGTGTATAACAATAGTGGAAGAATAGCATATCCTACTTAAGTATGGATAGACAAAGAGGAATGTCAGGCTCTAGAGTTCTGATTATAGATGTTCAGGATATGGACAGGACATCAATAACTTGCTGGGTTACAGTATGCAAAATTCTGAATAAAGGTGTCCCAGTGTTGTGGTACAGACTGTTGTGACTGTGATGTTGGGAATGGAGAAGGATAGAGACAATTTCGTCTTTTTTTTTCCTCCTCCTCCTCCTCCTCCTCCTCCTCCTCCTCCTCCTCCTCCTCCTCCTCCTCCTCCTCCTCCTCCTCCTCCTCCTCCTCCTCCTCCTCCTCCTCCTCCTCCTCCTGCTGCTGTTATTATAAAGGTGAATTCTTTTTTATTGTTTTTGTCGGTTGTGGGGGTTGAACTCTGGGCCTGGGTGCTGACCTTCAGCACTTCAGCTCAAGGCTGGTGCCCTACCACTTGAGCCACAGCAACACTTCCGGATTTTTTCTGCTTATGTGGTGCTGAGGAATCATACCCAGGACCTCATGCATGCGAGGCAAGCACTCTACTATTGAGCCAACTTCCCAGCCCATAAAGGTGACTTCTGTACAGAGAAGTTACAGTTACATAAGTCAGGTAATCAGTACATTTCTTTTTGAACAATGTCACCTCTTCCCTCATTTTCTCTTAGTTTCTTCCCTCCCAATCTTCCCTCTCTACAAGGTGTATAGTTCATTTTCAACATAGTGTCTAGTTAATATCACTGTTGCATTTTTCACTCTTTTGTCTTTGTCTTGTTATTTTTAATATATAATTTTATTGTAAAAATACTGTACAGAGGGGTTACAGTTATATGAGTAAGGTAAGGAGTACATTTCCTATTGAGCATTGTTACCTCCTTCTTTGTTTTTCCTCTTCCATCCCTTCCCTTCTCACCTGCCCAGCTCCTCCCTTCCCCCTGCCCAAGTTCTAAAGTTCATTTTCAACATTGTGTCTTGTACATCTCACTGTTACAATAGATCAAACTATATCCTTATTTCAGCATTTTGTTATTTCCGTTCCCCTCTCCAAATCAGAAAAATGTATACACAAGATGTATGGCACCAGAAAAAAGACAGTGACAACAGGGGTTATACCATGGAGGAAGAACATCCAAAGAAACAAAAAACTCACATAGTACATTATAAATACATTAAAAACAATAGCAAGAAAGATAAAAACCACTTGTGTCCCTATCTTGGGGCTCAATCCCACTTTTGGACATTTACCCAAATGATCACAAACAAGGCTATACTAAAGCCACCAGCACAACTATGTTTATTGCAGCATTGCTTACCATAGCTATGATATGGAACCAACCCAGATGCCCCTCAGTAGGTGAATGGATCAATAAAATGTGATATATACATACATACATACATATATCTATAAATTCTATGCCTCTATCCGAAAGAGTGACATCACCCCATTTGTTAGGAAATGGAAAAACTTGGAAAAAAACATATTAAGTGAAGTAAGACAGGCCCAAAGAAACATAGGTCCCATGGTTTCCCTTATTTGCAATAACTAGTATATGTCTAGGACAAGCAGAAAAGGTCAAAAGCTATAAGATGATGTTATGCATTTGTTCACTCTTTGACCCACCATTTCTATGCTTCCCCTTACCCTCTCCCAAACAGATAAAGTTACATACAAGACAAAAGATACAGAAGTAAAAAATACTGACAAAAGAGAAAGAAAAAAGGAGAAGCAAAATAACATAAAACCTCTTGTTTCCTTTTCTTGGAGTTCTTTCGATAAACATCATTTTATATGATCATATACCCCTAAGTATTGAACCTTTGTGATCCTCTCCTAAGAATATCCTTCTTTGGAGATACACATTCCTGTTGCAGAAAAATAAATTGGTCAAAGAATCACTTTGAAATTTTTCCCATAGTTATTAATGCCCAATAAGTAGCAGCTGTAATACCACAGTCTATCGCAGGATGATAGCATCTCGCTTACAGAGACTTCTGAAAATATAGGATCAAATGCATTTGTTTCATGCTTTATACTGAGGTCACAAAATTATCTATATGACTAAAACTCCCTATTGCATTATTGCGAGTTACATCCAAACCGTTTTTCATCAGATTTCAGGAATTTTGGCAGAACATGACTCACAAAAGCTTGGTGGGCTGCCTGTCAACACTCTCAACAGGAACTCTGTGGTCCACAGTTATATTGGAGATAACAGCATGATAGCTAGTCTGTTCCTATTTCTAGAATAATACCCCCCCCCCAGCTGACAAAGAATATTCAGAGTTCAAAAGTAATTCTATCTCATCTTGTTTATGTGTTCTTAGAAGACTTACTAACCAATCTGAATCATAATGTTTCTCAAAAAATTCTACATGCATTAAATCCAACAACAAGTCAAACCACTTAGGAGGCAAGAAACATTTTGAAACATGTAATATTCCTATTAAGATTACTATCATAAAACCAGATTGGAAATGGAAAAATAATTAAATCCTGACAAGGTTAAAAGTAAGTTGTCTCAGAGAGTTACATGAATTTAACTTGCAAGAGCACCGTTCAGAATGATAAAATATTTTCTGCAGTCAGTAGTTTAACAGTAAATCAAATTGCTCTTGGGATACATCATATATATATATATATATATATATATATATATATATATACATATATGTATATATATATATGTATATGAGCATATGTAAAAGGTGAAAAAGAATATTTACAATAATTCTCAAAAATAAAACAAAATCATTCTTTCAATAAAAAAAGAACTATGTAATACCAATGGATAAGACTTCCAAAACAATAAATATGTACACACACAGACACTCAGGCACAGACACAGACACAGACACACACACAGACACACACACACACACACACACACACACATACACTGATTTTATTCCTTTACATGTCTCAGTCAAATTACTTTATATCTTAAACACGATTATTCCAAATATCTGAATTCATTAGGGAAATAAACCTATTATTTTTGGCATGCCCTCTTTCATACTAAATGACTTTTAATGTGAACACATAATTTTAAATATAATTTGTGAGGTTAGTTGGGATCTAAATTAAGGCTGCTTTTCCTTCAAGGTGAATTTACCTTTTCTGAGTTCCAGAGGATGCTATTAATCTAGATACACTTTGATTCCTTCACTGTCTCAAGTTTCATAAAAGAATGCGAGTTCAGCTTCCCTCTACCTCTGGGTTTCTATAGATTTATCTTCCCATCATACAACTAAATTACTCATGTTCCTTTAGGACAAACTATTATTTTCTTTTCCTTTATTTTACTACAGAACCTTTTAAGTTTGAACTTATTTTAGTAATTCTTGAAGTGCAGTAAAATTTATATGTCACAAATTTATCCAGAATATGGTTTTATTTTTCTCACAAGAGCCTTTGGCATTTGGTTTATGAGGAGGATCTTGTCTGTAGCATTCAAGAAGTTGAACCAAAGTTTTATATTGAATTCATGTTTTAAGTAATCACACACAATGGTAGATAATAAGCTAAATGGGTTAATAATGTATGCATGTACCTTTATCTGACAAACTGAAGGCAGACAAAGTATACTAGAGGTATAAAAGTACAAAAGTAAATATACACTTATAACCAATGGGATGTCCACTTAGAAAACTAGGAATGTATACATGGAATAAGGAGTCAGATAAATAGAAGTTAATTGAAGAGTCTTATGGACTTTCTTGCCTGGGCTGGCTTTGAACCTCAAGCCTCAGAGCTCAGCCTCCTGCATAGCTAGGATTACAGGAATGAGCCTCCAGCACCTGGCCAGTTTGATATTTTCGCTAGTGCAAGTATATATACTTCTGTTTATTATCTATTTGTAAGTGGTAAAAACACACACACACACACACACACACACACACACACACACATACACACACTTATTACTTGAAGAGCCAAGTTAGACAAGAAGCATCTTTGATCCTGTAAGCACAGGAAGAATGTGCATCACTGAAAATGCAAGAGTGGAATACCCTTCAGCAGCCCATCCCAGTGTCTGCCACCCCATTGTGCTGGCTGAGAAGGCCAGTGATAAACAGGTCTTAAATCCATGTGAACAATTACAATTTAATTTGGGGATGAAACTCTGGTCTGAGGGAAGTCAATACACAGATTGGCAATAAAACAGGTAATGGGACCTTGTGAAAGGATATGAGGCATTTTTCCTTAGAAATTAGAACTTGAAAATTGTAGCATGAATTAGGCAATAATTTAGGCAAGAACAGTATCTAATCAATAAAAAAGAACCATAAGGTAGAAAACATAAAGTAGAAAACCATATGGAAAAGAAAACAGCATTGTGTTTGCAATGCTTGTAGCAATACAAATTAGGAAACAAATCGGTGCTATAGAGATCTACATGGCTTCCACTGATAATACAGTTTGTAGGGTTCCTTGAATTTTAAGTTTTGTTCTATTTCCATTTCCTGTGAGGCTAAAATAGTATTTGGTTGAGATTCTTGGCCTATTTTCATTTGAGTTAATGTTCCTTTTCTCTCAAGTAAGGGAATGGAATCTGAATAGCTTAATCAAAATTCACAATTTATTTCAAGATTATATCAAAGAAAAAGTGCGCCAGACAATATTAAGCAGACAAGAATGACTTTATTCATTTGTAACAGAGGTCAAGACTATTATGTGGAAGACAAAGTGAACTCAACTTCTCTGAAACAAAGGCAGGTGAGTTTTAAGTGCTAGAGTTAGCCAGCAGGAAAGTGGTCAAGAACTTTAAAAGGAAGAGCTATCATTCTGATGAGGCCATTTATATTTGGTGATTTGATGCTTATTAAAGCGACACATCTACCTTCCTACAGACTGAGATCTTTATTTATGATTATATTTCAAAAGGGAAGTTCCAAATTCTTTAAAAAGAGAAAAAAACAAACTTGTGAAAGAAGAAAGAGGCTGAGACAAAGTTTAAATCTCAATGGGAAGAGAAAGAATTTATAGTGCAAGATCTCTGAAGTAACCATTCTTAAAAAAAGAACAAAAAAATGTCAGGTCCTCTAGTCTAGAAGTAGCCTAACTTCTTCCAGATGAAGTGGGAGAAGAGAAGATGTGGAGTTAGCAATGGCATTGATGGTAAAGTTACTAGTGTAATTATATACAGGTATAGTTAGAGAATGAAGGAAAAATTACAATGTACTTAAACAGTAAAGTTAATGAGACCCATTGGAATGGACAGAGCCAAATTTAGTTACTTTCTGGTTTCACATAGGACTAAATCCCAGCATTTTTGAGTAAGATTCTGTAAACACGCTAGTAATCCCAGTTACCCTTTGATATTGAGTTGCCTATCATCTACAAATTTCAAATGGTTGTATAAACTGACCATTTATATGTATTTTTTAAAGTTTCTAGAGTAAACGTACATCAAGTTTGAAAAAAAAAGAGGAAAATAATATGAAAATCCAGATTTCAAGATGAATTGAATAAGTACACATTTGGGGATTGTATTCTATTAGTTTCACCTCTTTTAAGGCTTTTAACCTAACAATGTTCCTCTTTTAAAATAATGTCAAAACAATTTCCAGTAAATAAACACTAGGGGCAATGAAGTAATTATATCAGTATGAACTGTTTTCCATTTGCTAAAAAACAATGTTCCTTTATGGTCAATTTTGAGGAACTGTGGTGTGTGGTTGTATACTCACATATATTTTTTACTTGACTGCTTAGCTATTTACTCTTTGGACTGTTGATAGCTCCCTTAATTGAATAGAAAAGGTGTAGTTACTCACCACAATATAAAATATTGAAAGGTGGCAGGAGGAAAGCACTTTACTTGTCTCTTGGGACCCAAAATTGCTTATCTGTAATTGTTTTGCTCTCTGAAGAAATATATCAGACTGCCACTTCCACATGAATTTTCTGGATATAGTGTGACCCACTATTTTAATGTCAACAGAAACAAGCCCTTGTGAGTTTCACTGCCTTTTGTATGCTCTAGTTAACCCAAGGGACCTCTAAGCTATAATTTGTAGAGAAAGATGGCAGTATGAAACAAAGTCTATAGGGATTGATTTGTAAGTTGTGTTCAAGCATGCAGAGTGACAAATTGTGGGTAGAAGCACTGGAGATAGAGGAAGAAAGGTAAAAATAAATTATGTACTTATCATTCAGCCTAAAAGTAGACAACCAGTGTGATATTATTATTATTATTTGTTATTAAGTGAAGTCATAAAAGTCCTTATAGCCCAGTATCTAGAATCTTAATAAGAAACATATTTAATTTTTATCCATTCAAAGAGTGCTGCTCACTTATAAGGAGGCCAGGTACTGTGTTAGGAAATAGACACACCTTAGGTAAGCTAGGTAAATGTGGTCTCCATTTTTGCAGAGTATAGAATTTAAAAAGCAGATGCTAAAATGCAAGGAAGTTATTCTTTAAAAAACTATACATGGGCATCTTGACTTGTTTTCAGAGACCCGATAAACGGAAAATTATAAAAATAAAGAAGATGCTAAGCAAGCAGAAAGTTTAAGAAACTTGAGTAGGAAACTGTTGAGGAAAGTCAGAGAGGTAAGAAGAGGGATGAGCTAGCTGATGTTCTAGGATGGTGAAATATGGAAACTCTTGAGACATGAGTGGAGGACAGGTCAGGTGGCAGAAGGTGTTTGTAACTATCTATGTGAAATTAGAACTGACATCCAAATAAGTCCAACTCTTTCTTCATTAATTAAATGTCTACACTTCTCAAGATGTCCAAGATACAAATATGAACTACTTTTTAACCTCTCGTGTCTCTAATTGCAAAGTCAAATGAAAGAACATCAAATAAAGAACAGAGTGCAAAGTGATATGATTTGAAGAGCAGGAAGCGGAGACAGACATAATGAAGGAAAGAGAGTAGCAAAGTCAGTGTCTGATGAGAAGAGAGGTGACTTTTAACTCAAATATTAAAGGTCATGGGGAACTTGAGGGACAGAGTGGGAAGTGGTGCCTAATGGCCCATCATTTAGAAGTATGATCAGCAAGGTCAATTTGTTTTCTAAAGTGTGTCTAAGGAAACAACCAAAAATAACCTGAAAACCTTCTACTCCTTTCTGGCAAAGGTAAAGTATTAATTTCCATAATATGGGATCTGAAAAAACTTACAGCAAGGAAATCTATTTAAATTTTACTTGATACAGTGCTTTACCAAGTTATTTGACTTTTTTCTACTTATTTCCCTTTCAAAACCTGTCACCAATCCATAAAACATACTTTGAAATTCCCAGCAGATCCTAAAAGGGATGGTAGAGAATTAGGGGATGAAGTCTACAGAAGAGGATGACTCACTAAAGCATTAGTCTGCCAGGCTAATCTTTTGGAGACAATTATTGGACCTTTCCTCCCAGGTAATAGAACTCCAAGTGGTTACACTCAGTTTAATTAAGTAGTGTTCAGGGAGTGATTTATGTAAAGGTAAACTCAGGACCAGTTAAAGGAGAATATCAAAGTGGCTGCACCATCTCTTTCCTTTGCTTTTTTATTGTTATTTTTCAGTTGTGTGAATCAGGTAATGAGTAATGAGCACACTTCATTTTGAACCATGTCTCCCCTTCTGTTATTCTCTCCAAGTCTTTCCCTCCCATCCCCACTCACAAGATATCCAGTTCATTTTCCACATCATGTCAAGTATCTCAGCTGCATTTGTTCATCCTTGTTCTACCTTTCACGTGCCCTCCGTTGCCCCTCAAATATAAATGAACAAACAAGACAAAAGAAAAGATAAAAACATCAACAATAGCAATGAAAGAATGTCATGTTTCCTTTTCTTGGGAGTTCATTTCATAGACTATTATTTTATATGATCATCTGTATAGCTATTGAGCCTTTGTCCACCACTCCTATGCATTGTCTTCTTTGGCCTCTAAAGATTAATGACTAGGGTCCTATATAATTTATCATATTCTAGTGTGCATATATATATATATGTGTGTGTGTGTGTGTATTTATTTAACCCTATTACACTGTTGGTGGGAATGTAAACTTGTTTATCCATTCTACAAAGCAATATGGAGGCTCCTTAAAAGATTAAAAATAGGCCCTTGACTCAACAATTCCACTACTTGGCATTTATACAATGGATCACAAACCAGGCCATACTAAAGCCACCAGCACAGCCATGTTTATTGCAGTATTGTTTACCATAACCAAGATATGGAATCAACCTAGATGTCCCTCAGTGGGCAAATGGATCACAATGGAATACTACTCATCTCTCAGAAAGAATGATATTGTCCCATTTGTAAAGAAAATGAAAGATATTGAAAAAAATATATTAAATGAAGTAAGTCAGAGCCAAAGAAACATAGGCTACATGATCTCTCTCATTTGTAGTAATTGAAATGTGCCTGTAAAACTACAAGTAAACCATTCTTTTCTAAATGGTGATGCTAACTGTAATCTGTTGGTAAGGCTTGTTGTAATTCAGCATCAACTGTAATAATGAGCTTAATCTTCCTATTCAAAGAATCAATATTAAGAAGTACACTAACTATAGGAATAAGCCAGCTTCCTCAGTAGTGAAGGAAGTATCTTAGTTATTCATCCTTTTATTTCTCTTTAGTTTTGTGATTTATAAAGGTAAGGAGGTGATATTTATTGTCCTACATTAGTTTCAGGCATTGGAAGAATTTGATTTTTATTCTATGAGTCACTAAATTATTTCCGCAGGGAAATTTACATTTGGAAGTTTAACTGGTAGTATAGAAGAAATTTTAGAAGTCCAATGGAGTATAAGAAACCAATCTATAGACAGCAGGCAACATTAAGGGAAAATTATAAGATCATTAATTACATCTATGGTAATAATTGGAGAACAGGATAGATATCAACTAACAAACTAGACATATAAATGAAAAGAATAGAAACTTTGAGACAACGCCCAGCTTTGGTGTAAATGAGTTCTCTATTTAAAGCATACTGAGAATCTCATCTTAAGAAATCAAGAGGAGATGTTTAGCTTTTTATTGTGCATGGTTTTTGAAATTCAGAGTCATTGATAATTTAGAGATGCAGACATAGGAGCCATTCATTAATTAGTGATACTGGAACTAATGGTCTGAATTAGTTTTTTTTTTACAAAGGTGTATAGAAGAAAAAAACCCATTCCACGTCATTGCTGAACACCTGATATATTCAATCTCTGTGTAAGTGAGCACTATACACACTTTCTCATTTACTCCTCTAGACAGTATTTTTGTAGTTCATTTATATATGTTTTTAAATTTTTATTGTAAAAGTGATGTACAGAGAGGTTACAGTTACATACAACATGTAATGAGTGCATTTCTTAGTGTACAGTGTCATCCCTACCCTCACTTTCTCTCAATTTTCCCCTACCACCTCTCTACAAGTTTTATAATTTATTTTCAGCATAGTGTCTAGTGAGGAACACTGCTACATTTGTTCACCCTTGGTCCCCCCATTTCTGTGCTCACTTTATCCTCCCCCAAACGGATAAGATAAAAGGTCCAGAAAAGAGAAACAGCAACAAAGGATAAAACACTTCTTATTTCCATTTCCTGAGGTTTGTTTTGATGAAACTCATTTTATATGGTCATATGCACATAGCTATTGAACCTTTGTGATCCTCTCCGAAGAAAATCCTCCTGGGTGAATGTCCAGAGACCTGTATAACTTATCATGACCAAGTGTAATTATTTTGTCTTTTACTATCCAGTGTGTTTATTTATAGATTTATAGGCACATTCTAGTTATAACAAAGGATAGGTAACATACAACCTATTTCTTTGGGTGTGGTTTACTTCACTTAACTTGTTCCAAGCTTTTCCATTTCCTTATGAATGATAGAATATCATTCTTTCTGTTGGAATAGTAAATTCCATTTGTATTTATATACCACATTTTCTAATTCATTCATCCATTGAGGGGCATCAGGGTTGATTCCATCTCTTGGCTTAGGCAAATAATATTGTGGTAAGTATGGTTGTGATAATGGCTTTAATGTCTCCTTGTTTGTGGTCTATGGGATAAATGCCCAGGAGTAGGATTGCTGGGTTATAAGGGAGCTCTATGTTTAGTCTTTTAGGGAACCTCCAAACTGCTTTCCAGCATGGTTGAACAAGTTTACATTCTTATCAACAGTGTAGTAGTGTTCCCTTTTGGCAACATCCCTGCCAGCATCTGTTATTGTTAGTTTTCTTGACAATGTCCATTCTAACTGGGATAAGAATCATGTTTGTTTTGATTTGCATTTCTTTTATTGCCAGAGATGTTGAACATCTCTTCATGTGTCTATTGCCCATTCTTACTTCTTCTGAGAAGTCTCTCTTTAAGGCTTTAGCCCATTTATTAATTGTGTTGTTATTTCTTTGAGGGTTTATTTTTGTGGAGTTTAATTTTTGGATCTCTAAGTATATTTAACTTTGAGCCCTTTGATGCAGGCCTTTGTTTTCTGCCATTCATGCTAGTTGTGTCTTTGCCATGAACAAACTCTTTAGTTTAATACAATCCTATTTATCTAGTCTTTCTTTGACTTGTGATCCTAGATCTTTACTTAGGAAGTGTCAACCTGTGCCTAGGAGGCTTGTGTTTCCTCTATCACTTCTGGTAACATTTTCATGCTGACCATAATTTAAAGTGAACAATCTTATACAATGATCAATGCTTTGCAAATGAAACTTGAAAAAAAGCAAAGAAGGATTAGGAATGGCATCTCTAAAAATCTAATATGTAATGGGTACTTGCAGGATTGAAATAAAGAATGAATGAAGATAAAACAATAAAGTGTTTGGGAAGAAAAGGACATTTAAGAGTGGGAATGGTGTTAAATTAAAAAAGGACTCATCAACAATTTCAAATGCTACCTAAAAGTCCAGTATGTTAGTATTTGAACTGTTTCTACTTGATTTTGAAGGACTCAATTTTGTTAATAACTACCATGGTATTTTAAATTTTTGATAAATTGTATATATACGTACATAGATATATCTTGTAGTTTGCTGTTTTGATTATTTTTGGATTGCATGTATATTACAATAATTTTGCTTTTTTGTCAATTTTTTCCATCACAACTGGATGGATATGTCTGCTACAAGAATATATAACGGAGAGTCACAATCTTCTAATTTTTGCTCTTTGCTCCTCCGGTGAAAGACCATCCTCAGCTCCATAGTATGCTGAAAGACTAATGAGTCAGAAAGTGAAGTACTCTGTTAGGATTTCACCCAGACAGGGGGATTTCTGTTCCTTTTGTTTGAAAAAGAGAACATGTATTTTTTATGTGTACATGGAGGAAGAACAACTGTCCATGACCTAAAGTTACCTCCCTTGAAATCAGATTGATGTTGAATGACATTGACACCATCTAAAACTTCTAAGGCATAGGCTTGGAATCCTGTGGTTCCCAAGAGAATTTTGGATAATGGCGGTTACTAGCATACTAAATCATAGGCAAGCTTCTGCATGCATCAGCTCTCATAAAGCAAACATATGAACACGTGAACATTATTTCTAAAGGCAGTCTTCTCCACAAAGTTAGCCAATATTGCAGATAATTAAGTATTGTATATATGCCATTTGATTCTGAGACATAACGTTGATTGATTCATTTGCAATCAAGCTTTTATCACTGGCCTAAGTGTTGATTAATTTATAAGGTTTTGTGTGTCTATATGTTTCTTTGATCTGAAAATAGTAAAAAAATAATAATGTCTAATAATTAGGAATTTATACAATGGCAAAGAGCAGAGATGGAAAATCTTAGTATCAATTGTAGAGATGAATAAGCTAGAATGGAGAAATGCAAGAATAATGGGAATAGTAGGAATAGGCAACTTTGAACAAATTTAAGAGATATACTATCACAAAACTATCCCTTGTTATGTAGCTATTCTAGTGTTTTGTCACTGATACTTTTCGAACTAGACACATATTTAACTTTGGTGGCATGCAGCATATATAGCAGAATGAGCTCTGATTGACATAATTTTTAAATATTTTTACCTCTGCCTTTTCATTCATTCATGTATTTGTTTGTTTGTTTATTTTTTGTGGTCATGAGGCTTGAACTCTGGACTTAGGTACTGTCTCAACTCAAGGCAAACACTCTACCACTTAAGCCACAACACCATTTCTGGTTTTCTGGTGGTTAATTGGAGATAAGAGATCATGGACTTTCCTGCCTGGGCTGGCTTTGAATGACCATCCTCATATTTCAGCCTCCTAAGTATTTAGGATTACAGGAGTGAGCCACTGGTGCCCAGCTATGTATGTCTTTTTCTATCTTTAATTTAAAGTACTGGTACATAGAAGGCTTTGTCTAGACCTCCCAGGATTCCTCTCCCTGGCTCAGGCACAGCAGAGATGTCTCTAAATTCTGAGGATATGGTTATGAATTTAGACTTTAGATATTTTGTCTATATTCATTCTTAGTAGATTTTTGCCAGTTTTCTCTTTTATTGTGCAAAAGAATTTATTTGATTTTAGAATGCACATGAACGTGTGGCATAGGTAAATAGCTGTAATTTCTCTATTTCATGCATCTCATAATGTTAGCATCTACCAGAAGGAGGTAGATGTCTTCAGTCTTATAGCAAATGAATAAATATTCTGGTATTCTACTCAGGAACCTCTTACCCAGAGTCCAGTGCTTAACCTAATCAATTCACAGTGAGAACACCCGAGATGTGAGCATTCATCAGCCCAGTGACTTATATGAAGTGGAAAGTGAATGAACAATAGCCTAACCAGAGCCATTCCTTAGCAAGCACTTTTTGTGGTTAGGAAAGTTATGTTATGCAGAGAATACCATCCCATTTGCCAAGCAGTTTAATAGGCTGCTAGCTATCATTTGAGAGGATCGAGTTATAAATCTGTTTCTACAGAATTTCAGGAAGGTTATGGTATCAATTTCTTATTTCAATTTTCTTTTAAGGTCCTAGTAATTTTTTCTTTCATAGTTAAAAAGCTGCCAAACTAGTTTTTATAGTAAAATCTGAGTGTATCATTTTACTTGTATCATTTCAATGTGTTTATTTGCATTATATTTAAAAGTACTGAGTATCAAATCAGTATAGAAGTGTGTTTTATTATTAACTTTCATAGTTTCTATCAGGGTATAATTCAGTCTGTATCTTGTTTTTCCTTGAATTATATGAAGCAGAGAAACACTGCTTTTCCTTGATCATAAAACTGTATCACACAACCACGATTTTTTTAATGACATATATAAAACTGCCTGATTCAGTAATTCTTTGTTTTTAATTGTGAAAATACTATACAGAGGAGTTATAATTACATGGGCAAGGTAATGAGTACATTTCTTATCAAGCATTGCTGCCTCCTCCTTATTTCCCCTTAACATCCCTTCTCGTCTCCCCCACCCATCTCATTGTTGCAATGGGTCCACCTGTATCCCTATTTAAACAATTTGTTTTTTCCCTTCCCCTCCACAAATTATACCAACATCAAATACAGTGAAAGCAGGAGTTATATCATGGGGGAGGGATATACAAAGCAATAAAGAAATATCTTATAAATATTTTAGAAACAATAGCAAGCAAGAAAAAACATTTGAGTCCTTATCTTGGGGTTCATTTCTCCTAACATCAACTTATCTGACTGTTTCTGCTTGTCTCAGACATATACTAGTTATTGCAAATAAGGGAAACCATTTAATTCTTGTAGCTCATTTTTTGTTTGTTTTGGGCTGCACTAGGTGTTGAACTCAGGACCTTCAGCTTGCTATATTACTTGAGGCTTGCCTCCTGCTACTTTGTGTTCTTTTAGTTCATTTTTAAAATAAAGTCATGCCTTTGCCTAGACTGACCTTGGATAGTAATCCTCCTATCTGCTCCTTCAAAGTAATTAGGACTACAGGCATGTGACACTGTACCTAGCCTCATCCTAGCTCTTCTGGGATATAGAATGAAAAACACTAAAGTTAGTATTAATGAAATACTTGACATAGTGGAGGGCAGAGATTTTGGTTCCTCATAGAGAGCTTTGCCGCACTGAGGGAGGGAAGTGTTCTTTGACTTCTACATCTGTTCAGGGCATAATAATCTGACCTTTTTCTGCCTTAGTTGGACTGTGGTTCAGCAATCTACAGAACTCTTCTGGACTGTTTTCTGATGTAAGCTAAATAGCACCTAAGCACATACTTGAAGTAGTTGGTGTAGACATCAAAGTTGTCCTGTCTGTTCCAGGTTACCAGTTTTTAAATCTGTCTTCTTCACGAATTTCTTATGTGCATTCTCCTAGCCAAGAGTTCTGATCTACTCTCATAGGTAGGCTTATTGCACCTAATGATAGGATATCATTTATGATTAAAAGCAATTTCAAACTTAGTTACCCTTGACTAAGGAGAATTGTTCTGTACAGGGATTCTGCATAGAGGCAAGATGGTGAGTGATCAGATACACGACAGGTTGCTTTAAAACATGATCTTACACTTTTATTTATAGCTATAATTTCTTTTGCACATTTGTAACCCTAGATAATCCTGAACAAATCCACCACTCAAAATATATATAAGCGTATGCTAAATATTAATCACTTTTTGTAAAGCCATTGACACAGAAATAAATACTGTGCTTATTATAAACTATTTATTGTAAGACCTTTTTATCTATATCACATTTTTATAATAAAAATAAAAACAAAGCACAAGATTCTTAAGTGAAGTTTTATTTCTTCTCAGAACTCTACCTTTCTGCTTCCATTATATTAGAATTAGTAATATTAATCCATATATATGCCTTAATTAAAGAAAAATTCATGTCTTATGAAATAATGATAACTTTTCTTTTTAACATTGGTGGCATGCAGCATATATAGCAGAATGAGCTCTGATTGACATAATTTTTTAATGTTTTTACCTCTGCCTTTTTATATATTTATTTGTTTGTTTGTTTTTTATGGTCGTGGGGCTTGAACTCTGGCTTGGGTGCTGTGCCTGTGCTCTTCTTCAAGATGAGCCCTCTATTGCTTGAGCCACAGCACTACTTCTGGTTTTCTAGTGGTTTATTGGAGATAAGGGTCTCACGGACTTTCCTGCCCCAGCTGGCTCTGAACCGTGATCTTCAGATCTCAGCCTCCTGCATAGCTAGGATTACAGGCGTGAGCCACTGATACCTGGCTAATGATAACTTTTCTATATATTAAGAAGAAACTATGATAGTACTTTGAACACATAATGAGTTTGGATTTAGTGGCATAAGTATGGATAGTTATGGAAATATGCCTAATGTAGCAACAACAAATGTGAAATAAAAATCCACTTGCTATAAGAAAATGGATGCTTATGAGGCTTGAAAGCAATTTGAGGAAATTTATTAGAAAGCGGCAATGGCTTAAACAAAAAGTGAGTTTGTCCAACAATTATTTTTTGAGCACTTAAAAAAAATGCCACATTTTATACTGACATCAAATAAAGTGGAAGCGGGGGTTACACTATGGGGGAGGGACATACAAAGCAACAAAGAAATAATCTTATAAATGCGTTAGAAGCACATGCATGAAAGAAACGAAAACATTAAAATACATATTTAAGGGTTCGTTTTCCTAACATCACATTATCTGACCTTTTCCGCTTGACTCATACCTATACTAGATATTGCTAATAAGGGAAACCATGGGACCTATGTTTCTTTGGGCCTGGCTTACTTCACTTAATATAATTTTTTCCAAGCCTTTCCATTTCCTAACAAATGGGGAAATGTCATTCTTTCTGATGGAGGCATAATTGCAACAAGGAGAATTACAAAATGTCATGTCAAAGCAAGCTTTACAATGTCGGTGTGGGGCGGGGGAGGGGGGTATGATTGGTGGGGTGGGGGGAGGGGGGAGGCTGGGAAGGGAGGTGAAGGGTAAACAAAGGAGGAGGCTGCAATGCTTGGTAAGAAATGTATGCATTATCCTGCCCATGTAATTGTAACCCCTCTGTACAGTATGTTCTCAAATAAAATAAAATAAAATTAAAAAAAAAATGCCAATCATGGGGCTGGGAAGGTGGCTCAGTGGTAGAGCACTTGCTTTGAATGCCTGAGGCCCTGGGTTCGATTCTTCAGCACCACATAAGCAAAAAGAAAAAAGCCAGAAGTGGCACTGTGGCTCAAGTGGTAGAGCGCTAGCCTTGAGTTGAAGAACTGAGGGACAGGGCCCAGGCCCAGAGTTCAGGCGGACCCCCCCCCAAAAAATGCCAATCATTTGGCCCAAGGCTGGTGGCTCATGCCTGTAATCCTAGCTACTCAGGAGGCTGAGATCTGAGGATCACGGTTCAAAGCCAGAATGACCGTGAGACTCTTTATCTCCAATAAACCACCAGAAAACCATAAGTGGTGCTGTAGCTCAAGTGGTAGAGTGCTAGCTTTGAGCTGCAGAGCTGTGGGACAGTCCCCAGACCCAGAGTTCAAGCCCCACAACCCACCAAAAAAAATACCAATCATTATTCACTGTATAGAATTTATATCGTTATTTGGCTTTTAATGAAGTAGAGGGCTTAACAATTATAAAGAACAAAATGTATAATGCGTTGACAGAAGATAAATTTTATTGAGCAATAATACTGAGGCTTGTTGGGCTACAGTGTGGATAATTTGGCTGTATTTAGAAGTACTTCATAAAGATCTCACAGGACAAGTGAAATTTGAGCAGAAACATGAAGGAAGTGAGAGGAACAATTCCAATTTTGGAGGAAGAACTATGCAAGTCAGAAAATAGAAAATGCAAAAATCAGAAGCTGAGAGTATGCTTGGTGTGTTTAAAGTTAAGAAAGTGAACATGACCATGTGAAAATAAATAGTTTAGGTGAGATTAGACAGACAGTGTAGTGTACACAGTGTTGCAGAAACTACTATGGAAAAAGCAAGCAGCTCCCAGACAGCTGGAGAATATTCCAGATCAATTCTTCCTACAAAGTCTGAGCCCCAACCAGGGAGTGTGATCCTTTCATAGTACCAGGATGATCACAGGTGAATTTCAGTTTACCCCCATGGTCACAGTTTCTGTATAATTAGCAGAGTTTTTTTTTTTTCCTTACCAGATTGATCTAGTTCTGATGATGGCAGGGTTGAGCAAGTTCTGAAAATGAAAGACTTTCTTATCAATAAAAAAGTGGCAAAAGACCTGAGGCCAAATCTGATTTATATCTCTTGGCTACAAGGAATATAAATTGCTGTTGCAAGGTTAATAACAGGAGGCTCACTTAGGATATTAATGCATTAATCCAAGGAAAAGATGAGGATGGAACCACATTTACAAACAGAAGAATGAGAAGTATTCATAATTTCTTGACCTTACCTTCAAAATGTATGCAGAATATGCAAGTTTTTCTCAGAATTTCAGGACCTTGGTTCACCTTTAATACACTAGAGAACCAGAACTAAAGTCTTGAACATTTATCCCACAGAATAATAATTAAATCTCTGAAAAAATAGTTTTCATAAGACAGATCAACTTAAAGACTTTAGTCAAATAATTGAGTTTAAATATGTTGGAAAAATTGGAGACATAATTTTATTACATTTGGGGTTAATTGGAGAGATAAGCTTCATAAGTTTATGTTCTGAATTGCTTTGGAAATTGCATTTTTAAAATGTTAGATATAACTATGAGTGCTATTATTAAATAAGATTGTGGCTTGGGAGAAAATTATTTTTGAGGATATTATTTTTAAAAGGGATATAGAAATTATTTTTGAGGATTTTTTAAAAGGGATATACTTAACTTTTGCTCTTTTAAAGAAATTTTAAATTTAGTTCCATTCAATGTGGAGAAAAGGAAAACATGATGTTTGAATAGCCTTAAAAGGAGAAATTCAGAGTTAATAGAAAGGATGTATACTTTTATGTGTGCTGTTAATATCTAAGCAGAAAATTCTGTAAAAGAGTCCCAAAAGAGAAATTAAAAGCAAAAACTTAATTCTCAAAGTCATTTATCTGCAAATACAGCATATGGCATGCAGGTACAGATTTATAGATGCTATGTCTACTCTGGAAATAGGTGAAGGAAAACAAATATCAGGCTACTTTATGTCCTCTTCTGCAGCTACCTTTCTTAGCACTACACTGGTCACTACACTACACTGGAATCCTTTTACAAAATAAGTTCCTCTCTCTCTTACTAGTATTGGATTAAAAGTAGATCCCTCTGCCCATTCGTGACGTTTTTGTCTGTTTGTAGGTACATCTAGATTCTACTTATGAAATATTTACTCTCCTAATTTTACTTAACATAGTAATTTCCATTTCCATCTCTTTTCCTACAAATAACATAATTTCTTCTTTATGGCTGAATAATGTCCTATTGTGTAATTATACAATAATTTTGTTTCCATTCATGCATTGATGGTCACAGACTGAGTGTATAACTTTCTATAGCAATAATAAATACAGATATGCAGTTAATTTTGTTGTATTTTGACTGATTCTTTGGATATTGTCCAACAGATCTACAGCACAATTATCTTGTACAAAAGACTTGTCACTGATATCAGTGTTGTTCCTTTCAATATTCAATATTCTCACCTACCCTCTTAACCCACTCCTTCCTCACTTTTCTTAATTTTTAATTTGTGTACTGATTTTTTGTCATTTTATACAGCAGTTTGTGTATACAATGTATACAATGTGTCGAGTTGTGTCATCTCTTCAACATCTTCACTTCCCCTTTGGCCTATCCTTTCCCTTATTTTCTCAATTTTTACCCAGCAATTCCACTCCTGGACATTTATCTAACAGAATGAAAACAAAGCTATACTAAAGCTACCAGTACAGCCATGTTCATTGCAGCATTGTTTTCCATAGACACAATATGGAATCAGCCCAAGTGCTCCTCAGTGGCTGAATGCATCAAGAAAATGTGGTACTTATACACAGTGAAATTCTACTCACCCATCAGAAAGAATGATATTTTACCATGCATAAACATTGGAAAGATTTGGAAAAATGAAGTAAGACAGATCCAGAGAAATACGGTTTGCATTGTTTCCCTCATTTTGTGGGGCTAGAATATTCCTGTAAATCTATAAGTAAACATATCAGGTAGTATCTAAGTGATTACAATTGAGTTAGACTCTATGGAGAGCTCAAATAGTATTCTATGATAGCTTCATTTCCAACTGATTGTTTTAGTGTGTGGTTTGTGTGAATCAATTAGAATCAATGCTGGTGAAATCTGAAGTTATTTCAGTGTCCAGGCTTCAGGGGCTGAATAATTGTATAGCTAGCTAGAATGTATTTCCTTTAGGTAGGGTGGGTTCTCTGGTGACTCTACACATATTGAAGCCAGCTTCCTATCAACTTCAGAGAGCTGTATTAGGATAGGACTGTCATAGTTATCTAGGTAGGGTATGTTATAGCATACCCTGCCCTTCTGCCAATGTCTGAACAGTAGATAGGTGACTTTGAAGAGCCTCTGGGGAGCTATACTTCTCAAGAAGCTTTGTCTAGCTATTTGTAAGGGATCAGGATAGGTAGGTTGGGTACCTGCTTCTCAGAATTTCTAGATTCTAAGAAGTGTTGCCTGACTGCTTTTTGGGGAAGCATAGGGGGATGAATAGGTACACATGCCTGCAACACAGGGGGCTAGGTAGGTTAAGCCCTCAGGAAATGCAACTCAGCTGCCTTTTAAGGGGTTTTGTGTGTGTGTGTGTGTGTGTGTGCGCGCGCGCGCTACGCCTGCTTATCTACTTCCTTATGTTTTTGTGGACTGAGTTGCTCAGAGAAAGCTGCATAGTGAGTTCCTTGGACAGGGTAGACAGGGCTTCCTGGCTGCTCCTTGTAAGATGTGGGAAGTTTAGCTTCTGAGATAACTTTACTGGCAGACTCACTCTCATGCATATACAGCAGCAGAAAAGTACATTGTTCTACCTGGATATTTATTTAAGTCATAGATGGGTGCATGGGCAGGGTGCCTGAATGTCTCTTAGTAAGAAGAGCCTGCAGCTGCTTCAATCTTCCCTGGGCTCTTCTGCAGGTTGCACTCCACAGAGTAAGCTCTTCTGGAGCTATCTCAAGCCATACAAGTTGGGTAGGATCACTTGGTATTTCATAGGATTGTAAGGCCACAAGATATACTTATTAAAGACTCTGTTAGTACTTTTTATCAGATGCTTGGAACCCTCATTATCTTTCTCCCATCTCTGCTTTTTTCCTCTATAATAATTTCCTTTGTGAGCTCTTGCAATTGCCACCCCCACATATGAAACTTGAATTTCAAGATCTATCTGTATATCCTACACCCCATGCTGTAGTGTGTCAATGTTTTCTTCTTGTGTATTAGGAAAGTCATGGTTTTTTTTACCAGGGTTAGTGTTCCATCATTATAACATATATGAGACAGAAGTTTTAAAACAGAAACAAGAAAGCACAGAGCATATAGATGTGGAAGAAATCACAACCTCAGCTAATCTAATCTTCATTAGTATTCAAAATATAGTTCAGATTTTTTTCAAAGTTGGCAGACACCAAGAAGATTTTTGTAGTTCAGATTTTTGGTCATCCGAGAAATGCATTAGTATCACAAACTAGTTCAAGCATCAGATTTTTCCTGCTAAGGAACTAATATTGAAGTATATAACTGAATACTATGTTACATTTCAGTATTTTTAAACTTAATATCTGACAGATTCTCTATATCACCATTTTCTCATCAATATGCAAAAGGATTATCTTCATAGTAAATAAATGACATAATTAAATATCATTACATGATAAACATATGCATATATAATTTCTCTTTAATTCAATGATGGGGTTAGGTAAATTGATCTTTTTTGTGCCCTTGCTATGTATATATTTCCTCAAAAATGATGGAAAGATTAAAACTAAATTAGTAAATTTTGATTTTGTTTACTTTTATGGTTTGAACTTTGTATGAGGATAGAATACAGTCTAAGGAACATGGTAATGGACTAACAAAACATTTCTTAGATGTCAGTATTTTCCTGGCAAACATTTTGACAGCAATTAAAGTTATCAATTCAAGCCATTAAATGTAACAGATTGTGTGTGTGTGTGTGTGTGTGTGTGTGTGTGTGTGTGTGTGTGTGTGTGTGTGTGTGTGTGTGTGTGTGTGTGTGTGTGTTTATTGGTCCTGGGACTTAAACTCAGCACCTGAGCACTGTGCCAGGCTTTTATGCTCAAGGCTCGTGCTCTCCCACCTGAGTTACAACTCCAATTAGGGTTTCTTTTTGTTGTTGTTGTTTATTGGAGATCACAATCTTACAGACTTTCCTGCCTGAGCTGGCTTTGAACCAGGATCCTCAAATCAGGCTCCCAAGTAGCTTACCAAATTATTTTATTATATTTGGAAAAATTTTCATGACAATATTATTCATCAGTTTTCTTGATAGTGAAAGTCCTTCCAGTTGTGATTACTGACACCACCAGTGCTAACAGTGATTCTTCTATGGAAAGATATATGGCCCCTATTTCTGATTTATGCTCTCTTTGACCCATTGCCTTCATTATATGTACTCCAAACTACTTCATAAAACTTGACATACTAGATGGACTTGTTCACCCTATAACCTACTTTAATATCATTCTAACTGATCTCAGGGCATTAGTTTCCTAATACTCTGATCTGTCCTTTCCATTCTAGTCAGAGTTTACAAAACTTTAACCATGTTCATTTACTCCTCTTAATTAAGCCTGGGTGATTTTGCCTTTCCTGATAACAAAATGTCAAATTCTTCATAGAATTTTCCTTCCCTACATTTTAGCTCCAGTTGGTGTCTAGTTTCTGTGTTGCTCTCATTTCTCCAACTAATTGGCTTTCTTCTTACAGTGTTTCTTAAACACATAACTCTGGAAGTTAGGATATTTCTTTATTCCTGAAGCACTGATATCCTTCATTTCCCACTGTTAACTTATTTACTTTACATACCATCATCTCTGAAGTAGTTTTCATCTCCTGCCTCCAATCTAGGTTACTTTCAATGGCACAGACCATTTTACCTTTAATTACACGGCCAGACATCACATGATGAGTAGTGTTTGAATGCTCTCTGAATTTTAAGTTGAATGAGAAAAAGTTTGTATCTTTTGTTTCCTTTCTTGGATGCTAGCATGTGAAAATCAACTATTGCACAACATTATGTCTTCCCCGAGCGACTTCAAAAATTCAAAATGTAGGTAGAAGCTACTACTTGCCATCTGAATCTAACATGTAGTGATTATTTTCTGTTGAGCACATATAAACACAGAAAATAGTGTGATTAAGTGAAGAATAATTAAGATTCCCAACAAAATTGCCTATCAGTTTCTCTTACAGAGAAATCCATCATATCAGTTTTTGTTTTTTGTCAGTCGTGGGGCTTGAACTCTGAGCTTGGGTGCTGTCCCTGCGCTCTTCAGCTCAAGGCGAGAACTCTATCACTTGAGCTACAGCACCATTTCCGGTTTTCTAGTGGTTTATTGGAGATAAAGAGTCTCACAGACTTTCTTGTCCGGGCTGGCTTTGAACCGTGATCCTCAGATCTCAGCCTCCTGAGTACCTAAGATTACAGGCTTCAGCCACAGGCACCCAGCCTCAGTTTTGTGTCTTGGAAACAACTTTTTCAAATGTCTAAGCATAAAAGATATAGAAAACCTTCAATAAAAATTAATCCTAGGAGCTGAGTGCCCATGGCTCATGCCTGTAATCGTAGCTACTCAGAAGGCTGAGATGTTAGGATCATGGTTCAAAGCCAGCCTGGGCAGGAAGGTCTGTGAGATTCTTACCTCCAATAAACCACCAGAAAACTGGAAGTGTCACTGTGGCTTAAGTGGTAGAGTGCTAGCCTTGAGCTGATGAGCTGAGGGACAGCACCCAGGCCTAGAGTTCAAGCCCCAGGATGGCAAAATAAATAAATAAATAAAAAATCCGAGGATGGGTGAAATATACATCATTGTGTATTTCAGTGATATATGATTATCTTCTTTTGCTATTGTGTTCTAGAAATGAAGTTACAGGTGAATCTTTATTTGAAATTACTTAAGGAGTCTTTTTTCCAGTGTAGCTATTTTAAACCACCTATATCTTAAACACTATGTTTGTGAAAATACTAATTAGTTGTCTTAGATGAAAGTACATCATCTGAAGATTTAAAAAATTGCAAGTTTGTCTGTGGAAGTGCAGTATTGTTTTATGATCATTTTTCTCTAAAATTTAGTAAACAACGAGTTCATTTCCGTTAATTCTCTACTTGTGAAATAAAAGGAAATAAGGTATCATAGGATTATATCTTCGAATTCCTTTTTCTCTGCAAGAAATAGCCCACCTTTTTAATTTGGGGAGGGGAAAGGAAAAAAACAAAATGCTTAAATAGGGATACAGGTTTACCCATTGTAACAATGAGATATACAAGACACTATGTCGAAATGAACTTTACAATTTGTGGGGGGGGGGGAAGAATTGGAGAGGTGAGGAGGGAAGGGATGGTAGGGGAAAAATAAAGGAGGAGGTAACAATGCTTGATAGGAAATGCACTCATTACCTTACTCATGTAGCTGTAACCCCTCTGTACACTATTTTTATAATTTAAAAACGTATTACGAAAAGAAATAGCCCAGTCATCCTTCTCATTCAGGAAGAGGTAACAATTAAAAATAATATTGAAAACATTTAAAAGTATTAATTGTCATGGTGAAACTCCTTTGTATAATTAATAGGTGCTGAAAAAGATTTAAGTCACAGAGAAAGTAAAACAAGTTATGTTGGCAGGTGGGTATCAGAAAGTGCTGAGGAATAAAGGGGAAGATAATTCATAAAAATCAAAGAATTGTTTTCATATATATACACATACACACATATATTTGTGTGAAAAATCACACAATGAAGCCTTCTGAAACTGTTTTCAGATGGAATAATGGGAAAGACATGGAAGGTGATTTTCATTAGTATATACTATATGTATGGAGATGACACTAACAACCTTTTGCGGCAAATAATATATGCTAATATATTAAAATTAAAACTAATAATCTATTTTTAGGTCCTGCAAATAGTTTTATTTTTAAAGCTCTGAAATATAAAAAGCTAAATTAGCTAGTGTGAAAGAATAACAAAGAAAATTCAATCGTGCAGATCCTCTTATGTCCTCTGCATAAATGACCAAGCCCAATTGCTGGAAAAGCTGATAATGTTCAGCATTTGTCATATGAATTTGGATGATCAAATAAAATCAATTGTTATTCTGTTCATTCATCCTTGACTGATTAGGCAATTCAAATGAGGAGAAGTCAGACAGGAGGTGATGTGCATATTAATGAGTAATGATTCAGGAAGTATTTCAACTGCACACTAGATTCTGAAAATAATTTTATAGCAAGTTGCTTGTAAACCTGTAGCAAACAAGGACAAATAGAAAAAAATGATATAGGGAAGGATAATCACATTTTTAACAGTTTAAAATAATTGTAAAGCTGTCATAAAGGGTGCTTATAAAACTATTAAAGTGGTCCAAGAGTATCCATGTGTGCATCATGTAATTTCAATGAACATTTTTAGGTCTATTTTTCAATCATAGTAATCTGTGGTTCACAGATCATTTGCTCAAGTGTTATATCTTTGCTAAGGCCCAGGGATTTCAACTGTGCAGTTTCTGAAAATGTTCATGTATCTTAACCATTAGACCCTCAAATTACCGTAAGTATTTTGGATCTTTCAGGCATTCATGTGTTGGTTGTTCAGGGTAACTCTGTCAGGGACCAATATAACCAAATGTAAGAGACTCCTAGATATTCTGCTTCTATTTGGATTTTCATTTGTACCATTTTATCAAAGTTGAAAATCAGAACCAGTTTCTTCATGCCTTCTGATTCAGGTGTATGAATTACTTAACTATATATTTCTTACTTTTTGTTCTCCTTGTTCTACATCTTCTTATTCCAACTGAGTCTTGTGTTTTCAATCCAGATTGATTACTGTAACTGTTTTCTTATTGTTTCATTGCTTAATTAATAACCCGACTTTAAGCAGAGGTAAGATAATGAAGCTTAAGATTTATATATTTGTTTATTTATTTAATTAATTTGTACAGCTTGGAATCAAACTCAAGATCTCAAGCCCCGAATCACTTTCCTTAACCCAAAGTTTAAACTAGAAAGCTTATCAACAAATTTGTGTTGGTCCCTTTGCAGACCCTTGGAGATGTCCTAAAAATGTATTTTCTTTTCTCTATCTTTTTTTTGTATGCCATGGGGCTCAAACTCCTCTTTTTCTCAAGGCTAACACTCTGGCACTTTGAGGCCCAGTGCCACTTTTAGTTGTCTGGTGGTTAACTGGAGATAAGAGTCTCATCCTTGAGACATTTTTTTTTGGTTGGTAGTGGGCTTGAACTCTGGGTCTGGGAACACTGTCCCTGAGCTCTTCAGTTCAAGGCAAGTGTTGTACGACTTGAGTCACAGTGCCACTTTCATTTTTCTAGTGGTTAATTGAAGATAAGAGTCTCATGGACTTTCCTGCACTGGCTGGTTTTGAATTGTGATCTTCAAATCTCAGCCTCCTGAGTAGTTAGGATTATAGGCATAAGCACATGAATTTCTTTTTATATTGTGAAAATACTGTACAGAGACGTTACAATTACATGGGCAAGATAATGAGTACATTTCTTATCAAGCATTGTAGCCTTCTCCTTTGTCTCCCCTTCCCATCCCTTCCCATCCTCCCTCGCCCCCCCCCACCCAGTCCTCCCCGCCCTCCTCTCCCCCCCTCACCAAAGTTGTAAAGTTCGTTTTTGACATAATAACATTGTTGCAATGGGTCCACCTGTATCCCTATTTAAACGATTTGTTTTTCCCCTTCCCCTCCACAAATTGTACAGACATCAAATACAGTGAAAGCAGGGGTTATATTTCTTTTGTTTTTGAGAAAGTTTAACTACTTTTTGTCTGGAATTAGAGTTCCTCCTGCCTCTGCCTTCCAAGGAGCCAAGAGTACAGACCTCTGACTCCATGCTGAGCTACTGTGGACATTTTTTTCACCTATCAGTTTAGCAAAAATGTGAAAAGTTGGACATAGGAATTTATCAGTTCTCAGTTTTTACAATATTTGCAATTTTCTATGTATATAATATTCTACTTCTGAAATCATGGTGAATACAATTTCTGCCCCTTCTGAATTAAAGCATGGCATGTGCTTCATTTTAGTCCATAAAATGTGAACAGAATTAACATGTCTCATCTTCATCTGGGTTAAAGGATTTATTTTGTCCATTGTGGGGCGCTGTCCCTTAGCTTTTTCACTCAAGACCAATGGTCTACCACTTTGAGCCACAGGTCCACTTCTGGCTTTTGAGGGGTTAATTAGAGATAAGAGTCTCACAGACTTCCCTGCTTAGGCTAGCTTAAAACTGTGATCCTCAGATCTCAACCTCCTGAGTAGCTAGAATTACAAGCATGAGCATCTAACACCCAGCTATACACTGAATATTATGATTACATTTGCTCACCATTTTCTTCTCTATTCAGTTTCCCTTTCTCCAGTTGACCTCTCCCTACCAACAACATGTTTTTTTTCTTGGTATTCATTTTGTCAAACTATAAGTTACACCATTGCAATCCTCCCCTGTGCATGCAAATTTCAGTCAATATATTTGTGTATGTATGCATATGATTCTGTATGTTTGCATATGCTTATAATTTAATCCTAATTTCCACATATGTGAGAAAACATGCCTCCTTTGACTCTCTGACCCTGACACTTCACTTAACATCATTTTATTTTCATATCCATTTATTTTCCCTACAGATAATGTGCTATTATTTTTCATGGTGGATAAGTAAAATTATATACACACATGTGCACACATATATTACATTTCCTTTATTCATTTTAAGGGCATCTGGGTTGTTACTGCAACTTGGCAATGGCAAAGAATACATCTGTGAACATAGTTTTGCAGAAGGATTTTCTAACTTGTAATCTGTTGGATAAATGTCCCAAAGTGATATCATTGGAACATAGGTTAGTTTTATGCTTAGTTTTTGGAGATATTTCCAAACTGCTTTCCAGAGTGGTTGAAGCAGTTTACATTCCCATCCATAGTATACTAGAATTCCTTTTTTCTACATTTCTGCCAGTACTTATTGTTCATTTATATAATGATGGCCATTTTTACTGGGATGAGAGGGAAACTCAGTATTATTTGCATTTCTTTCATGGCCACAAATGTTGAATATTTTTTATGTACCTGTTAGTCATTTTTACTTTACATGAGAAGTTATTTTGGTCCTTTACCAATTTATTAAATGAGTTATTGATTCTTTGAGGGTTTAGTTCTTTGAATTTTTATATATTATGCATATTGGGCCCTTCTCTGACATATAGCTGGAAAAAATCTCCCATTTTTTAGAAGTTTTTATTGTAAATTACTCTACAGAGGGTTACAGTAAGGTAATGAATAAGGTAATGAGTACATTTCCTATCAAACATTGTTGCCATTTTTGTAGGCTGTCTTTAGCTTAGTTATTATGTCTTTCACTGTGCAAGGACATTATATCTTGATGCAATTACATTTGTCAGTTCTCTCTCCAATTGCTGAAGCCCTAGAAATCTATTCAAAAAGGTCCTGCCTGGGCCAATAAGATCTAATGTTTCTCTTATTTCATTCTGTAGTAATTTCAAGATTTCAGATCTTACAGTGAAGTCTTTGATCAATTTTGAGTTGATATTTATACAAGGATACAGAAAGGGATCCAGTTTATGTCTTTTGCTAGTACATTTCCAGCTTTCACAATGCCACTTGTTTAAGAAGAAATCCTCTTCCCAACATGTATCTTTGGTCCCTCAGCAAATATCAGCTGGCTGAAAGCATTGAGGTATATTTTTGGGTTATCTAGTCTATTTCAGTGGTTTCCAGGCAAATTTTTGTGCCACTATGAAGCTGTTTCTGTTATTATAGCTCTGTAGTACAGAAAAGCAATAAACACAGTACAACACATTGACAGAACTAAGGAAAAGAATCGCATAATCATCTCAACTAATGCAGAAAAGTCTTGGCACTACTGGGGATTAAACTCAGGTCCTGGAGCTTGCTTGACAAAGTGCTCTACCACTAGAGCAATGTCTACAGTTAAATCAGAGATTAGTTGTTTGGTGAAAATGGAAACAAACAAGAACTGATTGGGAGAAAGTAAGTATCCTCCGATTTTCAAAGATTTTAGAGGATTCTTGAGTTTCTTATGGCACATGAGATATAATTTAATATTAGTTTTTGTTTTTGTTTTAGTTGTTTACTTTTGACCAACATTTAAAGAAAGTATGGACTGAAACAGCAGGAACACTTGGACAGCAAAGTAACACTTGAATTGTTTCTCCCTGTTTTGTTGTTTAACATTTTAATTAGAAAAAAACTGATAGCTTCATACCATCTACTCATAATTGCAAGACAGAATAAAGTTAATCTGTCTTTGACAGTAGTGTAGATATATGGATCAGTTACTTTTTTCTCACATATCATCATTTCCAATTAGAAATTGATTATTTTGCCATCTGCTGGTGGTTCAAGTTTATAATCCTATCTACTCAGGAAGCTGAATTCTGAGAATCATGGTTCAAAGCTAGCCCTGGCAGGGAAGTTTGTGAGACTCTTACCTCCAAAAAAAAGGCAGAAGTGGAGCTGTTATGTCTAAGCAATAGAGCACTGCCAGATAGGAGTAAAAATGCTCAGAGACAGCACTCAGGGTCTGTATTCAAGTCCTAGAACTAGAACCAAAAACAAAAAAACAACTAAATAAATAGATAAAATTGGTTGCTTCATGACAAGAGCTAGAGATTTGATTCTTTGGCTTTAGCGGGTCATTCTTAAAGCCTTTCACTGGCCTTTGGCAGCTCTCCTAGGACAGCATCTTACTTGTTATCAGAATTACTCTTGCTTTATTTATTTTACTTTCTGTTTGTTTGCAACAGAATAGGAAGCTTTTCTTCACAGAATGTCTAGTATTGCTTAATAGTTAAATAGTTCAGGTGTCCTAAAAGTTGTGTTTAAGTAGTTCAGGTGTCAAATTCAACATCATTGAGCAAATTATCAGCATACAGAGAGGCTAGCACCTTTACTAAGACACATTTGGCAAGAGAATTTATTAATAAGATAAAAATCAAAATTATCATTTTATCTAGAGCCTGGTATACAATTTTCTTAGATGAACGGAGAGGATGGATGATTGGAATAACTGGGAGGATACTCTGATTTTACAAACCGTGGAAGGAAACTCTAAGAAGGCATCAGTTCTGAATCATTGAGTCAAGAATTATAAAACAAATGAGAATAATTTAATTCTGCATTCTTAATAATAAAAAGATAATTAAGGATCATTTATACTCTTGTTCTTGGGATAAGTGTTTTAATGTATTTATACTTATGTAAATGTGTTCTTAGTAGCATGTTACCTATTTAGAGGATTTCTGTTTCCACATCAAATTTTGCATTATTCTCCTGACATCTGTAATAATCTAGATGATACCCTTTATGTCAATGAAACACTTTATTTCTTTATTCATAAATGCTCTTTTAAGGTTTTAGTATTTTGACTAATGCTCTCATGTATGTCTTTCTACATGAAATATTTTGGCTTTGTTTCAAATGAGATAATGATATACTTTTTTTTCCTTCCTATTTTATAAATCTATCCAGATGGTCTGAAATATAGGTTTTAGATGTGTTTACAATAATGTACACTTGAACAGGAGTGTTAAGGACATAATTTGCTTTTTACTTAGTAATTTTTGATATTTTAATTTTTGTCATTATTAGCTATGTGTTCTTCAAGATATTAAACTCATTGGTCTTAAATATTGCTTCTTCTTTTTTTAATTTAATTTAATTTTATTTGTGAACATACTGTACAGAGGGGTTACAATTACATGGGCAGGATAATGCGTACATTTCTTACCAAGCATTGCAGCCTTCTCCTTTGTTTACCCTTCACATCCCTTCCCAGCCTCTCCCCTCCTCCCCCCAATCCCAATCCTTCTCCTTCCCCCCCCCCATTTTCCCCTTCCCCCCCACCCCCCAGCACCGACATTGTAAAGCTCGTTTTGGACATGACAACTTGTACTTCTCATTGTTGCAACAGGTCCACCTGTATCCTTAAACAACTGGCTTTTCCCCATCTCCTCCACAAATTATACTGACATCAAATATAGTGAAAGCAGGGGTTATACTGTGGGGGAAGGGACATACAAAGCAACAAAGAGATAATCTTATAAATGCGTTAGAAACACATGCATGAAAGAAAAAAACATTAATGGAATTCTATGCCTCCATCAGAAAGAATGACATTGCCCCATTTGTTAGGAAATGGAAAAACTTGGAAAAAATTATATTAAGTGAAGTAAGCCAGGCCCAAAGAAACATAGGTCCCATGGTTTCCCTTATTTGCAATATCTAGTAGATGTATGAGTCAAGCGGAAAAGGTCAAATATTGCTTCTTGTAGCATCCTCTATAATGACTTTCTCTTCACATTTGTACCTGAGTGTTCTGATTTACTGTTTTACTGGCAAAGATCCTACCTATGTTTAATGGCTTTGCTTACATGTTCTCTTATATAGGTTGATTACATTTCTTCAGCACATGCAAACAAACGGTTACTGTAGCCACTGCCACAGGACACAGTCAAATCCTGCCTCTCAGAGGAAGATAAATTTGGAAAGGAGAACCTAAAGGAAATACTAAAATGCCTGTATCAGATGTGGTTTTATTCCTTTTTGTCAGCAAGAAATATGAAGAGTTAGCTTAGCAAAAAAAGTCAGCAAATTAACAAAAGTTTTACCAAGTTCAGATCTGCCTGTAGCAAGGAGCAGTGAGGAATTCATTTTAGCATTGATGACAGAGGCTAAACGTGACAATGACAGGCAGAAATTGCCATCCCACATCAACTAATAATCAGAGCCAAATGATTACCTTGGCCTCTAGGAAAAAATTCTAGAATATTTTATTCCCTAATGAATTTTTAGCCATACCTGTAATTTATTAATATTTTCCTTTTGACCATTAGTTAGAATTGGGGCTAGAAATAGATGTAAAGGTGAGTTACCGGACACATAAATGGAATAGTGTTTTAAAAATAAAAACATTGGAAGGGAATCTTATGACACAGTTATGCCAATGTTAACTTATAACTAAAAGATATATTCCCAAAAGAAAATAAAATTTCAATCTGAGAAGATAAAATATAGACTCACTAGAAGATTTAATTAGAAAAAGGAACTCTTAGAAAGACAATTCTACTTATAAATGGCTTCACTAGTAATTTCTGTCAGTCTTTTACAGAAGAATTGGTAAAAATTCTTCACAAAATCTATGAACTATAGAAAAAGTTAAACTGCTTTCCAACTAATTTTATATTTAGTGATTATTCTTATATCCAAAGTATAAAAATTAAGAAAAGAACTATAAAGCAATATACTTTATAAATATGAAAACAAATGTTCTCATCAAGAATGTGCCACAAGAATTCACAAATATGTAGAACATGTTATCCACCAGAACTATGTGAAATTTACCTCTGTAATATAAGGGTCACCTACCATCCAGCAACCAACAAATGTAATATACCATATTCATCATGCAAAGAAAAGAAAAAAGCCGTAGTCGTCTAAAAAGTCCAACAGAAATTGAGGCAAAAATAAAATAAACACATAGCCAACACAGTAACAAAAGGTGACTTCTTCAATCTGATAAAGTATATCAATGAGAAAATCAGAGTTAATATTGCAAAAGCAACATTTCTTCCTTAAAATCAGTAAAAGACAGAATGCCTATTGGTCCTCTTATATTCAGCATTATAGGGCATGTTCCAGACAGGAAAACTGATCATGAGAAAAAACATAAAAGTTACCTAGAAAGCAAAACTTAGACTATGCCTGAAAATGGCAAGATCCTAGTAGATTAAACTCAAATAATAAAAAAAAATCTATAAAGTTGTAAGATACAGGATCCATACAGATATAATATTACACAGTGATTGCCAAATATAAACCTTCCAAAATGAAGTTTAGTACACAAACCATTTAGAATATCCTCAAAAACTTACGAATATAAGGAATAAGTGTAAGACTTATTAAAACTTATAAAAATGTTGAAAGTAAGGGAGATACAAAAATAGAAATAATAGCTCATATTCATTAATTGAAAATCATTGTATGGTGTTGTCAACAGAAATCCAACTTAAATTGCATGATAGATGGCTTCTATTTAAAATACTAAATACAGACAGACACTGGGTGGTTCATACCTGTAATCCTAGCTACTTGAAAGGCTGAGATTTGAGGATGTGGTTTAAAGCCAGCTGGGACAGAAAAAATCTTAGAAATCCTTATTCCTTATTAACCAGTGAAATACCAGACTAAAGTAATGGCTCAAGTGGTAAAACATCAGCACAAGCACAAGGCCTTGAGTTCAGTTCCTAATATTGGTGCACATACATTGCACACATGTATCACCTTCCTAAAAATACAGGATATATACTATTTTGAAAATGAAATTATAGCAAAAATTTGATTAAGCAATTATAAACCAAGAAAAGCTAAAATTGCTTATAAAGTAGAATTCAGAAAGAAGGCAAGGAGTTTATATACTGGGACGGACAGACATTTGTTTTCATCAATAACATAGTCTTCAAATATCTAGCACAGTATCTGACAGAATTCTGTACAATAGATAAATCAATATTGAAATTGGAGACCTAACCCAGGCTACTAAAAATGATAAATCAAATATGAGGAGATCTATAGCTGATCGGAATATTAATGAATAGTGAGCTTAATCATAGGAAAGTGATGAAGAGCAATTCCAAGTTTGGGGGATGTCCAGAGATAAAGAAGACTGAGTAGCTGGTCACAGAATCATTGATTAAAGCAACAAGACTACCTGGAAATAACTATAAGTGAGGCCTTTAATCTCTTACAGACATGGTATATAAAAGGGTCTAAAACTGCAGACAGCACCAATTGTTGCATGTTCCATTCCTCCTCTTCTACAGAATAATGTTCTACCCAAGGGTCAGGTGGACCAGCGCAAACACAGTAGCTGTCTCACAGTTGAGGAACTAAAGGCTCACACAGTCAGGTTGATCTAAACACTGCTGCGAGGGAAAAGGAAGGGAAAGGTGTCACAAAGAACTGATTGATCAGTTAGAGTGTGGAAAAGTGTCTTCAAGATTTTCTAACACAGATATGTCTTGTCCAAGGATACAGATGTGCATGAAATCAAGATGGGTCAAGAATTTTGTATCTTTTATTACAACTCCCGGTGTCATTCACTAGTGGTACACTTATATGGTATAGAGAAAATATCTTTCCCTCATGAAGTTGGCTGACAAAAACCTTACTAGTTACCTGAGGTTGTGCATAAAAAATTATGCTAAGTTATTTAGTATGCCCTGAAATTCTTAAGCACGTAACCCAGAGTCAAACTGCTTGGATTTTTACCACAATCCTTAGCTCTGACCCAGATTAGCAATGGACTGTGAGTGAGTTACTGATCAACAGTTCTGCCATTAGTTTTCCTTTTTTGCTAAATGTAAATAAATTTGCTATAAGGAATCATATTAATATATTTTATATATAGAAAGAGTACATGACACTAAATATATGTTGTATTTGTTTATGCTTGTACATATAGAGAGGCAGAAACACAACACCTACTTGCAAGTATCCTCCTATAGATTGCATATATAAATGTATACATAGTTTTCTTGTATTTTGATGTATTTGTATATATATTCACATATATACATGTGCACACATGTATGATTTTTGCATCTAACAGGTGAATGTATGTATTCTTATATTCAAATGGAATGTTATAAAATGGAATATTATAAAATTTGATCATGTAGCAAGCCATGCTTCAAATGTCTCTGTTCACTTCACATTGGCTAGGAGTCAGTCATATGACCACAAGAGTGCCTGGCAAATATCTTCCATCCAAATACTTGGAAATAAGGGGAATCATTTTTGGGAAGCTAGAATCCCTTTTTTACTTTATTCTTCTCAGTTTCTATATGTGAATATTTTTTTGTTTTACAAAACTAACATTCATTTTTGTCACCAAAACACAAATATGAAACTTTTATCCAATACTATATCACAAAGTCAAGGACCTTGAAGGATATAACTTTTTTCCATCAAGAACAAATATGGCTATTTCTGGTCCAATAACATAAAAATCATAAAGACACTATTTGTTGCTCTCATCTTACTCAATGCCTAATCATAGAGCCTGGAAGAGCCTATTTATCTTTAAAAAGGAATCACATTCAGAAAAAGGAGGAAATGGAAACACATTGAAGTCACTAACTGACCCCAATAATGTTGTTTCATAAAATGAGAAAGAAAAACTTTACCCTGAGTGTCAGCAGATTTTAAAATCAGATCTTAAATGTTTCTTGTTCTTTTTTTATTTTCTTTTTTCTGTTCCTTATCTTTCCTCTCCCCTCCCCTCCATTCCCCCCCATCTCCCTCTCCTCTTCCCTCTGCTTCCCTTCCCTCCCTCCCTCCCTGTCTCTCTCTCTTTCTCTATTTCACTCTTTCTTTCTTTCTTTCCTTTCTTTCTTTCTTTCTTTCTTTCTTTCTTTCTTTCTTTCTTTCTTTCTTTCTTTCTTTCTTTCTTTCTTTCTTTCTTTCTTTCTTTCTTTCTTCTTTCTTTCTTTCTTTCTTTCTTTCTTTCTTTTCTTTCTTTCTTTCTTTCTTTCTTTCTTTCTTTCTTTTTCTTTCTTTCTTTCTTCTTTCTTTCTTTCTCTCTCTCTCTCTCTCTCTCTTTCTTTCTTTCTTTCTTTTTCTTTCTTTCTCTCTTTCTTTCTTTCTTTCTTTCTCTCTTTCTTTCTCTCTTTCTGTCTGTCTCTGTTTATCTCTCTCTGTCTGTCTCTGTTTATCTTTCTGTTTGTTTCTCTGTCTCTCTCTCTTTCTATCATTTCCCACCACAGTGCTATGGCTTGAACCCTGGGCCTGGCACTTTTGTGCTTTTGACCTTTTGTGCTCAAGGCTAGCACTCTGCCATTTGACCAACAGCTCCACTTCTGGCCTTTTGAGGTTAATCGGAAATAAAAATCTCATGGACATTCCTGCTCACCTGGCTTTGAATCACTATTCTCAGATCTAAGCCTCCAGAGTAACTAGTATTATGGGTATGAGTCATTGGCCTCTGGCTTAAATCTCTTTTATAACCTGGAATGTTTCTTCTTATGTCTTATCCCAATGAACAAATTCAATGAGAACACTGGCAAGTGTGTAACTTCAGTGATAAGTAAGAAATACTGCTCATTACTTTTGGTTTGAAAATTCAAAAACTTCTTCAGGAGACAGAAACAGCTGGAGGATGAAATCAGGAAGATTCCTATTTTTGTCCAGTTGAGGTAAAAATGTTTGCAAGATTCCATCTCAATGGAAGAAATCTTGGTGTGAATTGCATATTTGTTTTTGTACTGATGGGAAAGCATAAATTGGAGAATCTCAATTTCAGTGAAAGTAAGGCAAAAGATGAAGCCTTCTTTCCAATCACCAGTACAAAATAAATGCCCTGAGTCAAAACTAGTATCAACACAAAAACAACACCAACCAAACAAGAACAGCAACAAAACTGAGAACATAATACTGTATTCTTCAGTGGTAAAAATCCAGTAAAAACATAGTAAACTTCAATTTGTGTCTATTCCAGTTCCCAAAGCAAAGTTATGTTGCAAACATTGTTTTAAAATCTTTCCATGTTTATTCTCTCTGTTCCCGTCTCTCCCTTAAAGAGAGGCTAAAGGGAATTATTAAACACCTGACTTTACAATAATCCATGTGGCTGTATTCTTTCTACTTTCTTTGATTGATAATTGAAAATTGGTCAGCTTTATTCAGAAAGACACTGTGCTAAATCAAGCATACTCAACAGTTACTTTCTGGCTCTTTGGGACTGCTTTCTATAAAGTAACAAGTTTCCTAAGCACTTGGTCTACTTTTGATATTATTATAGGAACTAATGTCTGATTTTAAATTACCTTCTTTAGTTGTCTAAAGGGATTTCATTTCAAAGTGTCCATTTATGTGTACAGAGTTCTCTCAATCGGACGGACTTGCCTGTTCCAACAACTAAAGTTTTACCACATACATATGAAATCTTTTTACATCTTTGATATAATTTATGACAAAATCAAGTAACATGTGTTAGACATTTGTTATATGCAAATTCTTTCTTTTCTTTTTTATTTTTTATGTAGATCTTTATTGTAAAGGTGATGAACAGGAGGATTACAGTTATATAAATAAGATAATGAGTACATTTCTTTTTAAACACTATTACCCTGTCTCATTTTCTCCCACTTACCCCTCCCTACTTCCCTCACCCCCCCCCAAGTTGTATAGTTCATTCCAACATAGTGTCAAGTGAGTATCGTTGTTTCATTAGTTCATCCTTTGTCCTTCTGTGATCCCCTTTCCCTCCCATGGAACAGATGTATACTTTGTCTTGTATATAAAACAGATGCTTATATACAAGACAAAGTATACAGAAAAAGAAAACAGAAAAATATAGAAATAATTGCTTATAGGATATAATAAGAACGTCTTGTTTCCAACTCTTGGAGTTCATGTTATTAAGCTTCATTGTAGATGGTCCTATGCACTTAGCTGTTGGGCTATTGTGATCCCTTGTTAAGACTATCACAGACATATCCAATCTATTACAAATGAGGGAAACCATGCAACTTACTTTTCTTTGGGCTTGGCTTACTTTGCTTACTATGATTTTTTCCAGATCTTTCCATTTCCTTATAAATGGATTGGGGGGGGCGAGGGGAGGATGGGAAGGGATGGGAAGGGGAAACAAAGGAGGAGGCTACAATGCTTGATAAGAAATGTACTCATTATCTTGCCCATGTAATTGTAACCCCTCTGTACAGTATTTTCACAATAAAAAATTTTGAAAAAAAATAAATGGGGCAATGTCATCCTTTCTGATGAAAGCATAGAACCCTATTGTGTATTTCTTTACTTTTTTTTTTGACACTACTGAGGTTTGAATGCACAGCCTTGTGTTGCCGAATAAGCACTCTACTACTTACACTATTCCTCCAGCCCTGTTTTAGTTCAGCTTTTATTTTTCAAAATGAAAATGAATCTTGCAATTTTACTTGGAGCCAGTATGAATGTGTTATTTCTACCTTCATTTGCCATGAAATTGGGGCAGGTATGAATAAAGTCTTTCTACTTCCATTTTTCATGAAATTGGAATTACAGCCTGGCTTATTGTCTGAGATAAAATCTCATTAACTTTTGCCTACACTTATATAGAACCCAAATCCTCTCTACCTCTCACATGGATGGGATCATGGGCATAAACTACCATACTCAGCCCTATGCCATTTAACTTAGGTACTAATTCCTTATTGTTGCACCTGAAGCATAGATTTTTTAAAAAATTGTATTAGGTAGAAGGCCAGCTTTCCTATGACTGTTTTGCTACTAATTAAATGTCGTTTTTTTCTACAATCTGTAGGAAAAGCACAATGTATATGCTTGGCCCCACACCCCCATTTACTAACATACATATCAGATAGGCCAACAGGACATGACGTCTAAACCGAGAGAAAACTACAAAATTGTATTTGTGGGGTGGGCACATTTTCACGTTAGGTTTCTAAGTACTGGACATTAGTAATGACCTATGCGAAAGCAAAGATAATATCTTGAGAACTTAGAGTAAAATGAATTTCATCTCCTGCTTATGGTGTTTCATTTACTAAGTAGTGGCCTTAATGATTAAGCAGGAACAAGGTATGGTGGAACATCTATTTATTCACAACATATGCCAGGCTGAGGCAGGAAGACTAGGCTGAGCTACATCTTACATAAGACATTTTCTCAAAAACAAACATATGAACAAAAGTAAATAATAAATATACCATCTGTGGTAACTATGCATTATATTTGATGTCATCTAGTAAGCTTTATTAAAAATGTATACTCTCAGTTAAATTACAGTTTGATTTAAATTTAATAGCATTTAAGGATTTACAATAAACAGTAATAACAGTAGTATTTTCTATTTGTCTATGAAAGGTCTTTATAATTTTAAGTACTACTAATAAAAGACAGCAGCTTGCAAGTGAAGTAGCTAGTTTTCAATTAAGATAAGATAAAGGTACCAGGTAATTTCCTAAGGTTTAAAGTGCCATGAAGAAAAATATCTTAAAGAAAACAAACTCTTTGAGTTGACTAGTAGGACAAAGTAGAATACCATCATAGTTCTCCTTAGATAACTTTTAAAGAAAAAGAAGATACAAAATTGGAAAAATTTTTAAAAGGTGTTGGTTTTGTGGTCTCTGAATACAGAATCTTCTTTTTTTTTAAGGCCTGTTCACAGAACAATGCATGAACACAACATTGTGTGGAATATGTTAAAGACAGTTCCTGATTTAAGCTCTCACCTAGAAGATGAACATCTGAAAAAACTTAGTAGGAAAGTCACTTCCCAAACCTGGGTCAAAGGCAGCACAGGTAACAAACAGATGAATGTAGAGTATGATGAATGTATTGGCAATTGAAATGCATGTATCTGTGTCAATTTCTCTATCAAAATATTCACCATTTCACTTGATGTGTTGAAAATGTACTATGTGGATGTTTTTCATCTACAAGGTTGTAAATGAAATGGATAGCATTGCTCACTCTATTATGTAAAGATTATGATAAACACTTTCAGCACACATTCAGATTGGCAGGGTATGCATTGACACCCTTACTGCTGGGCTCAACTCTGACAAGTCCTGGCTTAAGGAAGCCTGAGATGAGATTCAAATTAATTTCCAATAATCCAGTAGTGGTGTACTAGCATGTGAACCACATTTTGAGCAGTTTTTACTGCAATTAATATTTACTTATTTATTTATATATTTTTTTCAGATAAGGGGTAGGTTTATTCATCGTTCTGGCTGGCACCAGGCCATGTTGGCCCTCCACAGGGCTGGGAAAGGCCTGGAAAAGAGAGCTGGGAAAGAGAGAGAGCTGGGAAAGAGAGAGAGCCAGGAAAGAGAAGAGAGCCGGGAAAGAGAAGAGAGAGCTGGGAAAGAGCTAGTAAAGAGGGCATCTGGGCCTGGGCTAGGCCTTATCTAGGGTATGGGCGGAGAAAGGTGTGGCCACAACAAATTCAGATGTGACCTCAGCGGATGCAGATGTGACCTCTTCCAGGTGTGCCAGTTGCCTAGGTCATGCAGGTACTGGGTGGAGACTTTGCTGCGAGGAGGGTAGAGTCTGCTCGCCATCCAGGAGCGGACCTTACATTCTAGCCTTTTAATAATCATGAAATAGGGCACAGATTCTCTCTGGCTACTTCCTGTTGACAAGGGGCATTGACATTAGGGGTAAAAGGCTGGAATTTGGTCCCCTCCCAGAGAAGGCAGTGAGCAGCAGCTGTCCCTTGGTGGCGTGAGTCCTTAGATGAAGTCTAGAGAAGTCTCATGAGGTATTGAGGGGGCTACAAAAAAAATACTAGAGAGCAAATAAATGGCAAGAGGAAGGACTTGAGGTAGAGAAGTCAGGTAACAAAGGCAAATATATAAATTCCTGTCCAGTTAATAGGTAGACAGGTATGGACACTAGATGGGCAGGCTTCTTACTTCTATTGACCTCCCGGCTCTGGTTAATTTAGAAAGGGCAGGCACAAAGTGGCTGATGTGACATCATCTCCTCTTACTCCTGTCCATGTTCCCTTGTTCCCCAGACTGGCTGAGTCTAGGTGCTCGTTGCTGGGATGGCTTGTATTCAAGAAGGTTTGAACTCAAGGCCTGGGCACTGTCTCTGAGCACTTCTGCTCAAGGCTAGCACTGAACCACTTTGAGTTATAGTACCACTTGCAGTGTTTGCTGGTTAATTAGAGATAAGAGTCTTGAGCCATGCTTCCAGCCTGGCTCTTTGCAGGTTAGTTGGGAGATGGAGTCTTAGGAACTTTTCAGCCCAGAGTGGCTTTGAACTGCAATCTTTGCCACAAAAAAAACCCCTTTATTATTTCCAACAAGGAGATCAAATAGAATAGAGCTTACCTGGTCCTTATCAAGAATTAACCAAGAAATATTCTGCAATGACAAAACTCATTTGATGTGAGAATCTTAACACAGATATGCCCAATGTTTATAATGGGAGCAATATTGGAGCAACCTGCATGGCCTTCAGTCTATTCTATGGAATTCTAGGCAGTAATGGGAAAGAATATCTTTCTCTCTGTCTCTTTCTTTGTCTGTCTGTCTGTCTGTCTGTTTGTCTGTCTGTCTGTCTCTCCTTAACTTTCTATGGCAGAACTGGGGTTTCAATGGATCTATATGTACCATGAACAAACCCTAAAGACAACAAATTGAAATAGAAGAACTGTAGAATTATATACATATAAAAATCTAAAAGTATGTATACATTAAATATGCACATTATAAATATATATACTATTCATATACAATATATAAGTTGTGTAAAAGTGGGTCCAGAAAGACATTACAAGAATACACATTTTAAATTGTTGCCTTATAAAGAAGAAAAGACTTGAGGATGCTATAATTTGAATGTCCCTCAAGGATATAATGTGATTAAAGATTTAGTCCCTAGGGAGGTGGTGGAACTTTGGGAAGTGGATAATTTTGGGAGGTCCTTAGGTCATTGGGGCATAGGGTAGTTCTCAGGCCACTTCAGGATCATTACCAAAGGAGAAACCTGGCCTCTCCCATCTTTCTCCCTACTTATATTTGGACATCATTTCCACTCTCATCTATGTCACACTGTTCCCCCATGATGTGCCATCACAATGTGCCTTCCTAGAGGCCAATAATATTGGGATGTCCAGCCTTGAGACACCAAGTCTACACATTGTTATATATATATATATATATATATATATATATATATATATATATATATATATATACATATACATATATATATTCTCTTAAAAGGTAAAAGTTTCAGGTATTTTGTTGTAGTAATGAAAACTGACATGAGGGCAATACTCATCCCTTCTACAAATCCTTTTGGTTTAATTTTCCACAACAAATGTAGATTCATGTATTAGTATTTGTAATTAGCCATTTGGCTTTTTTTCCTAAGGAAGTTCTAAAATTCCAATTGGCAGCCACAGTCTTTTCTGATAACATTTTACTAATCCATTTACTATTGAAACATGAAATTTCAATAACAAAATTTATGAACCTCAACTTGATTATATCAAGTAGAATATTTCAACTTGCATTTCAACACCTTTAGAAATTACCAAGTGTGCATTTACTCCTCCATGTTGCACAATCTTTCTCTTGAGTTTTTAAGATATGTAGTTCTGACAGCACAGATCAGTTTCACTATCAAAGCTGTCAACTCATTAAATACCTGAGCTCTTTGTTCATTCAACTTACTGAACAAGCCAAATTAGGTATCTGTCTCGCTCCTTTCTCCTTTATTCATGTATGCCATTTCCCTCCCTCTGGTATTATTTAAATTATCCCCCCCCAGTAGCCCCTCATCACCAGGCTGCTGCCTTCAATCTGCTTCAGGGGCGGTCCTTTCTCTGGTGCAATCCCACACAGCTGTTCTTACTTTCTGGTCTCCTGTCTGACTACTAGGTCTTTAGAAATGCTTTATTAATAAGAGGAAAGTTTCCCAAACTTACCATTTTCCCCTTAGCCTTCTACCCATTGATTTTGCAACAATAAAATATGAAGAAACAATACCATGATTTTTATAGTCAATCAAATATATACACAGCACCTGTTTAAGTAATTATGATACTAGAACATATTATTATATTATTTAAGATTGTTATCTATAAAAATACTTATATAACTATATTAAAATGACAAACTAGTATTCATTGCACACAGGCATCTTCTGTATATGTTATATTAGCTATAGATACATTCATTGCTAAGAGCAAATGGTTTCATTGAATCTCATTTCATGGCCAGGGTGATGATACAGGATATTATTATAAGGTTCACAACCTCTTGAAAACTAAAAAAGTTAACTTGCTTGAGGCTTCACTGGATTCCACATCCAAATTTCATCTTTTACATTCATGCTATAGTGGAAGCCCATTCTTATAAGTTTTTCTCTTTCCTGTCTACACTAACATTACTGTTTCTTCAAAACCAATTATTCTTTATAGTATTATTTCTGTTCTGTTTTTATTTTTATTTTATTTTTTTGGTCAGTCATGGGGCTTGAACTCTGGGCTTGGGTGCCATCCCTCAGCTCTTCAGCCCAAGGCAAGTGCTTGAGCCACAGTGCCACTTCCAGTTTTCTGAGTGGTTTATTGGTGATAAGTCTCACGGACTTTCCTGCCTCGGCTGGCTTTGAACAGCAATCCTCAGATCTCAGCCTCCTGAGTAGCTAGGATTACTGGTGTGAGCCACTGATGCCCAGCTCTGTTTTTAAATTTTAACCTCTCTTATTCTTCTTTTGTGATGCTACATCTCAGAACCCTATGATTTCTTATTTGAATAAAATGTTATATCTAATTTTAATGCTGAAAATTTTTTATATATTTCAGCCTCACCTTTAACTTTTCTATGTGTTAACCAAGTCATATTTTAAATGCCATCTTCTTAAAGTAGAAATAGCAGAATTTTTAATTGTACTATACAAATCTCCAGGGAATATTCAACATCTAGTAAAGATTATTAGTGAACAATGTGATTCTTTTTTTTTAATTGTGAAAATACTGTACAGAAGGGTTACAAATACATGGGCAAGATAATGAGTATGTTTCTTATCAAGCATTGTAGCCTCCTCCTTTGTTTCCCCTTCCCATCCCTTCCCATTCTCCCTCACCCCCCACCCAATTCCTCCTCCCCCCCCCCCACCAAAGTTGTAAAGTTGGTTTTCTACATAACGACTTGTACATCTCATTGTTGCAATGGGTCCACCTGTATCCCTATTTAAACAATTTGTTTTTCCCTTCCCCTCCACAAATTATACTGACATCAAATACAGTGAAAATAGGGGTTATACTGTGGGGGAGGGACATATAAAGCAACAAAGAAATAATCTTATAAATGTGTTAGAAACAACAAGACCACACTAAAGCTACCAGCACGACTATGTTTATTGCAGCATTATTTACCATAGCTAAGATATGGAACCAACTCAGATGCCCCTCAGTAGATGAATGGATCAAGAAAATGTGATATATATACACAATGGAATTCTATGTCTCCATCAGAAAGAATGACATTGCCCCATTTGTTAGGAAATGGAAAGACTTGGAAAAACTTATATTAAGTGATGTAAGCCAGGCCCAAAGAAACATAAGTTCCATGGTTTCCCTTATTTGCATTAACTAGTATATGTCTGAGACAAGCAGAAAAGGTCAGATAAGTTGATGTAAGGGAAATGAACAAAGTGATTCTTTGTGTGTATATGTGTATGTGTGTGTGTTACTAAGGTTGAATTCAGGGCCTTATACTTGCTTTACAATTTGAGCCATGGTTCCAACACTTTTGCTTCCACTATGTTTTCAGTAATGTCTTGCTTTTGTTTCCATCCAACCTTGACTATGATCTGCCTTCTGGTATTACTGGGATGGTAGATGTGTGACACCATGTTTCATTTTTATTGGTTGAGATGAGGGATTTTGAATATTTTGCCCAAGCTAAACTTTAATCCTTCTGATCTCAGCCTACCTAGGGGTACAGGCATGAGCCAGCATGCCTAGCTCTGAGCAGTGTTTTACATACTGTTTATACACATGTATATATTTATATATTATTTTTAATACTTTTTATTGTAAAAATACTGTACAGAGGGGTTACAGTTTATATGAACAAGGTAATGAATACATTTCCTATCAAGCTTTGTTACCTCCTCCTTTGTTTTTTCCCTACCATCCCTTCCCTCCCACTCCACAACTACACTCCCCTTCAAAAATTGTACAGTTTGTTTTTCACCGTAGTGTCTTGTACATCTCATTATTATAATGGGTCAACTTGTATCCCTATTTAAGAATTTTGTTTTTTCCCTTCCCCTCCCTAAATTAGAGAAGTGTATATACAAGATGCAGGGCACTGACATCAAATATAGTGAAAATAGGATTATACTATGGGAGAGGAACATACAAAGAAACAAAAAAAATCACATGGTACATTATAAATACATTAGAAACAATAGCAAGAAAGAAAAAACCACTTGCGTTCCTGTCGTGAGTTCATTTCGCCTAATTGCTGTTCTGCTCATCACCAGACATATACCCATTGTTGATTATTAGACCTTATCCTTCATTGTGTACATACTTAATTCAGAAATTGATTACTCACAATTTCTTAGGCTTAACTTCTTTAATAGTAGTACATTATTTTTGATATGACATTTTGCAAGATATGTTGATATTATTGATACCCTTTAAGGTTTTTTAGTTTTCCCTACTCTTAACAGTGTGGTACTAAATAAATTCTTGCCTATACTAATTTTTACCTTTACTTTGAGTGTATGATAGACTTCTAAAATTAAAACCTGTGGACATATTCATGTCTTATGATCTATGCTGAGAAATTACAGAAAACATTTCATATTAGCATTATATAAGAATGTTAGTATCTCTTTCTTCTAAATTTTAATCATCAATAATTTAAATACTGAAAAATTATGGCTTACTTTTAATAATATGCATTGTCCTTTTAATTTAAGACTGACTATTTTTTCATTGGATATTGGAAACATAGTTCCAGTTTCTAATGGCTTTGTTAAGCAAGTGCTAAGCTGACTTTAACTGGATTTCTTAATATTTTTTCTAATACTGTGTCTGTGTTTCTAATGAACTTTATTGTTCACTATTCCTTGTCATTTTCTGTACATGGTTGGAGACAATTAGGAACATTTATGTTATTTGCCTTTATGTCATTTGTGTGTGAAGTAGTACTATGCATTGAACCTAAGTCCTCACATATGCTTGACAAGCCCTCTATCATTGAAGCCATTCCCCTAGGCTTTTTTGTAGTCTTTTATACTACTTTCTATATTACAAATGCTCCCTCCAATATCTATCAGTCAAAATTTTTGTACATTTTAAGATCCATTATGAATGCCATATTTTCCATAAAATAATTTTATATTTTTCTCCTAAGGACTAAAATCTTTCTTTATATCATTCTTTATCCCTGTTTGAGGATACTTGCCTTATGATCTCTTTTAGCTTGATTGTATGCCTAGTGATTTCTGTTGAGTAGTAGATATTTTTGTTCAAGGGACAGGAAGTATTGTTGTAAAACTGTTCCCATGCAAAGTCTATGTTCAAAATAAAATAAAATATTTTATACCCATTCTTGCTCGCTTTAAGACGATACTATGTGTATTTTTTTTTTTTTTTTTTTATTTGGGTCCGGTCGTGGGGCCTGAACTCTGGGCCTAGGCACTGTCCTTCAGCTCTTCAGCTCAAGGCTAGCACTCTACCACTTGAGTCACAGCGCCACTTCCGGGTTTTTTCTTTTTGCTTATGTGGTGCTGAGGAATCGAACCCAGGGCCTCATGCATGCAAGGCAAGCACTCTACCACTGAGCCAACTTCCCAGCCCATGTATATTTTTTATTCTTAAGATATATATCCAACTTTGTTTGTGGATTGTTTTCCACAAAGTAGAGCAATATTTTAAGAAAGATTATTCAACTTGTGCCTTAAAATGTTGCTTGCAATATGGTTTTTAAGGGCAATAACCCTATGCCTCACAGTGTTTCTAAAAAACTAAAAGCCATGAAAAGCCATTTGTTGTTTTTTATTATGTTTTCTCTGGAATTATTTATTTATCCCTATAAAAAGGATTCTATACATCAACTTTTCTAGCTAAAATTTATATAATTTTGATATTTGACTCTGTTCCCAAATAATGTACCGAGGAGGAAATTGCTGCACAAAGACTTTATCTCATTCCTCACAGAGAAATTCTAAGTAAAAACAAACCAAAACCAATGAATTGGTCTCCAAATATCTGATAAACTTCTTTGGAGAGAAATTAGTAAACTCTGATTCATTCAACAAGTGTCTGCAGAATGCCCCAAATCATTTAGGATTTCATTGGCTTGGGGCTGAAAGCAGTAAGTACAAAGAGTTCCTTCTCTCATAAACGTAGGCTATTTGGCAGGAATTGACAATGAAAAGTGCCATGACAGAATTCTGTGAAGAGAATTCCCCAAGGATGGTGTTAATTATGCTGGATGAAAGCAGGCCAGAGGTCAGGAAAAGCTCTCCTGCTAGATAACACTTAAACTCAATTTTATAGGCCAAAGGGGATTAGCCAACTGACAACATGACCTTATTTGCCCAATTATAGATCTTTGAAATATTTAAAGTCTTCTGAAATGGTTTAGTTAAAGGTCTGTGTAACAAAGAGGGGATATACTTAGTAATTACAAACCTTTGCTTTAATTAAGTTTTTGTTTGACCTTTAAACTTTTGAAAAGTCACAAACAAAATGATTAATATTTCCTGTATTAGAATTTTTAATTTCTTTTAAAGCCTTTTTTGTTCATGCAATGTATGTTTAGTCAGGAGACATTTTAAACTAAGAAATGTTGCAATAGGAGACTTTTTCTAGTCCTTGTGAACATGATTCCTGGGGAACTTTTCCTATAATGAAAGATAAATATAAAAAACTTCCAGTGAAATTGTTTTCTAATCACCTTGATTTTGATTAACTACTCTACTTTTGCAGTCTGGAAATCAATATTTTATATTTTGAAATCAGTATTTTTTAAGATTTTTGTTGGCACTTGCATTTCTTTAAATTTATATGAAGCAGCAAACAAGGAATCTTAATTTTTGCTTTCTACTGGCTAAAATTTCCCAGATTACAGGGTCAACAAACATTTTTATCGCAACTCATAAATTTACCTTTTTTTTCTTATTGTTGTTCTAGTCCTGAGGTTTGAACTCAGAGACTGAGTACTGACCTTGAGCATTTTTGCTCAAGACTAGTGCTGAACCACTTGAACCACAGCTCCATATTCAGTTTTCCTACTTGGGCTACCTTAGAACCATGTTTTTTAGATATCAGCCTCCCGAATAGCCAGGATTACAGGCATGAGCCACTGGTGCCCAGAAATTAACCATTTTTATTTGTCAACAACATATTAGCTGTTTTTGAGAGCTTATTTCCATTGATTTTTTTCATATATTTGTGATAATGTTTAATTTGTCTATGTACCTTGGGGCTAGTAGCATATATTCCTTAAGTTCTGAGACGATTTGGTTAATTCAGTCTCTGCTATGTCTAACACTTTTGCCTGGATTTTTCACATGAAATCTATTTGTAGTTTGTAATTCCTTATTTGAGTGAAGATATTATCTATCTATTTATTTATTTAGTTAGTTATTAATGTACTAGGGTTTGAAACTATGGCTATGTGCTTTTTATATAGGTACTCTAATGCTAAATCCCATCCCAAGTGCCTTTTTGTGATGATTATTTTAGAGTTGAAATCTGTTTTGCCCAAGGTAAATCCTGGACCATGATCCACTTAATTGCAATTCCTATACTACCACCTTAAACTCTCATTGAACTCATGTACTTTTCTGCCCAGCATAGAGTGAATTCACAGTCTTCCTACTTTCAGCTTAGATTAAAACATTGAGTCTGGGGGCTGGGAAGATGGCTCAGTGGTAGAGCGCTTGCCTTGCACGCATGAGGCCCTGGGTTCGATTCCTCAGCACCACATAAGGAAAAAGAAAAAAGCCAGAAGTGGCGCTGTGGCTCAAGTGGTAGAGTGCTAGTCTTGAGCTGAAGAGCTGAGGGACAGAGCCCAGGCCCAGAGTTCAGGTCCCACGACCGGACCCAAAAAAAAAAAAAAACATTGAGTCTGTTACTGATCTAAAGACTATTATTTTTTCTCTCAAGTATTTGTATCCAGAGATAATTTCAAATTTTCTCTAACTCTACCTATGTGTCTAACCTCCTTTTAAATTTTAACAAATTTTTCAACTTCCTATTAAAAAAGTTTTGATAGATTCACAAATATATAAGCTGTACTAATTTAGAAAACTAATTGAGATGAAATTTTGAAATTGATTGGAATACAGAGTAAATGCGTGAAAATGAAACAGTGAAATCCCATCCTACCCCAGGATAGCTGGTATAAGTCAATAATAATCAGTAATTGACTATCAATTTCTGAATTTTGTTATGAGTATTAACACTTCATGGACTCTTTCATGTTATGCTTTCTAAGATCTGTCAAACATATATACAAATCCACCTAGGGGTTGGAGATGTGATTCAGGTGGTAGAGTGGCAGCCAATGAGCTAATGTGTCAGATACTTAGTTTTTGAGTCCTGGTCCCAAACAAAAATAATATGTTTACATTGGTTTGTTTATATTCTTATATACTTACCACACAGATACGATGTAATGTACATACCTTTAGACAAGTCTTATTAGCACACATACATATACACATATTTATGTTTATGAGCTTTTATTTGTGTGCATGTATGTCCTTCATATGTTACACTATATTTGACAACTTCCAGATATTAATGTACTTGTGACTTGTGAAAAATTACAAACTCTTCTGAGCTTGGTTTATCCATCTGAGAAACAGACTAATGATGTAAGACTTTTGGAAGTATTGGCATGATTAGTGTTTGAACACCAAGCATAGTATATGAGAAATATTTAATATCTTATATTTGACTCTTCATAGCAAGTTTGGTGTATTTGAGAAAAAGAAATTGAAATGAACTCCAAGAAATGGAGACCAGAGTGGTTTTTTAAAAGTTAATTTTATTGTCAAGGTGATGTACAGAGGAGTTACAGTTACACATGTTATGTAGTGGGTACATTTTTGTCAAATTTGCTTCCCCCCACCTCATTTTTCTCTTACTTTCTCTCCCCCCATGCCCCTCAAGTTACACAGTTCATTTCCAACATATTATCTTGTGAGTATAGCCATTGTGTTAGTTCCCCCTTTGTCCTTTGTCTCACCATTTTGTTGTTTCCCTACTCTTCCCTAATGCATATAAACATATATAAAATACCCAGAGTACCAAAATCAAATACAGTGACAACAGGGGATAAACCATAGGAAGAAAAGTACAAAAGCAAAAAGAAATCATATAGTACATTAAAAACAACAACCACAAAGAAAAATCTCTTGTTGCCATATCTTAGAATTCATTTTGCTTAGTATCATCTTATGTGGTCATATGTCATATTGGTCATATTGAGCTATTCTGCTCATCTGCTAGGACTATCCTAGACCTATACTAATCATTGCAAATGAGGGAAAACATGGGAAGTATGTTTCTTTGGGTCTGGCTTACCTCACTTAATAAGAGTTTTTCCAACTCTTTCCATTTCCTTATGAATGGGGCTATGCCATTCTTTTTGATGGAAACATAGAATTCCATTGTGTATATATATCACATTTTCTTATATTGAGTGGCATCTAGGTTGCTTCCATAACTTAGCTATGTTAAATAGCTGCAATAAACATAGATGAGCTGGTAGCTTTACTGTGGGCTTGTTTGTGGTCATTTGAGTAAATTCTGGGAAGTGGGATTGCTTCATGTTTAGTTTTATTTGTGTGTGTGTGTGTGTGTGTGTGTGTGTGTGTGTGTGTGTGTGTGTGTGTGTGTGTGTTGTGGGCTTGAACTCTGGGCTTGGGCACTGTCCCTCAGCTTTTCAGCTCAAAGAGAGCATGCTACCATGTGAGCCATAGAGCAATAGAGCCGCTTCTGGTTTTCTGGCAGTTTATTGGAGATAAGAGTCTCACGGACTTTTCCTGCCCAGGCTGGTTTTGAACTGCCATTCTCAGATCTCAGCCTCCTGAGTAGCTAGGATTACAGTCACCAGTGACCCACTATGTTTAGTCTTTTGAGGAATCTCCATACTGTTTTCCAGAGTGGTTGAGCAAGTTTACACTCCCACCAACAGTGAGTGTAGTAGAGTTCCCTTTTGGGCACATTCCTGCAGCATCTGTTGTTATTAGATTTCTTGATAATAGCCATTCTAACTTGGGTGAGGTGGAATCTCAATGTTATTTTGATATGCATTTCTTTTATGGTCAGAGATGTTGAACATTTCTTCATGTCACTATTGGCTATTCTTATTTCCTGTTCAGAGAAGTCTCCCTTAAGTCTTTGGCACAAGAACAGGCTTGAGGGCCAATGGAATAGAACTGAAGACCCAAAAATGAATCTGCAAAAAAATAGGATGAAAGGAAGACAGATTCTTCATCAAAGCTTCTGCATAGCAAACAACATAGTAGCAAGATATATAGAAAGCCCATAGATTGGGAGATCCTCACTAGTCCTATAACAGACAAGGGCCTCATATCTAAAATACACTTAGAACTCAAGAAATTAAATCTCCCAACAACAAATCCTCAAAGGAAAAACTGCCCCGTTAATAAGTGGGTTTTGTTGTTTGTGTTTGCTGGTTTGATTTTTCTTTTCTCCTTTGTCACTGTTTATGCTTTCTGTGTCTTTTGTTTTGTATGTAAGTTTATTTTCTTTGGGAGCATAAATGGGGACACTTAAGGGAGAGTGAACAAATGCAACAGTGATACTAGATAATGTGTTAAAAATGAACTGCACAACTTTTGGGGAAGGGGGTTTGGAGTGAAAAACTGAGAGAAAATGAGAGAAGTGATCCTGTTCATAAGGAATGTACTCATTTTCTGACTTAGGTGCATCATCATTACATACCAATAAAACAGTGGTTAAAAAAGAAATTGCTATTTTTCTAGAGTTGGAAATCCAGATAAAATATCATTTCTTAAATTAGTCATTTTTTAGAATCAATTAGATATTTTAACATTTCAATACACTATGTCTGTATTTTACAGAGATAATATAGGAAAAAAATAAATTCATATCTGTAATCATACTACCAAACAAATATTTGGCCTAGATTTATTATATAATGATCACATCATAAATATGTATCCATAGGCACTCATATCTTTATGTTTGATTTTTATCTTTTTAAGCACACATATAGTATTCTGAGCTAAGCCTGATATCTGTGTAGATTATATTCCTAGTTTTTCTTTATCCTAATTGAAACAATATCAGTATAGACTATACATGACGGAAAGTTGAGTAAAAGAGAAAGAAAGAGACTGACAGAATGCCACATAGTTGCACAAAGATCAGCAGGTGCTGAGAGCTGCATCTGGTAGTGACTGTGTCACTACTGGTTCTCTTATCTTGGGGAAGGATGCTTAATTTCTCACTGCCTTCAGTCATTCTTGACTCCAATGGATGTTATTTGATGCAAAAGGTTTTTATATGTAATATGTTTACAGAGGTATTTGACATAAAAGTATGCTCCAAATACTCAAAAATATTTACTGCCATCCATAGATACTAATTTTTCTCTCTAATGTCAGAATTATAATCTATTCTATCACATTACAACTTTTCACTCCTGTACACCTGAGTTTTCTCTGTTTTCTTTCTTTTATTCCTTACTAGAAATTAGTTTTGCATGAAGTGTTTAGAGCTTTGTAATGAAATCAAATAGCATGTATCCTTTTGTGAAAATATTTTTTAAATCAGCTTAAGGCTTTAGAGATTGATCCATGCTGCCCAAATCAATAGTTTATTCCTTTTTATGGCTGAGTAGCATTCAATTATGTGGTCAGAAAAGAGCTTATTTGTACATTATCTCTTGAATGAACACCCTTGATATTTCTAGCTTCTCACTTTTCTGATAAATCTGGTAGTACCAGTCTTTCACAAAAGTCATCTTTTAAACATCTCCTGCCATGTCTTAGAAAAACAATTGTTGAAACATAGGGTAAAATTGGGGCTTATTTTAGAAGAAGCAAACATCCTTACAGAATACTTATACAATTTTAATCCATCTAATAATACATAATATAAATTCAGTAGCTTCTTATCCATATCAATATTTGATCTTTCAAATTTTTAAAATTTTGATTATTTTGTTCCCATTCTGTTTCCACATAAATGCACTTAATAGTCTAATGTTTCTAAGTATGGATCATCTTAATTTTATGTTTATGAAACTGAATAAAAAGGCACAAGGAAAAACATTTAATTCACTTTCATAAAAGCATTTTAGCAATGAATTGAGCTTTAAAAAGTTTTAAAATAAACAGGTAAAAGTATTATTCAAATGCAACTCATTGTGATGCAAATTTCAGAGGTTCCCTTGCATGGACATGCATGATAGACTGCATTTCACAGTTTGCCATGCATTACATGTGTTGACAAATGTGTTAGGAGATTGGAAGAACCCTGGCCAGTGATGATGAGGTGTTGGGTCGGGTCTTCGTCTGTCTTTGGATGGATGGGGTCCAAGGAGAGGTAAGTGCGAAGTGCAGCCCCTCGCCCACCAGCCTCCCTTAGCCCAGGAGACAATCAGACGCAGAGGGGAGTCAAACCAAGTAGGAACTCGTTTATTAACATGGAGCATCCCCCTTTTAAAGCAAAAGACTGTGTGGGAGGGAGGAAATGGAACCAACCAATCACTGAAAGGCCACACCTTATCATGCACCTAGGCTTCCATGAGTTGTTTACACACTGAGCCTAAACAAATCCGGCTCTGCCCACTCAGCCTCCTCTCAGGGCCATCTTTGCTACCTGTGTTCCCCACAGATTTCCCCACAATGAGGAAATAGGACCAAAAGGACATGCTTGAATATTATACTTTGATATTAAAAGTAGTTTTTCTAGACAGATGTAGAAGCTCATATCTACAATCCCAGCTGCTAAGTAGGCATAGATTGGGAGGGCTGTAATTCAAGGGCAGCCTTGGTAAAGCCTTGGGAGACCACAGAGAATATTTACATGATCTTTTCTAAAAAATAACCTAAAGTAAAAAGAGTTGGAGGTTTGGATGAAGTGGTAGAATGTCTTGTTGCAAGTGTGAGATTTAAGGTTCAAACTCGAGTATTGTCATAACAAGACAGTAGTTTATCTACAGTAGCATTATTTAATATACTATGTCTTGAGCATGGCTATCAACTAATACAAATATTATAGAGCATTTTTATCTGTAACTTCACTTTTATTCATTTCCAATGAGTAAAGCATAAGAAATGATCTCACTACGCTTAAATCATTTGTTCTGATACTATAAAGTAATATCTACACCTGAGACATGGTAAAAGGTCCCTTGTAGTTCCTATGCCTGCTTCTTCAAAATGGGAAGCTCCAGGAGTGCTTACAATGATTTTAAGTTACCAGAGATTAAGTTGCCAGAGATACAGCTAAGCTTTAGAAACTGTGGTGGATAATAGAGTGTGAGACAATACTACACAGGAAAACAAGCATTGGGATACCCCCACCCCCTACACACTTCCTCTGTGTGTATTTTTGCTTATATAAAATAGGATAATGCCAAATCTGATTGGGAGGCAAAGTTTAAGGTTTTGTTGTTGTTGTTGTTGTTTTATTTTTCCATTGTTTGTGTGTGTGCATGCGTGTGTGTGTGTGTGTGTGTGTGTGTGTGTGTGTGTGTGTGTGTTCCTGCCTGCACTGTCTCAGTGCTGTCTCTTACCTCTTTTGGTCAAAGCTGGAGTAACACTTGAGCCATATTCCACTTCCATGTTTTTGCTGGTTAATTGGAACATTCTTAGCTAAGCGGTTTTGAGCCATAATCTTCAAATCTCATCCCACTAAGTAACTAGGATTTCAGGCATAACCATTGATATCCAGTTCATAATGTCTTAAATACATTATCATTGATAGTCTGCCCTGCTTTCTTCTTTTCCACTTGAATCTAGAAGTTCCAAGAATAGATGTGTTATGCATATCTGTCTGAAGAGAAGCCATTAAATATGCCTTTTTAATTTTTGTTATTTACATTTGTTATTTGATTCTTCAACACAGACTGCTGCACTGAATGTGTTGCCATAGAATAAACTAGAAAAAGTTTGCCAAAAATACAGCAAATACTTGTATCAGTCCTATCTGCATCTATTTTGTTTTTGTTTGGTTTCAGTGATTGGAGATGATGGATTTTATGTAATCCTTAAAGGCATAGCTCGACCTCGTACGAAGATATGTACAAATCTGACTGATAAAACTGGCTCAGTGTCCTTCCTACCTGAGAACAACACTATTTTTGATCTGCAGTTAAAAAGCTCTACACTTGCTGAGCTTTATGTACCTAAAGGAGATATAGTGGTAAGAGATGAAAATTTGCTTTCACTATAAGCACTAATGTATCAGAATTATAAACTTTGTACATACAAACAGTTTCAGAGTTCTAAAATATTCAAGACAATATATTCCCTTAAAATAGGTTATACTGCTAATATTGAACTTGACTTGATTTTAAAAAAATTAAAGAAGTATGCTTTGCAATTTTTCTTATCTACTCACAATGTTTATGTTGGGTATTTGATAACTGAGAGAAGACTAACATTCCTGGTTCCCTGGAAGGAGATGGATGACAGTGTGGAGTGGAGAGGAGAAAATAGGTGACTTCAGAAGGGAATAGATAACTGAGGAGGGGCAGGTAGATGGCTGATTACAATGAGCCTTTACAATCAAAATAAGAATATGCACCCATCATATTTGTCTCAAAAGCAATGTTAATATAATCTGATTGCATTAAAATAACTAATTCTGATATAAAAAATCTGACAGCACATAATATTTCAAGATTCTTAGCTGGTCAAAAAGTTCTATATTTTTGAAGCCATACCAAGGGGTGAGTACCAAGTACTTAAGACCAATTTAATCTGTTTTAGCAAAAATACCACAGAGGGCACAGCAGCTATAACTATGGCTGTTTTTGGTGGAGTTTGTGGTAATTGAATCTTCTCTAAACCATTTTTTTGAGGTTCAGACTTGTGAATTAAATGGCACATGATGAAAACCGTTATCTCTGCATTCTATATTTAGGCCTTTCGGAAAGGATGAACCAACAAGTTACTGATTTTCCATCTAGGGAGTGTCTAAGTTGCTTTGTAGTGGTATAAAGACCTAGTGCCACCAAAAGTGTGAAGTGAGGTGGCTGAGACCAAATAATTTCTTGCAGACATCCTGGTGCCTAGTTAGGAGATGGGAAGCTTTTCACCCAGGTCCAAGACCCAGAGGTGAGACAAGCGATCCTTTGAAATGCACATGCCTAGCTCAGGGTGAGCTAGGAAGGCTTTGCTTTAGAGAAAAGCATGTTATCTTGTTTTCATGGTGGGGAGGGTGGCCCCTCACCCCCCTCAGGTGATGGGCATACCTGGACCCCTGGAGGCAGGGGTGGGCACTTGGCTGATAGGTTGCTGAACCTGTCAGTCCAGTGCCTGGGCCTGGGAGTGTCCTGTGACCCATCCCCCTGGCCTGACATATTCAGCTCTCCATTGGAGCTGAATTGGTTTGTTGGTATTGTTTTTGTTCTTTCTTTCATTTCTGGCCTGTTTCCTAAACATCTTATGGTCTTATGTGTATTTGGGAGTTTCATGCCTTTGTATCAACTGGCTACATGCAGGCTGCTAAATGTGTAATAAAGACTCAAATATTCCATCTACCAAAATGTGGCTTCTGGGATAATTCACCTTATTTACAACATGTGCTTCAGATCAGGACCAAAACTTGACTTTTATGTATTCTTCATATTTTTTTTGCTTACAACAGGTCACCTGACATTTTATTTACCAAGAATTTAACACCACTACCTCACATGTTAAGACCTTAGTTCTTCATGATCAAGCAGGTCTGACAGTATCCAAATTTTCACTATGTCATGTCACTTAAATAATGCAGTTACAACTTTTAACTGATAATAAAAAAACTTTTAACATCATAATAATAATCTTATTATTATGTGCCATAATGATATGGTAGTCAGATCTCTGATTCTTTGTTTAGTATTGATAAGCAATTCTTCAAACTGGCAATAGTCCACTCATATCAATACACACACACACACACACACACACACACACACACTATTATCTGATAAGATCGTAGATCAGGAGGATCATTTGAATGCAATGTAAAACAAATCTTTAGACTTAATGAATAGATATAAGACAGGACCTTTAGATCTTGTGAATGGAACATAAGACAGGGAGAAGAATAACAGAGGAACTAGGACACAGCTAGATGGAGCTGGTCCTAAGGAAGAAAATATGTGATCAGAGGAAGAACAAGTTCACTGTGGCTTATGTGGACAGGATAGCCTTATCTACCTTTAAATCTATAATCTGCATGGAATTATGAAACTGGTTGAACCTTTTCATGTCTATTTCCTTGTTTTTTAAGTTTTTCCCTATTTCCCTTGAGCTTTAGAATACAAGGGTTACCTGTCTTAATGATCTCCTATGGGCTGTCTGCCGTTACAGTCTTCTGTCTCCTCTTACCAATAAAAACATTTCTCACTCCAGCAATAATAACCATTGGTACCTTTTTGTATATTCTGCCCCTCTGCATCATTAAGAATTTGCCTAATGCTAAAAAAACCTCAGAAAAAATGACACTTGAGATTTTTGCTGAAATTTTAGTCTGACATAAATGTAACTCTACCAAATGTCCACTATCCCCTATTCTTTTGTCTATCACAGCATTTTATATCTCACAGCATTTTAACCTCAAGCTGACTATTACTTATTAATGATAGTGCACCATTTTAGTCATTGTTAATAAATTATGTCATCTAATTTTTATGAAGACCTTCAGGAATAAAGAATGATAGCTATGCTTACTATCACTTGCACTCTAATGAGGGAGATTCATACAAAATTCCAGTTAATTTTTGTAGCCCAATTAAATGTATGCAAAGAGCTCTAGGGGATTCCTAAATGGGAAGGAAACAATGGGCCTAAACAGGGAAATTTTCAGTGGAGAAGGAAAAAGCATTCCAGATTAATGAATAACATAAGGAAAGGCAGAGCGATAAAGAGGTGGTAAGACAAATACAGCTTGTGAGGTAGATTTATCCCTAATTAAAACAAAACCAAAAAAAAAATCCTTGTTAATCAAGTTTAGTTTTTAAATGTTTGTTTAAAAGTCCCTGAGAAGCGTGACATAAGTGGTTGTGTACTTTAAAATGTTTGGTAGGAAATGTACTCATTACCTTGTGAATGTAACTGTAACCCCTCTGTACAGTATTCTTACAACAAAAATGTATAAAAAAAGAAAGTTAATTTTGGTTAATGTGAATTATGTATTTCATTAGAAGGAGGGAGACAGGGGTAATAAAGGAAGGTATTAAAATGTTCTTTGATGAAGGTAAGTGCCCGATTCAGGGAAATGGGTAGTTGAAAAGGTTCAAGGGATTCTTTATAGTAAGAGAGGAATGAATAAAATTAAGCAATGATGATGTTTCCAAGATGGTTTCTAGATTTAAGGACAATATTCTTGCTGTACTAACATAGTAAATATTTTGTAGTTTATTTTGAATCTATGGAAAGATATTGAGAAGACTATAAAATCCTAATAAACTAAAATAATTTTCATTTTCATGTAAGAGAGTTTTAATGAAGATTAACTAGATCAAGTAATAAACAATTTGTACTGGCTGACTTGTTATAAAAGTTTATTAATGGCTGACTTCAACTTATGAATCCATCAACTTGTTATTAGATACACAAATCCAAATGTTCCTAGATAATTGCACGCCATATACCACTAAAATTACAAATTAGATTGAAATTTATTTGGTGTAATTATTGAATTAAAATAACAAAGTATAAAGTATGTCTAAATATTCATTCAATACTTATAATTTTATGTGAAGTTTATTTTTGATTTCTGGAACAGCATGACTTTGTGTGTATCAGTGTGTGTGTGTGTGTGTGTGTGTGTGTGTGTGAGTGTGTGTGTGTGATTTCTTCTCTTTTGTTGATGAAAGATATTTTTTTCAAATGCTTTTCTAAAAATTAAAAGTTTATGAACAGTGATTTTAAAAGTGAATAAAATATATAAACCATCAGAAACAGAAGCAAGTATTGGGCTGCTTACCATAGTATAACATTACATTATTCATGTAAATTCTCTATTTTAATATTCTTTTTACCCTTTCTATTTTTAAAGAAAGCAGAGAGAGGGAGAATTTAGGAAATATCTTGTTAAAATATGTTTAATTATCTTTTGGTGGAGAACACCAAACTCACATTGATATTTTTATTTGAATTTTAGTTTTTAAAGGAATTCATATCTATAAACTAAAAAAAGTCGAGAGGCAATAATGTGTGTTGAAATGCCTAGTTCTTCAGTCAGTTTTGGCAAAGGATATACGATATATACCCTGGCAAATTTTCATTATAACAGATTTCATTTATTTATTGTCTTTAGTTGTATATAAGGGTGTCAATTCAACATGTCAGTTTGTGAGTACAATTCATCTTGATCAATGTTTAGCCACTTATCTCTTCTGTTGCAGCCTCTTTAAGTTGCTATAACAAAGTCATAAACTAATTGATCTGTCAACACTAGAGATTTATTTCTCACATTTATGACGACTGGGAAACTTAAAGTCAAGTTTTCAGAAGAGTCAGTGTCTGATGATGCCTGCATTCAGGTTCATAGTCAAGTATGTCCTTGTACAGTGGAAGGGCTCAACCTGCTTCCTTAGATTTATTTGCTGAGGCTACTAACCTTAATCACCTGGAGATGTTCTCACCTCCCAAAACAAACTCCTTGGGAACTGGGATTTCAACATGAGTTTGAATCATTCAATCCAATGCAAGTTATGAAAGCTTTGTTCGATTTGATCTGACTGTGAGGACCATTTTATTTATTCCAAAATTTCATACAAGTAGAATCTAGCGGGTATATTCTTTGTGTAATTCTATTTCTACTCTTAGTATCATAGTTTCCTAATATATCCTTATTGTTGCACATAACAATGGTTATTACAATTAATTGAAGAATAGTAGTTACAAAATAACCATCCATTATTCTATTTACAGACATTTGAGTTCTTCTCAAAATAAGGAAATTAATCATAGAGGCCTTTTTATTTAAAATGTTTCTATGTCTCTTGTATAAAACGTCTAGATGTAGGCTTGAATCCTGGCTTGGCTTTCTAGTTATTTGTCCTTGGATACATTCCTTACATAATTTCTTATTTTTTAAGATAGACATGATGGTAATAATAATTCTAATACTGTCCCACTCATAGAACTACTTTGGTGATTAAATATGAGTCATGAGTTCACTTATCAAAAGTAGGAGTCTGTAAATGTCACATTTTGGCTATTACACACTAGCAATAGATAAAAATTGCCATATATACTTTAGAGGCAGTGATTAATAGGTGATTTTTAGAGGAAAGAATATAAATAGATGTACGAAAAGAAAGGAAAGAGAAGTTTGGGCAGGTCAAGTATAAAGAAAGTAGAATGAAAACCTTGAATTTAAAATGTGTAAGAGCAGATTAGAGAAGATATTCAAAATAGTGATAAAAGCCCGAGGAAGGCTCAGCCAGACATAGAAAAGATTTTAGATATCAATAAATACAGTTAAAATTAGATTAGGAAATTGATCTAAGTTAATATTTTTGAGGTAGGGCTTAAACAGGAAAATAGAGAATTTTTAGTGTGAGTTTTAAGAAGTTCACTCTCTCATAACTGCATTTAATATAACAATTTCATCCTGAGGAAAAAATGGAAGTACAGTAGTAATAATGGTGCCCAGTATCATGTCTCATATGTGAAGAATGAAAATTAGTTATGCGATCAGTACTGTGATCTGTGAGTGACACTGTAAGAGCATGGAATGCACAGAGATTCAATTCTTAGTTGTGATTGTGTAACTAAATTAGCCTAAGTAATATGATCTCAGAAGCCCTGTAAAGTTTAGAACATTATGCTTATTTGCAATTATTTTGGTAGCAATACATTCTATCATCTGTGTTCTTGTCCATATAGGAAAAAGCAGTGTTTTTCACCTTTCTTTCTAACTGTATAAACTAGAGAGTCAGAGATTATAGACAGGTGTTCATAATTTTATTGCTTGCTGCATAAATTTAATCGTTCATTTTTAATTTTTTGTCTTATTGGACAAAGTCACACCTCAAAGATCTTTTTGTTGTTCTATGTCAATTCTTAACCATTTAGTTAATAACAATCTGTGTGAGAAGGGTCTGGGCAGAGAGGGTAATTAGGCAAATCCAATTTGCTGCATGCATACTTGAAGGAGATGTGTCTCTGGAATCCTCAAGGACTCTTTCTGAGTCAGGCCTTCTTTCAGTATGCTGCCTCTGTTTCTCCTCTCACTTCTTCATATACTGTTTTAATGGTTCTATGCAGAACTTAAATGTGAGTCTTTCTTTGACTGACATCTCAACCCCAAGGGTCAAGGTGACCTCTGAGAGTCAGAGAGCCTGGTATCAATAAAGTGTTTTAAAGTGTTCAATAAGAATAAATTAAATTAAACCCACTTTAAATTATTAGAAAAAGCTTTTAAAAATGTCAGATATGAACTGTGAAATGAGTTTTGATTCAACTTAACTGCAAGGATAGAGAATTTTAATCTGTATCAATTGCAAGATCCTATTTTCTATACCATATTTATTCTGTACAAATTGGCATGTTTAAGATATACTAATTTGAAGTTAAATATTAGCACTGGGATATTTAAAAGTTCACAACCACAAAGTAAATCTGTATTTCTTCTATGTAATGGAATGGGGATATATCAATTAATTGTCTCTCCGGTCATTAAAAAATTAGTAAATACAGCTTGTAATATATTTAAAATGAGAAGATACTTCTTTAGGGGCCCACAGATGCCAGGCAAGCACTCTCCCATTGGACCACAACTCCAGCCCCAAATATATCTCATCATTTTTACATATAGTAGCCTTTAATTTCTGCACATAATTAAAACATGTGATGTACCTAAAAATAAATACACTTATAGCAAACTTACTATCAGTTGAAAATAAATTAGAGGAAGTAAAAATTATACTGTGTATAAGATGTTTTTATAGCTTTCCTATTATAAAAGTAATAAAGGAGAGATGTTTATTGGTTTGTGTTAAATCTGTTTGCCAATGCCTTTTGGAAAAACATCATAAAACAAGAGGACTATGCTTACAACCATTATTCAAATACATTACGCTTCAAAAACATACACTTAATTAAATTTAAGCTTGTAATCAACATTTTGTATTTTCCTCAATCTTTGTTTTAAAAGGCTGTTTTTCATTTGACTTCTTTATTTGTGAAGATGACCAAATTTACCAAATGGTTCATTTGCTCTTGTGTAACTTGCTGTTATAAAGGGGATTTCCACAGTTTAAACCATTATAAGTTTACCTAAGATTGAAATTATATTACATTTAGAGATAAGAGAGTAAGTGCAGTTTCTGGTTCATGAATGTTCACTTATCTTCCTTGAAATGCCTGCTACATATTTTGTTCAGTGTGTTCATGGCTCTTGAACTGTGTTCTGTGTACTTAGTTATAATAAGAATACTGTTGACTTGCCTTTCCCCTATTGAATATGTTATAGTATGATATTTTAACACATTATGTTGTCTATGTTTCTATGTATGGTTTTATATCACTGCAAATATCTTTTAAAGCCATCTGAGTTTCTCTGTCACTAGTATAAGTTTGCTTATTATTCATATTTTATTAGAATCAAACAATTGTACAGGAAGTTTCATTTTGACATGACTATTTGTACCTACAAAAATCTATACTATGAAGGCTGGGCCACTGGTGGCTCACACCTGTAATCCTAGCTACTCAGGAGGCTGAGATCTGAGGACTGCACCTGGGCAGGAAAGTCCGTGAAATTCTTTTTTTTTTAAATTTTATTTTATTGTGTGAACATAGTGTACAGAGGGGTTACAATTACATGGGCAGGATAATGCGTACATTTCTTATCAAGCATTGCAGCCTCCTCCTTTGTTTACCCTTCACATCCCTTCCCAGCCTCCCCCCCACCCCTCCACATAATCCTCCCCACCCCCCTGCACCAACGTTGTAAAGTTCGTTTTCTACGTGACAACTTGTACTTCTCATTGTTGCAACAGGTCCACCTGTATCCTTAAATGACTTGTTTTTCCCCATCTCCTACACAAGTTATACTGACATCAAATATAGTGAAGACAGGGGCTATACTGTGGGGGAGGGACATACAAAGCAACAAAGAGATAATCTTATAAATGCGTTAGAAAGAAAAAAACATTAAAATACATATCTGAGGGTTCATTTTCCTGACATCACATTATCTGACCTTTTCCGCTTGACTCATACATATACTAGATATTACAAATAAGGGAAACCATGGGACCTATGTTTCTTTGGACCTGTCTTACTTCACTTAATATAATTTTTTCCAAGTTTTTCCATTTCCTAACAAATGGGGCAATGTCATTCTTTCTGATGGAGGCATAGAATTCCATTGTGTATATATACCACATTTTCTTGATCCATTCATCTACTGAGGGGCATCTGGGTTGGTTCCATATCTTAGCTATGGTAAATAATGCTGCAATAAACATAGTTAACCAGAAGTGGTAGAGTGTTGCCTTAAGCTAAAGAGCTGAGGGACAGCGCCCAGGCCCAGAGTTCAAGCCCCATGACTGACACAACAAAACAAAACTATGATTATATTAAAATATGTTTTAAAATAATTTAATTCACACTGTTATTGGCTTAGATGTTTGAAAATCTGAATTATACTTTCATGTCATTTTTTAATTGTATTTTTTTTTATCTTTTCTTTTTTGGTACTGGGGATCGAACCCAGGACATTGCACTTGCTAGGCAAGCACTTTGCCACTGAGCTACATCCCAGCCCCTTTCATGTCACTTATAATGAGACTATATAGTTTACATTTGTGAATCTGACTTAGACAATAATATTAACTATATAAATATTTTAAGTTAGATTCATTCCCTCATTAAATTACTTTTAAAAGGTAATTATTAATTGCAACATTAAATTCTTATTGCATGTTGATTTGTCTGTTGGATGTATAAAAATTTGAAAACATTGAATTGATCCAAATGAGACGATGATATAGTAAAACCATACTCATTGTTTTAAGGGCTTTTATCTTAGGCTGTATACTCTTAGATTGACCATTTAAAAATTTTCCTTTATCTTAAAATGTATTTTGGAGAATTTTCATTCTATTTACTTAGTAATATTCGGTTTCTCATAAGTATAAGCATTTGTTGTAAGAAGTTAATATTTTTTCAATTATCTTCATATAGTTGTACAAAGAAATTGCCATATATGAATAGAGTGCATTTTGATCAATATCTGCTTGTATACACTAACTTTATTCTTCTTTGAAATTGCTATTTTAAAGAGTTGTACAAAGGAGCTAAAATTTCATAGATCTGTTTATGAATATAATGCTTCTTGGGCAATGCAATGTCACTTTTGTTTTCCCCCCACTTTCCCCTACCCATAAGTGTTCATTGCTACACTATTCACAATAGCCAGGTTGTAGAAATAGCCTAGATTCCCTATGGTAGATGAGTGGATCAAGAAAATGTTCTACATAAAACGATGGAGGGGCTGGGGAGGTGGCTCAGTGGTAGAGTGCTTGCGTTGCATTCATGAGGCCCTGGGTTCGATTCCTCAGCACCAGAAAAAGCCAGAAGTGGGACTATGGTTCAAGTTGTAGAGTGCTAGCTTTGAGCTGAAGAGCTGAGGAACAGAGCCCAGACCCAGAGTTCAGTCCTCATGACCGACCAAAAAAAAAAAAAAAGGAATTGTTACCTATCAGAAAGAATAATGCTACATGCTAAGTTCATGTAAAGCCCACCAGATTTTTTGACTACCAGGTTTGTTGATTTGCTTTATTCAAGTGCTCACTTTATCTTTCTGAAATTTTCTAGAAATGCTATTTATGATTATCATTCTTTTAGATTTCTCATTATTTTATACAATTACCTTAGACTTTTAAGTATTTTAAGGTTTTCAAACAAAGTGAAGTGTCAAAAAGATGACACGAGAAAGGGCAAGACTTTTCTATAGGCAATCCAGCTCTGAATGTTTTAAAAGTATTTCTGGAATAAGTTTATACTTCTCATTTCCCAGGTCATAATTTCCATGGTCTTTTTCTGTCAGCGATCATATTAGAAATAAGAAGTTTTGTAGTTGTTACTGTTTGGGTTTGCAAAATCCAAAATAGATGGTGCAAATATCTACATCAAAAATTTTGAAGTCAGCATTATTCAAGAGCAGCCTGTAACTTTTTGAATACTGTTTTGAATACTTCTTAGAGTTAAGAATCTTTTTTTGAAACTTGGTTAGTGAATTTGACCTTTAATTTCTGATAATTGTCCTAAAATAGATACCTTCTATAAAGTCTGAACACAGATGGCATGGAGGTTAAGCCATTAGGACTGCAACAATGTCCACTTGACACAGATACTTCTATAATGTTTTGTCTTATTCTCCTTAGAATGATGGACTTTGCCTCTTGATTTGACCCTGAATTGTTATGACTTTTCTAAATAAGGGTAAGCATAGTTCACCACCCTGTCTTTTATCAGTGGAAATAAAAAGACTCCCTTTTTCCTGGCTAGGTTATAAGAAAAGTCTTTAAAAAGTTGAATTGACTATTTTTGCCTTGGTAATATTTAGCATTTATTCTGTCCAAATGCTGTGGACAGAAAGTCACACAGCCACAAATGGTATTATCTTATATTATCTGGAGGCATCCTTTGTCATTTTAGTGCCATCATGCCAATGAGAAGTTTAAGGTAGAACATGTCACACACTCATGCTAGCTAATTCACAGGCACTCATTTCTTATATTGTAAAGAATTCTTCTAAATTTACCTTTTTTAATGAAAGAAGCATATATCTATTCAAGTTTTCTTTGAAGAAAGTTCTATTTTGAGCTGGTAGGAATAGGTAGATTTGAGACGGTTACTGTGGAAAATACCTTGATTAGTTTGATGGACAGACGCATGTTTTTTCACATAAACTGATATATTTTTATGACGTGCCAAACAAAGACATTTAAATTAGGAGAGTCCCAGATGAATCTTACAACTTTCTAGTTTTTTCCCCCATGATAGTATAGTTAAGACTGTAATTATTCAGTGGAATAAAATCCAATTGTGAGTCAATATATATAAGTCTGATATAGGAAAGAATTTATTTTATTTATTTTAATTGTTTACAATGTAATTTTTCAATGGAGAAATATCAGTCATGTACATTTCCCAGCATCAGAATTTCAAGCCATATGTGAATTTTAGGAGTAACTGTATCCTTTAACTGACCCTTGACATTTTTAAGCTTCTTCCCCAGTACCATCTTTGCTTAGCATTCAGTGTTTTTGATGTTGAATCTGTCTCTGCATTGAGTGGGGGAGGGGCGGGGGGGGCAAGAACTTCGGAAAAAGTAAAGGGAAAGATAGCCTGTTTTTTTTGTTTATTTGTTTTTAAATCTGCTGCATCCAATAAAAGAATATATTGTCTCCCGACCTTGAATAAGGTCAGCATCTCCTGTGTGGCCACAGTTTGGCAAAGGAGTGGCTTCTGGATCATACTGAGATAGAACTGTTCTGCCAAGGGTGGGTTTTTGCACATAGATTAATGTTAATTTTACTTTTTAAAATCCAACCAAAGAGATGATAGTCACAAGCAACATATTTTTACTAAGTAAAAATAATAGTATTAATGGATCTGAAATCAAATCCTAGTCTTGCTGCTTGTGAGCTATGGGTCACTGGTGTGGCAGAGAGTCACTTAGATCCTTGAAACTATAGTAGATTACAATGTCAAAGACTTAAGTAAATGGAGACAACTTTGTGGAGACTCAAGGGACCTAGGAGACTACCAGAAGTCTGATGAAATAAAAGGTAATGTAGAAAAGAGAGAAAGGGTCACAGAAAATGAGGATACATTTTCAGGAAATAAACCCTCTATGTGTTAAAATTTTAGAGTAGTTAACATTTTTATGTCTAGTTAATGCCCTATTCAGGTTACACCTGTTCATGGAAATAGAGTGAAGCAATAAAGGGAGAAGAACTGATGGTTATTTGAGAGAGAGGAATCATAGAAATAAAGGAAAATCTTGGCTACGCTGTACTTGACTCTGATATACACAGTAGGAACAATGAGGAGGAGTGAGTCACATAAAGTTCTGGAAATAGATCGTTTAACTTCCCAGTTGGCTCAGCTTATTATCAATTATGTGACCTTCTGAAAGTTACTTAGCCTTCTGCATCTCAGAGATAATATTTTTAAGGGCCTGAGCATAAAGCATTTTATGTTTTTTTATTAACTGAAATAAAGCAAAAATAGGCTGATATCATAAGACAAATTAATGTAAAAAATGCCCATTTTATAAGTAGCTACGAAACCACACCTTTAAGAGAACAGTGTCCCTTTCTGAAAAAAAAGAAGAAATTATTTGAATAACCACACAGTTTGGAAGAATATAGTGAGTTTTGAACTCAAGTATATTGGTGGTGCTCTACTGATAAGCTCTGAGAATTAGAATAGTGCCTGAACTTCTCCCAACCCCAGGCTGTGGAGTGGACTGACCTGGGTAGAAATGAAGACTCTACAGTATTTGCCAACATCTTATGTATTTTTCAACAAATTCATCCTACCTATTCCTCCTTGAGCCACAGACTGTGATTACCAAGATTTCCCCTTTCTATGTCTAAGGATCAATAGTTTTGAAAAAAATACAACCTGTTTTATTATTTTGTTCCATACAGCATTTTTTTTTGTGCTAGCTTCATGAATCTTTCAAGTTTTTTTTCCCTGAGATACTTGACAGTTTCTGAAAACCTATAATAACAAATTCCTTGAAGTTGCCTTTCTATTTTAGTACAAGTTCCCCCTGCCTGTTGCCTCAGATAGGGCTCTGTTTTCCCAGTTTTATTTGATTCCTGATTGTTCAAGCAAAAAATGACTCAATGTTTTATTCAAATACATTTTGACATTTCAGTTCATCTCCAGGGTGCTTTTGATATCTCTGTGTACTTTGGAAGCATTTGAAATTAAACCACAAATTATTTGAGAGCTGTATAGATACGCTAAGTCTATATCTTTATGTAGATTTACTCTATTAGGGATAGTATGTGTGTGTGTAGAGATAGGGTATATACAAGCACATACTGGGAGTGGATAATCTCTGAACACCAAACAGCTTGTTTTTGTTTTTCTTTTTTACCTGTCTAGGTAGATTTGAACAGAAAAGATTATTACGATAACTAAGGTATTTCTCATAGATTATATATTGCCACAGGTTGGAGATAGTTAAAATACTGAGGCCGGAGGTTGGTACTGCTTTCTGAAATGTTGATGGCAGAAATTCCAAGTACATTTACTCATACTTAAGTAAGAATACAAGGTCCTTAAATCATATCTTATTAAAGCACAGTATAAGTGATAGTTAAACATTATTTTTATTAGCTTATTTTAAAAGCAAGAAGCAATGACAAAAACATAAAAATGAATTTTAGTTTTTTCTTCGTTAAGGCTATAAGTAAGCAGGTTGGTTGATATGCAAGTGGTTACAAATGAATTAACACAAGTATATTAGACTCTATGGAAAGCTCAAATAATATAGCTTTTTAGAAAGATTACTCAACTACTTAATGTAATGCCAAGGTCGCAGGACCCCCCCCCACAAGAAGACCACCGAGAGTCAGACTCTACAGCTGTTTTATTTAAACGGGCTGCAGCTCGGGCCTCCTCCTACACTCCGACACAGCAGAGCCTAGGAGGAGAGCCCTGAGCTCAGGATTTGTAGGTCTTATATAGGCACACAATCAACCAGGTGTTTTGATTACCACCACGTGTTGCTTTGCTAGACAGAAACAAGCACCACGTGATGGTCACTGCCTCAAACTTTAACCTTTCACTTAATCCAGGAGAACAAAGAATACAAAGAATATTTACTATTAAACATATTTAATAGTAAATATAAATACTAAAATTTATAATACAATATTTTTATAAGTGACTTGAAAAATACAGTTTGACAAAATGTAATGCTGGAGAAATTGAGAAGAGAGGAACATTGTATCTATACTACAGATAGAAGTATAAGTTAAAATTTACATTTTGGTAAACAGTTTGACATTAGATAAAGAGCTAACACAATGTTTTTCATCAAAATTTTGTGCTTAATTTATTTCAGAAAAACTACAATGTATGAAGTGAGGAGATAATATGTTTTAACACTTATGTATGTAGTTATTGTTGTACAGCAAAATACTCATAAGAATACAAATGCTAAGTGAAACAAAAAGAATACAAATGCTTACCAAGAAGAGAATGGATAGATAATTTTGAGTATAGTCACGTACAATGAAAATAAAATGGGTACACTAACATAGTTATATTTCAATGTAAACTATAATGTTTAGCAAAATACCTATTAATGTTTATTTTAGTGGAACTTTATATGATGTGATAGGTAAAATTATCCTGTATTTTAGTCTTACATAAAATTGTGCCAACATAAGCTTTTAAAAACAATATATACTAATAAGTATAATAAATTGGTAACTTTTTCTAAATTTAGTTTATGTGACCTGTTAGTAGACACACCAGCATTCATTTTATTACCATATTCATATAGAATAATAAAAGACCCAGAATAGCAAAAACAATCCTTAGCAGAAATAGCAGTGCTGGAGGAATATCAATTCGAAATTTCAAATTTGATTACAAAGTTATAGTAATACAAACAGCTTGTTACCAGCACAAGAATATGCCTGATGACCAATGGAATAGAACAGAAATAGGTCCACAAACATATAGCCACCTAATGTTTGGTAAGGGAGCCAGAAGCACAGGCTGGGAGACTGGTGCTGGTAAAATTGGCTATCCACATGCAGATAACTGAAGCTGGATTCTCACACGTCTGTCTGCACCAGATTCAATTCTAAACAGATCAAAGACCTCATTGTAAGGCCCGATACCACAAAAATATTATAGGAAGGGCATGGGTCAGAACTTCCAGAGATCCAAGATCACAACAAATCAAAGGTAAAATGGATAAATGGGATTGTATAAACTGAAGAGCTTCTGTACACAAAAGACTTAGGTAGCAAGATATATAGATAGCCAAAAAATGGAAGATTGAAACCACCTATATGTCAGAAAAGGGCCTCATATCTATAATATATTTACAGTTCAAAAAATTACCCCTCCTCAAATAAACCCTCAAAAGTTAACGATCCAATCAATAAATGATGCAAAAACTTAAAGAGACAGTTCTCAGAGGAATAAGCATTTGTCCAGTAGACACATGAAGAAATGTCCAACATCTTTGGCTGTAAAAGAAATGCAAATCAAAACTGTATTATGTTATTTTGAATGTTTTCAAAATTTAATCATAAAAGTTAAAGAATATAATTAAGAAACAAAAATCATTTTAATGCTAAACATGGCAAAAGGTACTTTTTTTAAAAAAGTACTTATTTTAAGCATAAGTAAAAATAAAAAAAATATTTTCATGTTTACAATGATATTGGATTGACACTTTATGTTTAAGATTATGCATCTGAAATGTTTTATAGGAACACATTAAATGCTGGATGAACATGTATATGCACCACAGACTTCAATGTTATGTGAAAGAAATGTTCTATTTTGAATATGAAGCCCAAGGCAGTATTTCTTATTTATATGTAAAAGAAAATAATCTATTTTTTCTATTTTTTGTACATATTTTTATTGTAAAAATATTGTATAGATGGGTTACAGTTACATGAGCAAGGTAATGAGTACATTTCCTATGAGCTTTGTTACCTCCTCCTCTGTTTTTCCCCTACCATCCCTTCCCTCCCCACTTTCCCAGCTTCTCCTCCCCAGCCCGGAAGTTGTAAAGTTCGTTTTCAACATAGTGTCTTGTAAATCTCCTTGTTACAATGGGTGAACATATATCCCTATTTCAGTATTTTATTTCCCTTCCCCTCCCCAAATTAGAAAAACTTATATACAAGATGAAGGGCACCAGAATCAAATACAGTGAAAACAGGGATTATACCATAGGGGAGGAGCATAAAAAAGAAACAAAAAAAAAATCACATGGTACATTATAAATACATTAAAAACAATAGCAAGAAAGATAAAACCTCTTGTGTCTCTATTTTGGGGTTCATTTTGTTTAACATCATCTTATATGGTCATATGTACATAGCTTTTTAGCTTTTCAGCTTGTCCTAGACACATACTAGTTATTGCAAATAAGGGAAACTATGGGACCTATGTTCTTTGCGCCTGGCTTACTTAACTTAATTTTTTTCCAAGACTTTCCATTTCCTAACAAATGGGACAGTGTCATTCTTTCTGATGGAGAAATAGAATTTCATTATATATATTATAATGTATATGTATATATGTGTTTATGTATATATGTGTATATATATGTATGTATGTATGTGTGTATAGGTAGATAGATAGATAGATAGATAGATAGATAGATAGATAGATAGATAGATAGATAGATAGATAGATAGATAGATAGATAGATAGATAGATATACATATTACATTTTTCTTGATCCATTCATCTACTGAGGGGCATCTGGGTTGGTTCCATACCTTAGCTATGGTAAATATTGTTGTGATAGACATAGCTTTAGTATAGCCTTGCTTGTAATCGTTTAGGTGAATGCCCAAAAGTGGGATTGCTGAGTCATAGGAGAACTCTATGTGTATTCTTTTGAGGAACATCCATACTGCTTTCCAAACTGGTTGAACAAGTTTACAGTCCCATCAACATTGCAGTAGGATTCTCTTTTGGCCCCCCTCCCCTCCAGCATCTGGTGGTGTTATTAGATTTCTTGATTATTGCCATTCTAACTTCAGTGAGGTGGAATCTCAATGTTGTCTTGATTTATGTTTCTTTTATGATTAGAGAAGTTGAGGATTTCTTCATATGTGTATTGGCCATTCTTTTTTGTGTGTGTGGGGGTCCAGTTGTGGGGCCTGAACGCTGGACCTGGGCACTGGCCCTCAGCTCTTCAGCTCAAGGCTAGCGCTCTACCACTTGAGTCACAGCACCACATCTGGCTTTTTTCTTTTTGCTTATGTGGTGCTGAGGAATCGAACCCAGGGCTTCATGCATGAAAGTCAAGCGATCTACCACTGAGCCACTTTCCCAGCCCATATTGGCCATTCTTATTTCCTCTTCAGAGAAGTTTCTTTTTAAGTCTTTAGTCCACTTATTCATCGAGCAGTTGTTTCTTTGAGGATTTGTTGTTGGGGGATTTAAGTTTTTGAGTTCTAAGTATATTTTAGATATGAATCCCTTGTCCATTGTATGACTAGTGAAGATCTTCTCCCAATCCATGGGCTTTCTATTGATCTTGCTAGCTATGTCCTATGCCATACAGAAGCTGGAGTAATTTGGGAGTGGAGTCCATGGGGTTCTTTAAAGACAAAATCAGGTCATCTGCAAAGGAGAGTTTTACTCATCTTTCCCTTTATGTTTGCATCTTGTCTTATTGTTGTAGCTAGCATTTTAATACTAAATTGAAGAAGTGTGGAGAGAATGGACAGCCTTGTCTTCTTAATGAGTTTAGAGGAAATGGCTTTAGCTTTTCACCATTAATGATGCTGGCTGTAGGTTGGTCATACATAGCTGTTATTGTATTCAGGAACGTTTCATGGATTTCTAGTTTTTCCAGAGCTTTTGTCATAAAGGGTGTTGGATTTTGTCAAATGCTTTTTCTACCTCTATTGAGATAATCATGTGATTCTTATCCTTGCTCTTGTTGTGATGAATTATATTAATTGATTTTGCATCCCTGAAATAAATCCTGTTTGATTGTATTGTATGTTATTATTTTTTAATGAGTTGTTGAAGTCAATTGGCCAAAATTTTGTTGAGAAGTTTTGCATCAATAGTCTCTGAAGAAATGGGTCTATACTTCTCTTTCTTTGATGAGTCCCTGGCTGGTTTGGGGATGAAGGTTATGATGACTTCATAGAAAGAATTTGGTAGTGAACTTTCACTTTCAATTTCATTGAAGAGTTCTAGGAGTATTGGTGTGAATTCTACTTTGAAGGCCTTGGAGGATTTAGCTGTAAAACCATCTGGTCCTGGGTTTTTTTTGGGTGGGAGGTATCTTATTGCTGTTTCTATTTCTATGCTTGATACAGGTCTGTTAAGTTGGTTTAAATCATCATGGTTTAGTTTGGGCATGTCAATATTTGCTAGAAATTTGTCCATTTCTTCCAGATTCTCAAACTTATTAGCATAAAGTTTTGAGAAGTATTCCCTTATAATATACTGAATCTTGGTTGTTTCTGTGGTGATGTTTCCATTCTCATATCTGAGTTTGTTTATTTGGGTATGTTCTCTTCTATTTCTGATAAGATTTGCTAAGAGTCTGTCAGTTTTGTTCATTTTTTCGAAGAACCAATTCTTTCTTTCTATGATGCTTTGGATCTAATTCATTTAATTCTGATTAAATTAATTTTAATTTTGATTATCTGTTTCTGTCTACTGGATTGGGGTTTAGCTTTTTGGTCTTTTTCAAGGAGCTCCAGGTTCCTCATTAATTCTTGGTTTGAGATCTCACCAATTTGTTGATGTAGGAACTCAGAGCTGTAAACTTGCCTCTGAGTACTGCCTTTGCTGTGTCCCACAGAAGCTGGTAATTTGTGTGTTCATTTTTGTTAAATATCATGATCATTTGAATTTCCTTTCTAATCTCTTCCATGACCCACTTGTGGTTCATCAGTGTGTTGTTCAGCTTCTATGTATTACACGATTTTCTTTGGTGGCTTTTGGTGTTGAATACTCATTTTTTCTCCTGTAGTCTGGGAGAATGTGGGGCATAATTTAAATGTTTCTGAGTTTGGGCAAATTTGTTTTGTGACCTAAAATGTTTATTTTGGAGAATGTTCATGTGCAGCTGAGAAGAATGTGTATTCTGATGCTGCTAAGTGAAATATTCTGTACATGTCTGTTAAGTGTAGTTGATCTATGCAGTTGTTGAGATCCAAGGTTTCTCTGTTGAGTTTTTGCTGTGTTGATTTATCCAGTGGGGATAGTGGTGGGTTAAAGTTCCCAACAATTAATTAATGTCTTTTGATCTGTGAGATTTTAGGGAAAGTAGTGTTTCCTGGATAAATTTGGGTGCTCCATTATTTGGTGAATATATATTTAGAATTATAATATCCTTCTGAAGGAGAGATCCCTTAATTAGTATGTAATGATGAGTACAGATTCAATCTAGTTCAGCACATATAATCTAGTTCAACAACAAACACCTATGGATCAGTGGACTAAGAAAGTCAAAGAAGGAGTCAGCAGAGCAGAAATTAAAAAGTTTAGGTAGAATTGTGGGGAGAAAATAAGATTAGAGGAATGTGAGAAGGGAAAAGAAGACCTAAATCCAGTGAGGAAAAAGATAGAAGGAAAGGAGGAGAGATAAAGAAAAATTAAAAATTAAAAATTAAAATTAAAAAATAAAATTTTAAAAATTATGTAAGTATAAAATAATACTACAATTAAAGGAGTTAAGGCTGAGAGTTTGTGAATTTAGTATGCACCCAATAAAGGATAAGGTCTATATCTGGGGAGGAACAGAACAGCAATTAAGTCATGCAAAAAAAATAAACCCACAAAAAAACCAAAAGGACAAAGAGTAAAAATAAATTAAAAGTAACCCACAAATACCTAAAATAAAAATGATGAAAAAAATAGAAAACAGTTTTTAAAAACATTTTTTCAAAATTAGGTAGATACAAGTATTCTTCTATTTTTTTTGGGGGGGGGGTGGGGTGGGGAATCTTGTGTCTCCCCTGTGTCCATAACCAGTCTCTTGGTGTAGTCTGGTTTGCTTGTGGTGTTTGCCTGTGGCTTGATTTCTTAAATCTGTTTGAGCAGGAAGAAAGAAGCTATGCCTTACCAGAGACTTTATATCCCTCCTCCCAGGCTAGTTCTGTGGGAGGGTGATCTGCTTTGAGTAGCACAAAAGAAGATGACTGTTTCCTCTAGCTTGGAGTTGCTGTGATGGGGCTAGGTTGTGGGTAGGGTTGGGGTCTGTTAGCAACCAGCTTTCCTCTGAGGGGCTAGCTCCTGAGACACTCATGCAGCCCAGCCTGGAGCCATTCTCCAGGATTTATGTTTACTGAGTTTCAATTGTGTTTCTTTTACCCCTCCTGATTTCGATCTGGTGCCTAGACTGCAGTGGGGAGGGGCAGCCTCTGGCTCTGTTTACCCAGAAAAGAAAGTCACTCCTTCATGGGCAGAGCTTTCTCTGCCTGGGAAGGGCAACTTTCCCCAGGCATGGAGCTGAGCCCCTCTGGTCAGATTTCTTTTTCCTATTGAATGGCTCCTCTTGTCTTCTTCCAAGGCCTGATTTATGAGCTAGCTGTTCTGCCTAGGTCTTTGTCAGTTTCAAAGGTGGAGTTCTTCTCTTGGTAGTGGGAGAGGTGCTACCTTCCCATTGCTGCTCCCTGATAAGGAGTGTGTATATCTTGGGGGTGCTCACACCTTTACCTTGGTTTTGGGGACATTCACAGTCTGCAATTGTCTGTGCTAAGCAGGATGAAGATTTCAGCTCCTTGTCAGTTCTTTCTGTCAATGAGTAGAATCTTCATGCATACCTCCTCTGGCGCCTTTGTCCCAGGCTCTCTCTGTTGATATGGTGGCCATGGCAGCAGCTGCTGCCACCACTGTGAACACAGGCAAGTGCTCAAATCGGTCTTCTTAACCAAGCTGCCTGGATATTTCCTTTCTGGCCAAACTCTCTGTACTATGATGGCACACTTGGTGTGACTCTTTAGCCTTGGATTTTCATTGGAACACTAAAACTGGTTTCTATGCAAGAACGTTGTTTAGCCCTCCCCCCGCCCCAACTTCTCTGCCATCTTTCTCGGGAATCCCTTTTTTTTTTCCAGTCTTGAACTTGGGGCTTGAATTCAAGGCCTGGACTCTGTCCCTGAGCTGCTTTTTTTATTCAAGGCTAGTGCTCTACTACTTCAAGCTTTTTGAGTACTTTATTAGAGATAGAGTCATAGACTTTCTTCCCTGGGATGGCTTCAAACTGCCATCCTCAGATCTAAGCCTCCTGGGTAGTTAGGTTGACAGGCATAAGCCACTAGCCACTAGCACTCTACTAAAATCTAGTATTTAATGTTATTAAAATGTGTCAAATTACCTAAAATTCAAATTATACCAGAGAAGTCAATCTATAAATGAATATGTCATAAAATATACATATATATATATATATAAAACAATATACTAATTCACAAATCTTAGGGTTTCTAACTGCAATGGCTAAATGAATGCATGAAGAGACCTTGTGTTTTGATGCACATAACATGTGCATTTCAACACCATTTCCATAAAGTTTTTTTATTCTTATTAACTTATACACATATTTTTAAGTGTATCATTATTTAGACACTAACATTTTTCTTTAATGCTAATTTTCACATCTTTCTGAAATAGTGCTTCCTCTTCCTCAATTTGTTGTGAATGTTCTACTTACAGATATATATGTACAGTATAAAATGTAGGCAGGGAAGAGCAGTTCTACCAATTGACATGTTGGAATGATTATTCTGGTGGATGATGATTTTCTACATTTCAGATAGATTAATTTCTCTCTAATAAAGAGGATAATCAAAAGATCCCAAATTTATGAAAACTGATTTTTTTCTGTCTACATATGGAGTCATCAATAATAATTAAGTGCAATAGTATTTAGAAAATTGTTATATATTTTATGTGCTCAAATGTTTTTATTGAGTTGCTTTAAAATTTGAAATATACATCTTGTCAATCATGATGTATATTTGTGTTGAATCATACTGGGTGATGCCCTTGCAATTAAGTTAATTTAAGACCATCTGGTGTCATAGGAAAGATGAAACCCATCAGAATGGTAAAGAGAATGGTCCTCTAGTTGCTTTTGAAGGCTTTGTCTTTTAAAAACATAAAAAAAATACAAAAAAAGAAAGAAGGCTGGGTGCCTGTGGCGCACACCTGTAATTTTCACTACTCAGGAGGCTGAGATGAGGATCGCAGTTCAAAAACAGCCTGGGCAGGAAAGCCCATGAGACTCTTGTCTCCAATTAACTACCAGAAAACCAGACGTGGAGCTGTGGCTCAAGTAGTAGAATGCTTTCCTTGAGCTGAAGAGCTGAGGGACAGCGTCCAGGCCCAGAGTTCAAGCCCTATGACTGACCAAAAAAAAAAAAAAGGAAAAACCAGAATGGAATATTTACCTAAGATTCAATTCATCTGATTTCATGTGTTACTAGACCCAGGACACTAGCCTGTTCCAGACACTTTTACATTGTGACATCCATGCCACAGTCACAGTTGCTATGAGTTTTCTGGGCAAATTCTATAGAAACACGACTGTGCTACCCAACTCCTGTTTCCACACTCCTGGGAATATCTTCAATACTAAGGAGTAAAATCATTTGTATTTTACTTACAATGTAAACTGACACAGATGAATGTATGTGATGCATGTGAACAGCATAGGTACTGGAGCTCTCAATTACCAATACATTAATGTCAGTTAACTTGCCTGCCAACTACAATAACAAATACATATATAAGCCAAGTGTGGTAGCAAATAGCTGGAAGACCATCATTGAGAGAATGAAGAGTGCCTGGGAAACAGAGTGAGTTCAAAGCCTGTTTCAAAGCCTGTTTTAAATACAGCCTGAGAGCCTGTTTCAAAATGAATACAAGTATACATACCCCTTTTCTTTATGTATTCATTTATTCTTCTGTTAAGATGCTGAAATCCTGATTCCTTTCTTTGGTGCTCTTTCTTTCTTTCTTTCTTTCTTTCTTTCTTTCTTTCTTTCTTTCTTTCTTTCTTTCTTTCTTTCTTTCTTCCTTCCTTCCTTCCTTTCTCTCTCTCTCTCTCTCTCTTTCTTTCTTTCTTTCTTTCTTTCTTTCTTTCTTTCTTTCTTTCTTTCTTTCTTTCTTTCTTTCTTTCTTTCTTTCTTTCTTTCTTTCTTTCTTTCTTTCTTTCTTTCTTTCTTTCTTTCTTGGCAAATTGAAACCAGAATCAAGATATTCTCTAATAGACATTTATTTTGACATTTTTTCTATTACCTTAAAAGAATTTCTACCCTATCCCTACCTTTTGTGAGAAAAGACTTGAGCACCATATTGGCTGAAAATATATAGTCACTCATATTATCCTGAGAGATCAGTTATTTTCCTCTAATTCAACGTGTATTCATGTTTGGCTCAGATTATAGATCTGGAACAAATATACCCTAGCTATTCCTTTTGAAGCACACCTACCAGTTCCCTAGAGGTGGTGTGTGCAGAAGCTCCCTAGTAGAGAATCCTCACATCCAGTTTGCTTCTGAACCTATCCTCCAGATATCACTACTTCATCCCATTATGATCCAAATTCCAAATAAGTATGTGATATATGTAAAACTCAGTATGTTCCTAACTCTTTTATGATGCATCCATCTATTTTGTTGGGTTTTGTTTGTTCTGCTTTATGTGAAACTGTTTCTTCCTATAGCCCATTCTGGTCTCAAGCTTTTGATCCTCTTGCCTGAAATTCCCATAAGCTATGATGATAGAAACATATGCTACCATGTCAGCTATGAGTGCACTGCTACCTAAACCAGTCTAAATCATAGCAGAAAATATAAGGCTTGTGCACCTGGTGAAGGTTTATTAATCGTATGAGGGGTATACAGATAACTTTGAGAATAAAATAAAAATATATAGAAAATTTCCAAAAAATATAAAATAATCATAAATTTACCTGGCAATAGTGTATTTGGGGTTTGAGTTTTCCAAAACATCAATCCATGGACCTGGGTTATAAGCCTAAGGTCTAGAAGAGCTTTATATATTCTGTCTGCCTCTTCAGATACTTAAGAAAATGAAAATATATTCCACAGGATTTAGAGCAAGGCCTTTCTTTGGTTTAAAAATAGCAGCCCTAATTTTAGTTATTGATCTTGCTTAATGTGTGGATGCCTGGAAGCTAGAAGCAATGGAAAACCTAATGCAAGCAGAAAAATATGCTTAAGAAATTCTTCTTTGTTTTTTAAAAAAGTTTATTTTTGTAGTAGCAGTTTGAAATAAATCTAGAGATGGTTTTGTTCAAGAGAAATACTTAAAGAATGGACACTTATTCAGAAGCAGGTGATCTATGTCATGTAGCATTGTAGCAGTTTAAAACATTTTCAGCATGAGAATACATAATTTTCAACGAAGTCAGCTATACATTTATTTTTGGTAAAATAACAAAAGATTTTAGAAATGGGACAAATAGTTTCTACCAAAACAAGATATCTATACTGTCTTCACACATGATGCTTTTTAAAGACCTGGAAAAAAATGAGCTAACATTCATTTAAGTAACTGTAGAGTCTTGTCAGATTTAAAATTTTCTGTATGTACAGAAAAATTCTGATAATGTAGAGGTATAAAGCAGACAAAGATAATTATCTGCATTTTCCAGAAGTAACAACTATAAACATATGATTATGTCATTTTAGCTATTTTTGTGTAATATAAAAATATTAAAAAACTTTGTACATGGATTGGAAATGATTTAACTGTCAATTGAAAATGGCATCTTTGAATGTTATAAAGTTTGCAAATTTGATATAATATTCTCAATTGCTATTTAGTAAAGAACAGAATATTTGAAAAAAATTAATATTACACTTTAGCTCTAATTCTTATTCTTGAATACATTAACATGAGCTTCAACAGCTTGGAATACACACTGAAATACTTTCTGTGAACTGATTTAGTATGTAAGCAAATATATTAGCTTGGATGGCTGTTGTACTTGTTGACTTAATAACATTTGATTTTTAATATATGTTTTTTTATGTTAAGAATTCTCCATGCTAAAATACACAAACCATATATATTATGTAATTTATATTATATAATTATATATTATATATAATTTATGTATATAATTTACTTTCATGTATATATGAATAAACTTTAAAATATATTAAATAAATTTATTTTTATGATAGATTCTGAGAAAAGTTTCTTGATGAAATATTGTATGTCTTTTTCCCAGTTTTAAAGTGTTTACAGCCTCTAGAGAAATGTATGAGTGTTTCATATATATATATATATATATATATATATCCATAAGATAGGAGTACTTTAATATTGTCAATTTAATAGATTAAAAAGCATGGCTTTGAAGCTGTCATTGCATTTTCTTGTATTCACGTTGAGACTGAAGTGGTTTCTTTTGTTTTGACAAAGAAGCAAATGACTTTGGTTCTTTTTTGGAAATCAATCATTGGTTTGTTTGAATATTTTTGGCTTTTTGTATAACTGTTTTTGTGTTTATTATTTAACAGGTTTATAAAGTGTGTGTATGTGTGTGAGTGTGCATATGTGTGCGTGCATGTGTGTGTGTATGTGTGCGTGTGTATGCATGTTAGTACTGTGGCTTGAACTCCGACCCTCACCCTCTTAGGACTTTTCTGAGCTGCCTTCCAATTGCAAACCTCTGATCTCAGCCTCCTAAATAGCTGGGAATACAGGACTGAGACACTAGGCCTGAAATTAGACAATGGAAATATTAACCTTTTTTATTTGCCATATTTATAACAAATGTCCTTTACTTCACCCCCGTGATTTTGTCATTAATTTTATTCATCTAGAAAGTTAAGAGTTTCTTAACAATTAACATTGTAATTTAAATTAAGAAAATCTATAAAAATAGTGTTCACTTTTAGTCTCAGAATGTATTTTTAAATGTCTTAATTCTATCTTCCACTTTTTGCTGACTTACTATTTTAAAAGCATTTTTAATCTCTTAAAGATATTTTATATTAGTTATTTCAAAATTATTCATCAACAATCTTATTTATGTCTACCAAATCAAATTCCTTGCACTTCTCCTTGGGTATAACATTACTCTAGCGGAAATACATCTTTAAGTAATTTGTATCACAAAATGACTACCATCAATATCTTGTTTTCTTCTAACTGTAAATTGCTGTTTTAATTTAATATGGAATCCAGGTTGAAAGTTATTTTTCCTGAGTACTTTAGGATGATTAAAGAAGAAAATAGAAAAATTACAATTACTAGTATCATACACAATAATTCATTAAATAATTAGGCATATAAAAAGCACTAAAAGTTGAGGGACAGCGTCCAGGACCAGAGTTCAAGCCCCACAACCGACAAAAAAAAAAAGCACTAAAAGTTATATAAGTTCATAATTATAAATATTAGGAAGTTTGGTGATACTGGTTGATGAATCAAAAACAAAAGCTTTAGGAATGATATTAAAAGTCATAGACGTTACCTACTTTTATTATGGTTTATTGGGTAATTTGGGTAAATTTTTGAAATTTGCAGAACACATATGTAGAAATAAATCTACTTGATACTATTGATCCATAAGAAATATTAGAGGAGGAACTGGAAAGGGAGAAAGAATAAGGAAATATTCCAGTTCCTGAGTTGGAAAATTTAATAAAATGTACCTCTAGATTTTGTATTTTTTTTCATTTTAAAGATTCACTTTGGTCAATTCTGGAAAATGTATATGCATTGTCATTTACGCATTATTTTTCTCATACTTGTGTGGTTTCTTCTGAACTTTCTATTACATATATATGCTGAATAGTCTCCACATGTTTTCCTTCTGTATTAAATCTTTTTCTAATTCCATATCTTTTTTTGTCCATGCCTTTTTTGTCCCAATATGTCATCCCTCTTATAGTGTAATTATATTAAATGTCTGGAGTTGGGTTGATCTTTTTATTCCTGTTTGGTCATGACTTTTCCTCAGCTGGTCTATTTACTTATGGGGCTTATAATTTTTATTATGATTTTGTCACCAGCAAGGATTGCATTCTAGGAGGAAATCCTTTCTCCCTGGCTTAAAATGATGTTTTAAAGTTTGCACCTTCCTAGATCCCAGGAATTCTGACAGTGGCTAAATATTAATTTTCAACTTCAGTCATGTTTGTATCTAAATAAACATATCTATTGCAGAACTCAGTTCCTGATTTGGTGAGAATTCTGTCCATTTTGACAGCTACAAACCAAACTTCCATGTGCCTACCTTTTAGGTATAGAGGTTTTCTAGTCAACATTCCCCAGGGACTATATCCCCTCTAAGTTCCTAGGCTTTTGGAAAGAAGTTTCATCCTGGGTCCTCACCTTGTGTGAATAAGGACTCTTATTGTCTGCTCTTTTATCTGACAAGCCCTCAGATTCCAGTTCCTCAGCATTCTGGCCCAGTTTGATAGCACTTGGACGTCAGTAGTAAGTCCATTTTAAATGTCTTATGGACTTGCAGATCATGCTCAGTTCTCTGTGGAGGCAAAACAGAAACAAATTCAAATCTTGTGTGTTTTTAGTTGGAGGGCTTGATCTCGTATCATCTTGAGGATGTTCTTTCAGATCTTCTTGAATAGAGATGAAGCTCTCTAAAAAGCTCCTTTATCTTTTTCACATATGTCTCACACACTTCACATACTCACTAGATTTTTACAGGTAAGCATGAGCATAGACCTTCTATTTAGCTACGTATGTAGACTATAACATCAGAGTGTGCATTATATATTGTAGTGATAGTACTTTTTTCCCAAGTTTGGTATTTATCTTTCACATGTTAGCTTAGGAATCCACAGAAACACATGTATATGTCAATGATTAATGTACCATGTAACACTTTCTTCACTACTTTTATTTTGTTTCACCAACAATAGCAATGGGTAATGACAAAAATGAAGACCATGTAGGCAAATCCACCATTGTTCTCCATTTGTTTATCAAAAGTTACTAAAGTGTCTGTATGCACACTGTTATCTTGACACTTAAATGAATCAGAGAGTATAAAAAAAGAAGGTCATTTATTTATTAGGCTATTTTTTTCATCTTGGCAAAGAATAGAAATTCTTCTTGCCTAAAAATGTAACATCGGAGAGAAGTTAGCTATCCATAAAAACACTATTTGGGGCCTCTTATTTCATAGGATTGGAGCTTGTTTGTATTATAATCACCTTGCAGACTCACTTAGTGTGTTCTTATCGCTCTTACTGACATATGCTCTGTTAGTAAGTGTTAATGAAGCTTACTCCATTTGGTATTTTTACAGCTCAGACAATGGAATACCTTTGGATCCCTTGATGAAACATCTGGTTCTGATACAGAAATATTTCCATTATCTGTGGTGACAGAAGAAGATTGTGAAATTTTGAAAATCTCAGCCAAGGATTATGCCAACTTTAAGTCTGTATGTTGTCCACATATTTTTATTCTTAAAATTTTATATAATCTTGAGACATAAAGATTTGGTTTATTTGATGACGTTCATTTTAAGAAGCTTCTGTTGGTAGTGAGCGCTTGAGAAAAAAGCAAATTCTCTTTGGATGCATTTATACATTTTTGACTATTTTTTTCCCTGAATTTTAAACTTAATTATTTATTCAGTAAATCAGCAAGTGGGTGTTTGGCTATCAAAGCATGTTGGCTATCAAAGCAAAATTATACTAAATGATCGAATGACTAGAATTTCTACTTCTCTTCTATCTTAGTCTTATTTTGGAGTAAAGGAATGGTATTTCAAAATTATAACAGACATCCAATCTCAGAGTTGCATGTGTATGTAATCACAACTGAATCTGGTCTCCTAATTCTGCTGCTTTAAGATTATTCATTTATGCAAAATAATTAATCTGATAGTAAAATTCTAAAATGTCCCTCTCTGTTTCATTTTCTCTGAATGGTAGAGGAGAATCTCCATGGTTCTGCCTTCAGTTTTTTTTTTTTTTTGGCAAGGCCTTAACCCTTGTACAGATCCTGCAGGGTGCTGGCATGTCCAGTGCTAATATCAGAGAATATAAAATATTCTTATTCCTACTTTTCATCTGTAGTAAGGAAATTATATTTATAGTATTATTTTTAATAATAATGTGATATTTTTCTTAGAGTTCAACTCTATTCCAAGTACAAATTGTTAATTTGTTTTGATTTTTAAAATGGCTGACTTAAAATTATTTTTGGTTTTATTTCTCCAGTAGTATCACCCACATGATACTATCAGATACACATTTTGAATACAGTCTTGACTGTGACAGGGTTTAAAACGCTTATGTTTATAGAAGCATAAATGTTATGAAAGAAAGATGGAAAATAGAGTTTTAAAAAGCATGTCTGAAGATTAAAATTTCTATATTAAAATTTCTCAATAAAGTTGAACAGTATTTTATACTCATTTATTCTTAATGTTTTTTCTTTTCTTTTTCTCCTACTTCTTCACTACCTAATTCTAGAAGTTTGAAAATTACATTCTCTTTCAGGAAAATTCAAAGTATGATAAAATGCAAAAGATGAAACTGATTCGTAAATGTCCTTATTATGAAAACTGGCCTACTTTATCCATATATGAACTAACTTCATTCATTAAATGGAAAAAATTTCCTCCAGATCATGGTGAGTTTAATTTTAGATAATTTTTCTTCACATTACAATATGATTTTGGAATTTATAAATGTCATAATTTCAATATTTAAATCATAATGGTTTATTAGCTGTGTTCTAACTTACTATTGATTAATATTGAATTAGGTATTTTGATTATGGAAAAATAATAGTGCTATTACACTGGTTTGATTATCTCTTAATTTCTTTCAACCTGGTCTTCTTGCCCAACCTGGATGTTCCAGTGGTAGACAAACTGAAAAGAAAAAAATTTAAAAAATGTTATGGTCGTTTTCCCAGTTCTTCTGATTGGAAAACTAAGCATCATTTGTTAACCTATAACTGTGCTAATATACCAATGAGAAAAATAACAATTACAGATTGAGTAACCCTTATGCAAAACTCTTGCAAAAAATAAACTCAGATTTTGATTCTTAAAATTTTGAAATATTTTATATGTATAATGAAGTATCTTGAAGAGTGTACTCATTTCAACATACAGTTTACATATATTACAAATACATTCATGGAATATGTAATTTTAGGTAACATTTTTAGTGTTATTTGTGTTGTGCACTTTCACATGAGATCAAGAGGTGAAATTTTCTGTTTGTGAAATTATGTTGGCCTTGATATTTTTTTAAATTTTGGACTTTTAATCATTTAGATTAGGCAAACTCACCTGTACATAGAATAATGGAGGTTTAGATAAGAGAAAATAAGCACCGAAGAACCTCAGTATTAAGCATGGAAAAGGCATGTGGATTTCCTGAGGTGCTTTCACTAAAAATGTAGGTGACATCCTGATCTTAAGTGTGCACCAAAGATAACCATCTAAACACTGCCCACTAACATCAGAAGATCCACAGTAGGATAGGTCAGGGTTTTGGATCTTCTTCAGTAAAAATCATTGTTACCTAAGAACAGACAGACATCAACAACAGAGAGAAGAGTGAAACCTTACAATTTTCTCTTCCCAATAAAACAGTGGACGAGCTATTTCCCAGATCATAATGGAAAAGGAAGTGTTTAGAGGCAGTATTTCCACACAAATCCTACATCCTACATCTTCGGTTGTAGTGAGACTCAATTCTAAATTAAGGAAAGTTTTAAAAAGAATGAGGCTGAGTTACAACAGAATGTTTTAGTAATAACAACACAGTTCAAAAATCATAGGATTTGATAAATATATCTTCAAAAGGAATCATTATGCAACATGAAATTGAAATACAGATTACCGTGATACAGTAGGCTTTTTGTTCAAGTTGGAAAAATAAATAACATTAGAGGTCAGTTCATGCTTCAAGGAACAGGGATATTCTAATAAGCTGAGTACATTTGATAGGATTACATATGTTCAAAATTTCCTTCAAGTTTTATAATCATATTTTATTCATAATGTTTGAAATACAACATGTAAACACTTTAATTTAATATATAGATATTTGTATTGATTGCAAAAATTAAGTAATAGTAACATTTTTTCAAATAAATGATTTTTTCTTTGTGAATAAATGCCAAAAATAAATGCCATTTTAAAATTGAAAGCATGTATTGAAAAATAAGCAATAAACTCATTAACATTGGGAATTTAACACTTAAAATGTGTCTACATTTTACTGATTGCATAGAAGTAAATTTTTGACTGTGCATATCTTGGTATATCCTAAGCTTTCTCCTCTTTATTGGAAATAACTAGAAACTGGTCCTTGCCTCACTCTCTTGATCATCTTCTATAAAAATAATATCTCACCTCATCAGTGTACCATTTTACTGTTATTGTGTCCATTAGTGAAAGGAAAGAAAGAAACCATATGTAAAGTATTTTGAATTATGTGAGCCAAAAGAATATAGAATTTAGAGGGAGTGGATTGATACTGCTTCTACTAGTTTCTGTAAATAATGTATCTATCTCTATGTGTCTAATATCTATGTAAAAAACTTCCATTTAGCCTTTGAGAGCTAAAACGATACTGCACCTCGCACATTTTTACTTAGTCTATTACTGACTTCAATTGCCATTTTGGATGGGAAATGTCTTGAAAAGCAACAAAAGTGTCTGTGAAATTATATCTTCCATTGGATAACTTGTTGTTATAACGAATAAGTAGAAGAGAAATACTTTTCTCTGATTCCCAGACATATGAATGCATGATGTTCATAGTCACATAACCTCAGGAAATATCCTGCTTAGAGCAGAATGGCAAGTTTATCTGAATACCATTCAAGCCTCATTTCATTCCTGTGGTACTCTTCTTACCAAAAGCATTCCTCCCATCCTAGTACTAAACAGGGCCATTGAACAACTGACATAAGGAAGGTTAAATATCTTTTGCTGGTGTGTGAATCAAGAGATGCAACCTACTGGAGAAAGGAAGGATGGGTGAATAGAGTCCTAATATCCAATGTACCTGTGTTTAAAAAAACATGGGAAAAGAACATTGGAAAATGTAGTTAAAAATTAATGTATACCTTATAAAATTAAGAAAGTGAGGGATGGGGTGGGTTGGGAGACTGTTGAAAGGATGACACTGATCAATATATGTTATATTTATAAACTGTTTCTTAAATGGCAACTCTTCTGTACAATTACTTAAAATAATAAAACATGAGAACTAGATAAAAAGAGGATTGATAGGGTTGGAAAAGATGGGGGAACACAATGGAAGGAATGATATTGAACTCATTAACTGTTATGTTTATGTGAAACCCCTTTGTCAAAGTCATAAAATATAAATAGATAATAAAATATAAAATAATGAATAAATAAATAGAAGGCAGTCAAATTAAGAAAAATAGAGAGAACTAAAACAAGCAGCTCCCTGCCCACCCCCTGCAAAAATAAATAACCAAATAACATTCCAAAATGAAGAATATGTTCTGTGACAATGATCTAATTTTCTTCAATGGAAGTGACAAAATTGCTATCTCAGAAAAGGATCAAATATAATACTTTTCCCATTTATGATTTATATTGAATTATTATCAGTAAATGCAGAGGATGTAACTCAAATTATATTTTCATAATCTGGGCTTAAAATTAGCAGGAGGATGATTTATAAAGCATAATCATGTGTATTTTGATCTTATTTCAGGAATGTATATTGGATAAAGTTTCAGAGGGATTTTGTTAGTTATTTCAAAGCTTAATAGAGTTTAGAATTAATCCTTGACAGTCTCTGAAATAACCAAAGCTTATTCTTGGCTCTATTTCCTTTGTTAAATTCTTAAGTCTTCTTACTTTTGCTTTATTTACCATGGGAGCATGAACATCATGAGTGTCTATGATGTTACTTGTAACTTCAGCCATTTTAGCTTGTATCACATCAGTCTTCCCAGTTGCTGCGTGGAAAATACAACTAGTTTAATTTATTCATCAAGTCTTCATTCATATAAATGATTTAAATACATACATGTATATACATATATGTATACATATAGATATACATTTATACACACATCAAATAATATATATATATATATATACATACATATAGGTATACATTTATACACACATCAAATTAACTTCATGGTAGATAAAAGATTACTAGAGAGAAATAAAACACTTAACAAAGAATTGACATGTATGCACTGAGAATAACTGAATGTTATTGGTTCTAATATCTAATAAAAGGAAATAGATTACTGGATTGAAGTTTTTAAAAAATATTGTTTGCCTACAAGAAATGTACATTACTGGTAAACATAAACAGAGGCTTCAAGGGAAAGTATGGCAGATTTTTCCAATGGAACCACCACTGGAATTTTTGCATCTAAAATACCAAACTTTAAAACAAAATTAATCAGAAGAGATAAAGAAGGTCTGTTCAACTGAGAAAAAAATTATCAAGAGATTATGACAATTGTAAACCTATTTACTGAGTGCCAACACACTCAGTTTTGTAAAATAAACAATACTAGACATAAAAGCTCACAACAGCACTTGTGGGTGGCCTCAATGTCCTCCCCTCTTCCCATCAATTGTGAGGTCATTCAGATAAAAAATTCGTCAAGATCAAAAGATATTATGGATCCAAGATACTTAACAAACATCTACATAATATTTCACAAAACATAGAGAATACACTTGTTAGGGAGTTCACATAGCTCTTTCAAAATGAGAGATTATATTTTAGACATAAACAAGTCTTTACAAATACAAGAAAAGTAAACTAGGACTAGAAAAGGAATCAAGAACAGACACTACATAAATATTCAATCACTGAAAAACTGAGCAATTCACTTTTGAATAATCAAGTGGGTCAATGAAGCAATACAGGAGAAATAAAAAAAACCTCTTAGATCCTTCATTCTTATAATCATATGAAAAAAATCAAATCACAACAAACCAGAAGAGCAAAATTTATAACTATGAAGCACATGCTTGAAAAATTACAAATATTTGAACAGCTTGATTCATATAAATACCAATATTATAATTAGATTATACTATTCACCCTGTGATAGGCATAAAATTATTCCCCTGTGATATCTTGACTTGCTAATTGTGAATTTGAAAATACATACTCATTTGATAAATAATGAGTGTTATGTGGCAAAGTGTCAATTACAAGAACTAAAGATAATTCCACTGGAACTATCCAGGTGGACCCAGTGTGCCACCACATGGATCAGAAGATGCAGATAGGCTTAGGCTCAGAGGAGAAGGCCATATGAAAACAAGAACGTATTGAAATGATGTATTCAGAAGGCAAGGGATCTCAAAGCATGGAAGCATCCAACAGCATCTAGAAAAGGGGTGCTGGTATACTTTGTGGAGGGGAAGGGAAAAAACAAATTGTTGAAATAGGGATACATGTGGACCCATTGCAACAATGAGATGTACAAGACATTATGTCGAAAAACGAACTTTACAACTTTGGTGGGGGTGGGGGGCAGGGAAGTTGTGGGTTGGGGGAGGGTGGGAAAGATGGGAGGGATGGAAAGGGGAAACAAAGGAGGAGGCAACAGTGCTTGATAAGAAATATACTCATTACCTTGCTCATGTAATTGTAACCTCTCTGAACGGTATTTTCACAATTAAAAAAAAAGAATCTAGAAAAGGAAAAGAGATTCTGCTAATTAATATCTTCATACATTGAACCTGTAAAACCATGAGAGAAGAAACTTACTTTCTTCTTTCTTCCTTTCTTTCTCTTTCTTTTCTTTCTCTTTCCTTCCTTTCTCTTTTTCTTTCTTTCTTTCTTTCTTTCTTTCTTTCTTTCTTTCTTTCTTTCTTTCTTTCTTCCTTCCTTCCTTTCTTCCTTTCTTTCATTCTTTCTTTCATTCTTTCTTTCATTCTTTCTTTCTTTCTTTCTTTCTTTCATTCTTTCTTTCTTTCTTTCTTACTTTCTTTTTCTTAATTTCTTTCTTTCTTCCCTTCCTTCCCCTTCCCTTTCCCCTCTCCCTCCCTCCCTCTTCCTTCCTTCCTTCTTTCCTTCCTTCCTCTCTTTCTCTTTCTCATTCTCTATTCTTTAATTCCTTTAGTTTGCAGTTGTCGCAACCATAAGAAACTGACATAGCCATGCAGTATGAAACTATAGATTTCATTTCCAATTGATTTTAAAATTAGACAAATTATTTATTCAGGTTTGAATGGTTTGCAAAAATGCATAATTTAAACTCTCACCCAGAACTTAGCTCACTGTTTAATAGTAGGATAAGATGAATAGTATGATAAATAGTCATATAAAGTAAAAAGTAATCACTAGTGATTTAAATATATTTCAGCTCCTAAGGTGTAATTAAATTAAAATGAATTAAGTATTTATTTAATTAATTCAAATCCCCTGGAAGTAAATAGGACACAATTAAACATATTTTAATAATAAAATATTAAAATTTCCCATGAGTAAATAAACATTTACATGAGCCAAAGCAGGCAAATGCTGAAGCTCTTTATAGGGTGAGATTTTCATCTACGTCTGTTTAGTCTCACAAATTACCATCATCTCTTTCACATTCTAATGACAAAATTATATTTCTGACTATTGCATTTAACTTTTAATGTTCTCTTTTCTTTTAAAAGTGCATTTCTGCCTATTTTTGAAAAAAAGATGGCATAACTCTATTTTCTGACATTTTAACACCAAAACATATGAAAAAAATTCATTTTTTCACTAAACCAAATATACAAATATTTTAATCAATAGAAATGATGAATTATCATGTCATTTAGTTCAGTGAATAGTAAATTTTAGGGGCTGGGAAGGTGGCTCAGTGGTAGAGTGTTTGTCTTGAGCTGAATTGCTGAGGGACAGCACCCAGGCCCAGAGTTCAGGCCCTACTACCAACCCCACCAAAAAAAGTAAATTTTAGCAAAAATTTATAAGAACTCTCCAAATACTTAGTTTTGTAACTCCATAATTTATATTATGCTTAACTGTCCATAATTCAAGCTACTTGTGAATTAGGAATTTCCTGGTTCAAGACCAGACCAGGTTTAAGAAAAAGGTTAGCAAGACCCTGTTATAAAGAACAAATGGGCAGCTAGGTGCCCATGATTTTAACCAATTAAGGGGTTGAAATTTGAGGATTACTATTAGAAGACAACCTAAGCAGAAAAGTTCATGAAACTCTTAAATCCAATTAACTGCCAAGAAAGCTAGGAAATGGAGCTGTGGCACAAGTGGTAGGGTATCAGACTTGAGGAAAGCAGCTCAGGAATAGCACCCAGACCCTGAGTTTAAGTCGTAGGACCAGAATTGGCACAAAAACAAACACAAGCCATGTGTATTGTTGTAAGCTTATAAGTAGAGTAAGAGGATCATAGTCATAGACTGGACAAAAGTCTGGGAGCCTATCTGAAAAATAACAAAAGTGAAAATCCTGAGGTCAGTGTTCAAGTGGTAGCATGCTTTCTTAGCAAGCACAAGAAAGACATTGTAAAATAAGTAATAATAAATATCTTATAAAACATTTATAACCCAAGTGTTGCTGATTGTTGATGCTTGAGAGTATTAACTGAATTTTCTGTATTATGATATATTGACTTGATATTACGATATAATAACTATTTACTATGCTTATAAGCAAATAAATGTGTTTATAACATAATTCATTCTCTGCAAACCTAAGGCAACCTATTCAATTATGAACCAATTTGTATCAAACATTGTGCTGCACTATCTTCACCTCCCACCTGTGAGAGTGATTTAGCAGAATCCTTTGTCTTCCTGGGATTGTTTACTAGCTGGAAGTTTTCCCTATGGAGATTAGATGAAGATGGAGCCCTAACGGTAGAAGTAGTCAGGAATGTAGGGTTTTCTGTGCTATACATGTTAAAGAGTGGAACACAAAGAAGAGTAACATAGAATGGAGGTTTTCTTTATTTATTTCTAAAGTCTAAAGCTCAATTAATTCATTAGAGTGAAAGTGAACACACAAAAGTATTCTTTTCCATGAGTAGAAGCATCTTGAGTAGGTCTAAGAAGAAAGTGTTGGAATCAGTCAGCTTTGAATATGGGTATTTTGTATATTATGTATATTTTGCATATTATGTATATTTTGTATATTATCAATTCCAGTATTAATTTAAGGAAGTACAAGAAATAAAACATTTTTACTAGGATTCAGATTTCATGCCTTGGCAGGGTAGTGGTGGCTGGCTCATGCTTGCAATACTAGCTACTCAGGAGACTGAGCTCTGAGGATCATTGTTTGAAGCCAGTCAGGGCAGAAAAGTCCATGAAACTCTTATCTCAGATTTATCACCAGAAAATGCAAGCATAGCTGAGTCTCAAAGTGATAGAGAGCTAACCTTGAGCTAACTAAGGGATTATCAGTACCCTGGTCTTGAGTTCAAGCCCCATGACCAACAAAAAAATAAAAAAAATGTAATTTATCTTTAAGAGAATTTTTTTGCTAAAAACATCACTGTTCAGAATATACAAAAGATATTCCAAGTAGGCTTAATAGGCATTACATTTAATAAGTTCTATTAGACATCTTTGCATTTTTAGAGACAGAAATAAAATTCAACAAAGCAAGAGAACAATTAAAAGTAAAATAATTTATTGTTTTATGTAACTGAGTTTAGCCAATTATCTTTCAGGAATGTCTAGATTCAAGAGTTGATTCAATCACACTCAAAGCCTATTTTCCATTGTCTGGTTCTGCATTGTTCTGTGTTGGCTCCAGCAAATTCTCCCATGCTACAGGTGTAGTTACATTATCTTCATAGCCAGCAGTTCCTGTGATAATTATCTTCTCCTGATTGCTCCAGGAAAATCTACTGTGACTTACTTGCAAGGCTTAAGTCACACTTATGCTCTTAACTCATTCTGTCTGAGGATAGAATTTATTGCTTAGTTGATGCTGGATCACAGCCCTGTCCCTGGAAAATGAGGAAGTTCTCTTTGAACTCCGGGATGGGTATTTCTCTACCAAAATGTGGAGAAAACAAAAATACATACTTCATGAAAGATTTCAATGCTGACAGGAAATATAATCCCTTGCATGGATTTTCTCAAATCTCTAGAATGGATACTCTTCAAGATTCTTATGATAGGAAACACCTTTGAAGGCTTCCATGGTTTCTACAAAGCAAAACTCCTTGTCTCTCTCTCTGTGTGCCTGTCTCTCTGTCTCTCTCTCTCTCCCAGTCACCTTATCTCTCTCTTTCTTCTTCCTTTTCATTCTTTCCTCTCCATCTTCCTCTCATCCACACATCAATATTGGATTGACCAATAACTAGAATAAATTCTTATCTTCTTAAACTATATTTCTCTCTTACTGTTTTCTTTCTCCTTAAAGCACTATATGAGTGGTTTAAGAAAAAAATCTATTTTGAACATGATGCTGCCTTGCTCAAGGTTGCAATTTTGCTCCCTTTCATCTGTCAGGATTGCATGTGGGTTACATGTATACCATTTCTGTCATGGGACAAGCCACAGTATTTATTTATTTATTTATTATTTTTATTTATTTATTTATGTTATTGTAATGATGTACAGAGGGGTTCTGGTTTCATAAATCAAATAACAAGTCTATGTCTTTTTGGACAATGTTACCCCTTTCTTCTCTCTCTTCACATGACAAGTTTTTGCTACTTCTGAATTTCTTGTTTTTTGGTTGGTCATGGGGCTTGAACTCTGGGCTTGGGCGCTGTCCCTGTGCTCTTCATCTCAGGCAAGCACTCTACCGCTTGAGCCACAATGACACTTCCAATTTTCTGAGTGGTTTATTGGAGATAGGAGTCTCACAGACTTTCCTGCCCGGGTTGGCTTTGAACCGCTATCCTCAGATCTTAGCCTCCTGAGTAGTCAGGATTACAGGCATGAGCCACCGGCGCCAGGCCTACTTCTGAATTTCTAATAGTGGTATTTCTATACATTCTGGAACCCAAACGACTATTTATTCAAGACTTCAGAAGCTTTGAATTAGTGGCAAAATCACAGCATATCTCTGCTTGGGTTGATCGATTTTTACATTATTATATTTCCTATTTACAATTTTTGCATTTTTCCATTTTATTACCAGTCACACAAGTAGTTATTTAAAATAATGTTATAGGCTCCTTTCAAGCATAGAAATAATGTTACCTAAGTACTTTGATTAGATTAAACATTTTAGAAGACTAGAAATGTTTAGATAATAATATTCTATACAATTACTTTATTAAATGTGACAAATCTTGGATCAGTAGAGGGCAGCCATGTCAAAGATCTGTGACTCTCTTTTGTTGTTTTTAGATACTGAACCTTGTTAGAACTTTTAGGAAAATCTTAGGGAGACTCATGCAACTATAAGATTAGCATTTGTTCAGAGATAATTTATACATTCGCATAATTTTAAGATTTATGTGTTAAAGTTGTGCTGCTTAAAGCTCTCAAAGATCATTCTTCAAAAATCATTTTCATTATTTAGTTTTTGACTATTTTTTTTTTCTGAAAGTAGTATCACTTTCTGATGTTTATTTTAACATTAAGTCATTCTTTACCCAGAAAGCTTGGCAAGCCTCTATATTAAAATAGTATTTACCTAATGCCTATTTTAGAAATGACAGTGATAGAAAACTTGAGAAGGTTCCCTGCTCTATACACATCCTAGATTAATATTAATCTACTTGCATTTGTTTGACAAATATTATTTTAGAAAATATTATTAGAACTTAATCTGGAGATAATATTTACCATGGAAAGAAAAATATAAATCAAATTTTGATTGCTGTCCAAGAATAAGTGACAAGTGTCTGAAAAATGTAGTGATAATTATTCAAGCATTTTGCACTGAGAGATTTGTTTATGAGATTAAGCTGGTCTGCTCAAGAAGTATTTTGCTCTCTTATTTATTCAGGCCATTTCTCAAATACATAGTTCCAAAGAGAAGATATATGAGTACATGACTTAGATCAGTTTTTCAATGATGAGGGATCCGTCAATAGTTTTTAGTGCATGAGAACCACAGCCTATCACTTAGAAAAACTACCTCAGCTGCTGAGCATCAGTTTGTAATGTGGGTTACCTGAGAAGAAAAGGAAGTGATGATGTATCTCAGGGGGATTTGCTCTGTAGTGTTTGTTCTTATGTTTCTTTAGTAGATTAAAAAATGGCACCTTTTAAAATGATTAGTTCTTCAAGGGATAAAATGCTATACAAATAACATTAGGTTGTGAAAAACTTGTAATTTGTCTTCAATTATGACATTCTTTTAATATGAGGACAGAAATATATTACTAACACAAATAATTTGAACAATAATATACTAAGACAAACATATCTATAACCCCATTTTAAGCATTCAGATTTAAATCTATGTTCTTCTTTTACTTTATTTTAATTTTATTTTGTTTTAGTGTGTTCCTGTCTTGGGACTTGAACTCAGGTCCTAGAACTTTTCTTTTTGCTTTGTTTCTCTAAAGGCTAATGCTCAATTGTTTGGGCCACAGCTCCTCTTCCAGTTTTTTTGGCGTTAATTAGAAATAAGAGTCTCACATACTTTCCTGTTTGGCCTGGTTTTGACCCACAATTCTTAGATATCAGCACGTGAGTAGCTAGGATAACAAGCATGAGCAACCAGCAGCCAGTTTAAGCTAATTTCTCCCCGCCATTTTGGTAGCACTTGAGTTTGAATTGAAGGCCTCCAGCTTGTTAAGCAGGCTCTCCACTCCACTTTTGAGCAAGGCCTCTAGCCACTTTTGCTATGGACACTTTTTGCCCAAGCTGACCAGGACTTGATCCTCTTATTTATGTATCCCACTACACCTTGAAAGAAGTGTTCACAAACATGGTCATATTTTTCTGTTGTAGTGGGGTCTAGCTCACCTCAAACCATATTCTTCCTGATTTCCACCTGTGAAGTAACTGGTATAGCAGGTCGGAGACACCAGTGTCTGGCTGAGTTTAATTTCTTGATTTTACCAATTTTGAAAATGAGAGCAGAATAACCTCTTTTAGAATAATGAAGAGTTCCTTTCTAAGCACCAGGAGGATACTGAAATAATAGTATAATATTTTAATAGGTCTAAAATTGCTTAATTTGATCAAATTGCTAAGAACAGGCTGATACCGATGCTCTTTCAAAATTCATTATGACATGGACTCTAATACTGACAATGATAATACCAAAAAGACTATGAACTGATCTCAGATGTGAATATCAATGTAGAAACCTCAAAAATAATATTGGGAAATGTAATGTGGTATTGCTTTTAAGAGCCCCATACCAGTATAAATTTGATGAGCTACTTCAATTCAAAACAAGATGTTGCTGTATTTCAGTACAGTGCAGATGAAGGAAAATACCGTCTTCTTTTTGTTAACTTGAAACATTGAAGAAAGTAAACATATACCTCTGACACACATTCTTAAGCAAATATGAATAGATGAAAACCTTCAAACATGTAAAATGACTCTCATCTCCAAAAGAGATGCCAGTTACAGAAAAGACCAGAAGCATTGTCATTTTGATGATGAGCTTGCTAATATTCCTAAGTCAAATTAATAACAAAAACAAATTGAAATTATTAAAGGAGAGGCAAAAAACATCATTATTGTCTCATTATTTTGAAATACATGGAACTTTTGTGGAAAGTTAGTGAGAAAATTATTAGGAAATAAAGAATTGGGAACAAATTGCAATATTCGTGTTTAAAAATATGTTTTTTGTAATAACTATAAAACTTGAAGGAAGAAGAGATTAAATATATAATAGCATTCACAAATATTAAATATCTAGAAACAAAATTGAACAAATATATAAAACAAACATTAAAATGAGTTCTATAAAAGGCAATACTTGAGGCATAATTTCTTGGACAAGAAACAGTATTCGTTCAAAAGTATCTTTTTACTAGATTTGTTAGTACAAAATGGACTTTAAAATGTTAAAACAAAAAAGGCAGCAGTAAATATTGAAATGCTTGCTTTGCATGTTTGAAGATCTGGATAATTTTCTTATTTTATTAAATGTGAAGGTACATATTTTTGTTCTGTGCTAGTAAATAAAATGGTTGCTGAAAAAAAGAAAAAAAATGGTTGCTGAATAAGAAAAGATTTGCAGTACTGTGCTCATTGAAATTATGATTTTCATAAAGAACATATGCAACTATTCAGGTAGCAAATGTTCCCACTAAGGAATGAAATTCCCTCATAGATTTGGTTGCAGTGGTTTGGCTTTTCCATTGTTAATCTGATTGAATAAAAATCTTTGCTAAAGCTTTTGTCCTTTGTGATATTGTATATGATTTGTGTAGTAGTATTTGACCTTTAAGGAAAGTTTTATAAGAGCTCAGGTCTGAGAACTCAGACCACTGGATTTCTTTAGTGTTTGACTATATCTTTTTGTAATTCATAAGAATTGGAAAAAAGCTCTGTGCCCTTCTTGACTATTTTTTTCATGTGGTGGGTTGGTCATATTAAAAAAATTATATTGTAGAGGTGAGGTACAGAAGGGTTACAGTCACCTAAATCAGGTATTGAGTACATTTCTTTTCCAGCAGTGTTATCCCTGTCTCACTCTTTCCCAGTTTTTCCATTTTTCCCTTCCTTTTCTCAAACTCTGTTTTCTCTTCCCCCACTAGACAATTACTAGCACATTAACATCATTACTGCCAGGGCCTTGCAATGTTTATTTCTATATATTACAGATTGAAATACGATACCAATATAGTATATGCTATAGAATAAAATTATATATAAAATAATTAGTATAAAATAATAAAGAAAATATAAAACAAAATAAAAATTATATACCAAGCAACTATTACCTAAATCCATGTCTATTATGAAATTGACAATGATTAGTTATTGAATTAAGTCAGTATATTTACTGTCACAATATCTAAAATAAAATCTCAGAAAAGAATCAAAATACAAATAATGATTTATCTTTCTTTCAGTGATAGTGGAAAGTGGAGAAGTCATTTCCTTTATGGCATTTATTAATCATGGATATTGTAATGTTTATAGAAGCATTGTGGGACTAGTAAAACAACCATTAAACAAAGTGGTAAGTTTTAAATTTATGTATATTTCTTCATAATTAATCTATTCTAACAAGTCTTTTCTCACATATAATGAATCCTGCTTTGTTTCTTTGATGAAATTTCAGTTCAGTTATTTGACCATTTATTTTGTTGGTATATGTATATTGACTTGTAAGATAATATGTAAGATAAGGAGTAAGATGTTGAGTTATCAGTATAGAAATGAATAATAAGCATATTAAAATTATTAACATTTTTAATTGTTGGATAAATATAAGTTAAAATTATAGCAAAGTATAACCACAATTATAACAGTCTAGCTAAGTTATTCCTTGCTATATGGGCAAACAATTTCACTCTGGGTATTTATTTAACAAGAATGACAATATATATCTATGCAAAGATATAAAACAATTGCTAGAAATGGCTCAAATGTCTGCTGAGAGTGGAATAGATTGTGGAATATTCTGTTGCGTGCCACCAACAAGCAATAAGGAAATGTGAGGGGAATGGATGAACCTTGATGGTAAGTTGAACAAAATGAGCACATTCCATTTCATACCATGTTTATGAATCAGACAACACCTAATGTATAATCATAGAAGAATAAGGACTATTTCTTCTTGATCACACAGTCTTCAATAAATGTGTGAACACACTAACACTCTGCTTACTATTCAGCATAAAGATAAAGTCAGCATAGAATTTTGACATTCATAGACATTGCAAATAATGAAGCCTCCATTCTAGGATGAAGGCTATATATTCACCTCCTATTATAAATTCCTGTGAACTCTCTATCCTCATGCCTTTATTTTTTATGTCTTTATTGCTAACCACATCACTGTCATTTAAGTACTGTTTGGCTCTACCAGAACAGATAACTTGAGATCTCAACTTTTCTTCCAGAGCCACATGAAATAAAAATTTGGTAGGCTCTTCTATAAACATTGTCTAATTTGAAATTAAATTTCTGGTTTGTTAAGTCAATCTCACTTTTCTTTTTTAATTTTAAATTTTCTGTAATTGAAACAGGAAATGCAGTGGAGAATCCATCCTCTCTCCATTATTTTTATAGATATATTTTTGTTGTTGTCCAGGTGATGTACAGAGGGGTTATAGTTACAGAAGTAAGAATAAATAAGTACATTTCTTGTCAAAGTTGTTACCCTTTCCCTCATTTTTCTCCTATTTCCCTTCCCAAATCCCCTCAAAGTTGTACAGATCATTTCCAACATATTGTCTTGTGTGTGCCACTGTTGCATTGGTTCTACCCTAATCCATTGGTTCCCCTCTTATCCTTTGTCTCACCATTTTTTGTTCCCCTTCTCTTTCCTAATTCAAATAAACATATATACAATACTAGGGTACCAAAATCAAACACAGTGACAACAGGGGATATACCATAGGGGGAAGAACTTGGTGGGGGCAGGGAGGATTGGGGGGGGTGGAGGTAGGATGGGAAGGGATGGGAAGGAAAACAAAGGAGGAGGCTACAATGCTTGATAAGAAATGTACTCATTATCTTGCCCATGTAATTGTAACCCCTCTGTACAGTATTTTCACAATAAAAAAGAAAAAAAGAAACAATAAATCACATAGTACATTAAAAACCACAACAAAGAAATAAACGTCTGTGTCTATGTCTTGGAGTTCATTTTGCTTAGCATCAACTTATATGGTCATATGTGCATAGCTGTTGAGCTATTAGGTCTGCTAAGATTATTGACAATAAGGAAAACCATGGACCTGTGTTTCTTTGGGTCTGGCTTACTTCACTTAATCTGATATGGAACCAACCCAGATGCCCCTCAGTAGATGAATGTATGCATGTATGCATATATGCATTATGTATATATGTATGTATATATACATACATATATGTATAATGGAATTCTATGTTTCTATCAGAAAGAATGACACTACCCCATTTGTAGGGAATAGAAAGACTCTTTCCATTATTCTCAACACCTCTGCATGACACCTTCCACGTCTTTCCTTTTAGTCTAACTGTGCCTTGCATTAGAAGCTGAGGTAAAAAAGAAAGAAACATTATGTTAAACTAAGCTCTGATTACAAAGTTATATCTAAAACCTAAACAAATTGATCTACCTCAGTATTTATGAGACACTTTATTTGATCAGATAAGTTTATTTGGGTATAACTGACAATGCTGGAATTCCCATTTAGCATCAGCCCTGAACATTCAATTATTCTAATATGAACCCATGTATAGGAATTTTGCTTTCTGATTTGAGTGAAATTGCAAATTTACTGTAATATGTGGCTTATGACTAAGTTTCTCATAACTATTTTATGCCAACAGTGAGCAACAATGATGTCTATATTTTGCAGAAAAAAATTCGAAAGCTCATTTATGTGGGTAGACTAAATGAGAAGGAGTCCTTTGGTGAGATTAGCATTCTTCTCCAAGTTCCTGTTACATGCACAATCATTACTGGAACAGAGGTAGAGATGGCAATCATTGAAGATGAAGACATATTTGGTAAAATATATAGGCTTTCAATTATGAAACCATTTTATTGAATGAACTTTTGATAATGAAAGAGATTGTTAACAGTTGATTTGGGGCATCCAAGCTTATGCATATATATATATATATATATATATATATATATATATATATGCTACAGAGATAATAGCTCCTTATCTATCTAGGTAGCTAACTTTCAGCTTTGTATAATATTTGGATTCAATTATGATACTTTTAAGCATATTATAAGCATTTTGAAAGGATTTTAAATACCTTTGTTAATTTCCAAGTCATTATTGAAAAAAAAACTTTCTCATCTTATTGGATATCTTTTTTGTTCCCAATTCCTAAAATTATTGCTTTTATTTTTGGTTCAGTTTAAGCATATACTTTTCTCAATTTATAATAAAGATAAAACATAGCAAAACCTGTTGTTTATAGCTTTTAAGGTTTTTCTTCAAATTTAAAACTTTCATAACAATAAATGTGTAATTATGCCTTCACTAGTGTGTGACTGTCCAAATGGGATAAATATGAAAATAGATATGCAATTGAGTCTCAGGAGACATCAGTATTGGTTACAAAACAAAATGGGATATTGTACACTAAAACTTAAGAAAGGATATTGAGATTGAGTACAGGATAAAATGGGAGAAATGCTTGGAAATCAACCTGAGTAAGAGGTATTTTTAAATAAATGTAATTGAAAAGATTTTCCTATTATCTACTTGATCAAATATTCTTGTAATCAGTTTGAAATATAATGTACATCTCTTAAAGGTTGTGTAACCTATATTTTCCAAGTCCTGATTCAAAATAAAAAGAACATTTTAAATTCATGTGTCTACATTTCAAGTATAATATCCAAACAAAATTTGTTAATATTCTCTCCTATGACATTCAAGCACAAACTTCCTTCCAGGTAAATAACACTTAAAATAATTACTAACTACCAATTAAAATGATAATATTCTCACTTGATAGAGGTCATGTTTTCTTTTCTTATAGTAATTACACTAACTGGAACAGAGCAAATGCACTGTGGACTTTTATGTAACTCAACACTTTACTGTTATTAATAGTGCTTGAGAGAAATAGAAGCAGTTGGATTTATGTAAATATGTAAGAGGAAATTCACAGTGGGAACTTGTTTATGCAAAAATGTTTATGTGATATGTGGTACTGAAGATCCACAATGCCCTATTCAACCTGGGGAATCAGAAAGCCAGTGTGGTAAAATTAGTCCAAATGTGAAAGCTTGAGAACCAAGAGAACTAATGTTACAACTCAGTTTGAGGCCAGTGATGTGGAACCTGGCAAGGTCCTGCCTTCTGAAGGCCTGAGAACCAATATCAAACTGCAGAAGAAATGGGGCCATTTTACTTCTGATGAAACAGAGAATTCAGCTCTCCAGTTTTCTTCTTCGATTTAAATCCTCAGGGGACCTCAGTGTTGTCTGTCCATATATCTTGGAAGAATGTAAGGCTGTCTCGCATGACATCCTAGAAGACTGCTTTCTTTTTCACCTTAATTTTTTCTCTTTCATTTTTTTGTCATCGTTACTTTCCTCCTCCTCCTCCTTCTCTTTTTCTTCTTTCTTCCATTCTCTGTTTTTTTCTGCTTCCTCTTTGTTTCTATCTTTCTGTCCCTCTCTCTTTCTCTGTCTCAGGGCCTCCTATTGCTAGGCAAATTCTCTTCTACTTAAGCCATATCATAAGCCCTTTGCTTTTGTTATTTTGGAATAATTTGGTATTTTTTCCCCAGGCTGCCTGAACTTTGACTTTTATTTTAGTCTTTCTGAATAGTTGGATGATAGGCATGAGCCACTGTGCCCAGCTTTTTATTGATTGAATGAAAAACTTTCTGCTGGAGTAAGCCTTGGAATGAAGTTCTCCCCATCTTCTCCTCACAAATTAAAAGTGTGACCAGCAAAATCAGCTGGTCAGTTTTAGCAGGAAGGCTGTCTGAATGTCCAAAGACATGTATCTTCTTAACAGTTCATTTGAGCAAAAGAATACAAAATTGTATAAATATGTTAGTTGGTATGCAAGTATATATATATATATATATATATTAACTGAAATAGGGTAGATTATAAATTTATGAGTCAATACTTTGAATGGAATACAAGTGCATACAAATATATCAACTTAAATATGGTAGATTCAAGGGAGCACTCAGTATAATTCCTTAGACAAAGTTGAGCAAAATAAAACACCAGGATTCTGGTACCTGAAGGAGTTTGAAGTGGGTGGGGTCAAGGGGAAAAATGTGGACAAATGAAGAAGAGAGAGGAGGAGAATGCAGTCAATAATCCAATGTTTATTCTACAAAATTAAGAAGAGTGAGATGAGTGGGTAAGGGAGGAAAAAGTGAAAATGTGGTAAGTGGTGACATTGATACTGTATTCGTAAACTACGTTGTTAAATGGAAACTCCTTTGTAGTACTACTTAAACATAATTTTAAAAAGCATAAAGTATGAGAATTTTTTTACTATAGTTAAATCTACTTGGCATTTCAGTGACAATAATCATATTCTAATCCAATAAAAGACCTTCTTTTCAATCTTTCAATACTCTTCTTGATGCTGAGACCCAAGTTTTTCACTATTAACAATCATGATTGTATAACATGAGGCTATTTTCTGCTTTATTTCTGCTTCAGTTATTTTGCAAACACATTGAAAATATTTTTTATTGTTGATAGCAGGATAAAAACAAATTAGGGGGTAACAATGTTCAACAAGAAATGTACTCATTACCTTACTTATATAACTGTAAAACCTCTGCACAGCACCTTAACAATAAAATAAAATTTAAAAGAATCAACCATGTTGAATATCATATTGACATTTTAAAGTAATTATTACTTGGAGTAATTAAGTTTGTCTTATAAAATACTATATATCACTTATTTTCACAAGTGTATATATTTGAGGATAACAAATCAGAAATCACTATAACCTTATTATTATAGTTGATTTTAAATATAAAATAATATATAATATATTATTTATGCATATATTAGTATACATTATACATTATATACATGCATTCATATATATGGCACCTCAGAAATTTAATGACTGACTTATTTTGTAAGAGGTCAATCTTTTTGCTTGAATTTCACTTTCATTTAAGTTAATTCAAAAGCAAAAATATTAAAACAGTTCAATTTATGGATTTTGGATAGCGAAATTACTATCAGGATATTTGTTTGAAGGCAGAGTTGGTTTTATTTCATAAGATATGATATTAAATACCATGCTACCCTTCTCAAATGTGCTGATGCTCCACCTTATACCTTATATTTTGCTTTAAAATATAATCCTTGAGAGGAGGCATGAATGCTTGATAAGAAATGTACTCATTACCTTGCTCATGTAACTGAAACCCCTCTGTACAATATTTTCACAATAAAAAACTTATAAAAATATAATCCTTGATGGGTTTTATATTCCATAATTCAAAAGTTCTACATTCTCACTGCCATGCTAATCCATCAATAAATTCACTTTGCTAGTGGTGAAAATAACATCACACAATTTTGACATAGCTAGATTAAAAGATTTGAATTTATTAATTTTAATTTCCTAGTTAATAAATACTTTAAAGCTAATAACTTTTGGGTTTGTAGATGCCACAAGCAATCCTTAGATATCCAGTGAATAGCTAGTTTCCTAAACAAGTACATTTCACAGAAAACATGCACAAAGGAATTTTATTGGCATTTAAGTTCTTTTTTATTATTAGAAAACTTCCTTTGCACTTTAAAATCTCAGCACATTCATTTTATGATCCCTTTTAAGCCATAAAATGTACCATGAATCATTTTAGCTGCCAAATATTCTCAATTGAGATATTAATAAATCTAAACTTGATTTAACGTTGATGGCCCTTCTACATGCTTGTGTTAGTTTGCATTTGCTTTGAAACAAATCACCATAAACTTAGCAAGTTAAAATAAGTTATTTGTAATCTCAAATTTCATAGGTCATATATCTAGAAAGTTTGACTCTTTTCTGTTCTTAGGCTCACACAGCTGAAATCAAAATTTTGATTAGCCAGAGATTTAATACAAAGACTGGGAAAAAGTCCACTTTCAAATAATTGAAAGTGGAAAAACATTGCTTAACAACTGTATAAGAGAGGTCCTGGGTTCTGTCTATATGTCACTGTCGGTCACTCTTGGTTAATATAGGCTTCTGGTCCTCTCTCACTCAGCACGGAAGGATCCCTTCCACTGTTTTTTTCTACCTTTTAAGTTTTTCTAAATTTCCTTTTGCTTTTAAAGAAACTATTTACTTTTAAAGAAATAATTGAATCAGTTTAGGCAGTTAATATCCTTAATTCTATCTGCTACTAAAAGTTTCCTATCATGTAATGTAATATAATCACCGGAGTAACATCATGGAACAAACATTATGATGATAGAATTCTACTGCCAATGATGAAGGCCAGCAGCTCTGTCCTTCAGCATCATTACAAATATGGTGTCCCATCTCTCAGGGCAAGATGGGGAGGGTTGGGAAAAAATAGAATGGCAGAGAAGCAATAAGAGGAATGAAATGATCTTCATTGATTGTTACTGTTAGACATCTATCATTGCAAAGGTTTTCAGAAATCACTTAATATAGGAGAGGGAGCATTTATTGGTAATGTTTTAATATCTGTAATTGTCTTCCTAGGAATGGGGTATAATCTCAAATTTCCTGGGCTGATGCATCCACTTCACTATCTCGTTGCCCATCTCCAGGAAACTCCATGGGGATTCACTTCTGTCTCATTCACGAGTATCTCTCTGGCCCACAGTGGAAAATCTGTATCTGTTTTTCTATTTTCACATTTTATGCCCTTGAAAACTTTGAGAGGGCAGACATTTCCCAAATAACCTGTGTATCGTCAGTCAGCTATCCTGTCTCTTACCTTTTGTATATTTCTAAAAGGGTAGTCAAATCAAGGTGGATTTGACCATTTAACTTCTGAGAATATGTGTTTAAAGCTCCTCAGGTGATTTTATAGTAAGTCTCCTTTTTCTGATGAATTGATTAAGAGATGCTTCCTTATTCAGCCCCTACCAGGATGGATGGAAGACACAATTCACAGTATGGTTCTTTAGAAAAATTCTCTTCATAAGTTCTCAGTTGACCTCCTTTTTCTATATTTTTGTACCTTCAATGTGGGTGAAGGACTTGGAAATTCACTTCTCACATCTATTTTGGAAAATTAGCAGATTTGTTCTGAGCTGTACTGCATTAATTTCCAATCTGATTCTATTATCATCTTTATCATCTGGGACCATTTACCATGGGTAAAGAACTGTTTTATATGTTTCACATGGTTTGGCTCAACAAATATTCACAGTATTATGAGATAATGTGCACTAAACATCTCTCTTTTATAGATTAGGAAACTATGATACAGAAAGGTTAATATCTGTAGGCTTCTAGCTAAACACTTGGAGGGACATATCCATGGTTGACTGAGCTTTTATTGCTTACTGTAGGGAAAGAGAAGACACTCCATGGGGAACCACAGTGTGTCTCCATACAAGGACATTAGAAAAAAGAATGCATTATATAAGATGTGCAGTTGTTTATTTTTCAGTAGGTGGGTTTTACGTCAGGCCAAAGTCTGTCAGATGCTCTACACTGGAGCCACACAAATAATACCTTTTCTTCCATTATTTTTTCCAATATTGTGTCCACATTGGCCTGGATGACAATGATTGTATTTATTTTTCTTGAATAGTGGGATAAGGGGTATGTACCATCATGATCAATTTGTTGTTTGAGATGAGGTATCATCAACATTTTGTTATAGCTCATCTTAAACCATAATTTCTTTACATCTCAGGAGGTGAGCCAGTGTTCATAGTTACAACATGCATATTACTTAAATGTTCTGAAAGGACAATCTAAGAAAGCCAGAATTTGTTCTAGATTAGAAGCTATCAGAAAACAGTGTATCTGAAGGGCAGATTAGGATGAACATATGTTTGTAATCAATAAAGATGTAGCAGCTATTATGGTAGCCAAATATAGGGTGTTTGTTATTTGTAGATAGCAAAGTGACCTTATGTTTGTTCTTAGAAAAAAATGGAGTGACATTGCTTATCTTATTTTATCTCAGTCATAGAAGTGTCTTGTTTAACGTTTGTATTCTGTGTAAATTCTTCAACAGAATTATGCGTCCTAACTAGATGTGTCAGATATGAGATGTACCATTCCATCATCATTTTCTTTTCTTAGTGACTTAATATTATAGTTATTGAGAGATAGAACTAGGACTCAAACACAATCTACCATAGGGTCCATATTATAATGACTATGCTTACCAATAATTTAATTGAAGATTGTTTAAAATTTTCTTTAAATATATTTACCTATGTAAACATTTTATGTTCTCCTATTAGATGTGTAATTATAGAAGTTTTGGCTATATTCAGGCATGCATACTTATTTTTAACAAGAAAACTGCATTTTCTTCCAGGGGAGGTATCACTATGTTGATATAGTTAACAACCTCTAAAAGAATAAAGAATTGGTATCTTAGGCCACCTTTCTATTGTTAAACATTATTTGGGTGGCCTGTTTCTTTTTTGTGATTGAAAATGGTAAAATATATATTTATATTGTCTTTTAGAGTTAACTATGCAATTACCTCGGTTGGCATTCTATTTTTCTCTGGTAGAATCAAATTACTGCATACTGTCTTGTCTTTTCAGTATGAAGCGCTTCCTATTTTTGGCAGATTTACTCTGCAGGTGATAAATTCTCTCTGTCTTTATCTATCTGGGGCTGTCTTTATTTCTCCATCACTTTTGAATACTGTGTGTGCTAAATAAAATAAGTCTTAGCTGCCATCTTTTTTCTTTCTACAACTTGAGGAAGCTCTCCCCTCCCTTCTGGACTCCTTAGTTTCCAATGAAATTTGTACTACATAAATATTGAATATAATAAATATTGTCAGTGATGAATCACTTTTTTCTGCATTTAAAATTTTGTTTTTGTCTTTTGACAAACATATCCAATAGTAGATGCCTTTCTGTTCAATCCCACTTGGGGTTCAGTGAGGTTGATAAATACGTTAAATATGTTCTATTCAATCTTAGAAGCTTTCAGTCATTTCAGGTTCTTCACTGGTTAAACAGTAAATGTAAAATTGACTGTAGATAACTGATTTGCAACACTTCAGAAGTCTGTTGCTTTCTGGCTTATTACTAGCTAGAGGGCCTCCAAAATAGAGTTTTTATATTATTATTCTAACTATCAAAATAGGTAGAAAATCTATATTTTTTATAAATATAGGAGATATTGAAGAATAGCCAATGTAGTAAGAGCCCTTAGTTATCTTAATACTTCACCTACAAAAGCTATTTTTCATTCTCTGATGGCCTTATTATCAAAGATTTATATATCACTAAGCTTCAGTGTGGAAATTCTTAATTGTTTTTGCTTAGTCAACTACATTGGACAGTTTCATTAGACTTCCTGAAGTTTAACGGTTGTGCAGTGCTATACCTTCTTTTCATACATAGCCTATCACATAAAATTTGTTATTTATTCCCTCGACTCCCAGGTAGAGCAACGCTAACTTTCTCCACAGCTTTTGGTTTCCTTTATTGAAATAAATTTATGAGATATGCTTTTGTTCCTCTCATATCTTATCTTTCTACTACTTTAATCAATTTTATTACATGTTTATTTTAATTACATTCTTTTATCTTAATTACATTCTTTATTATACTATATATTACAACATAAATATTTTATCAAGAATCTGAGTCGATTTATTATTCTAGTAATAAAATTGTAATAGAGGTTTAAATATCACCTCATGTTTTTCTCTCAGGAAAAAGAAAGCAAGCTTTATTGGAAACTAGACTTTTCTGATGATGATAAATGACCCTCAATACTTGTACTGACAGAGAATCATAGAGGTATTAACAAAATGGATTTAGGTGAAGCCACCAACCACACAGGTGATATTGAAAAAGATCATTTGCCCCGAATGTCAGTAACAAAATTTGAAAAGCTGTCAGACTGAATTTTGATATTAAGGTTTTATCAGAGTAGAATTTATAGAATATCTCTTATGTTGACATGATATATTTTTAGATCAATAATTTTTATAGCATTAATTCTTAATATTTGCTTGTTTTAATTCATTGAACTTATAATTATGATCCCGTAATAATTTGGGGGGGGTCGGTGGTGAGCCCTAACTCTGGGCCTGGTCGCTGTCCCTCAGATCTTCAGCTCAAGGCTAGCGCTCTACCACTTGAGCCACCGTGTCACTTCCGGCTTTTTCTGCTTATGTGGTACTCAAGAATCAAACCCAAGACCTCATGCATGCAAGGCAAGCACTCTACCACTGAACCACCTTCCCAGCCCCCATTATCATTTCAAGTAAGGTATTTAAAAGGCAGACGATATAAAGTTTCAATCTATCTTTTTTTTTTTTTTTGTCAGTTGTGGGGCTTGAACTCTGGGCCCAGGTGCTGTCCCAAACTCTTCAGTTCAAGACTAGTGTTCTACCACTTGAGCCACAGTGCTGCTTTGAGTTTTCTGGTGGTTAATTGAAGATAAAAGTCTCACAGACTTTCTTGCCCTGGCTGGCTTTGAACTGCGATCCTCAGATCTCAGCCTACTGAATAGCTAGGATTACAAGAGTTATCCACTGGCACACGGCTGTAATATATCTTAAAAAAATTACTTTATTGTAAAGGTGATGTACAAAGGGGTTACAATTACATAGGTCAGTTAGTGGGTGCATTTCTTTTTGAACAGTGTCAACTCTTCTCTCATTATCTCCCAATTTATTTCCTCCCAAATCCCCTCTTTCCATATTGTTTTGATCATTTTCACCACAGTGTCTAGTGAGTGTTACTGCTAAATTAGTTCACCTTTTGTCCTACTATTTATGAAATATTTTATATGCTCCAAATTATAATTAGAAAAAACAGAAAATAATTAAAAAATACTAGTAAATAAGAAAATATCAAATCAGATTGCCTTGCTTGTTAAATACACAATATTAATCAAATATCAAAATGAAACCAACCCAAAGATTTACTGGGAAACTAAAACTTAATTTTATAATAGTATTATATGAAATTTTAGGTTAAGTTTCTGGATAAACTCTAAGCTTCATTTGTTTTAGAAAGATTCTAAGACTATACATGTGTGAACATGATTTTTAAAGTATAATTATGTTGCATTTGTTGGTGGACTTTTATATTTATATGGTGTTGTAAAAGTTTGCATAACCACAACAAACTATAACAGTTGACAACTGAAGAATTTTGTGTTACATTTACTGAAAATTTCATGTTGACGTGTGTGTGTGTGTGTGTGTGTGTGTGTGTGTGTGTGTGTGTGTGTGTGTGTGTGTGTGTGTGTGTGTGTGTGTGTGTGTGTGTGTGTGCTGGTCTTGGGCTACATATCAGGACCTATGCACTATGAAGATTTTTTTGCTCAAGTCTAGTACTCTGCCACTTGAGTCTTATGTTCATTTTTGTTTTTTGATTGTCAATTGGAGATGAGTCTTGTGGACTTTCTTACTGGGACTGGAAGGTCCTCAGATCTCAGCTTCCTGAGTAGCTCAGATTATACATGGGGGCTACAGGTGCCTTGCCTCAAGTCAAATTTTTTCTAATACATTATTTTCCTCTTTTAGTGGTTTATTTAACAAATCAATTTCCATAACTCATAACTAAGGAAATCCAAATGTAGACACCAGATGTGTTCTGAAAGTATTAATATGACCTATGTAACAAACACTGAAATATTATCATTGTAGTATGTGCTTACTGTGATCTTCATCTGACTTGCTCTATGACACTGTGGGGTTTATTTTCTTTGTTTGTTTTGTTGGTAGTAATTTCTGATAGCAAATCTTGGTTGTTTATTGAAAACGTTTGAATAACAACATATCTTTAAGAATTTTGATTGTTATCACTTCCTTTGTATAGTTGTGCAGAACAGTACAGCAAAAAATAGTATATTAATGATGTAGTTCCTATATCATGACCCTAATACCATCAATTTTAGTCAAAGAAACCTCAGTGAAGGCCTTCATTATTATTGCCAGTTTATAGTTCATCAGAACTGTGCAGGTAAATATTTCCTATATGGCAGACTTTGGCTACAGACTCTGCAAACTTCCTTTTCTCTTCCTGAGCTCAGAGAAAGGTAAAAATCCAGCTTGTCTTGCAGTTAGGTTGCAAAGTGGTTCTGGCTATGAGAATAGAGAAAATTTCGTAGTGCCTGGCCATGGAAGAGCTGAACTTCCATGATCTCAGTGTCTGGAAGTAAGTACTCCAAAATAGCAGAGTTAACATGAAATTGGGAACCTGAAGCCTGAGATTCTTTTCTTGGATGGAGCTGTGCAGAAGAATAGCAAAGCCAGGAACATCTGTGATGGATTTATGTAAGTGACAAATAATCATTTGCTGAATTAAGCAACCAAGATATTGCTTTTGTTTGTTATAGCAACTAACAAGTGCTACCCTGAGTCATACAACTGGCAAACGATTTCATTGGAGTTCTTTAAAACGTAATACTTTCCAAATTAGGACATGAAATGAATATGCTATTCATGATTATTCTTTAATTTTTAACATTTAAAAGGCTTCTACACAAGAACTTGAAAGCACAGTCAGAAATGAAAATATATGCATACAGAAAATACATACAACTAAGTTTCAGAATAAGCTTCTGGAAAAGTTTTGGATAGTTTTGTTAGCAAAACACAGTATTGACACAAGATGGCTGCAACATAAGTTCAGCTTTTGATGTTGTTGGTGTTGTTGTAATTAATGCAATTGAACAATACTCTGACAGCATTTTGTAAAAAAATGTAGTTCACAGCTTAATTACGTGTTTCATAACATAAATTAACAGAGAAGTAGAGTTTAATATGTTTCAAAATGAAAGCAAGCTAGGTGCTGGTGGCTCACATGTGTAATCCTAGTTACTCAGGAGGCTGAGATCTAAGAATCATGGTTCAAAGACCCCCTCCCCCCGCAGGGAAGTCAGTGAGACACTTATCTCCATTAATCACAGAAAAAAGAACTGAAAGTGGTGTTGTGGCTCAAGTAGTAGAGTGCTAGCCTTGAACAAAAGAGCTCAAGAACAGTACCCTGGCCCAGAGTTCAAGCCCCAGGACTGGCAAGGAAGGAAAGAAAGAAAAAAGAAAGAAGGAAGGAAGGAAGGAAGGAAGGAAGGAAGGAAGGAAGGAAGGAAGATGAAAGAAGAAAGGAAGGAAGGAAGGAAGGAAGAGTTAGATATGAGGCAAATCATTGAAATTAGCCTCTGTAGACCTTGTCAGATAATTTTCCCTTGAGAAAAAAATAGAAATCAACCTATAAATGTTCATGGATAATATCATGTTTATGCAGAGGTGAATACTTAGAACTAGACGACTAACAAAAGAAAATCCTAACAAAAAATGCATTTCCTTTCTTAGAGTGGCTTGTCTAAGAAGTAGAGCTATGTCCTGCTATCATTTGAGACATCTCTGGGGAAAGAGAATCAAGACTTATGTCTCATTTTTAAAAAATAATAATGAATCCCTTTCCTCTACCATTTACCTTAGCCTCCTGGAGGTATATGATGTTGAAATTATATGCTGTTCTTGAACTAGTTATTTATCTTTTTCTAAATTCCTTGAAATAAATGTGTGCCACTCACATGAGTTTTAGCATAAACCTAAATTTGCTAGCTATTAGGTTTCATTCATTTGTTAGCTTATGCCTTGTTTTGTAAAAGTAATATTGATCATATGAATATCTGTGTTTAAGTGTGTGCTTCTCGGCCTGTGTACTTAGTGGACAGATGGAAATTCTGATATTCTCTTTGCAGTATGTCAAAACAATTACAAAAGCCTATCCTTTGATTTACTATTTAAATTTCCTATCATTAGTCTTTCTTAGTCTTTCTTTGTGTCAATGTTTTTCTACCATCACCTGAAATTTGATAGAATCACATTTTATAATGGCATTTGCCATTGAGCAAGAAGCATCATATGCTATCTCTACAAAACTTAATTTTAGGTTGCTCAATAAATCCAGATACATATCATTTCCCAATATCCAGAGTTTCACACGAACTCTTTAATAAAAATACATCCATGTCTGAGTGCTTTCTTCTTTGAGAAAACCTGCTAACAGCAGGACTCTGAATGTCATTCTACAGAACTATCTAACTTTACTTTTTCAGCTGTCCCTCCTGAGGTCTTTCTGAAACTACAAAGAAAAGGAAACAATAATTCTTTTATGACCCTCGTAATTACTGAAATGGGAACACATGGTATTTCTGCACCCATATCAACTTTTTAAAATGTTGTTAGAAAATGGGTGAAATATTTTGGTATCAGAGCCCAATGCAAACTATATCTTCCTATTGTATATTCTCTCTGTTGCAATAACTTGAGGCAGAGAAAATATCACCTGAAATGAAATCTATTTATGGAATGACCATTCAATTCTACTTTTATTTAAAAGCAGCCAATTAATATACATTTTAAGAGTCATAATAATAATTCCTTGTTTTATTTAGCTACCTATTCTCTTCTCTAATTTGTTTAGTTTTTAAGTGACTAAATGCACTATTATGGACTAGATAACAGGTTGATGTAAAAATAAAATCAGCCAGAATAATAATGCTAACATTTATTATGACAAAAAAGATAAGCAAATATTTACAATTATGAAATTAATGGAAAATTTATATAATTCTTTATGTGCCTATTACATTAAAACAAATTGAGGAGAAAATACATCTATAACTTAGAATCTGAGAATTTTTCAGTTTTTACTCTTTATCAAGCTATACAAACTTAGTTACTAAAATCCTAGTCGTGTTAGTTGATTGATTTCTCACTTGTAAAGTTGTTGCACAATTACCTATCAAATAGATCTTCTGTGGGGATTGCATGGAATAACATGAACTTTATTTGGGATGGCATGTCACACTTTAAAATAAGGACAAACATATTTATCTTGACTTTTTGTACCAGACAATTTCATTTCCACATCCCACTCATAGACTGTAGAAAGGATCTCTTTCAATCTAATTGGTTGAGATATATACCCTTTATTTAGTACAATAATTTTGTAAGTATGGAAAAACCATTCATCTTTTCTCAATAAAAAATAACTTGCTAAGATATAGACTCAACCCAGATGTACCTAAGTGGACAAATGGATCAAGAAAATGTGATATGTATATGTATATAAAATATGTAATGGAATTCTATGCTTCCATCAGAAAGAATGACATTGCCCCATTTGTAAGGAAATGGAAAGACTTGGAAAAATTATATGAAGCAAAATAAGCCAGATTCAAAGAAATATAGGTTGCATGGTTTTTCTAATTTGTAATAATTAGAAAGTGCATATAAAATCTACAAGTAATCCCAATGGATAGTAAAAGACAAAAATACACTTGGACATGATAGATTAAACAAGACCTAAATGTTTACATTGTTAGACCAAAGGGGGATATTCTTAGGTCAGGATCAAAAGGGCTCAATAGCTATGTGCATATGATCATATAAAATGATGTTTATCAAAATGAACTCCAAGAAATGAAAACAAGGTTTTTTATTTTACTTTTTGTGTTTTTTCTTCTGATTTTCCCCTTTGTCACTGTTTTTGATTTCTGTACCTTTTGGAGAGAGAAAAGGAAAGCACAGAAATGGTGGGACAAAGGGTGAAGTAAGTCATCAGTGATACTGACTAGACACTATGTTGAAAATAATCTATACAATTTGAGGGGGCATGTTGGGAAGGAAAAAAAATTGGGATAAAAATGAGGGAAAAGTTGACATGGTTCAAAAAGAAATGTACTCAATAACTGACTTATGTAACTGTAACCCTTGTGTACATCACCTTCATAATAAAACAACTTGCTTAATTAAATACTGGTCCAACTGGGATACTCCTAAATTACAACATTAGGTAAATTTGTATTTGGAGCTCCAATATGAGGTATCACAGGAGAGGAGAGAGGCAGATGGGCAGTGAGCACATGATGGCAAGTGGAAGCCAATGCTACAACATGGTGAAGATCATACAGTTCCCACTACATAAAGTCTCACCTTGGGTTCCTATGAATCTGGTCTAGGATTCAGTTACAATGTGTCTTTATCCTGGGGACTACTACACTACTTTCTTTTTTAAATTTTTTATTTTATTTTATTTTTAATTAATTTATTTATTTTTTTTTGTAGGTCGTGGCTTGACCTCTGGGCCTGGGCACTGTCCCTCAGCTCCTCAGGTCAAGGCTAGTATGCTACTACTTGAGTCTCAGTGCCACTTCCGGTTTTGTGAGTGGTTTATTGGACACAAGAGTCTCAGACTTTCTTGCCCCGCTGTCTTTGAATCATAATACTCAGATCTCAGCCTACTGAGTATTTAGGATTACAGGCGTGAGCCACCAGCTTTTTTAATGTATATTTTTTGTTGTAAAGATATTGTACAGAGGGGCCACAGTTACATGAGTAAGGTAATTAGTACATTTCCTATCGAGCACTGTTACCCCCTCCTTTTTTATTTCCCTAGCATCCCTTCTGTCTCCACCTCCCCAACTCCTCCCTCTCAGCATTTTTTATTTCCCTTCCCCGCCCCAAATTAGAAAAATGTATATACAAGATGCAGGGTACCGGAATCAAATACATCAAATACAGTGAAAACAGGGGTTATACCATGTGGGAAGAACATACAAAAGAAACAAAAAAAAATCACATAGTACATTATAAGTACATTACAAACAACAGCAAGAAGGATAAAATCTCTTGTGTCCCTATCTTGGGGTTAATTTCGCTTAGCATAATCTTATATAGCCACATGTACATAGCTTTTGACCTTTTCTGCTTGTCCTAAAATGTCTTGCAAATAAGGGAAACCATGGGACCTATGTTTCTTTAGGCCTGGCTTACTTAATTTAATTTTTTCCAAGTCTTTACATTTCCTAACAAATGGGGCAGTGTCATTCTTTCTGATGGAAGCATAGAATATATATATATATATATATATATATATATATATATATATATATATATATATATATATAGAGAGAGAGAGAGAGAGAGAGAGAGAGAGAGAGAGAGACTATTTATCTATCTATATCTATATCACATTTTCTTGATCCATTCATCTACTGAGAGGCTGTAAAAGTGATGTACAGAGGGATTACAGTTACATAAGTGAGATTGTAACATTGTTTTGCTTTCTACTGCTTTTATAACAGTTTTGAAAATATTCAGTTGCAACATGATGTATTTAGGAATATTTTTAATTAGACCATAATATTAATTGATAAGTTTACTGGCATTATATACTATAGTTTGAAACTTTCACAACTCACATCTTTAAACTGAAAAAGATTAGTGATTCATTACACACTGAATCCTGAGGAATCAAAGAGAACATAAGATTTAAGCTTAAGGAAAATGACTTAAGCAAGAAAAATTAAAAAGTATCTTACTCAACAATTGAATAGGTATTAGGTGAAATATCTTATTTTTAAACTTTATTACACATTAATATTATATACACATGTGTGTGTGTGAGTGTGTGTGTGTGTATGAGTGTGTGTGTGTGTGTGTGTGTGTGTGTCAGTTGTGGGGCTTGAACTCTGTGCTTGGACACTGGCCCTGAGCCTCTTTGTTCTTAAATGCAGCACTCTACCACTTGTGCCACAGGGCCATTTCTGGTTTTTTTTCAGTGGTTAATTGGACATAAGATTCTCATACTGAGTTTTCTACCTCAGCTGGCTTCAAACAACAATTCTCAGATCTGAGCCTCCTGAGTAGCTAGGATTATAGGCATTAGCCACCAGCAATATATTTATACTTATATATACTTATATATTTATGAAAATAAAAATGAATTAAAATAATTAATTAGGCCCAAAAATGAATTAAAATAATTAATTAGACCCAGAGTTCAAGCCCCATGACTGACAAATAATAATAATAATAATTATTATTAATTTAAAAATAATGCTATAATTTTAGTAGGAAAGAATAACTCAAGTATTCAAGGATATCAGTGAAGCCTCTGGCTTCTTGCTAAATTTTCATTCATCCATCTTCAGTGTGTTCTTCCTTATTCTCCCTTTGTCTCATGATTACTGAGGATGAAACATAAAGGGAAATTGGTCATCTGGATTTTTTTATATATCCTGTAACCTAAACTCCCCAAAGACAACTAACATAATTTCATTTTAAGTCACATTGTTTTGGTTTGGGTAGAGTAACCTTTCTTGTAGTCCATTGTGCAATATGAATCATATATGCTTTCTTTGTATTCTCAAGCATGCTCACATTTGATAGTAAGTTATGTACCTACTCTTGATTTGGGTTACATGCCTATGATTAGATCACTCTATTCTTTCAAAGAAACCAATTGTCTGGTGTTCTCAGACTATCATGTAAAGTGACTCTGTGAAGGGATAAAACAGAGTAAAACAGTAAGAGTAAAACAGTAAGAGTAAAACAGAAGAGTAAAACAGTAACATTTGTCACATGTGAAGTACTAAACAAGTCCCATTTTCAGAATGCAAAGTTGCATATTGTGCCACTTTCATTAAAACATTTGTGCTGTTTCTGAGGGCAGATTTTCTGTGAATTTGAGTAAACTTAATAAATACAAATAAATCAATTTTATCATTAGGGGATTTCATTTTTTATCATCTACTATTTTGGTATGTTGATAAAGATAAAAGTAGTAACTCTTAAAAAAACATTTTGGTGGTATTCTAAGAATTTTCTTTCATTTCTTTTTCTAGATTTAGATTATGTGACCAGGCAACTTATGATCCAAACAGCTAAACCAACTTTTGGCCATCTGAAAGAAGTAAGAAAAAACTTTAAGTGATAATTAATATTGCTATTCTTGGTAATTTAGTACAAATATGCAGTAGGTTTACTGAAAAACTAAAATATTACCTACCATCTAGGAAATTATAAAACAGAAAAATTACTATTCATTCATTTACATATGTGGTTTAATTTTACTTATCATAATATTTTGGTAGCATAGATATTTAGCCTACAAAAACTTTCATAGCATGACTCAACCCAAATATATAACTATGAGAAGACTTTAAAGAGTTCTCATTCTTAAAAAGGAATATAAATATTTCAACAAATATTTCAAATGCTGTGGGTAATTTTTTGCTTTATTATGTCTGTCTTATACAGATAAAGTTGTACTTGTAGATGCAATAAAAGAACCTTATAAGGCCAATACCTTTATAACTGACCTTTATAAGGCCAATTCTTATAAAATTTATATATAGAAGGTACTTGCAGAAGGCAAGTCCATGCTAGAATCCTTAGTAACTTATGCAAGGACTGTGATTAAAACGTTGAACAAGTTTACAATATAATTGGAGAATGTGGAGAACATTGAAGCATTCCACAGGGATCTGGGAAGCCCAGATGTCCTGTGGTATTGCTTTCATGAAAAGAAAGTAGAGCCAAAATGGCCTGAATATCCCTGAGGCCACATGTGTAGAGCTAGTGTTTGTAAAGTATGGCAGACTGTGAAGTGTGGTATAAGGAAATAGTGAAGAAATCAAAGGGAGAAGGAAATGGATTGGCATGTTCATCACACAAGGTCTTTGAGGACAATCAATATCTAGAGATAATTCTTAAAGACTAACTTGTTTATAGTGGGATGTTAAGGCCAGCCTCCTGTCTGTCTCACAACAAACCCTTAGTGAAAGCCACATGACTCCCTCTAATGCTTTCAGTGTTTCATTATGGTTGAATCTAAACACATGTGAATACTCCTAGAACAGAGAGTATAAGAACATGAGTTCCCTTCCCAAGAAGGAAATGACATCTGGGTTCTATTTTGAGATCTCATCTGGGAATTGCGAATTGAGGTGCAGATTTCAGCTTTTGTTGGATTAAACCAACTAGTGAGTGAGATGAATGCTTCCTCACCATGGTGATCAAAATATAAGTTATGATGGTAGCTAGCTGTAATCTCAAAGAGGAGAATATGAGATGTGCCTTAGCAAGCCTTAGTGCTACTCATTAGTACCAAAAATAACCACTTATTCCCCGAGCCTAAATTCTGTCACTGCTGGATTAAGTGGAGCCTTGCCTGACTGGATAGAGATGAACAAGGAGAAATGACTGAGAAGATACTTTACTTAACACCTGAGCCATCAAACAGGGGGAGAAATATTTCACAAGATGCTACAGAGACTTCTCAATGTGGCCAGTTTAATCCAGGAGTCAATGGTATTTGGTTATTACAAGTAAATCTTATCTGATATCGTCTCTTTGGGAAAAACATGTTCATAGACAGGCAGAGAGACACATACACACACAAAAATGGTGAGGAAAAGAATCATGATGTTTTTCAGTGTTAAATATGTCAGTAATAGAGAGAAAGCAATTTACCAGTTGGTGAGTATAACAGAAACTGGTTGGAAGGCCTGAATAACTACCTATACTGTCACTTTCCTGAAAATAAATCAGAATTAATCAGGAGAGGCCACATTCAAAAGGCAGCAGAAAAAAAGCAAAGAGGGGTGTAGAGAGAATCCTACATTTGAAGTTTGTACAGAGAGATTTAGAAGAAACTAGACATTTACAATTAAACTCTTTCAAGGAGTTTGCGATGTCAAATTTGAAGTAAATCTTATTTTTCTTCTCATAATCTTCAACTGCTAGCTAATGATTCTATGAGAATAGATTCTTTTTTTGGTATGCTGAGGAGGAATGCCAACTCAGTCTTCCAGTTCGGCAGAGGCAAGAACCAGATGCTTCAAACTGAGCAGCCACATCTGTGTTCAACACAGGAAAACAAAATGAAGCACACTTTATTCTAGCGTTGTGTTAGTGTTCATTCAAGTGTTCACTTTTAACTCTGTGCTTGTCACTGTGCTGCTATATGAAGATTACCAAACTGCTCTGAATTTCTGAAGCCTTCTTCAGTACTATTCTAATATTTTATCAGAGCTAGTATTATTTTGTTAACTATGTACACTCACATGAGCAGTATGTACAGACACATGAGCAGTAACCCAGATGTTTTACTGCATGCATTTTATTCAAGTTCATGAGACATAATAGTATTTTGAATAGTTTAACAAAATGTAGAGCTTCACATAGTTCTTTTTGTGCCCATATAGACTTTTAAATCTATTTTAATCTTATTTTTAGTTTTACAGTTAATTTTTTGAATGCATTTGTGGATTTTTAAAATTTTTTCAGCTCATACCTTCTCAAATGGTACTTCAGCTTCATTCTTCTCTTCTTTGTAAACATGTGTGAGAAATCTTTACTGAATGTGTCCTTTATGACATGAATTTTTACGTAACTCATTCTTTTTACCTCTGCTCTCATTATTGAGTTTTAATGATTTTTACTTTCAGAATACTTCTTTTACCTACCATAATTTTTTTCATTTAGATAACTATTAAATCTACACATTGAATTTTTAACTTTTCAATTATAGAGATCCAAAATCAGATATTTTCCTTTTTTAAACTTTGTGGTATATTTTCTCCTTAATCATTTTTATCACACACTTTAAATCCTTTGCGTATTAACTTGTTTTCTAGATTTTTCTGTTTCATTGACTTGCTTGTCATGACTTAATTTTCTATTGAATATTGGATTTTTAAGAATAAAATTTGTGCAGATGATATATTTCTTGTGATGGGTTTTTCAATTCTTTCTTAGGCCTATGGAGTAGAGAATGGCTCACATTAGCCAATCAGGGGAAATAGTTTCAATCACAATGTGGTGAGACTCAGTCTACTTCTTCATCTCTATTAATTTCCTTGTCAGAAGAATTGGGATTCCTCATTTAGACTACTACTCCCAAAGTTGTGACTTTTTTTCCTGTAGGGAAGAAAAATATTTCAGGTTTCCCCACAATAAATTTGAGCTTCCTTTTCTAGTCTCTTTTCCACAACAGAAATCTTTATTAAATTATTTTAAATTATCTTTAAATACTTGTACATATGGGTCCCAATTCAATATATTTAAGTATGCATTTTTGCTTATCTTGGAGAGGTGATGACAATCCTATTTTAGTTCCATTAGCTCTTCAAAAAATTGGATATTAAAGCTGAAGAGTCATGATATGAGAATGATAGTGTTATTGCTTAGCAATAGCCATCACTTACTCTCAGGTGAAAAACTACTGATGAGAGTTTCTTCACCATTTCTCAACATTCTCAATATTACATCTAAACATTTATCCAGATTGAAAACTTTTTAAATGACCTTAAATAAAATCTTCATATTATGAAAGTGCACAAAAATGAAGGTCAAAACACAAATGATTCTGTTCTGTTAGGAATGCTCTTGACTCTCTTTAATCTCTGTGTACATCAGAACACACACAGGCATCCAGGACAGCGCCTGCAGCAAAGTGCAAGTATGAAACCAGTGCTGTAGGTCCTAACCAGCTACTACTGTGCTAAGCCATGTTATTCTGAAAGTGTCTGTCCAATTGCTGAGCTTTGACTTTTGCTGAATTGCATTCTGTGTGATAGTGTTGCCCAATTTGAAGATACTATTCCTAGAAATCTTAGGACTCTTCAAGCGCCACTGCATAGATAAAGGTGGGGATATCATTTCTAGTATCCTTTCTATGAAGATACTGGAGGCATGTTTTTTCCTGAGTCTAGTGCCAGGAATAGGTCTTCTAAAGGATGACTTGTTTTCATTTCAAGAGTCATATGAATTGTAAATGAATCATTGATCCTTCCTTGCTGACTTCTAGAAAGCTTGGTGTTAAATGTGCGACCCCCTTCTGGAAAATGTTCAGGAATATTTGGCATTTTCTTATGTATTCATCTTACTCCTGACACCATCCCCTCTTGTATCTTCATTTGTCATTTGTCTCAATTTTTGTTCTCAATCTGTTATATTTTGCAATATTGTATTTAAAACAAAAAATTTAAAGATATGTGTTTAGCAAGAAAAACTACAAACTAAATTTATCTACTTTCAGTTTTCTCATTTAAGTCACTTTATCTTTAATCAATGTAACCAAAATGATATGGTGTTTTTTTATTCCTAGTATATTATCTTTTTTCATGTTTCAAATAAAACATAAAGGAATATGTTTAAAATACAAGATTTTTACCAGAAAATTTTAGAGAGAGGTTTTGTTTTATTTATTTGCTCAATGAGTTATGATTAAAGAATAGAAAAAGGGAAAATTATGTCAATATACTTTTAAAGATATTTTAATCATATGGATAAAAATAGATCTTTGCTTTTAGATGCCTTGACAAATGTATTAATTTAGCCATTTAATGGTCATTTTGTTTTGGTTGGCCATGGGGCCTGAACTTTGGGCCTGGGCGCTATCCCTCAGCTCTTCAGCTCCAGGCTAGCACTCTAGCACTTACTTGAGCCACAGTGCCACTTCCAGCTTTTTCTGCTTATGTTGTGCTGAGGAATCGAACCCAGGGCCTCATGCATGCAAGGCATGCACTCTACCACTGAGCCACCTTCCCAACCCCATTCTATTACATTTTTAACGATAAACATTGAGATTGTAAGGGATCATCTGTACTCTAATAAGTGATTTTTAAGTTTTAGCTTAAATTGAAATAATTTCTGAGAAAATAAAATCTAGCTAGAAACACAACGATATTTTCAAAAGATCTAGAGTGACTTTCTAAATTTATTTTTTCTATCAATCAATTATAAAAATTACAGTTAAGAAGTAAAAAAACCTTTAAAATGTGGTATTTGCTTTGCTTATAATTTTCACACATGGTTGTTTAAATTACTCGTGATTTGTGTTATACACCTGTTATCCAGTTGTTTGAAGGATTGCAGTTCCAAGACAGCCTGGGCAGTTAGAAACGCCTGGTGTCAAAAACTAGCTAAAGCCAGGTTCCAGAGGCTCATGCCTGTAATCTTAGTTATTCAGGAAGCTGGGATCTGAGGATCATGGTTCGAAGCCTGCCCAGGAAGGATAGTCCTTTTGAGACTCTTATCTCCAATAACCTTCTCAGGAAAAGCTGGAAATGGTATGGTGGCCCAGGTGGTAGAGCATTAGCCTTGAGCACAAACAGGCTCAGGGAGAGCATCCAGGCCCTGAGTTCGAATGAGTTCAAATCCTAGGACTGGCAAAAGCACAATAACAACAAAACCCACTGTGCTAGGAATAACGGTACAGGCCACTTTTCCAAGCTACTCGGGAGTTGAGGCAGAGGTAGGGGAATCATACATTGAGGCCAGTCTGAGCAAAAGTATGAGATCCTATTTGAAAATACACCTGCTTCCCCCTCCAAAAAAACAAAACAAAACAAAACAAAACTAGATGAATATATGGATCAAGTGTTACAGAGATGGCCTTGTAAGCATGAAGTTTAATTCCAAGAACCTGCCTAAATTATTTCTCTTGACTTATTTTTTCTATTTCCAAATTCTTTTTTTTTTTTTAAATTATTGTGGAAATACAATACAGAGAGGTTACAATTACATGGGCAAGATAGTGAGTACATTTCTTATCAAGCATTGTAGCCTCCTCCATTCTTTCCCCATACCATCCCTTCCCCTTTCTACTCCCCAATACCCACACTCCCTTACCACCACCAACCCTCACCCTACCAAGATTGTAAGTTCGTTTTTGACATAATGTCTTGTACATCTCATTGTTGCAATGGGTCCACCTGTACCCCTATTTAAACAGTCTGTTTTTTCCCTTCCCCTCCACAAATTATATCAACATCAAATACAGTGAAAGCAGGGGTTATACCATGAGGGAGGGACATACAAAACAACAAAGAAATCATCTTATAAATATGTTGGAAACAATTGTAAGAAAGAAAAAAACACATTTGAATCCTTATCTTGGGGTTCATTTCCCCTAACATCAACTTGTCTGACAGTTTCTGTTTGTCTCAGATATATACTAGTTATTGCAAATAAGGGAAACCATAGGACCTATATTTCTTTGGGCCTGGCTTACTTCCTTTATTATGATGATAAATGCTGTTGCTTTTAATAAGAGTTTTCTAGAAAAAAAAACAATATGAAGAAAAAATCTAGAACTTGGCAATGACTTATTCTTGTGAAAATTATGAAAATGAGTTTTAAACTTTTCTAATGATTTTCTGCAATTCATTTTCTGCAGCAATTTTTGGGTAAATAATTTAAAAATAATAAAGACTCTGGAGTTATTTTAATAGTTTCATTTTCAAAATAAAAGTCATGCTCTTGATTTATAACAAAATGTTTATTGCTGCTATTTTTACATGCATGTAGGGTGCAATATATCATTGCTTGTCAAATTCATAAAATATAAATAGTGAATGTAGATTAGCCAACCTATACCAGTATTTTTATGTATATTTAATACCATGAGGATTTGCTATTGTACCATTAAGCAAATAATGTACAGGTGATTCAATCTGTATTTAACAGAACAATAGGAATTTACAACAGTTGTAGTGCTTATATGTTTTGGCAATTTCCAGAGAGCTAATGATCTAAAAACTTCTACTGTGATTCTCTCTCTCTCTCTCTCTCTCTCTCTCTCTCTCTCTCTCTCTCTCTCTCTCTCTCTCTCTCTCTCTCTCTCTCTCTCTCTCTCTCTCTCCTTTCTCTCTCTCCCTTTCTCTCTCTCCCTTTCTCTCTCTCTCTCTCTCTATTTTTTTTTTGGGGGGGTCCGGTCGTGGGGCCTGAACTCTGGGCCTGGGAGCTGTCCTTCAGCTCTTCAGCTCAAGGCTAGCACTCTACCACTTGAGCCACAGCGCCACTTCAGGCTTTTTTCTTTTTGCTTATGTGGTGCTGAGGAATCGAACCCAGGGCCTCAGGCATGCAAGGCAAGCGTTCTACCTCTGAGCCACCTTCCCAGCCCAATATATATATATATATATATATAATTCTTTTCGGTCATGGGGCTTGAACTCTGGGCCTGGGAGCTGTCCCTCAGCTCTTCAGTTCAAGGCTAGCATTATACCATTTGAGCCACTGCTCCACTTCCGGTATCCTGATTGCTTTATTGGAGATAAGAGTCTCATGGACTTTCCTGCCGGGGCTGGCTTTGAATCGCAGTCCTCAGATCTCAGCTTCCTGAGTAGCTAGAATTACAGATATGAACCACGGGCGTCTGGCTGTCTTAATATTTTATAGTAAGAACTTACCATATGGATTATTTACTTTTTTTTTTGTCTTTTCTGTTTTGGTACTGGGGATTTAACTCAGGGTATTGTACTGGTCACTGAGCTATATCCCAGCCTCTATTTACTTCTCATTTTGCAAAAACTGACAGTCAAATATATGACAAGTTCCATTGTTAACCACGGCAATTCGATGCTTATCATTTATACATATATGGTCACCTTCTAATGGCCAAACATGTATATTGAATGGCAAAAACCTCTTTTAAGGAAAACAGATTTTCTACTTAAGAGTAGAGTTCTATATTATGGCAGTTATTTTCCTCTTACCATGTACCTTATTTAGACAGCCTTTAGTCACTCTTTAATCAGTGAAGTTTTGTTTCGTATACATTGACAATAATAAGCATTTAGCTATTTTAAGTTTTGTCATTAAAATCAAGTGATGAGGACTGAATGCACAATAATTCTAGGCATAATTGTACACATATGAGAAGAAAAGAAAAATAATGAGAAAGATGGGGGGAGTAAAATGAGGCAATTCACCAATTTGGACACTTAATGGCTCTGATATACACTATTATGGCTATACTTGAAGTTTTATGCACAAAAATTAAAATATCATTGTAGCATGGAGGTCCATCTTTAAAATGCTTGGGCAATCCATCTTTATAATGTTCACAGACATTTATAGAAAAGCGTAAAATATTTACCAACACATAGCCAATATATAACCAACACAAAGGTCACAGTATACAACAACAATTGTAAGTCAAATAACTTCTGCATTTCTATTCCCAATCATTGATCTGATTTTGATTGATTAGTTCTAATTTTATAATGTTTTGTTTCATAGTGTAGTTTTGCTTTTTGAATTTATGTAAGTAGTTTGTATAGTATGCATTATTTAATTATTAGCATCCCCTTCCCAAATTTGGTCCTTTATAGATGGTAGATCACAGAGTAAACATACTAGTATTTCATGAGAAAAGTTTTAAGGCATTTTGAATTTTCTAAGATACTCATAATGCTATGATCTTTACTCCAGGAATCCTCCAGTCATTGCACTCGGGTCTTTCTGTTTCACTCAATGCACCAACATAACTTTCAAACAATTCACAGAGCATTCTGAAAAGTCAAAAAGTTTGGGGAAAACTGAAATTTAAGGTAATATCATTGTGAGCTTTTTGTCTCCTCAGACTTGTTTTTTTCCTGTTGACTGGATGCATAAGTAGGTAACAATTTCAAAAGCATAAGGCAGAATGGAATAGTTGATGTCCCAGCATTCTGGCAAAGACATGGTAGGGAATGTAGGAAAGGACCAGAGATAAAAATGAAATAAAGATGATCCTCAAAGTGAGACTAGAAATTCATTTAAAAAAAACAACCAAACTTACTCCTGGACATGTGCCTTTATATTTTTTCTTAAGCAGCATTTGACATTGGGTTTGAAAACTGAGCCAGCAGTTAGATGATTTTCCCTAACTGAAAGGCTACTGAAAGGCACTCACAGGTAGAGCTGAATAATCCTTCAAAGACATTGAAAACTGAACTGACAGTGAATACCTTGTACCTAGCAACCTAAACCTAACCAGAATTATTGTTCGTTAAGCAAAATGTCATCTATCTTTCCATAGACTTGCAATGAGACCTATATTTATTTCTATTAAAATATATTTTTATTCTAAATAGATAATACTGTTTAATGTATAATATATTCAAAGTAAAAAATATTACAAGCACAGATACTTAACAAAAGATATTAGAGATATATTCATTTTGGTGAATACATTCATGCCATCTGTGAATAATGATTTATCCTTTCCTTTTATGTTTTTATATTTAATATTTTATTTGCCTAACTTTCATTGGCTAGCATACCTAGTATGATATCTATATAAGAAATAAAGGAACAGCATTAATCATCTGCATATTGAAACTCTGTCAGATCAAGGAAAGTCTGGTTTGTTAGGGTTTCAAATTAAGTAAATGCTGAATTTTACTGAGAAGAAAATTGAGAAAGAATTGTTTTTCATTCTTTTAAAACAAGATAGTGTTTTTTCCCACATAGTACATTTTTTAATGTACGTGTGAAGTTACTTCTGTTTTCTTTCATTTCTCCCCCTTGCCCCGGTTTATCATTTGTCCTCACTGTTTTTTATTGTGGTACCCTGTGTCATGTATATATGTTTATCTGATTCGGGGAATGGTAGGGGAATAACAAAATGGTGAAATAAAGGACAAAAATTGAAGTAATGCAACAGCAGTACTCACAGGACACTATGTTGATAATGAACTTTACTGTCTTGGGAGGGGAATTGGGGGAAGGGAAAGCAGGCAAAAAATGAGGGAGGGGTTTACAATATTGGAAAAGAAATGTACTCATTACCTTATATATGTAACTGTAACCCCTCTGTACATAACCTTTACAGCAAAATTAAATAAAATTAAAAAATTATATTTCCTTACTGTAATAAAACTACTGTAGTACTATTTTGTTTGTAATATTTAATTTGATATAGTGAGGTATATAAGAGTAATGCACTTATAATTTCCCTTTCTTTTGATGTCAACTATTATTTAATCAGTGTTTTACTGACATATAAACTCAGTTCAAAAATTTTCGTTTTTCCATTATATGGAAGTATGTAGTTTAAGTTGGTGTTACAGTAGTCTTCTTTATTTGAAGTTCTACTTTTTATGGTTGCAGTTGCCCACAGCCGGCCACTAAACAGAAACATTAAATGGAAAGTTCTAGATATAATTCATAAGTTTCAATGTACATGCTTACCCAAGAATATGATGAGATCTTGTGCTTTTCTGCTGCATTTTACGATAGAAGTAACTCTTTCTCCAGTGTAACATAGTCTATGTCAACCCACTGTCAGTTCTTAGTAGCTGACTTGTGATCTACTCAGCTGTCATGAGGCCATAGTACTTGTGTTCCAGAAAACCTTGTTATGTAATAACACCTGTAAAATTCAAGAAAATTAACAACAGTAAATTTAATGTAGTGCATTGTTAAAACTATTTTTATTTATTTTTATTTCATATGGCTATTGGTGTTTGAGTTCAGAGCCTTATTCTTCCTGCACAAGCACTATATCATTAAAAGTGCATTCTCAGCTTCTTTTGATTTTGAGTTATTTTTTTGGATAGTTGTTTTCCTTTTTGTAAGACAGAGAAGGCAGCCCTGCAGGTGCCTGACTTTTTTCCCAGTGATACTGAGTTTGTCCTCTGCTCACTGCACAACCTGTTTAGTACCACTGGCTAGGAAACAGAAACATGCCACCATGCCTGGCTTACTGGTTGAAGTAGGATCTTGTTAATTATTTTAAAGGAAAAATGTTAATTTACTTAATTTTATTATCCTTAAGTAGTTGTACAAAAGTATTTCAATTCAACATGCCAGTCTGAGAGTATAATATATCTTAATCAACATTACATTTTTTTTCACACTTGGTTATTGTCACTTCTTAGATCCCCTTGTTTTGAATCTGTTCTCTCTTTTTTAAAATTTATATATTATCATGTCAGCATCTGTGGCATGTAAGGATAATCAAGTTATGCAATCCTAATCACCAGGGGATGTGGGAAGTAATCTCTGTTATTTAGACTAGACTTTAAATGAAACAGACAAAAAGGAAGGGATTTTGGCATTTCCCATTATTATAACTGACAATATAGGCGCATACCATTATGTGGTTATTTCCTTCCACAAAAGAAAAAAAATATGTTTATAGCTCTAAGATAGTATCAACTGTTTTCTATAACTTAGAATTTCAGTGTTACCCATCAAATCAGCCATGGATTGCTTAAGCCCTTGAAGTAGGAATATAATGCATCTTTACCAAATGCAAGGGGATAAGAAGAAACAGCTGGTCAGAAATGACTAGTCAGAAATCACAGAAAAGTATAGAGTGAATCAACCTGATAAGTATAGCATTGTTACCTACACCTAGAACAAGAAGTGTGTGTTTTCAGATGGTGGTGGTAGGTAAGTAGTAAGGTGATCCCAGTTAGAGCACTGTGTGAAGCATTGACCACAGGTCAAGCACAAGGTTATGTTAAATGAGCAGGATGAATATAATGAATATTGACAGGAGTGGAGGCTAGAAGTAATTTTCCAAAAACTTGACCTTTATGCAGCTGCATATTCTCACTTCTCTAGGATTCTACGGAGAATGCTGTTATTTTGATTGAGAGGGGATGTTGCTAGGTAACCCTGGCTAGCCTGGAGTGGTAGGCTAGCTTATCTCAGCCTCCTGTGTGTTAGTACAAACTAGTGTCGTCATGCGTAGCTTCCAATGACATTCTTTAATAGGGCTGAGGTATAGGAACTTGTCACAGAAAAAAATACTCATGACGAAAATGAACTGTGGATGTGAATAAGAGGAGTGAGTTTTTGGCTACCAATGTAGGTTATTTGCTGCAGCATTTTCAAACATATACTTGGAAGTGATGCAATTTAAACATGAGAGAATCCAATATAATGTCTAAACCCTATGTGATAGTTTTATTTTTTATTTTTTTTAGTTTACTTTTCCCCCCGAATGCTTTATTGTGATGAAGTGATTACACAATTCCCCAAATTTCACAGTATTGTGGGATAGTGATGCTTAGTTTTAAAAGGAGATACATATATACCATAAGCACTAAAGTCAGTGAGAATCCTCTTATTCACAGTCCTAAAGCCTTTACTAAACTGTCTTTTTTCATCCTTCTTTCTTTCTTTTTTCCATCTTTTCCTTTCTCTTGACCTGAAAGGGCTTCAGTTCATTAAACTTCTGGGCACAAAGCTTGGGACATCTGTTTAGTGGAGCCTTTTGTAATTGATATGTTAATTAACAATGACTTTTGGCTTTTAGCATTTTATTGATTTTTCAAAATACACATGCCCTATGGCATTTCACATTGGGTGTTGTCATATGAACACAAAATATAAATAAACAAAGCAACTGATTCCTTATTGCTTCCGGACTGCAAATTGTACATGATCTAAGTGTAAGTGCTTTCTTTTACCTTGCTCTGGCCAGAACATTCTGGGATTGCCTCCAGGATAAAGATCAGCTCAGTGGGATTCATGCATCTGTCACATCTGGACTATCTCAGCGGAGCCTTGTCAGTGAGCACAGGGGCCATGTGAAGGTTGCAGGTTTCCTAGAATGTGTCAGCCTGCTCATATATTACAGACCAAATCAGAAGTATCTTACCCAATTCTCTACTTTCTGATCAAGATTCTAGTACATTTTTTTACTTACATCAAATATCAACAAAATATACACAAAATAATCAGAATGAATTTATGTCACACTATTATCTTTAACAATCCTGTGGAATGTGGGAGAAAAGAGATTGCTGGCAATTCATTTAAAACATAACTTTAAAACAAAGATATATAGCTTATGAGAAGAGATAGAGCTCTCAACAATAACAGAATGTAACCACAATGAACACATCTGAGTATGCACATACCCTACTGGGAATTGTTCCTCTATTTTCTTTCATAACAACTCTCTAAAAGATAATCTTTATCTGCTTTTGGAAAATGATTTAGTGACTTTAAATTGCTTTACAGAAAATGATAGGCTTTTTTTCAAAGAATGTTGATTATACTTTGTAAATAATTTATAGACATAGGTATTGATATAAAGTATTTTCCAAATTACTGCTCAAGTTTTGCCCTCTCTTACTTTTTTTCCATTTTCCCCAAACCTCTATTGAACAACTGCTTTCATTGAGATTTCTTATGCTATCTTCAAACACAGTTGTAACATATTTTGAAATTATTTAGCCACTATCATTTGATGTCCCACATCTGTCTAAATAGTTGAATCTCACACACACACACACACACACACACACACACACACACACACACACAGTATTTACATAAATATGTAATTTCCTTTGAGTCTAGCATTCTACCTATGAGTAAAAACATGACATTTTGCCATTTAAAATAATAAACAAGAGGCTGGGAAAGTAGCTCAGTGGTAAAGTGCTTGTCTTGCATTCATGAGGCCCTGGGTTCGGTTCCTCAGCACCACATAAGTGGAAAAATCCAGAAGTGGCGCCACATAGAGCGCTAACCTTGAGCTGAAGCACTGAGGGTCAGTGCCCAGGCCCAGAGTTAAAGCCTCACGACCGACAAAAAAATAATTTTTTTTTTAAAAAAACAAATTAAGCAATACTGGCTCTGAATTCATAGCCTTAAATTCACATGGTTTGTTTTCTCAGCTGGTGATGTACTACTTTGGTCAGCCCTCAAGAACTGCTTTTCGGTAACTATTTTGGAGACAAAGTCTGGCCAACTTTTCTGCATTATCTCTTCACTTACCACTGCAAACATGCTTGTACTCAACATGAATTATTTTAAGCTGCTAGTCTGTTGGCTTTTATAACTGTGTATTTACTTATTCTGTGATTATTCTGTGCTGTGCCTTGAAAATCCTTCCATTTTCCAACTTCTGACATTTACTTTTCCTCCATTATAAACTCCAGTGTCTCTCTCAATAGTGATTATGCTGACCTTTTTCATTGAACACCTTCTCAATTTTTGAGACATTACATTTGTTAGGCACCTTAGCTTGTTTGCTTGCCTTTGCTTCCATTGGATTACAAATTTTCTGAGGATAAATACAAGGTTATGTGTCTAGTTCCCTTATCTTTGCGCATGCATGTCACATAATAATGTAGACATAATAGATGTCTATTAAATGCATAATGACCTTCTTTATAAATCAAATAACTATTACTAAGAGAGTTTGCATTAGAAGATATATAAATAGAACGTAGATGTAGATAATAGATTTTATGAGCAACCAATATTGCTTACACAGCACATTTCATAGATGATTGTTAATAGTGCAGAAAGTCTTGTACAAATTTAGATAATATGCTCCCCAGACACCTTATCAACTGATATCTAATTCTTACAGGTTAAATAAAGTTCAAGTGAATTAGTGAGGCAAAGCTTATCCATGTTGCAGACTGTCAACTTTTCCCAAGCTATCTTTTGTTCTTTACTGTTTCTCCCAACCTATCATCTTATTTCACACATGTGTGCCTTTGCCTAGATTCTTATTCTTTACTTCCACCCTTGTAAGTTCATAGTTAATTCCTGTCCAAGTGGAACTTCCTTTCTGAAGTCATGCTGAGTGCCTTCAGCACTTCCACCTTCCTGGTCCCACACCTGCAGTGATACCTCCGATTTCTCTCTCCTGCACTATCTTGCCTTCGTCCCTTGGATATACTTTGATTCTATTTCTTTATTTCTAATTAACTTTTGTTCTAATATAATTTACTAAATGTAATGTGTTTACTAAATTTGATATGTGTGGTTCTAATATAATTTACTGAAGTGTAAAAGTAGGATCTTTCTTTTTATATCTCTTAAGTTCTACTAAGGTGAGTGATGTGGTGACTGTCATAGTCAAATGGACAATCTTTGATATTTTATATAATAAAGACTTGCTTTTTCATAAACTTTTGAATGCCATTTTGTAGTAAAATTTGAATAATGTTTTATTTAGGATGATCAAGATTCAAGCAGAACATTCTTCCAAGTGCAGTCAAAATTTTATTTCAAGTAATGCATTTGTGTGTCAGTTGTGTGTTGCAGAATTTTAAAAGGTCATAATCCACTAATAAATGTTCTCCCATATGAATTATCATTGAATTGATTTAATTTCCTTTCTTGAAACTACAAAATTACATTAGTCTTTCTCGAAATCTTTTTGATGTCCTTAAAAGTAATTCATTTGATAACAAATCTTTGGAAACTTATGTCTATGGTATTAAACATTCAATTTTCTTGTTGAACTTTTCAATGTCTGTCAGTGGTTATATACAGTGAGAGTGTGGCTGGACGAAGTTAGAAATAGGAATTTTAATTTTTATATCATGTACTGTTTATAAAACTTTTGAGGTACGATGTGTCTATATTATATTGGCAAAAAGTATATATTAATTTTTTTCAATAACTAAGAAAAACTTTTAAATAGTTTGGGGGTGAAAATTATTCTTTATACATCCCTTTCATATAGCTTCTTTAGGAATATAGTTCTTATAGGAATTATAGCTTAGACGTTCAAAGGATGAACCATACAGATGATAAATTAAATATATTGAACATATATCTTATTTTTAGTGGAAATATACATATACAGGAATCACAAGAAATATATTATTTGATGCTCAGATATTTATATCCACTTCCCAACAGAAAATGTATTTAGAAATACATAAATTTAATATTCATATTAAATCTATTAACTTAAATGCAAGTTTTAACCCTCATTTTACCTCGAACATTCATAAATCATATATGAAAAATAGAGCAGGATATTAGCAATTTCTTCACTCCTACATTTATTTTCATAGCAATAATTTTTAGTTTTCAATTAAAATGTTTCAAAATCACAGTTATAATAATTGATAGCATTTTTTATTATGAAAATACTGTACAGAGGGGTTACAATTACATGGGCAAGATAATGAATACATTATCTTGCATTGTAGCCTCCTCCCTCCTTTGTTTCCCCTTCCCATCCCTTCCCATCCTACCCCCAACCGCCACCCAGTTCTCCCCCCCACCAAAGTTGTAAAGTTCGTTTTTCCACATAACGACTTGTACATCTCATTGCCTTACCATTCTTTATTCTCAAGTCTTTCAACATTTCTGATTTTGGATCTTTAAGAGAGTTTGCATTGCTTAATGTTTTTATGTGCTAAAATGTCTTATTTTCATCTCTTATTGGAATGCTGGTCTACTCGAATAAATATCAACACCTTCAAACATCACTTGATTGTATCATTGCTTGTTCTGACAAATTGTCTAAACATATCCTAATTTTCTTTCCCATATTTTAGTTTTCTGCTAAGTATCAGCTTATTTTCTTTTATTCTTGAGATAGATAGCTTCATAAATATAATATTAAATTTGGGACTTTTATGAGGAAAGTTAAGCCATTTATTTTGTTTAGGATTATGCAGATAAAATATAACATAGTCTGATAAAAATACTTGATTGGGTTATTATTTAAATTCACAACTGGAGAGCTCAGTAGACATACTGACATTCCAGAAAACACCTGAAGGAATGAAGGGAATGAACCAAAAATTTATTTTTAGGAAAGAGTGTTCCAGAAACAAACAAGAACAAAAAAATAAGTGTGCCTATTGTATTGTCAAGTTCAAGGAGGAGAAAAAATGCCAGTAATACTTTAATGGAAGTAGCAAGAATAAAAATGGAAGGATAGGAATTCATGAAGCTAATATTGACAGGGGAAGATGGACACCTCATATTATTAGGGCTCATTAATTGCTCTGTTACCTCCTTAAGGCACATATAAAATGAAGCTTGAAATCCATCTGTTAAATTACACATTTGTATCTTTACCCTCATTCTTTTCATTTAACTTTCTATGGAAATTTTTTTCTGTGTTGAGATATAACTTTAATTCAACCTTGCAGCTTACAACAATGAATCATCAATATTTCATTGATTTAAAAGAAAACAACCCTTGTAGTATTCTAACTCTGAAGGAAATAAAAATCACAAATATCCATGGCTATGATCTCAAATGGCTCTCTATGGTCAATGAACTGAAGGCTTAGCCATCTGTCTATGGCATTGTTCATAAGTAGGAGGAAATTAGGTCACTGTGGTGAGCCCTTATGAAGGGTAATAGGACTCTGGAACCTTCCTCTCTCTTTGCTTGCAAGCCAAACTTAAAATGAGTAGTCCTTCTCTATCATTATTACCTATCACAATATTCTGCCTTGCCATAGGACTAGCAGCAACCAGGCCTAAGGTCCATACACTGAAACGATCAACAAAATAAGCATTTCATATTTTTAAGTGGCTTATCTCACATATTGTATTCTTATCATTAAAAAAAACTATTAAGCTCTTCAACAAGAAAATAAATCAACAGAATATTGTTCATTAGTACAATGGACTAGTCCTCACCTACAAAGTAAACAGATACATGGAAAAACATGGGCTAATATTATGTAAAATTAGAAACCCACAGAGACCTATCATAGGATTTAATTTAGTAAAATAGTCCTAACTAACTCACAGTGATAGAAATCAGTAAGTGATCGCTCCAGAAAGTTAGGTCGAAAAAAGTCATGAGGGAAATTTTTTTCTTTCTTTTTTTCAAATTCTTTATTGTGATTAAGTGATTACATAATTTCCCAAATTTCACAGTATTGTGGGATAGTGATGCTTCGTTAAAGTCACAAACACATTCTAACTTTCATGAGGCAAATTGTCTATCATGGTCTATAACATTTATGAGTTCTATGAGCTTTGCAATAAGTTATTTCTTCCACATTGGGTGATATGTACATTTTTTTGTTTTGCATAGCATCAGCTGTTCCCTCTTTCCCACTTGTTCCCTCCCTCCCATCGCTGCCATTGAGCTGCTTAGTTCATTTGGATCAATGTCTAGTGTAACTGATGGGTCCTTGCTGTTGTATGTTTTCCCCTGATTCCCTCTAGTTCTGTGTTGTCCTCCTAGTTTCCCTCTGGTGTGCACATATATACAATATATGTGATCAGCAGCAGAGGGTTATTTAGTAGTGATTCAACCAGATGAGTGGAAGTCCTTTGCTTCTTAAGTCTTGTTAAGTTTGTCATATCACCTTACGTTTTGGATTTAACATACACTTATCAGGGAGACCATGTGCCATTTGTCTCTTTGCTCTTGGCTTACCTCACTCCACATGATTTCTTCTAGCTCCATCCATTTCCCTGTGAATGCCATTATTTTGTCATTTTTAATGGCTGCATAATATTCCACAATTTTGGGATCCATTCATCTATGGTGGAACATCTGGGTTGTTTCCATATCCTGGCTATTGTGAACTGTGCTGCAATAAACATGGAGGTGCATGTGTCCTTATATATTGGTTCCTGTTGTTCAGGGTAGATGCCTAGAAGTGGTATGACTGGTTCATAAGGGAGGTCAATATTTAGCTTTCTGAGGACCCTCCAGACTGCTTTCCAAAGTGGTTGTATAAGTGTACATTCCCACCAGCAGTGTAATAGGGTTCCCCTTTCTCTGCTTCCCCTCCAGCATTTGTTGTTGGCTGACTTTAGGATGTGGGCCATTCTGACTGGTGTAAGGTGGTATCTCAGGGTTGTCTTTATTTGCATTTCCTTTACAACCAGGGATGGTGAACATTTCCTCATGTGTTTCTTTGCCATTTTTAATCTCCTCTTCTGAGAATTCTCTCTTTATTTCCTTTGCCCACTTAGTAATTGGTTTGTTAGGTTTGGGAGGGATTAGTTTCTTGAGTTCCCTGTATATACTGGATATTAACCCCTTTTCTGATATATTGCTGGTAAATATTTTTTCCCAGTTAGTTGGTTGTCTTTCTAGCTTGGTTGCTATAGCTTTAGCTGTGCAGAAACATTTTTTTAAGGTAGTCCCATTTGTCGAATCTCTCTCCACTTTGTTGTGACCCTGGGACTCTGTTCAGGAAGTTCCTGCCTGTGCCTATAAGTTCAAGTGTCTCTCCTACTCTGTCCTGCAGTAGTTTTAGAGATTCAGGTTTGATGTTAAGGTCTTTAATCCATTTTGAGTTGATGTTGGTGCATAGTGACAGGCTAAGGTCCACTTTTAGTTTTCTGCGTGTGGCCACCCAGTTTTCCCAGCACCAGTAGTTGAGGAGGCTGTGTTTCATCCACTGTATTTCTCTGGCTCATTTGTCAAATATCAGCTGACTGTAGGCATGTGGTTTTATTTCTGGATCTTCTATGCTATTTCATTGGTCCTCTGGTCTGTTTTTGTGACAGTACCATGCTGTCTTTGTTATTATGGCTCTATAGGAGGGTTTGAAGTCCAGCATCTAGATCCCTCCCATGTTGTCTAGAATCGTTTTGGCTATTCTAGGTCTTTTGTTATTCCATATGAATTTTTGGAATGTTTTCTGTATTTCAGAAAAGTACATCATTGGGATTTTAATGGGAATTGCATTGAATTTGTGTATTAATTTTGGCAGTATTGCCATTTTCACTATATTAAGTCTGCCTATCCAAGAGGATGGAAGGTCTTTCCATTTCCTGATGTCTTCTGTAATTTCTTTCTTTAAGTTTTTATAGGTTTTATTAAATAGTTCTTTTACATCTTTGGTTAGGTTAATTCCTAAATATTTTATTTTGGAGGGAGTTATTGTGAATGGGGTTGCTTTCTTTATTTCCCTCTCTGCTTGTATATTTTCTGTGTACTGGAAGGAGACTGCTTTCTGTTGGTTGATTTTGTATCCTGCTACTTTGCCAAAGTGATTTATAATTTCTCAGAGTTTGGGGATGGAGTTTTTGGGATCATGAAGGTTTAGTATCATGTAATCTGCAAAAAGGGATAGTTTAACTTCTCCTTTCCCTATGTGGATCCCTTTAATGTCTTTTTCTTGCCTTATTGCCCTAGCTAAAGGTTCTAGGATTATATTGAAAAGAAGTGGAGACAGTGAGCATCCTTGCCTTGTTCCTGATTTTAGGAGAATTGGTTGTAGCTTTTCCCCATTAAGTATAATATTGGCTATTGGTCTATCATATATGGCTTTTATTGTTTTAAGGAATGTTCCTATTTTCTCCAGAGCTTTTAACATGAATGAATGTTGTATCTTATCAAAAGCCTTTTCTGCATCTGTGGAGATAATCATGTGGTTCTTGACCTTGGATCTGTTGATGTGTTGGATTACATTTTTTGATTTATGTATGTTAAATCATCCCTGCATCTCTGGGATGAAGCCTACCTCGTCGTAGTGTATGATTTTTTTTATGTATTTCTGGATTCTGATAGCTAGAATTTTGTTAATGATCTTTGCATCTGTGTTCATCAAGGAGATTGGTCTGTAGTTCTCTTTTTTTTGTTGTTGGGTCTTTGCCTGGTTTGGGAATGAGTGTGATACTGGCATCATAGAATCAGCTTTGGATAAATCCCTCCTATTCTACTTCTCAGAAGAGCTTGAGGAGTATGGGTATTAATTCTTCTTTGAAGGTCTTATAGAATTCCATTCTGAATCCATCTGTCCTGGGCTTTTCCTTGTTAGAGGACTTCTGATTGCTTCCTGTATCTCATAAGATATTGGCTTATTTAAGTGATTTACTTATTCTTTGCTCAGTTTGGGCAACTTGTATTTCTCTAAAAATGCATCAATTTCTGCTAGTTATTCTTTCTTTAGAGAGTATAACTTTTGAAAATAGTTCTTTATAATTGTTTGGATGTCTTGGGTATTTGTTGTGATTTTTCCCATGGCATCCCCGATCTTGTTAATTTGGGTTTCCTGTCTTCTTTTCTTAATTAGTCTTGCCAAATGTCTATCAACTTTATTTATTTTTCAAAGAACCAGCTTTTTGTTATATTAATTTTATTTATAATTTTCCTATTCTCTATCTCATTAATTTTGCTCTTAATTTGATTATCTGGCTCTGTCTAGTAACTTTAGGTTCCATTTTCATGAGGGAATTTTCAGGACAAAATATCCTTATGCTGTTTGTGTGATGGCAAGTAAGTACAATTCTCAAATCTTATGGAACAGAAAAGTTAAAAAAGTATGTAATTTAATTGCATACAATCTGTGTTTCAATTAAAAAGAATGTTATTTTCAGCATTGTTTATAAAGAGTCAAGTTAGAGTGAAGCCCTAATTCAGTTGAATGTTTATTGCTTTTCAATCAAATTCAGGTTTGGGGGAAACTGGGTAAAAAGAAGTGTCTTTTACCTAGAATAGGAAAAAAAGGAACATTTTTTAAAGTTTTTTTTTTGTTTTCCTCCTTTATATAGTTAAAAACATTTTCTGAGCACCTACCATTTCCACTACTCTAGAAACTGGAATATGAATAAGGTGATTCTTACCTTCACAAATGTAATTTGAATAAAAAAGGGTATTATATCAGGTACCCCAGCTAGGATGAAGCAAGGAGAGTCCACCTGGAAGAGTTATAATCATATTCATGTATAGTGAAAGGCGTATTGAAAGAAGCCATTTGGGGATCAGGGGTAAAATAGCTAAATTTAAGAATTTATTTTGATGGTTCAGATACCTTTAAAAAATATTATAGCCCTGTGGTTAGTCTGTTATTTTACTTTAAAATAATATGAAAATGTGAAAAAGTGATTATGGTCTTAAAATTCTTGTGGATCATTACTCATATTTGGAGCAAAACACTTTTGGCAAAGTCAGGAGTTTAGGATGTGGGAGGGTGTCATTATCTAATCCATGAATGAAATCTTACTCTTACAAAACCTAATGAGGCTAAATGGAAATCCTGGGTGCACTGGTCAGTGTTCCTCAGACGAGAGGCTCCAGGACATCCACTCCCTGCATATGCTTAGTGTGTCACCCTGGACATCTGCTAATGTTGAACATCTGTTTTATGTTTTCACTGGACTGCCAAAAAGAGAATGGGGTCATTAGTTATTCTACAATGTGAACTTATCCAGAACATTACCTATGTATGAGGAATAATAATGTCAAGAAGGCTATAACCACTAAAATTAATTCTACAGTTTGCTTCACACTGAGAATATTACAGGCATGATTTCAAAAGAGATTGCCAAACTATCTCAAGTCTCCTAATAAAAACAAATGTAGCTTAATACAACATTTATCATCCAAGAGTCATTGTAAATTGATGTTTTCTGAATAGTAAAATAACTCTAGTCAGAAATAAGGTAAGATACTTATGTGCCTATGAATTACCTAATGTTTCAGTCATACTTAGTGTATTTATGTTCACTTATACTTGCTAAAATTTTTAACCCATATGACTTACTTTCTGTTAGTTTAATTTTTATTCACAATCTCATTATAATCCAGTCATATTGACAAATGAAAACTATTTGAAAGATTGAAATTAAGTGGAGAGATAAGCTGTTGTATAAGTGTCTTTTATTTCCTTATTATTTATGAAAAAATATGACAAAACATTCTGTATAATTTTAATTAGTTATTCATTGAAAATAAGGTTGTGCAATAGACTAAGATATTAATAGTTGGAATATGAAGTAATGCTATATTTTCTTACTTAGAAAATAACTTTTTATATTTATGTAAAATACAAGACGTAAACTACAAGATGCAATGTTGCTATAAATATATGGTAATAAGGGTCTTGTGAGAGATTTCTAATAAGATAGTTGTTTTAAAACTCATATATCTTTCATATAAACATCTATTCAGCATATATAGGGTGATATCCACTTACTGTATCCATAATTTAGATTTGAATGTGAAAAAGAATGGCAGGAGTAACCTACACAGAAAAAATAGAATGCTGACAGTGTTATAGAAACTGTAGAAATCATGTTTCTTAAATATTCACTTAAGAAATGGGGGGGGGGGAGGTTTCTGTGTCTGTGTCTCAAGTGATAGAGTACTAGCCTTGAGCAAAAGACAGTGCCCAGCCCTGAGTTGAAGGCCCAAGACTGACAAAAAAAGAAAAAAGAAATGGGGGGCAAAGTCCAATTTTACCTCTCTGTTTCGTCTTACCTTGTTTTAATTTTAATTTTTAATTTTTTTGGTCGGTTGTGGGGCCTGAACTCTTGGCCTGGAAGCTGTTCCTGAGCTCTTCAGCTCAAAGCTAGCACTGTAGCACTTGAACCAAAGTGCCACGTCTGGCTTTTTCTGCTTATGTGGTGCTGAGGAATTGAACCCAGGGTCTCATGCATGCAAGGCAAGCACCATACCAATAAGCCACCTTCCCAGCCCTCTTATTTTGTTTTAAAAAGTAGTATTTATTAAAATGTGAATGCTGAGAAAGACTATGAAGATGTGATTATGTTTCATCTTATAGCAATGTAACTAAATTATTTATGTATGAGAGTTCCCTATTAATAGAAATCAAACTATATTTCCAGAGATGATGTCTCTGGAGGAGTAAGTTTGCTGTTCATAGCTAATGCATTCCTCATAATCACAACTTTTTGTTATGTGTGTATTCAACTGGTCTGCTGCTGTATTCCAGCAGTTCTGTGTTCAAGGTGTGCTTTGATTATATATTAAGTGGTTTGAAATACAATGTGACTAGTAAAATAATAAAAACATTTTAATAAGTTTTTTATTGTGAAAATACCATACAGAGAGGTTACAATTACATGGGCAAGATAGTAAGTACATTTCTTATCAAGCATTGTTGCCTCCTCCTTTGTTTCCCCATACCATCCCTTCACCTCTTCACCCCCCCACTCCCACACCCTCCTACCATCACTCCCCACCCCCACCCTCTACCCCGCCAAAGTTCGTTTTTCGACATAACATCTTGTACATCTCATTGTTGTAATAGGTCCACCTGTAACCCTATTTAAACAGTTTATTTTTTCCCTTCCCCTCCACAAATTGCATCAACATATTCATTTATTCAATCTAATATTTTGCTTTTTTGTAGGAAGATGTCAAATATAAATATTTACAAAAGGAACAACAGAAAGAATGGAAACATTTTAAGGTATAATATGACACATAGCAACGATATATAGATGCTAGACAGTCACTGTTTCTTTCTAGAAAATGCCAACTGTTTTAAAACAGTAACTTCAGGGAACATGAATGTGAAGAGAAATAAAATAAGAATAATGAATACATTTTAAAGAAAAATGTACCCTTAATTTCTCCATGCTTAACAGTCTTCTAAGACACATAAAATAACTCCATTTGATAATTGCTTTTGTGTCCGAAATTTATCCAGACAAATACATACTGTCTACAGTGTGATAAACACTTAGTGTATGTTGGGTTTTATTTCTTTGTATAAATCCTGCTTTATTATCTTATGGAAGAGGAGATTAAGGACTAGAGAAATGAATGAGCTTGATGAAGCATTATAGGTGCCTAATATAACAACCAATTATATTAGGCAAATCTAATTTGTCCAACTGCAGGTAAAAGTTCTTCAAAACTTTCTGATACTTTTAAATTTATTAACGTGCGACCGTCAAGAGATAATATGATTATTTTGTAATATCTATGGTAGAAGAAAACAACAGTGATTTTCATACTTTTGTGGTGCCAGTCCAAACATTTGGCATTTTGAAAATATCAGCTTCCAAAATTACCATAACTATTACCATTAACCTGATTATCATCTATTCCATACTCCTAAGATACACAGAGTTTATAAACCCCCAAAGATCACATATATTACATCTTTCGATATATTGAGGAACAAAAAGAAATCACTTGAATATCGTGGTATATCTGAGAAACATTGTTCAATATATGAAGAAAATTAAAAAAAATTTGACATGAACATTTACAACAACATTCTTCCTTTAAATAGCAACACTTTCTATTGCTGGCAGACATTTAGACTGATATGTGGTTTATACAAAGAAAAAATATAGGCAGGATTTTTGAAAGAAGGATATTTCATTTTTTAAATATATAGAAGTTAGTAACATAGCAAGTGACAAGGCCCTGGAAACGATAGTCCTAAGGTTACTCAAATAATAGAAGAAAGGAGGTTTTTCAGGTAACTCAGTTGTGGGCTCTGGTTCTGGACCATGGGTAAACACCACACAGCAATGATTTGAGGCCTATAAGTTTTCTTTCTTTATTTATTTCCTTCCTTCATTTCCTTCCTTCCTTTCCTTCTTTCCCTTTCTTCCTTTCTTTCCTTCCTTTTTTCCTTTCCTTCCTTCCCTCCTTTCCTTTCCTTTTTGTTATTGGTTGTAGAGCTCTGACTCAGGGCCTGGGTGATGTCACTGAGCTCTTTTGCTCAAGGTTAACCACTCTACCACTTTGAGCCATAGCTCTATTTCCAGTTTTCTGGTGGTTAGTTGGAGAAGAGTCTCGCAGACTTTCTTGCCTGGGCCTGCTTTGAACTTCAATCTTCAGATCTCAGCCTCCTGACTAGATGGGATTACAGGCTTGAGCCACCAGCACATTGAAAGTTTTCTTTCATTTCATTTTAAGCATGAATGGGAAAACTAGGGAAACTGATCTATTTAGTAAGGAGTGTCAGAATCATCTTCCAAATAATTTTCTTAGTGAAACAAAGAATGGACTAATGTCCATGAGAAAATTCCTTTTCAGCCACATCTGCAGTGATGCGATCTTTGGCAGAATGCTGATTGCTCGTGCCTTGATATGTTTCTAAGTTTCTTAGCTAATTCTTTTGTACTTATTCTAATTATTGTCAATCTCTGAGCTCTGTTTTGGCTCTCAAGGACTTCAGTCATTCCAAACATAATGGTTTACTAAAATATGAAGGGTAATATACTTATATATACATTTACATATATAAATGAATACTTTAAAAATAGAGGGAGCATTTTTCTTTCAAAAATGATTATAAAATAAAATCTGATCATTTCTTTACTCCTGTGCACCAAATGAAATATATAAAACACTTTAATGTTTTCCCATTTTCCTTAAAATTGGGAATCACAGTATTTTAGTTACACGCAGTATTGTGGTAATTTTGTACCTTTCAACTCTCTCTTGCCCTACTAAAACTTAACTTTCAGTTAAGTTTCAGTTTTCTAAAATCTATTTTCTCTTTTGTTTGAAGCACTTCCACTTATAACTGCTTACTCATCTCTTTTATTAGTAGAATATAATTTCAAAAAGGGAGACCCCACCAAATTCAAAATAATGTTGAAAGAATTACAGGCATACACTGGTAGAGCTTTTGTTGCTCAAGTGACCCAAAATACATATGCAATAACTTGGTTGAGGTGAGTCCCAAATCTTTAGGGGAGGAGGCTCCCTGATACATCTGCAAACTCAAACCTCTTCCTGTTTCTCAAAAGATACCTTGCTGTCAGACCCAGTGATATTACTTAACGTAGAAGCTCCTGGCTGGATATAGCAAACTCTCAAATTTATCATGCTTATGGAAACATTTTATACAAAATTATTCACAATGTTGCACATCAAGATTGTTGTTCTTACCTCATGTCCTAAATAATAGATGATTTTTCAACTGTCTAGGTTTGCATGCCAGTGAAACATTTGTTAAGGATGTCCTGTTTCCTGTCATTCAATGATTAGTTCTAGTGGAAAGTCTGTTGTACTTACTGACAATCAATTGTCATGAAAGTCAATTTTGATTTCTTTTCTTCCAGTACTATGCCCTTCAGGAATACTGGAGCACGTAGACATTTAGAAAAACATTTTGTGAGAGTAAGCATCTCATACTTTGTAGCTTACAGACACTGTGCATTAACAGGTACTTGTGAGTTTTCATGTTCATGCCTTCTAGTCTAGCGGTTTTAAATCAATGGAAGTCCTCTGCAGCCATTTTTTATTGGTTCCCACAAACTGGAGCAAAAATTATATATGGGGGATCGGGGAAGAGACACAATTGTACATAGCAGCATGCTTGTCAGTATTTAACAAATTCCTATCCCCATCTCTCACTGTAAAATCTTGATTTATAGAATTTTCAATATTTTGAATTGTACACAGTCCCCTCATAGCCAATTTCAAATTCTAAATCCTATGTCACTAATTATTTTTTTATTTTTATTTATTAATTTATTAATGTATTTATTGTGAAAATACTGTACAGAGGGGTTACAATTACATGGGCAAGATAATGAGTACTATCAAGCATCCTTTGTTTCCCTTTCCCATCTCTTCCCATACTCCCCCTAGTCTTCCCCCCCCACCAAAATTATAAAGTTCATTTTTTTATATAATACCTTGTACATCTCATTGTTGCAATGGGTCCACCTGTATCCCTATTTAAACAATTTGTTTTTTCCCTTCCCCTCCACAAATTACACCAACATCAAATACAGTGAAAGCAGGGGTTATACCGTGGGGAAGGGACATACAAAGCAACAAAAAAACTCATCTTATAAATATGTTAGAAACATATTTGCAAGAAAGAAAAAAAAACATTTGAATCCTTGTCTTGGGGTTCATTTCACATAGCTTCAACTTATCTGACCTTTTCTGCTTGTCTCAGACATATACTAGTTATTGTAAATAAAGGAAACCATAGGACCTATGTTTCTTTGGGCCTGGCTTACTTCACTTAATATAATTTTTTCCAAGTCTTTCCATTTCCTAGAAAGTGGCAAAACCTCCCATGCTCCTGGATTGGAAGGATCAACATCATGAAAATGGCAATACTTCCCAAGGTTATCTACAAATTCAGTGTGATATCTATCCATATTCCAACCTCATTCTTCAAAGAAATAGAAGAGGCAATCCAAAAATTCATATGAACAATAAAAGACCCTGAATAGCAAAAATGATCCTTAACAAAGAGAACAGTGCTGGAGGCATATCAATACCAAATTTCAGACTCTACTACAAAGTGATAGTAATCAAAACAGCTTGGTACTGGAACAAGAACAGACCTCAGGACCAATGGAATAGAATTGAAAACCCAGAAATGAACCCACAGACCTATAGCCATCTAATCTTCGATAAGGGAGCTAATAAAATAGGAAGAAAGATAGCCTCTTCAGTAAATGGTGCTGGCAAAATTGGTTAAACACTTGTAGAAAACTAAAACTAGATCCTTATATATCACCCTGCACCAGAATCAACTCCAAATGGATCAAAGATCTCGGAGTCAAAGCACACACTCTGAAAACATTACAGGATGGAATAGGAGAAACCCTATGTCTCCTTGGCACAGGCTTAAATTTTCTTAATAGAGACCCAGAAACACAACAAATCAAAGAAAGGTTGGACAAATGGTATTGCATGAAATTGCAGAGCTTCTGCATGGCAAAGGACATAGCTAGCAAGATCAATAGAAAACCCACTGATTGGGAAAAGATCTTCACTAGCGATAAAACTTGACAAGGATCTCATATACCTGGAACTCAAAAAATTAAATTGCCCAACAACAAATCCTCAAAGAAACAACTGCCCAATAAATAAGTGGGCTAAAGACTTAAAGAGAAACTAATTTATTTTTAGGAAGACCTTCAGGTGAACTGAATCTGTTTTTTTATATTTCAAAATATAATTATCTTAAAATAGTTGCATAAAATAGTTTCAGTCATATTATGAGTATATCCTTTGGTTTCTCGTAGCTTGTGAAATTATGCATTTAGACAAATTAACCCATGTGGCACAGAACACTGTAATTTTTATGTTAAATTTGCCAGAAGACAAAGAAAGTGATAAGGACATAGGAACCATTTTACTGCAACTGATAGGGGGAAGGAAATCAGAAGAGAGGGGTAGATGGCTATTTAACATTAATGGCAATTAGCTAAATGGTCAAAAGTTGGAGGGACATATTGGTCACAGTACTGTTCATAACACATTTCCTGGATTCAAGGTGGTTCTCATAAAGTAACTTTTCTAGTGAATAATATTTTGTTTTAATGCTTCATACCTATTATTTTATTTATGTAGATGGTATGTACCAGGCAGATTTCCACCAGATGTCCTGACTCTAGTCAATCTCTTTGGTATTGTAAACTAGCCTAAATAATCAAACATCCAGTTATTATTTATTTACATTTTTGTCATTCATGGGGCTTGCACTCAGGGCCTGGGCACTGTCCTTGAGCTTTTTTGTTCAAGGCTAGTGCTTTACCACCTTGAGCTACTTCTAGGTTTCTGGTGGTTAATTAGAGGCAAAAGTCTCATGGATTTTCCTTACTTGGCTAGCTTTGAACTGCCATCCTCAGATTTCAGCCTCCCAAGTAGATATGATGATAGGTATGAGCCGCTGGTGTCCAGATAAGTTTTATTATTTTCTTTGGGTTTCCCTGATTTTTCAACCAAATTAGAAACCTAATCTAACAACAAATCATAGCATCTAGTTGGCATTATTAAATATTCCCAAATTATTGACCCTGACTTCCATTGATTGTCTGTTTGCCCTGTCATTTTTGGTTTGTTGTTTGAATAAAAATCCAGCTATATCCCATAATAATATTCACAAAGGAAACAAATAAAAATTTCATTCACTAATGTTATAGCCAATGTGAACTATTTCTCTTCTCTAAATCCATAGCCAGAAGCACATAATTCTATAGACAAAAAGAAAATAAATATAAAATGCCTAAATGTTCCAGCAACACAAATATTTTTGACGAATGACATATGCTTATATTTGCATTCACACTTGGCATTAGCTCTAACATAATTCCTTTGTTTATTCACTTCAAGAGTTAGAAAAATGGAATTAAATATCTTTCAGCTGTCTCTACTCAAGGCTATATTTCACTAGCTCTCTCAGTCTCACTCATAAATCCTATTTTCTTTTCCTTTAATTATGTTGTTGCTCTCTTCTAGACCTTCAATGATTAACATGAGACTACTAAATTAAATTTCATTTGTTATGCCTAAGTCTCTGTGTACCAAAGTATTATATTAATTGACCTGACGCCCTGGGTTACTCTTCATGACTGAAGTAGAATGTGTTATTGAAAAGTGAAGGTCTTTTCCTTGCCTATTAAAACAACTATTGATTTTAGCCATAAAGTTTGTTTATTCTATCCACTGAGATTGTTCTGGAAAGAAATGTTAACCATTCATTCATGAAACTTTATAGCATTTTATTTGAAGGTACAGATACAGATTCAAGAATGAATGGTTAATTAATTAAGCCATCTTTTCTTTGTAAATCACTCTCATCTTTTTGACAGCATTATGTTAGATTTGAAATACCTGACACTTTTATTTGTGTTCTTTGGACTGTGGGAATTTGAGCTCTTTAAAGAACATGTTTTTATTTGTAGATACATATTCAATAACAAGCACAGAACTGATATAGAAACAGATCCATATTTGGATCTGTTTACAATTTATAAGTCTCATTGTTTCCTGTTATTAAAAAAGGAACAAAATGTTTCATACAACTTGTTAGATTTGTTGACGCATTATTCTGGTTGTTTATTTTATATTTAAGTATTCAAGACTGTTATATATTACATATGGCATGGAGAAAGTCAAGCCAGACAATCAATCAATTCTCTGTATAGACACAGTTTGTAATTTAAAACACAAGACACTTTACCCAAGGAAAAGTAGCCATGGAATCTATCCTTTAGGCTCACAATAAATTCTTATATATCAGAACAAGCAAGTGGGTTCACAAATAGCATCAACACACTTCTATAGTTAAAAGTCTTTTTTGAGCTCATACTCATGGTGTAACAAGGTACTCATATAGACAACAAAAGTGACAAGATAAGCTGTCCTTGGCTTAGTGGAGTCATGTCATATATAGACTGGACTTTGAACCCAAAGATTCTCTGATGGGTAGTTTCAACTTCCAATAATTTGTAATAATTTTTATTCATATAAGAAATATTAAAAGTGAACTAGTATTTGTTAAAGAAAATTCATTGCAGGAAATATTGGTACATGTGTTTTTATTGCTATAAAAATATTATGGGTGTGTTCATGTTGCTTTCATTTTCACTTGAATATTTTCATCTATTGATGAATTTGACTCGTGTTTCAAAGATCAAAAAATAAATGAAGCTTCTAAGTAAAGTATTTAATTTTTATTTGAATAAAACAATTTGTCATCTGATTTGTATTTGGTTAAATGAATTTAGTGTTACATTTGAGAATCCAAATCCAAAGACTACCTTGTTGTACTACAGGTGAAATTAGTCCTTGTAATTATTGTACTGGTTTCCTGAAAATGAAGCTTCATCTGCTGCTTTGGATAAAAAGACATCATCAAATACCTGGTATCTTATGCTTGTAATCCTAGCTACTCAGGAGGCTGAAATCTGAGGATCCTGGTTTGAGGCCAGCCAAGGCAGGAAAGTCGACAAAACTTTTATCTCCAGTGAACCACAAAAACAATGAGAAGTGGAGTTGTGGCTCAAGTGGTAGAGCACTATATATCTTTGAGCCAAAAGCTCAGGGACAGCATTCAGACCCTAAATACAAGCCTCAAGACTTGGAAAAAAAGAGAGAAAGATATAATCTACTAGGAAATCTGAATGTAGTTTTAGGAGAGAGCTAAATCCTGAGAATGAATTGTTCAGTGGACCAACTTCTGCCATCAAGGACTCAAACAATTCACAATGGGATGTGTCTAATTGCGTAGTAATATGGGCATAGCTTTTATCTTTGTGTTTAACTTGGCATTCTTTGTCCTCACTGCCATGGAATGGTTTTGTTTTAACAATGACATGTTCCTAAATGATTTTCATGACTAGGTTTCTAATAGAAAAACATGCTGATTTCTTTGAGTTGAAACAGGAAGATAGGCAAGGAGGCTGTTATAAAGCTTTTGTTCATTTTCAAACCAAGCATTAAGTATATAATTTTCAATTCCCAGTGTGAACCACAAATGAAGAAGTGCTGAAAAGTGTTCAACTTAATATTCTGGCACAACAAGGGAAATACAAGAGCTGTGATGTCAACTTCCACAGCTTCCTTGTCTGTTCCCCAGACACTCTCGCCCTCAAACAAAAAACACATGCTTGAATTTGCCTGAATATACTGTCCACTAAAAGCATTAATTCCATGTTTTTCAAAAACTTTGTCACCAAATATATTCTTATTTTCCAGCTAGGAAAAAATACTAGAAGAGAGAATTGATTGAATTTTGACGATCTTATGCAAGTGCAGTAAGTCAAAAAAAAGTAGGTTAAATATGAGTTTTCTTAAAAGAGATCTCAGATTCCCAGATACAGAAGGTATAATAGTGTTTACCTGAGATTTGAGGGAGAGTCAGGGGAAGTTATAAATTAATAAATTAAATTTGGAATAATGAAAGCATTCTGGAGATGGGTGGTAGTGATGATTACACAATAATGTAGATGCACTAAATACCACTGAACTTTGCAATTTAAAAGGATAAAAATGATAAAAAAAATTATCTGTATTTTACAACAGAGGAAGAGAGGAGTAAAGTGAAGTAATAAAATATTTTAGACTCTATTCCAAATCCAAATATACATTTCCATGTTTCTGCTTTTTCTGCCTTCAACTGTTAGAACTCAATGGCATAACTTAAGAAATAGAAAATCTCTACATTCTAAGTCTAGGTAATATCAACAGTAAATCAACAGAACCTAAATTTGATTCTCCTTAAGAAAAATTTTGGATATCAAAGATAACATCTTTTTCAAAAATGTGTAACCAATAAGTTCAATGAAGCAAATTAATAAGAATAAAAAACAATAAATTGAAGGTTAATATCATCCTCTCAGAAACATTTGTTTATTATTTGGACTTTCTTGGGAGGATATTTACAATCTAGAGAAATAGAGAAAAATAACATTCTTATACAAAACTGAATATTCAATTTTCTCTAAGGGTATAGAGTGAAATTGTGGAGGAGAATAATTTATATTAATGTACATTATTGTTCTTATAGAAGTGATGTACAGAGCGATTACAATTACATGAGATAGGTAATGACTACAATTTCTTTCCTATGGTGTCTTCTGTTCCCTCATTCTTTCCCAATCCTGCCCTCTCATCTCCACCTATGAGTTGTATAGTTCACTTTCTTCAGTGTTCAGTGAGCTCTGCTGCTGCACTTTAAACCCTTTCTTCTCGAGTTCTGTGCTCTCTTCCCAAACTTTCTGAAAATGAACACTTGAATATACCATACAAAAGGTAAAAAAGACAGAATCATCAATAAATAAAAACTGAAAAAGAAAGGAAAAATAAGAGGTCTCTTGTTTCCATATATTGGAGTTAATTTTAGTATTATTCTATATAAAATATGAAGAGGCACTTATACATCGTGCCTTTGTGTTTCCCTCCTAAGAGGATCTTCTTGTGGTCTTACTGTGTGTGATTATCTAGAATCCTGCATACTTCATTATCTCAGTGTATTTTCGATCTAGTTTCTGCATATATGAGACAACATGCGTCATTTGTCTCTCTGAGCTTAGCTTACCTCAAATAATATGATTTGTTCTAGCTCCATCCATTCCCTGCAATATATATTTTATTGTGAAGATACTGTACAGAGGGGTTACAGTTACATGAATAAGGTAATGAGTACATTTCCTATCAAGCATTGTTACTCCCTCCTTTTTCCCCCTCTATATCATTTGCTCCCCACTTCCCCAACTTCTCCCTCCCCTTCCCAAAGTTGTAAAGTGTGTTTTCAACATAGTGTCTTGTACATCTCGTTGTTACAATGGGTCATCCTGTATCCTTATTTCAGCATTTTGTTATTTCCGTTCCCCTCCCCAAAATATAAAAGATGCAGGACACCAAAATCCTATACAGTGACAACAGAGGTTATACCATGGGGGAAGAACAAAGAAACAAACAAAAAAATTACATAGTATATAGTAAGTACATTAAAAAGAACAGCAAGACAGATAAAGCCTCTGGTGTCCCTATCTTGGGGTTCATTTCACTTAGCATCATCTTATATGGTCATATTTACATAGCTTCTGACCTTTTCTGATTGTCCTAGACATATACTCATTATTGCAGATAAGAGAATACATGAGACCTATGTTTCTTTGGGTCTGTCTTACTTCACTTAATATAATTTTTTCCAAGTTTTTCCAATTCCTAACAAATAAGGCTATGTCATTCTTTCTGAAGGAGACATAGAATTCCAGTGTGTGTGCGTGTGTGTGTGTGTGTGTGTGTGTACACCACATGTTTTTAATCCATTCATCTACTGAGGGGCATCTGGGTTGTTTCTAGATCTTAACTATGGTGAATAATGCTATGATAAACAGTTGTGATGGTAGCTTTAGTATGGGCTTGTTTGTGATCGTTTATAAATGCCTAAAAGTGGGATTGCTGGGTCATAGGGGAGCTATATGTGGGGGTCTTTTGAGGAACCTCCATACTACTTTCCAAAGTGGTTGAACAAGTTGACATTCCCACCAACAATGCAGTAGGGTTCCCTTTGGGCCATCCCCTCCAGCATCTGTTGTTATTAGATTTCTTAATTATAGCCATTTTAACTGGGGTGAGGTGGAATCTCAATTTTTTTAATGTGAAAATACAAGTCATTATGTCGAAAAACAAACTTTACAAATTTGGGGGGCATGGGAGGGAGATGGGAAGGGATGAGAAGGGGAAACAAAGGAGGAGATAACAATGCTTAATAAGAAATGTACTCATTATCTATGTTGTTTTGATTTGCATTTCTTTTATGGCTAGAGAAGTTGAGCATTTCTTCATGTGTCTATTGACCATTCTTATTTCCTCTTCAGAGAAGTCTCTCTTTACTTCTTTTTGATGGGGTGGTTGTTTCTTTGATGGTTTGTTATTGGGGGATTTAAATTTTTTTTCTTTTTCTTTTGTCAGTCATGGGGCTTGAACTCTGGGCTTGAAGCACTGTCCCTCAGCTCTTCAGCTCAAGGCTAGTGCTCTACCACTTGGGCTAAGCGCCACTTTCAGATATGTGGGGGTTTATTGGAAATAAGAGTTTCTTGGACTTTCCTGCCCTGTCTGGCTTTGAACTGCGATTCTCAGATCTCAGCCTCTTGAGTAGCTAGGATTACAGGTGTGAGACACCTGAGTGCCCAGCGGGATTTAGTTTTTTTGAGTTCTAAGAATATTTTAGATATGAGACCCTTGTCTGTTGTATGGCTAATGAAGATCTTCTCCTAATCCGTGGACTTTCTATTGATCTTGCTAGCTATGTCCTTTGCCATGCAGGAGCTCTGCAATTTCATGCAATCCCATTTGTCCAACCTTTCTTTGATTTGTAGTGTTTCTGGGTCTCTATTAAGAAAATTTCGGCTTGTTCCAAGGAGCCCTAGAGTTTCTCCTATTCTTTTCTGTAATGTTTTCAGAGTGTCTGCTTTGACTTCGAGGTCTTTGATCCATTTGGAGTTGATTCTGGTGTAGGGTGAGATATATAAGGGTCTAGCTTTAGTTTTCTACAAGTGTTTAACCAATTTTGCCAGCACCACTTACTGAAGAGGTTCTTTCTTCCATTCTATTTTTTAGTTCCCTTATCAAAGATTAGGTGGCTATAGGTCTGTGGGTTCATTTCTGGGTCTTCAGTTCTATTCCATTAATCCTCGAGTCTGTTCTTGTGCCAGTATTAAGCTGTTTTGATTACTATGGCTTTGTAGTAGAGTTTGAAGTTTGGTATTGATATTCCTCTAACACTGTTCATTCTGCTAAGGGTTGCTTTTTCTATTCGGGGTCTTTTTTTTGTTCTATATGAATTTTTGGGTTGCTGCTTCTATTTCCTTGAAGGATGAAGTTGGGATATTGATAGGTATCACCTTGAGTTTGTAGATAGCCTTTGGCAGTATTGCCATTTTCATGATGTTAAACCTCCCAATCCAGGAGCATCATAGATTTTACTATGACGTACTTCATTCTGGTTTAATTTCCCTTTTCAGGTTTTTAAACTTTTCATCATAGAGATCCTTCACTTCTTTAATTAACTCTTGGTATTTTATATTTTGTAGGGTTATTACAAAAAGAGTTGCTTTCCTGATTTCAGCTGCTTTCTTCTTGCTGTTGGTATACAGAAAAGCCATTAATTTTTGAGGATTAATTTTGTATCCTGCTATTTGCCAAAGTTTTGAATCAGCCCGAGTAACTTGGGAATGGAGTCCATGGGTGCTCTGAATACAAGATCATGTCATCTCATCCACGAAGTGGGAGAGTTTTACTTCATCTTTCCCTATTAGAATCTCCTTTACATTTGTATCTTGACTTACTGTATTTGCTAGGCATTCTAATACTAAACTGAAGAGAAGTGGAGAGAGTAGACATCCTTTTCACATTCCTGAATTTAGAGGAAATGGCTTTAGTTTTTCGCCATTAAGTATAATGCTGTCTGTAGGTTTGTCATACACAGCCTTTATTATGTTGAGGAATGTTCCATGGATACCTAGTTTCTCCAGAGCTTTCATCATAAAGGGATGTTGGATCTTGTCAAATGCTTTTTCTGCATCTATTGGGATAATCATGTTCTTATCTGTGTTCTTGTTGATGTGATGAATTACATTAATTGATTTTGATATATTAAACCAGCTTTGTATTCCTGAAATGAGTCCTGCTTGATCATTGTATATTATTTTTTTGATGAGATGTTGAAGTCGATTGGTCAAAATTTTGTTGAGAAGTTTTGCATTGCTGTTCATCAAAAAATTATTATATATATATCTCTTTCTTTGATGAGTGCCTGTCTGGTTTTGGGATGAGGGTTATTATGGTTTCACAGAAAGAGTTTGGTAGTGAACTTTCAATTTCAATTTCATTGAAGAGTTGGAGGAGAATTGGTCTGAGTTCTGCTTAGAAGTCCTTGTAGAATTCAGGTGTAATTCGATCTGGTCCTGGGCTTTTCTTGTGTGGAGGTCTCTTATTGATGTTTCTACTTCAATGCTTGATATGGATCTGTTAAGTTGTTAAATCATCTTGGTTTAGTTTGGGCATGTCAATATTTGCTAGAAATTCATCCATTTCTTCTCGATTTTCAAGCTTATTAGCCTAAAAATTTGAAAAGTATCCCCTTATAATGTTCTGAATCTTGGTTGTTTCTGTTGTGATGTTACCATTCTCATCTCTGAGTTTGTTTATTTGGGTGTGTTCTTTTTTTAATAAGATTTGCTAAGGATCTGTCAATTCTGTTAATTTTTTTGAAGAACCAACTCTTTGTTTTGTTGATTCTATAATTTTTTGGACTCTAATTCTTTTAATTCTGATTTAATTGTAATTCTTTGTTTCTGTCTACTGGATTGGAGGTTAGCTTTTTGGTCTTTTTCAAGGAGCTTCAGGTTCCTCATTAAATTGTTGGTTTGAGATCTCTCCAATTTGTTGATGTTGGAACTCAGAGCTATAAACTTGCCCCAGAGTACTGCCTTTGCTGTGTCCTAGAGGAGCGTGTTGTTTGTGTGTTTATTTTTGTTAAATACCATGATCATTTGAATTTCCTTTCTAATCTCTTCTATGACCCACTGGTGGTTCCACAGTGTGTTGTTCATCCTCCATGTGTTACAAGATTTTCTTTGGTGGCTTTTGGTGTTAAATTCTAATTTTATTTCCTTGTGATCTGAGAGAATGCAGGGCATAATTTCAATGTTTCTGAATTTGAATTAACTTGCTTTGTGACCGAAAGTGTGGTTTATTTTGGAGAATATTTCACATGCTGCTGAGAAGAATGTCTATTCTGATGCTACTAGGTGCAATATTCAGTAGATGTCTGTGAAGTCTAGTTGATCTATGCAGTTGTTTAGATCCAAAGTTTTTCTGTTGAGTTTTTGCTGGATTGATCTATTCAGTGGGGATAATGGTGTGTTAAAGTCCCCAATCATTAAAGTCTTTGGATCTATGTGAGATTTTAGGGAAAGTAGTGCGTCTTGGATAAATTTGGGTACTCCATAATTTGGTGAATAGATATCAAGAATTGTAATATTCTTCTGAAGGAGAGATCCCTTAATTAGTATGTAATGACCTTCTCTATCTCCTGTTGCTAATATTAAGTCTATTTTATCTGATTTTAGGATTGCAAATCCCACATGTTTATGGGGGACATTTGCTTGGTAGATTTTATTCCAGCCTTTAACTTTCAGAAAATGTTTGTTTGTGGGCAAGGTGTGTCTATTGAAGGTAGAAGATAGAAAGATCTTGCTTTTTGTTCCAATTGCTGTGTACAGTATTTTTGGTTGATAGTTGTTTGTCTGTAGGGTGTGGCATAAATCATTCTAGACTCTTCTTGCTTTCATTGTCTCTGTTGAGAAATCTGAAGTTATTCCGATTGGTTTCCCTTTACAGGTGATTGATCTTTTCCCTTGACAGCTTTAAGGAACCTTTCCTTGGTCTGAATTGGTCCTGTGTGGATTCCAATGTGATGATGGGATGTCCTATTCTTGTCTTGTCTATTTGGGGTTCTAAAAAGTTTTTGTATTTGAATGGGCTTATCTTTTTGCATGTTTGGGAAGTTTTCGCTAGGATCCTGTTAAATAAATTTGCTAGACCATTAATTTCTGTACCTCAGTGCTCTTCTACACCCATGAACCTCAAATTAGGCCATACTAAAGCTATCAGAACAACCATGTTCATTGCAGCATTATTTACCATAGCTAAGATACGGAACCAATCCAGATGCACCTCAGTAGATGAATGGATCAAGAAAATAGGGATACAGGTGGACTCATTGCAACAATGAGATGTACAAGCCATTATGTCGAAAAACAAACTTTTCAACTTTGGCGGAGGGGGATGTGGTGGGTGGGAGGGTAGGGGAGGAAGATGGAAGGGCAGGGATGGTAAGGAGAAACAAATGAGGAGGCTACAATGCTTGATAAGAAATGTACTCATTTCCTTTCTCATGTAATTGTAACCCCTCTGTATCCCTATTTTAACAATTTGTTTTTTCCTTTCCCTTCCCCAAATTATACCAACATCAAATACAGTAAAAACAGGGGTTATATTGTGGGGGATGGACATACAAAGCAACAAAGAAATCATCTTATACATATGTTAGAAACAATAGCAAGAAAGAAAAATCATTTGAGTCCTTATCACTTAAGTAATATTTTTATATTGTTTTCCTGTGTCCTGTGAACTTTCCTTTCACTTGGTTTTAAGGATGTTCCTTGCTTTTATCTTTTATTGTAAATTATCCCCAGCAATTTTTTGGGGGGGGTCCGGTCGTGGGCCTGAACTCTAGGCTTGGGCCCTGTCCCTCAGCTCTTCAGCTCAAGGCTAGAGCTCTACCACTTTAGCCACAATGCCACTTCCGGCTTTTTTCCTTTTTGTTTGTGTGGTGCTGAGGAATCGAACCCAGGGCCTCAGACATGCAAGGCAAGTGCTCTACCACTGAGCCAGCTTCCCAGCCCCCCAGCAATTTTTTTTTAATTTTAATTTTAATTATTTGTGAACATACTGTACAGAGGGGTTACAATTACATGGGCAGGATAATGCGTACATTTCTTACCAAGCATTGCAGCCTCCTCCTTTTGTTTACCCTTCACATCCCTTCCCAGCCTCCCCCCTTCCCCCCCATTCCCTCCCCCCCCACTGACGTTGTAAAGCTCGTTTTGGACATGACAACTTGTACTTCTCATTGTTGCAACAGGTCCACCTGTATCCTTAAACGACTGGTTTTTCCCCATCTCCTCCACAAATTATACCAACATCAAATATAGGGAAAGCAGGGGTTATACTGTGGGGGAGGGACATACAAAACAACAAAGAAGTAATCTTATAAATGCTTTAGAAACAAATGCATGAAAGAAAAATACATTTAAATACATATCTAATGGTTCATTTTCCTAACATCACATTATCTGACCTTTTCTGCTTGACTCATACATATACTAGATATTGCAAATAAGGGAAACCATGGGACCTTATGTTTCTTTGGGCTTGGCTTACTTCACTTAATATAATTTTTTCCAAGCCTTTCCATTTCCTAACAAATGGGGCAATGTCATTCTTTCTGATGGAGGCATAGAATTCCATTGTGTATATATACCACATTTTCTTGATCCATTCATCTACTGAGGGGCATCTGGGTTGGTTCCATATCTTAACTATGGTAAATAATGCTATAATAAACATAGTTGTGCTGGTAGCTTTAGTGTGGTCTTGTTTGTAAACATTTGGATAAATGCCCAAAAGTGGGATTGCTGGGTCATAGGGGAGTTCTATTTGAAGTCTTTTGAGGAACCTCCATACTACTTTCCAAAGTGGTTGAACAAGTTTACACTCCCACCAACAATGAAGTAAGGTTCCCTTCTCTCCACATCCCCTCCAGCATCTGTTGTTGTTAGAGTTCTGATTTTTGCCATTCTAACTGGGGTGAGGTGGTATCTCAATGTTGTTTTGATTTGCATTTCTTTTATGGCTAGGGATGTTGAGCATTTCTGCATTTGTCTATTGGCCATCCTTCTTTCTTCTTCAGAGAAGCTTCTCTTTAAGACTTTCGCCCACTTATTTATTGGGCAGTTGTTTCTTTGAGGATTTGTTTTTGGGGATTTAATTTTTTGAGTTCCAAGTATTTTTTAGATATGAGACCCTTGTCCTTTGTATGGCTAGTGAAGATCTTCTCCCAATCTATGGGCTTTCTATTGATCTTGCTAGCTATGTCCTTTGCCATGCAGAAGCTCTGCAACTTCATGCAATTCCATTTATCCAACCTTTCTTTGATTTGTTGTGTTTCTGGGTCTCTATTCAGAAAATTTCGCCCTGCGCCAAGGAGACCTAGGGTTTCTCCTATAATGTTTTCAGAGTGTCTGCTTTGACTCCGAGGTCTTTGATCCATTTGGAGTTGATTCTTGTGTAGGGTGATATATAAGGATCTAGTTTTAGTTTTCTACAAGTAGTTAACCAATTTTGCCAGCACCATTTACTGAAGAGGCTGTCTTTCTTCTATTCTATTATTTTAACTCCCTTATCGAAGATTAGATGGCTATAGGTCTGTAAGTTTATTTCTGGGTTTTCAATTCTATTCCATTGGTCCTGAGGTCTGTTCTTATGACAGTACCAAGCTGTTTTGATTACTATGGCTTTATAGTAGAGTTTGAAATTTGGTATTGATATTCCTCCAGCAGTGTTCTTTCCATTGAGGAAAGTGTTCTTTCCATTGCTATTCAGGGTCTTTTATTGTTCCATATGAATTTTTGGATTGCCTCTTCTATTTCCTTGAAGAATGAGGTTGGAATTTTGATAGGTATCGCATTGAATTTGTAGATTGCCTTGGGAAGTATTGCCATTTTCACGATGTTAATCTTTCCAATCCAGGAGCATGGGAGGTTTTGCCATTTTCTAAGTTCTTTTTTGATTTCCTTTTTCAAGATTTTAAAGTTTTCATCATAGAGGTCCTTCACTTCTTTGGTTAAGTTAATTCCTAGGTATTTTATTTTTTGCCCTAGCAATTTTTTTTTTTTTTTTTTTTTTTGTCGGTCGTGGGGCTTGAACTCTGGGCCTGGGCGCTGTCCCTCAGCTCTTCAGCTCAAGGCAAGCGCTCTACCACTTGAGCTACAGGCCACTTCCGGTTTTCTGGTGGTTTATTGGAGAAAGGAGTCTCATGGTCTCTCCTGCCTGGGCTGGCTTTGAACCACGATCCTCAGATCTCAGCCTCCTGAGTAGCTAGGATTACAGGCGTGAGCCACCAGCGCCCGGCTGCCCCAGCAATTTTTGATTGTATATAATGAAAGAAAAATAATAAGTGTGAAATTAACTCCTCCACATGAGTGTTTTTGTTGGTATCTGTCTCTATATCCATGAATCATATTCTCTTTATTAATGTTTCTTTGAAATTCTGTTATTTCATATACTGTTTAAACTTTAGCTATTAAAATTGAGTTCTGTGAGTTGTTTTATCTACTTAACAGAATTATATTTCTAGTATCTCTTTTAAGGTAATATGAACAGATTGGATGGATTTAAATCTAAGCTTCACCAGTATGGATCTGAAGGATGTGAAAGATCACATCTCATAGCCCTATTCTGGGAATTTTTAGTTTCTGGAAATACTGGCTCTGCATGATGCATATTTTCATATTCCAATGAAAAAGATATAATTTATGTAATATCACAGTCCTCTTAATTGAAAATCTATTTATCAGTGCTGCTTTTTTGAGTGTTTGTAAGAAAATTAATACAAAAGAAACATAAATAATTTAGATTTCTATTTTAAAGTATGTACTAAAGAGACTTGTTGTTTCTGTTTGTTTTTAATTAATATTAATGTAAATATTCAATGGGAACTTTGTAATGGGAACTACTTCAATGGGAAATAGCCATGTTACTATATAATAGTAATATTAGTAGTGGAGAATGGGGGGAACTTCATTAATCTTTCTAATAAAATGTGACATAAGAATTTAGTGAACAAACTGCACAAGTGTGAAGAATTAAGCTAAAAATAAGAAACAATAGAAGAAATATTTATTTTATTTATTATGTATTATTGATTTCATAATTGGGTTGTGTACTTATTATTTTAAGTTATAAAATATTACTGTTCCAAATATTGAAATCTAAATGTTTATATTTATTTAGTAATATTATGATATAAATTTTGTGTCAGCTAATGGAGCCAGCTAGAGATTTTTTATTAAAAATTGCCATAGTGTCCTCATCTGAAGTGCAATAAAAATATCCCCATCATTCATGGTTTTTCTAAGACTTAAACAGAACATCATTGTCACGCAACACAAATCTGTTATTTTCTTGTTTATAAATTTACTTATTGCTTATGGTTTTATTTAATTCTCTGTTCATTGAAAGGAAAGCTGATATCAATAAAATCAAGTATGGAGTCAGATATATTTTTATGAATTAATGTATTTTTTCAGGTTAGTCTATTCTTTCCATTGTACAAATGAGCCAGAACTTAATGAAACTGAACAGGAAAAGTTCACTGCTCATTCTTCTCCCAGGTAGACTGACTGCTTGTCTACAGACTGGAGCATTATTTCACTGCAAAAGAGCAGGGAACATTCCAAAGTGTTGAAGTTTAAGCAAGACATATCTCAGGTCTTTTCTCAATATTAAACAAAGCAAGTGATAGGGCCACTTTTCTCATCAATGGGCCAGAGCATTCTAAGGGATGTCCTCTTTGGGATCTCCAAAAGGGAGATCTCCAAAAGGGAGATCCCAAAGAGGGATATCAAATAATTAATGCTTAATAATAACAAACAATACCTATAAAATTTCTATTCTTGTAAAATTATAAAATTTGTATTTCTGAATTTATCTTCTCACTATGAGTAACACGTCTTATAAATCCAGAGTTGTATTATAATTTGTCTTTATGTACTTCATTTGTAAACATAAAATTAGCTTCATTTAAAAAGTATTTTGATATTAACATTCAAATAATTGTATTAAAATTATAGAGAAGTCATATTTTCTATAGATTTTGTTTAGTTGAAAATCTACCCTTAGAATTCCTAAGATTTGTTATGGTTTTCAGTAGGCTTTTTTTGTAGAATGCACATTGGCAAGGCTACTGTGCATTTTAAAGTGTAATGATGATAGGACTAATTATTTTTATTAATCTTTCCTTTCTAGGATATTACCTTAAACAAATCTTTGTTTCATAATGGAATTGTTCCAGGTTTTGGAAAATGGACTCATGAGTGGCCAAGCATTCCCAGGAATCTCAAGAATATTCTCATTAATTAATAAAGGCACAGGCTTATAAGAAGCTTCAACTTGGACTATTAAGGTTTTTGTTCTTGTCTTTTACTTTCTGTACTTTTAAATTTTAAATGCTATCATGGTCTACATAATATACAGATATCTCCATTTCTGGACATTTTCCTAATTATTTATTTTTAATTTTTCCTAATACATTTGGTTTGTATAAGTAAAATTTCAATTTATATTACTCTATTTTCCTTTTTTCTGTGGTTTTGTATCATTATCAAAGATTAAAACCTTTCAGAGCAACCATTTTCATTGGCCAAAAAGTTTCAAATAAATAATTTTGGACAACTAAATCCTAATTGGAGATATTGCTTCCTAAGACCTATATATCATTAGATATGATAGATTATGATATTATTATTATAACTGTAGGCTTTAAATCTTATATTTAAACAAAGAGAACTTCTATCAAATAATTTTCCATAAGGTCATACTTTCGCATGATTCTAACGTAGCCCTTTTGAGAGTGCAACACTATGATGTTTTGGCATTGATTATCCTTGTGTTTTTGAAACTCTTTTTAGAAAAAGATTTTCAATTCCTGTAGCATCATCTTCTAAAGAGAAACATAAAACATGTCTCATTCCTTTCCCACATCACATTCTAATTTATTTTTCCTCACGCTTTACTGTTCATGGCAGTATATCTGCAAAACTTCCAGTGTAAAACTTCTAGTATAAAACTTCTTGTATAAGATTATGATAGTCATATGATATCTGTTAAACTTCTAATAAAAGGAGAAATTATGATGACATGTTCAAAGGGAAAACATCAGCACAAATATCAAAATCTAATTTTGGCTCTCATTTTCTAATTAAGACAAAGAATTAGTTGAATCCATCAAGCAGTTCAGTCCAGGTAGGTTTTAAAATTTTCACACTAAATGAAACCTAATTTTAAAACATCTTGACCATTTGAAATACTAAACGTTTTCAATCACTCACAATATTTTTAACCCAAACTTTTAACTTAGTGAGATGTAGCATTAATGCTTTGTAAAACTGAAATATTTAGAATTATATATGAATCAGAAAAATGTTTATTGACTTCTTAATACATTCTAAACAGAAATATGAAGGAGAAATTAAAAAGTAATGCACCTATGAATCTTCCTCTTGGAAATAAACCCATAATTTAAAATTAAACCTACAATTTAAATTTAAAGAGAGAGGAGAAAGGGGTATGGGGTGGAGAGAGAGTAAGGGAGAGAGGGAGAGGAGAGACAGGAGAGAGAAAGATAGCAGAGAGAGGGGAGAGAGAGGGAAGATGGGGAGCTGGGATTGGGGAGAAAGAGTAAGGAGGAAAGGGAAAGGAGAGAGAGACAAAAGAAAGAGAGGAGAGGAGAGGGAAGAGAGAGGAGAGAGAATGGAGAGAGGGGAGAGGGGGAACAGCGGTGGGGAAAGAGAGTAGGGGAGAGAGGGAGAGGAGAGAGAATGAGGAAGTGACAGAGAGAGTCAGAGACAGACAGAAAGAGAATATACTGTATCTGCATTTTCTGTATTTTATGAAGACCATTCTAGTGGGGTAATTATAAGAAGAAACAAAGAGAATACACGAGTCCTTAAGGAAATGTCCGCATTTCTCCATGTTCATTTAAGAGGGAGTCTTTGAACCTATAAACCTTGGTGACATTGCAGACACTGAAAAGAGTTGTAATGTCAGGATCTCTTAAGTACCTAGACATTCCTGAACTGTATGCCAATTATCAGGAAAGGTCAGAAAATGAGGTATTGTGCCTTGAGGTCATGACCCAACTTTATGGTTGTGCTACCTATGTAACTGTATAACACTTTCTATTTAGAGCATGCTATTGCATATTTAATGATTTTTCTCTCTATATAAATTATTAATAACAAAAGTTGTCACATTTTCATGTTGCATGGGTGCTACAAATAATGTATTAGGTCCTGATTGAAATTCATATCACACTTTTTCATTCATGTCAGACTTCAGTCTTAGATTACATCCTGAATCCTATAGGCTGCAGAATGATTTCATCCAGAGAAAGTTTGCCACTATATCTGTATTCTCTGTATTTTAGGAAGACCATTCTAGTGGAGTGATTATAAGAAGAAACAAATTAAGAGAAATATACTTATTGTCTATTGTCCCAGGGTGAAATAATGAGGACTTAAACAAAGCAATGCTAACAAAGAAAAGACAAGAAAAGAAAAGAAATAAGTAAATTCAGAGAAATTGGGACAAAAAAAGGAAAGGTCTTGGATTGGCTACAAGTAAAGTAAAAATGAGGATTTTATATTTTCTATCAATTGCTACCATATATTTCAACTATACAAGAACCCGATGGGAAAGTCTGAAGAGTTCTTCTGTTGTTATCTCTTCTGATGATATAAACACCAAATCTAATCTCTACCTCTGACCACTCTCATGTAGCTCAAATAAAATGAGTTCTTTACCTAGAACTTTGAAGCTGGATATACTTTTATCTTGGAGAACCTCAAATAAATTTCAGTTACACAATTTATTTTCAAGAAATGGGAATCCAGATCCAGAAATGGAGCTGAAGAGACAAAATATTTTCAAATAATTTATCAAGATATATAAATAAGTAGATAGATTTCTGGGACTTCTTTTTAAATATTGTGAAGAGTATCTCCCTATCAAAATCATACATACAAACTCATCTAAGTTAGCTCAACATCTCTTTTCTTTCTTACACTTTTTCTTCATTACTAACATCTCCCTCCACATTTCAAATGCTACATTAGAATGTAAAGTTGTGCATTTTGAATTTTCCCATCATGAATTGCTTTCCTATTATGGAAATATTGGGTAAACTGAGTAATTGTGGAAAATTAGGTATATATGTTTACGTGTATATACATAGACATATATATGGTATATGCATACACATATTTACATATGTACACATAATTTATTAGATTTTGATTTACCAAATAAGCTCCATGATTGTAATTTGGTTTTCTACATCTTCTTTCTGATATAAACTATGGTAGTAAACAATCTCTACAATTTCCAACCATTTTCTTTTGCAAATTGATAAGAAATCAATGTAATTTGTTATATATTATTGAAAAAGGATACTGTATCAGTAGTTGCATCTAATGTTTTTCTCAGGTTAACACATGATTAACATGGTAATCATATTGTAAAGGCACATCATCTCTTTTGAACTACTTCAAAGGTACCTAACACACTTCCATCTGAATAGCATTATTTTCATTATGTGACCTAGGAGATGCATTACTAGGTATTTACATTCATAATAAAACATATAATATGCATCAAAGAATTCTGAAAAGGGTTTGTAAGCAGATATGAAGGTCCTTCTAGTTACATACTTACTTGCTATGTTAAATTGGTATAAATATTGATATTACTTTTAACTACTTTTTATACAGGACATAAAAAGTATTGGTTAAAATGTATTAGGAAACAACTTAAAGTAATAATACTTAAAATAACTAAGTACTTCACATCAATATTTATAATAAATTATTTCTATTGCTTCTCTTCATAACCATTTATGTTCTATTATTGTCCACTCTTGTGCAGATAAAGAAATGGAGACAGACAGAATACTATTTTAGTCAATGTCTAAGGTTTGTCTTATTGGTTCTCAATTTGTTTTTGACAAGAAACATCAGGAAATGTCCAACTCTGCCAATGGATGTTTACTTTGATAAGTATTCAAAATGTCCCTACATAAAAATAAAGCAAAGTTTGCTGGCAATACATGAGATCACTTATAGTGGAAAAGAAATTTCTCTGAAGTTGGTGGAACAAGTCCAGGTTTCTTGGACCTTTATCCTACAAACTTAGAGGTGTGTTTAATCTGGAAACACAGTCAACACTGGAGGCTTTTACTAACTTCCTACTGCTCTTTTGTTTTAATTTCTTTTTTCTAACATGCTATTCCATACCTTCCCTTTATAAATAATAATACAGTCCTAGGTACAGTTCTTTTAAATTTTTCATGCTTACAAAACCATGAAAATATATCAGATCATGTACAAATTGCAATCTGAAGGTGCTTTCCAAGCTCTTGTATTATAAATGAAATAAGATAGAGAAGTTGATGCCTGTTGGCATAAATGGAGAATATTGATAGTGTAAAGTGGTTTGAATTACCATGAAATGATAGAATTATAAGATAATAGATCTATAAGGACCTTATGAAATCCTCTGTTTAAGCTGCCTGCCTGTAGGCTGGTAAATATTGAGAATTGTGAAAGTATTTTCCTAGACTCTCTCTGAATATCTCCAAGCAGAGTAACTCCAGGTAGACTCTACCACAGCAACTTACTTGGATGACTGAGTTTAAAAAGAAACACGTTTCATTCTGTGAGACTAAAGTCACTACCAATTTCTAATTAAAGTGGTAGGGCGCTTGCCTTGCATGTGTGAGGCCCTGGGTTCGATTCCTCAGCACCACATAAGCAAAAAGAAAAAAGCCAGAAGTGGCGCTGTTGCTCAAGTGGTAGAGCGCTAGCCTTGAGCTGAAGAGCTGAGGGACAGTGCCCAGGCCCAGAGTTCAGGCCCTACGACTGTACCAACCCACCCCCCCAAAAAAATGTTGTCCATGTAAGCTGATGGAAGTAATAAATTTCAGACACATCTGAATGAACTTACTTTGCAGTTGCTCCTTAAAGCCATGGAACTTAATCCAGTCACCTAAAGAGAATGATGATAGAGCTAACAGTAGCATTGGGGATTGAGTTCAGGGAAACACAATTAGAAATAGAAGAGAAGATATTGCACATAGCGGATTTTTTTTTCTTTTTTACTTTTTGTTGGTCAAGCAGGTTTCACACTCAAGCCTACATATGTTTCTACCTTGCCTTACAGGTATTCCAAAGTTGTCTTTGCTGAACAGCACTAAATTCCTACTTGGCTCAATAAAACATCACAATAAAAACTTTGCATTCTGGTCTCTATTTTATGTCTATCTATTAATCTGAGCCACTTCTCATCTTTTAATTTCATTAATTTTGATATTAACAATTGTAACACCCATATCACATTTTGAGCACGTAATGCTTCTCTTAGCTCTATGCTATTCTTTCATTGTTTGTTTAAAAAGAATATTGTTAAAAGAATGTTGTTATTGTATAGATCATGTATAGATGTTACAGTTGTATGTCAGGTAATGAGTACATTTCTGTTTGTACAGTCACCCCTTAGTCACTCTCTTCAAGTTTTTCCCTCCTGCCCCACCCACAAGTCTTACTGTTCATTTTCAGCATAGCGTCTAGTGATTATCTCTGCTGCATTTGTTCATGCCCTGTTCCACACTTTCTGTTTTACCTCTACTGAACCCAAAGTAGATAAACTTACAAACGAAGCAAAACAAAAGGTATAGAAAATGAAAACAGCAACAAAGCTAAAAAATGTTCATGTTTGCATATCTTGGAGTTCTTTTTGATAAATATTATTTTATCTGATCATATACTCATAGCTATTGAGCCAACACAAACAGGTTCATCATAGCATAACAATGCTATACGATAGCCAAGCTATGGAATCAGCCTAGATGCCCCTCAGTGGATGAATGGATCAAGACAATGTGGTATATAGGCACAATACAATTCTACTCCTCCATCAGAAAGAAATTATGCCACTCATAAGGAAATGGAGGGGCTTGACAAATTATATTATGCTAATTAAGCCAGACACAAAGAAACATAGGCTGCATTGGGTTCTCTCATAAATCTGCAAGTAAACATAATGGATGATAAAAGACAAAAAATAATCAGGACATGATAAATTATATAGGTCTTTAGCCATTCCTACAATGAGAACAAAGGAGGATATTCTTGTGAGAAGATCACAAAGGCTTAATAGCTATGTGCATATTACTATTGTTTTTAATACTTTCTTATGACTCAATCCCTGCTTTATTTGTTTCTAAATTTTACACATTTTTCTTGGCATTCTTCTCATATGTAAGGAACATCAGTCTAAGAATTTTAATCCTTCTAAGAATTTTCACTACTGGCTTGGTTCTGTGTACTCTAAGCTAGACTCTAGTCTACTTGTTGGGCTAAAAAAAGTAAATTCTGAGATGAAGTTGTTACAATTTGTTATTTCTCCAAAATATGATATTAAAAATATCTTAATTTGTATCTATTTTTAATTTTGTAACAATTTTGTCATACTGTGCTTGTTTCTTTAAACTATTTGTGGTAAATGGATTTTTTTATTGTGAAATATTTACAAAGAAAAGTCTAATATTTCTTTTGAACTTAAAAAGAGAGTGAAGTGACTTTATAGAAAGCCTTTGAAGTACATTACCAAATCTTTTACCTAAGAAGTAAATTAATATTCAATATTTGGTAACATTAAAGTAGGCAATCAAAATGGAGAGACCTTGAAGTTGTACTTTGAAGTTTAAGTACATTATGAAAATCAAATGAAGATCAGAAGATCTCTTGTCCATCTTAAAGCAACATGCAAATTGAAAATGCTACTCTGAATATTCCTCTAAAATCAATTTCAATTTCTTAACTACTGCTTTCCTTTCTTAAGTTGTATGCTCCTTTCATTTTTCCTGTTTTCCATATGTTTGTTTCTCCCCCCCCCCAATGATCTAATCTCATCATTTCTGTGTTGGCAGAGTGAAAGCCAGTGTAGTTGCTTGTTTGCCTTCTCCTTGAATGGCCTCGAAAGCCGAGTGTTCACATGAATCAAACGCCAGAGCTGATGACCTGGCAGGATCACTCCAGTGAAGAACTAGGAATAAAATTATTGCTTGTTGTACATGGGAAACATGAAGTTACCATACCGATACTATGTTCAACAAATGTAGACCCACCATTTAGTAAAACTGAAACGCTTTCCCAGAAAAATTTGTTAGAATAAAAAGCTTTTAAATCAATGAAAAAGTTATTTGCTTACCTCGTCTTGACATATTTCAACTGTATTTAACAAACTTCTACTAGTTTATTAGACTACAGTATTGAAACATTTGTAATCTTAATTTAGGAAATAAAATTGGATAATTTATTTACTAATATTCAATCACTCAATCCTGGTTTGGTATTAATTTTTTGCCTTATGTCTCTCTAATCTAAGATATTATATATTGCTAGAAAATTCGGCCAAATGATTTCAATTTTGTGGCTAAAGTTTTGATTACTGGTTTTCTAACTCTCTAAAATAATAAGGTGTCCTAGGAAAACTAAATAATTTATTGGACAATTATAGGTTTTCAAAATTTACATAACTAGTTTATAATAGTTACCAGACACGGAAATAAAAATTAGGAACTATCTTTTTATGAAACTTGAAACATATGCTCAAAACAGCCATGATTTGCTTTCTAAGTGCTCTCTCAAAACAAATCTGCTTCCCTTTGGATATGTAAGCCAACAGAATGAAATGCTTTTCTTGGTCAAAAGCTGTATGTAATATTTCAAACTTACCCTTTGTGATACATCAGCCATGAACAGCCCTCTTTTGTTCGAAGTAAAAATGCTAGAACTTTACTCAGGGAACTAGCCTTGAAATAACCTCAGAAGGGTCTAAAGTCTTTAAATGGAGATAATAATAGTCTGGTTTTATTATTTTTTTTAAATAATCTTTAAAATTTTTTAAACAGTCTGTATAGAGGGGTTACAGTTACATGAGTAAGGTAATGAGCATATTTCCTATCGAGCATTGTTACCCGCTCCTTTGTTTTTCCCCTACCATCCCTTCCCTCCCAACACCCCAAGCTGGATTGTATGCCTCTTTGTATAAAAGCTTTGAATTCCAGCTTATTCTTTCTAATTTCGTGTCTTTATCAATCATGCACTAGATGAAACAACTAAAGAAATGCCTTTATAATTACTATTCCTCGAACTACTTGGGAATGTGTATAAATGTGAGTATGTACATATCTACATATCTAGCTTTTAATCCAAGCCCCTCCCTCCTCAGTCTTTATAATTAGAACAGAACAGTATAAATTGATAAAAAGGAGCATTGAATGTGACAGTATTGATTGAGATACTGGCATTTGTCTTTTATTCATATTCAATTCATCTTCATTTCCTCAATAACCAAAAGTACTCTATGACTGTGTGTCTGCTATTTCCTAGTCTTTACAGAAAAATAGTAATTAAACTACTTACCTGTTTCAATCATTCCTTGATTAGTACAATGTAAGAATGAGAGTTTGAGTAATTGAAGGTAAGTCTTACAGAAGGTACTACTCTTTTAAAAATTAAGTTCAGTATTTATATATTTTAGAAAACAACTAATTTACTCTTATGTAGAGCATAATTTTTGTATTTTTTTGTCAGTTGTGCTTGAACTCAGCCTGTGCGCTGTCCCTCAGCTCTTTAGCTCAAGGCTAGTGCTCTATCACTTGAGACACAGTGTCACTTTTGGCTTTTTCTGCTTATGTGGTGCTGAGGAATAGAACCGAGGGTCTCATGCATGCAAGGCAAGCACTCTACCACTGAACCACCTTCCCAGCTCCCCTAGAACATAGTTTTTTTAAAATAAATTTATTACTCATTAGATCATCTGTTTGAACTTCTAAGAGATGATTTTTTTCTCTTCAAGAACTTGTTAAGAAAACTAACATTTTCCACAATCAGTTTGGATAATCAGACACCTCAATTTGTATCAGGCTTATACATTTTTGAAAGTGAAGAGTTACATTTCTTATACATTTTCCACCACTATTAGGTATTTAGTAATCTTCCCTTGAATGTCACTGATTTTTCCTTTTTATTTAATTGTAAGGTGATGTACAGAGGGGTTACAGTTACATAAGTAAGGGAATGAGCACATTTCTTATCTCACTTATTACCTCCTCCTTCATTTTTCTCTCACTTTCCCTTTCCCTAATCCCTCCCCTCATTTGTACATATTATTTCCAACATATTGTCTTGTGAGTCGCTGCTGCATTGGTTCACCCTTTGTCCTTTGTCTCACCATTTTGTTGTTCCACTTCCCTTCCTTAATTCAGATAAATGTATATTCTTAATTGAAGAAAACTGAAGCACAAAGGTATGTGTTTCTGTTGGCTATGTTGAGATATGGTGAAGATTAGTTATTGGTGAAACAGATTTTTATTATTTAAAAAATATTCCTCACACCCATAGTTAATAAAAACCTTCTTTGAATGATACAAGAAGAAAATTTGTTCTAACAAAGATAATAGCAAGTTTGTAGTGTAGTCATAATCTCAAAATATCATTTTAGCTTAAGTGCTAGAGATCCTAAAATATTAAAAAAATTGAATCTAAGATTTTTCTTATATGGACATGTTAGTTTATAAGACAGTTGTTTGCAAGGTCTGGCATTATAATTAAAAATATCAACATTACTTTAAATTTGCCAAAATTCTCATTTTGGGCCCTACCTTAGACCTAGAGACCGTGCAATTTTTTAAAAAAAGAAATAAAGGGCTTCTTTGATTCAAATTTTTACTCAAAGCTGAAGAATACTATTAACACTTTTAAGAAAATTAAAATTTTCTTGGGAGTTAGTGTAAAGTTCATTGTAAGTACATACCAAAGGGATAGAATATCACAAACTAATTATGTAGTTGGCTTTATTATAGAAAGCATTCCATCAACAACACTGATATTCTTTGAAACGTAGGAGGATCTATTATTCCTAGGATCCTATCTACAACTCTTGATCTGATTTACTACAATGGAAATTGTGAGTCTCTGGGGTCATCATATTTGGAATGAGACAAACATTTGTGGTGAATGATTAACTGGTAGTTTTCAGATATTTCAAAATGCAGATTGTATTTTGCATGTATATAAGCATCAATTTTCCATTGCTGCAAGAGGTTAAGAACACTTTTTAGCCTCAGGCATCTTGATAAATTTTCACACTGGAACTTATTAACTATAAAATGTTTTTGGCTCCAAAATATATTTCATATCAAAATGAGCATGAGAGCTAAATTCCCAAGTCATCATTTTTCTAAAGCTTGTTCCTTCCCTTCTATAAATACATCATTTGTACACCATAATCTATATAAACAATGATTCTATTGCTCTTAAATCATAGACGTCTTTTTGGAAAAAAATAGGTTGCTGAAAAGGATATAGATTTTCAATATATAAAGTTAATCCATGAAGATCATTAATCTTATTGGAAATGAAATTCTTATTGAACTCAATTTATCTCTAGTTCACTAATTTAAGTTTTCAGGAAAAGATATAGGAAATCATTTATATAAACTTATATGCTAAAATTTGACATTACTGCATAATATTGTCCTTGCTAACATATAACTACTAACTTCAACAAAGACTAATATATATTGATAGGATGCATATTCTTGTACTAAACAGTACTCATTGTTAATTATTTTTCATGATTTAATAGATAAAATGGGATAACAAATCTTGAATTTAATTTGTATATAACCTATTGCCAGGACTGTGTGTGTGTGAAGATTGAGAGCAAAGAATATGAGTTTTATGTATTAAAGACTAGCTCAAGCAGATAACATCATTTTCAAAATAGCAAAGTGTTGATGAGTAGACGTATGTAAAAACTAAGCACGCCAATGATGGTGGCTCAGGTATGTAATCCTAGCTACCTGGAAGTCAGGGAAGGAGAAGACTACATCTCCATGTTCCTTGTGGTTGACCACTGAAAAGACAAAAGAAATGTGGCAAATGTACACAGTGAAATGCTATTCAACAATAAAAATATAAAATCTTGCTACCTGCAATATTAGTGGAGCTAGAAAATATTATGCTGAGTAAAACTGGCCAGGCAGAAAGGTACCTGTGACTCACACCTGTAATTCTCCTACTCAGGAAGCTGAGGTCTGAGGATTGCAGTTTGAAGCCAACTGAGACATGACAGTCCATGAGACCCTTATGTCCAGTTAACCACCAAAAATCAGGGAGTGAAGTTTGGCTTAAGTTGTAGAGTGCTAACCTTGAGCAGAAAAGCTCAGAAACAGAGCCTATAGGACCAAAGTTCAAAGACATGACAGTCCATGAGACTCTTATGTCCAGTTAACCACCAAAAATCAGGGAGTGAAGTTTGGCTTAAGTTGTAGATTGCTAGCCTTGAGCAGAAAAGCTCAGAAACAGAGCCTATAGGACCAAAGTTCAAGCCCCAGGACCAGTACAAGAAAGAAAGAAAGAAAGAAAGAAAGAAAGAAAGAAAGAAAGAAAGAAAGAAAGAAAGAAAGAAAGAAAGAAAGAAAGAAAGAAAGAAAGAAAGAAAGAAAGAAAGAAAGGAAGGAAGGAAGGAAGGAAGGAAGGAAGGAAAGAAAAAAAGAAAGGAAGGAAGGAAGGAAAGAAAGAAAGAAAGAAAGAAAGAAAGAAAGAAAGAAAGGAAGGAAGGAAAGAAAGAAAGGAAAGAAAGAAAGAAAGAAAGAAAGAAAGAAAGAAAGAAAGGAAGAGAAAGAAAGGAAAGAAAGAAAGGAAGGAAGAGAAAGAAAGGAAGAGAAAGAAAGGAAGAAAGGAAAAAAGAAGGAGGGGGGAGGAAGAGGAAGAGGGAGAAGGAGAGGGAGGAAGGAAGAAAGGAAGGAAGGAAGGAAGGAAGGAAGGAGGAAGAAGAGAAAAGGAAAAAAGAGAGAGAAAAAGAACGAAAGAAAGAAAAAATAAAGGAAAGAAAGAAAGAAAGAAAAAACAAAGGAGAGGGTAGCAATGCTTAATTGGAACTATACTCTTTACCTTACTCATGTAACTGTAACCTCTATGTACAGTATCTTTACAATAAAATATATTTTAAAAAGGAAGAAACAAAAAGAAAGAAGGAAAGAAAGTAAGGAAAAGGAAAAGAAGGCCAACAGAAAAAGAAAAATATGATACCATCTCCCACAAGTGGATTCTAAAACAGTTGATTACCTAGAAGTTGAGGTTCCTAGAGACTGGGAGAGTGGAAGAAATTGGGAAACTCTGGGTCATGGCATACAACATTGAAGTAGACATAATTTTTAGCATTGTATTGTATGGACTATAATGACAATGATGTTATATATATTTTTAAAAACAAAGGATATTGTTTTCCATAAACAAATAATATATAGAATAGATAAATTTACTGTAAATTGAACATTACAAAACATGTACATGTACCCCACAATATGCCCAATTACATAGTAATTAAAAATTAAAATGGCCATGTGCCAGTGGCTCACACCTGTAATCCTATCTACTCAGGAGGCTGGGATCGGAGAGTCTCGGTTCAAAGCCATCCAGGGCAGGAAAGTCCTTGAGACTCTTATCTCCAATTAACCACCAGAAAACCAGAAGTGGTGCTGTGGTTCAAGTAGTAGAGCAGTCACCTTGAACTTAGCCTTGAGCTGAAGAGATCAGGGACAGAGCCCAGGCTCACAGTTCAAGGCCCATGACCAACCAAAAAAAAAAAGAAAGAAAATGCAAATTTAAAATGTGCTTTATATTGCTGACTAGGTTTTCCACAAACAGCAGTCCTGGAACTACTCAATATATAGACAAATTGCATACAAACAATTGCTTGTGTTTTTTTGGAATTGCCTTGATAAATACTATGAAAGAAATCTTCGGTATGAAGCAACAAAATGTTTACATCATAAAATGCCTTATGTATAAGAAAAAGGCATGCCAATGATTAAATTTCAGGAAAAATGTCTAAAGGAGAGGCATTGGTGGTAGGGAGAGGCTGCATTCAGGAAGAGGGTAAAACAAGCAGAAGCTAAACTTGTGTTTAATATTTTTCTACTAATTTTATTAGGAAAATAATTTAAGTAATTGAAAATGAAGTTTTAATTTTTCCTTAATTGATATATATGAAAAGACAATGCCAAACTGTAGAATTTTCCTTCCTTGTGATGCAAAGTATATAAATTAGAGGTAGTTCCATATAGATGGATAAAATATCTGATTTTTTTTTCTTTTTGTCTTTCAAAGGGCTTGAACTCTGGGCCTGGGCTCTTCAGCTCAAGGTAAACACTCTACCACTTGAGCCACAATGCCACTTCTGTTTTTCTGATGGTTCACTGGAGTTAAGAGTCTCAAGGACTTTTCTGTCCAGGCTGGCTTTGAACCAAGATCTTCAGATTTCAGCCTCCTGAGTAGTTAAGACTCCAGGCACAAGCCATCAGCACTCAGCAAAATATCTGATTTTTTTTAATGCTTGAGCAAGTTTTCAAGGTCATACATTTTTCTAAAGTTTTTCTTTTAATTCAGTGTTTGAATTTGAGTCTGTGAATTGTTATGATATGTAAATACAAAAAATTGAATTTATCAGATTCACATTCTGATAAAAAGCTTTTAGATATAATTATCCATTTGTTTACTATTCATGTAAATTAATTTAAAGTGATTTACTATTGACAAGCTCTGTGTTTTTCTTATCTACTGATCTCTGTGCTATATGTACAACCAGACATTTTATATTAAATGGCTTCTTAAGTTCACTAACTCAAAATTCCTAAAATTGTTTTAGTTGAAAAATAAATCTTTATTCTTTTTATTCCCTGGGTATATCTTGTTCTTTAATAATAACCTGGGATGAGGAGTGATAATTCTTAAAGAAATATGGGAAACTAACTTAAAAGTAAAACTCTGCTTTGAAAAACTTTAGTTTCTACCACAAGATAGCTGATAGAAGTAAGATTATTTTATAAACAAAAATGTGTTAGGTTTTCCCCAATGTTATATTACATATTGTGTTATAATCAAACATTATTCTTTCAGCCCATGAATTAGGAGAAGATCCTCATTAGGGACAAGGGACCCATACCTAAAATATACTTAGAACTCAAAAAATTAAATCCCCCATTAACAAATCATCAAAGAAACTACCACCCTATCAACAAGTGGGCTACAGACTTAAAGAAAAACTTCTCTGAAGAGGAAATAAGAAAGGCCAATAGACACATGAAGAAATGCTCAACTTCTCTAGCCATAAAAAGAAATGCAAATCAAATCAACATTAAGATTCCACTTCACCCCAGTTAGAATGGCTATAATCAAGAAATCTAGTAACAACAGATGATAGAGGGGATGTGGTCAGAAGGGAACCCTACTGCATTGTGGGTGGGAGTGTAAACTTGTTCAACCACTTTGGAAACCAGTATGGAGGTTCCTCAAAAGACTCCACATAGAGCTCCCCTATGACCCAGCAATCCCACTTTAGGGAATTTACCCAAACGATCACAAACAAGGCCATACTAAAGCTACCAGCACAACTATGTTTATTGCAGCATTATTTACCATAGCTAAGATATGGAACCAACAGAGATACTCCTCAATCAATGAATGGATCAAGAAAATATGGTAGTATATACACAATGGAATTCTATGCCTCGACCAGAAAGAATGGCATAGCCCCATTTGTTAGGAAATGGAAAAACTTGGAAAAAATTATATTAAGTGAAGTATGCCAGGCCCAAAGAAACTTAGGTCCCATGGTTTCCCTTATTTGCAATAACTAGTAAATGTCTAGGACAAGCAGAAAAGGTCAAAAGCTATGTTTGTATGACCATATAAGATGATGCTAAGTGAAATGAACCCCAAGATAGGGACACAGAGGTTTTATCTTTCTTGCTGTTGCTTGTAATATACTTATAATGTAGTATGTGATTTTTTTTGTTTATTTTGTATGTTTTTCTCACATGGTATAACCTTTGTTTTCACTGTATTTGATGATGGTGCCCTGCATCTTGTGTATACATTTTTCTAATTTGGGGAGGGGAAGGGAAATAATAAAATGCTGAAAGAAGGATACAGGTAACAATGAGATGTACAAAACACTATGTTGAAAGCAAACTTTATAACTTGGGGTGGGGAAGGAGGAGTTGGGGAGGTGTGGAGGGAAGGGTGTGGAGGGGAAAAAGAAAGGAGGAGGTAACAATACTTGATAGGAAATGTACTCATTACCTTACTCATGTTACTGTAACCCCTCTGTACACTACTTTTACAATAAAAACATTTAAAAATTCTTTCAAAACCATTATATCAAAAATAATTTCATGAAAGCATTGTACTTAGTTAACAATTTTCCTTCAAAGTTTTAGATTACACTTAGTTTATATTTTCCAATAAATAGTTCTTAGATGGTTCATTTTATAAATCATTCGATAAATCTTTAAATTTAAATGTAGCTGATTGGACACATGAATCATGAGGGATTTAGTAGTGTGTAGAATTCGCTACATGTTTATCTCTTTTGTTATTGCATGAACTCATTTCTTCTATAGTTGCCCACATCATTCTTTCCTTCATTTTCTGTCATTAACACAACAGCTTTGAGTTTTGTTTTGGTCTTTTATTTGTTTAGGTATAAGTTTGATCAGTTTTATGTGAATAATTCTTCTAGGTGTACTCCATAGACTCAAATAAAATAAAAGAAAATTTTCATCAGTGGTTCACAAGGTTTTGTAATTTAAAATCAGTTACCCTTTTATGCTTTCATCTAATTCCCTTTCTGTCCCTACTACAGGTTATGTGCTTTATGCTGAAATCAAGAATGACTGTTTTTTTTTTAATGCTAGTTGTTTTTTATACCTATATACTTTTACTTTTTATGATACTCATTTCATCTTGCATTATATTTCTCCTCTCTGCCATTCACAGCTCTATACAAGACACTACAAATGTCATCTCCTTATTTAATTCCTCTCTGGCAAAGCCAAACAAAAATACATCTTTCCTCTTCGTTTGTTTGAGCTTCATGTTGCTCTTTTTTGTTTATGTTCTACTACCATTATATTTTATTGTTTCTACTTTTTATTTTCTACTTTTAGCAAGTAGGTTTTTAATTGACTAGAATTAGAAACATCCACTGTGAGCAACTTGTGCATGATGGATGGATGGTAAATCTTAGCAAGGGATTTGTGTATATAGCAGCTTTCATTCTGGCTTTTTTTCAGTGATGGGTTCACCCATATACAATTTAGGGGTTAAAATGTCTTAATGTGTTTTATATAATTTTGTTTTCTTTTCCTCCCATTTGAGGGTGGAACTTTTCCTTATGAAAAGTTACAGAATATTGGCCTCTAGTATTAACCTTGCTACCAAATGCTTGCTACCTTACTCTAACATTGCTCTAGGTCCTACGTGTGCTTCTTTTTAATGAGTCATCTTGTTAGAAACTTTGAAGTCATTAGCTATCACAATGAATTTGTTTTGACTTTTTTCCTGATGAAGTAATATTTCATTCATATTTGGTATTTTGGAAAATATAAAGAACAACTGTTATATAGTTTTGAAAGCACTGTGAAACATCTGCAACAATAACTGTCTAGTTATAATTCTTTCTTCTCTACCTTTTCATTGTGAAGTGTATGCTAAATGGTTTCCTACCTTTTACTTTGATGAGCAAATGTTTCATGAATATTTTGACTTTTGAAAGAATATTTTGACGTCTGAACTTCTTTCGTTTGTACATCTAGAGCCTTCACAAAATGTTTATGTCAAAACCTTGCCTTAAAGCCTCTTAAGTATGACAAAATTAGCACAAATCATCTTGTGAAACTAGACTCACCAAATGACTTTCAATGGAAGATATTTCTCATTCAACCTTAAATGCACACAGTTCTTTCTTATTCTCTTTCATTGTCCTGAAAATTGTATTCTCTAAGATCAAATGGGAGTTGACACTTTGATCACCATGTAAATTCAGGCTAAGACTCAAACCATAATTTTCAGTCATTATGGCACTCATTTTCAGTTTTAAAGAAATTTGTGACTTCAATAGTAATAAGTTTAGAAAATTTCCAGTGCTTTTAGGAAGTTGAGACTTTCTGAAAGGCTTTCTAGAATCAAACTGCATTTAGTTACCTAATGGCTTTTTTTATTTTCATTGATTCACTTATCAGATATTTACCTCTCAAGAACAGTCAGGCACTTAGTTTCTTGGGGAAAGCAAAATTGATGTCACCTGACCCAATGTAAAAGGAGATGTAGACATTACAGTAGAAAATAAAGAATTAAAATCCAGGTTCCTGTGTCTCAGGTCTGTAATCCTAGCTACTCAGGAGATCTGAGGATGGTGGTTCAAAGCAAGTCCAGGAAGGAAAGTCCATGAGACTCTTATCTTCAATAAATTATTCAGAAAAGCTGGAAGTGGTGCTGTGGTTTGGCTCAAGTGGTCGAGCAATAGCCTTGAGCAAAAGAAGCTTAGGGACAGCTCACAGTTCCAGAGTTTAAGCAAAAAAAAAAAAAAAAAAAAAAAAAGAAAGAAAGAAAGAAAAAAAAGAAAGAAAAATGAAAAGAAAAAGAAAATGTAAAGAAAGAAGTATAAATCTTGATTTGGCATAAGCCAATAAGGAATGGACATTAAGAGAAACTTTGTACCCTTTAGATTGTTTTAACAATGAGATTTTAAAACCATCCTATTCTCACTTGCAAATATTTTATATAATGTTTAAGAGTTTTTATACAAAGCAACAATGAAATATCTTATAAATATGTTAGAAACAATAGCAAGAAAGAAATAAAACATTGAATCCTTATCTTGGAGTTCATTTTGACTAACATCAACTTATCTGAACATTTCTGCTTGTCTCAGACATATACTAGTTATTGTTTCACTATTTGATGTTGTTAAAATTTGTGGAGGGGAAGGGGAAAAAACAAATTGTTTAAACAGGGATACAGGTGGACCCATTGCAACAATGAGCTGTACAAGACACAGGGGGAGGGACGGAGGATGGGAAAGGAGAGGATGGGAAGGATTGGAAGGGGAAACAAAGGAGGAGGCAACAATGCTTGGTAAGAAATGCATTCATTACCTTGCCCATGTAATTGTAACCCCTCTGTATGGTATTTTCACAATAAAGAAAGAAAGAAAGAAAGAAAGAGTTATTATATAAAACAAGGGCAACTTTTAAAAGTTCAATACAATGTCAGGGTTTTACTATGTGTTCAATATTAATTATTTTATTATATGGTATTATATTCACAGAAAAATTAACAACTGAGATTTTTCATTGACTACCTGACAATATATGCTTGATCTTCCAGTGATCAACATTTCCTATCAGAATATTATATATTTTATGATTGATGAATCTACAGAGGCCATAATTACATAGTCTCAGATACTAGTTTATTCATTCTTCTATTGAAGGACCCAGTTGTTTTTTCCATGTTCTGGCAATTATGAATAAAACTACCATATAAACATCCCTAAATAAGATTTTGTGTGAACATTAAATTTGCAGCTCCTTTGGGTATGTACCAAGGAGGACAATTGAGATTGTATGTATGATTAATTGTATGTTTCATCTTGTAAGATACTGTCAAACACTATTTTGAAGTGATTATATCATTTTGATTTACTCTAGAAACAAAAGAGATTTCTTGTTATTCTACATCTTCATCAACATTTGGTGTTGTCAGTGTTCTGGATTTTGGACATTCTTCTACATGTGTAGTGCCATCTCATTTTTTTTAATTTTCACTTCCTAGATGATATAATGTGCACCATCCTTCCATGATGTATTATCCACACATGTAATTTCATAGGTGATGTATTTGATAAAGTCTTTGGCAACTTTTAAAATTAAGTTATTTTTAATGAGTTTTATAAATTCTTCATAATTTTTACTATTACTATTTATCAGATATCTCTTTTGCAAATATTTTGCCCTAACAGAGCTCGTTTTAATTTTCTTAATAATATCTTTCATAAAGCAGTGTTAAATTTTTTAATGAAATTCAGCTAGTTTTATATTTATTGGGTCATGATTTTGACATAATATTGAAAATGTTATCATTTAGTCCATTAGGTGTATTTATCTCCTATGAATATCTAGCTTTATAGTTTTACATTTTGTACTTAGACTTGTAATTGTTCTTTAATTTTCTCTAGGATATATTGTCTGTGTCCACATTATTGTTACTGTTATTATCATTGTTATTATTTTCACATGAATGATCAGTTCATCTAAATCTTTTCCTTAAAACCCACACTATATTATATTTCCTTTCTCCTTTGTGAAAGATTAACAATATATAAATAGATAGATAGATAGTTTGGTTATTTTGTTGTTGTTGTTGTTGTTATTTCTGTTGTTGTTTTTGTCTGTTGTGGTACTCACTCAAGGTTAATGTCTTAACACTTTGAGCCCCAACACCACTTACAGTTTTCTGGGGATTAATTGGAGATAAGAATCTCATGGACTTCCCTGCCCATGTTGGTTTTGAACTGCCATCCTCACATCTCAGCCTCCTGAGTAGCTAGGATTACTGGTGTGAGCCACAAGTGCCCTGACTACTAGACTATATTTTGGTCTATTCCTGCACTAGAGTTACATTAAGCTTTATGTCTGTTCTCTCATCAATATAATACTGATTTGATTACTGTAACTTTATAGTAGGAACTAAGAAAATAGAAGTAATTCCATATCCAATTGATCTGTGAAGTCCCAATCCAAATCTTAGCAATCTATTCTATAAATATCATCAAATTGAGACTAAAATTAAACTTTCAAGGACCTAGAATAATTATTGAGTGAGAATACTTAAAGTTGGAGAACTAATACTGTTCAACATTCATTCTCTATTTTCATCACAATCTCTTTACATTTTTTCATCAACTTCTGGATTTTGTAATGAAAGCCAGGGAAATAGCTTTAAAACTGCATTTTCAATAGACCAACTGGCAAATGATCTCTATATATCATATTCACTCAATTATGAGTACTTATTGAGTGATTATTAGGTATTAGCTGTTAGGTTAAAAAATGGAATTTGTCCCTGATACTTAAACTTTCCCTGGAGTTTCTAGTTAGGCCTACGAACATTTCAAGTGGTACTTAAAAGTACATTAGGAAATTCCCTAGGGATTTTAAGAATCAAATAGAAGATATTACAAGAAAGATTGTATGATTTGCAATTCCAAATGGATACCAGAACCAAAGACTGATTATAAAAATTTATAATGATGGGAAGCTGGAAATACAAAAGCAAGAATTCATTGTGAGGGACATATTAGAGGAAATTCACTGGAAAACAGGAGAAGCACAATTGTGTCACATTTCTATCATATATAATTTCCTTAACAGAGAATTCTCCTCAAGATAGTATTTAGATTTGCTTTGTTACACGTCAATTGGTAAGTCAACTTGTAGTCAATTTAGAAAAAAAGGAAAGAATATTTTAGACAAAAAGAAAAGAATATTTGTTTTGTATATATTTGAGAATATAAGAGTAATTTCTCAGAAGAAAATGTCTTTTTAGTCAAGGCCCAGTTCCAAGAAGACCAAAGATCTAGTGATATTAAAACAGCTGGTTACATTTATCAAGCCTAGAGTTCCTCTTGTGTGGTGGCTCTGCCTGAGTTTTCAGTTGTACAGTCAGCTAATAATAAGAAAACAGAACATAATGGAGGAGCCAAAAAATATTCAACCTATAGCCAACAGATGTTATATCTGTGCCAAAAGATATGGGTTTTTTCTTACTTCATACATTACAAAAGTATGATATCATGTAAAATAAACAGTGTGGAAAAAGGGAGCAGCAATTAACATAACATACAATAAATATTTAGTAAAGGCAGCTTATGTGTAAGAAAAAACAGTAAGCCATCCCTTATCTTAATTAGAGAAAAAAACACTACTCAGAATAAATTATTTCGTTCTAGGTATGTGCTTCTCAGTAGGACAATGAAACATTTATTTTTTTCACCACTGTCAGTTTGATTGCTTTAAAAAATTTTTGGAATAATTTTTGAGTCTTTTTAAATAAAGTTTGAATGTGTTTGAGGGGAATGCATGTGATAACTAATCATCTTGGAACATATAAACAAGAGAGATAAAGGGCAGAATCTGCAACCCTAGTTTTTTAGTACATTTTAATCAGTGCATTTGGTTTTATGAAAATTACACTCTAGTAAGTATTGTAAAGTGGTGACGTTTTATCATTCAGCATGTTAAATTTTGTGCGAGTGTCTTGAACGTTTGGTTGGTACTTAAAATCTTTACAACCTCAATACTTACGAATCTTTGATTTCTTCACTACTGAAGTCTGAATGTCTGTAGTATGCCAAAGATTCATCTGTGGTTGAACCAGTTAGGTTCAACATGCACACTTGAGAGAGTGAAAATATAGCCTTTCCAAGTCAGTGGGCTTACTCCAGGAAAACTAGCAGAAAAAAGCCAAATCTCTGACACTTCACAGTACACTTTCACATTGATTTGATAAATGTCTAATTCTTGAATTATATTGCCTTCCTATTAAAAAATCAACTATATTCTGCATTACAAATTGAAATTTGAACAATAAATTTGAATGTGCAATCGAGGTCTATAATTTTATTTTAATGGTATTTTAATGTGATATAACAAGTAACAGCTCCTTTGACCTGGGGTATAGAACTTAATTATCGACTAAGATTCACGTGAGGTTTGACAATTCACTACTAATTTCTAACACAGTAAAAATATTTCCATAATCATGACAAAATATATCAGTTTTCTATTCTAGTCCTTGATATTGTGTCATATGGAAAAGTTATCATTACTGTAATAGATAATCAACCCTTAAGTTGTGGGCACACTACAAATTATTTTTAGATTTTAGAAATAAACAAATATTTTATGCTTTCTTGCATAGGTTTGGCTCAAGTGGAAGAACATCTGCTTGATAAGCATGAGGCCTTGAGTTCAACCCAGAAATTGCAAAAAAAAAAAAAAAAACCCACAAAAACCCACGGAAAGCCTTCTTTCTTAATATTATCTATGTTTCATTTTTAAATAGGTGACCAAAGGAAAATTCAGGAGTAGTAAGTGGAAGCATTGTTGTATTCTTTGACATTAATGTAAAAGTTGAATATTATTGCAAATAAGTTAAATACATCATTAATAGAAATGGAATAACTATAACTTAAATGATTGGATATTTAAGAAGTATAAAACTATTAAGTGAACAATAGAATTTATTTGGGACACAAACCAAATGTTGCTGTGCAAGTGGCACTAATCTAGGGAATATAAATGTTGTAGTACTTATCTATGTTAGAAGAATCACTGCATATGAAAAGTTCTTATCATATTAACAGAGGAAAATATGCAAAAGGATTTTTATCCCCAAAGAAGAAGTCACATAATCACTCTGGGTAAAGACCTTCTGGAGACCAAAAACTGTATTTCTTTGCTATTTTAATATGAAGAGATGAAGTTTAACACCTTAACTTTTATCTTCTTTCTTATCTATTTTGCATATTTAATTGTCCATTTTCTTAAAGATTTTCAAATTCTATTCTGTGAATTTTCAAGCATAACATTTCAATTTTCAATTAAGATGCCTTCTAATTTCTATCATTTTCTTCTCTGTAGAAGTACAGTTCTCAATTTCCAAGTGTATGTGGAATTTGTAGACATCATTTTGTGATAGAGCTCTACAGTAGATAGTTTGGTGGCAGTTATAGCTTCCTCATGACAACTCACAGTTGAGTCCCTTTGCAGGAATTACACAGGAAATAATAGAAAGGAACTTTCTGATTAATTTGCATCCCCTCCAAACAGGTAGTCTGAACTCGGTGATACAAAAATCTAAAATTGCTACACTTTTTTGGAGGTGTGGGTGGACTTCTGTCCCTATGATTTTGTAATGAAATGATAGCTTCCAATAGCTCAGATATTACCTTATTTGGAAACAGTCATTAGTGAAATTGAGGTTCTATTGGAATAGGGTGGGTTACTAATCCATTATGATGGGTAGCCTCATATGAAGGGGAAGTTTAAGAGATAGAAGACAAACATGTACATACATACATACAAAATATATACGTATTCATACATACTTACATAAAGTCATTGGTAGAATATTATGTGAAGGTCAAAGCAATTGTCTTCCCAATTGTGTCTCTAAGGCAAGGAACACCAGATGTTCCTAGAAGAAAAGAGATGAAACTGAAAGAGAGCCAAAAATGTGGTTCTTCTTCATCACTCTCAGAAGTCCTTACTTCCAGAAATATAAGACAACACATTCTTTTGTTTATCCAGTTTGTGTTACTCTTAAGCAAACTAATCATAAAGTGTCTTACTGTTTTATTTTCCATTTTATGAGGTACATCTTTATCTCTAGTAAAGATATTTGCCATAAAACCATTTAATCCAACAGTAAAGTAGCCAAATCTAACCAGTTTTATTTTTTGCATAAATGATATATGAGAAGAATTCAATGTGACATTGCCACATGTGCACAATTTTATTTCCATCAATTCTCTCACTCCAGCCCTCTGCCTAACCTTTCTTTGCACTTCCTTATTCAATTTCAAGTGTTTATTGTTCTCTTTCCATACTTGTCAAAAATCGATTTTAACATTGACATATAATTGATAAATAACCACTGGCATGATGTTGCACATCAAGTTAAAACAAAAATGTTGGGCAATCAACTCTGTTTATTTCCATCTATATTTTATTTTATTTTTAAAAATTTTTAATTGTAAAAATACCGTACAGCGGGGTTACAATTACATGGGCAAGATAATGAGTACATTTCTTATCAAGCATTGTTGCCTCCTCCTTTCTTTCCCCTTCCCATCCCTTCCTATCTCCTCCCCCCTCACCCCTTTCCACCCCCTCCACTCCTTCACCCCCCACCCCTCGTTAGCCAAAATTGTAAAGTTCCTTTTTCGACGTAACGTCTTGTTTTTAATGTGATTGCTTTATAATTGAATTATATCCTCACCCACATTACTATTACTTTCACTTTGTCAATGTTCTTTTAAATTTTTTGTTGTTATCATTAAGGTGAAGTACAGACAGATTATCATTTCATAAGACAGGTAATTAGTACATTTCTTTGGGGGGCAATGTCATCCCTTTCCTCTCTTCGGATCCCTCCTACAGGCCCCACCCACAAGTTATATATTTCATTTTCACAGTGTCTATTGAGTACCACTGCTGAATTTGTTCTTCCTTTGTTCTTTTAAAATGTGTGTGTAGTGTTTTTTAATTATCTTTAAGTAGTTGGACCATATTGAGGGACAAAGATGTGTCATATAACACATATAGCACAAAGGTGTCATATAACAAAGCAGTTTCTGAACACAATGCATCTTGCTCAATATCATCCCCTTCAATATTCTCATCCCCCCTTAGATGTAATCTGTCCCTTACTTTTCTTAATTTTGTGGTAATTACAATGAATTCTTGGTTTCTTGACTGCATTCTAACCCTCCCTTTCTCCATTCATCTACCCCTCTACCCTCGTTCCCACCCCTCTAGCTGCCTTGGACCCCGAGAAACGGTTGCATGGTTTCCTTCTTTTGTGGTAAATAAAATGTAACTATAAATCTACAAGTAAACATGTTGAGATGGGCCCTTTGCAAGGGTTAGGAATGAATTAACTGAAGTGTAATAGATACTATGGGAAGCTCAAGTAGTATAATCTTTAGAAACACTAAGTCAAAGCCCAACAAAATAAACACCAGGAAATGGGTACATTTTATTGCAATTAATTCCTTCTTCCATCTCAGGCATTCTATCTTAGATTACTTATTTTCAAGACTAAAGACACTCTTTCAAATTTCTTTTATTGATGTCTTTTTTTCTGCCTTTCTCAAAAAAAATCTCACACTTCTTCTTTTAATGAATGATAACTTTCTGGAATATAAAATTCAAGACTTTCCTTTCAGGATATTGTAATTATTTTCAATCGAACTCTAGTGTCTTATTCTCTCCTCCTGCATTCCTATAAAAGTCAAATATTACTGTAATTCCCATTCATTAAAATGAATTTTTTTTTAAATCTCCAGATGCTGTAGACATGTTTAAGCTTAGATTTTCTCATGTATGTGGTGACATTGGAGTCACTACAGTGTTACCGGCAGTATTTTTTCTCTTATTCTTCACACCGTGCAGCATGGTGGATGTGGGCATAATCCGAATCAGTTGAATCCCAGCTGTTCGACTAATTCTTGTTTGACAGTTGCAAGGAATTGTTTATAAGAATAGGATATTATTTACTTCATCAGTAGTTTACAAAAGTAAAGCATTGAAAGGTTACCTATTATATCATATATACCAATAATTATTCCTTTAAATACCTGTCCTGCATCAAGCACTTTGTATTTGGCTAAGCATTTAATAAGTGATCCATTAATAATATACCCACTTTGGTTATCCAAATATTGTTAAACAGTGGTACAGTGGAACTTGGAAGGTAGTTTCTGAGTAACAGAAATGTATCTTCAAATGACAAACAGTCCTCCAAGACTAGCATTAAATGGAATGACTCTCATTTTTAAAGTTAGCCAACTAGCAAGCAAGTTAGAAATGAAGTCACAGTTTATAGAATAGTCAACATGCTTTTGAGATTATTAAAAGAGCCCATTAAAATGTGTTTCACTCCCCTTTTATGTAATATGACAAGATTCACTCGTACCAGGAAATCGGTTGTATTTAGGACTGAACAGAAAATATGACTTCATGAAACTCAAGACCACATCTGATAAATAGACTATTAATTCAGGCAACATCATCCAAAAAATTTTCCGTGGTCATTCTGTAATTTCTCTAACCTAGTGCAGGTCCAAGAGAGGCCTTTCTCAGAACAGTTAATCAGTACCCCTGGTCATGTGTTTTCATAGTAAAGCCAGTCTCTTCTCTTGCTGAACCATAGGATCTTTGGTCAAATATAAAAACTTAAATAAAGAAATGTAATCATCCCTCATGAACAAGTATTCAGAAGAAGATTTTATCAGTGCTTAGATTTTGCAAAATAAGGAGGCAAAGATAATTTAGTTCCTTTCCTTTCTGTCATAGAGAAATATTTCCTACTAATCACACAATTCAGCTGTGCTCAAATGCAATTTTCTTGAAGTTTTCAGGCTTCATATTATAACCACAGATAGAAATATATAAATTATTTTTTAATCATTTAAAAATATGACATCTTTGTCCCAATTTGTTAGGAAATGGAAAGACTTGGAAAAAATCATATTAAGTGAAGTAAGCGAGACAAAAAGAAATATAGGTCCCTTGGTTTCCCTTATTTGCAATAGTGTACATCTAGGATAAACTTATCAGATGAGCAGAAAAGCTCAAAAGCTGTATACATATGGCCATATAATATGATCCTAAGCAAAATGAACCCCAACATATGGATACAAGAGGTTTTTCTTTGTTGTTGTTGTTTTCAATGTACTATGTGATTTTTTTTTGTATGTTCTCTCCTCCTATGGTAGATCCCCTATTGTCACTGTATTTGATTGTGGTACCCTGCATCTCATATATACATTTATCTAATTTAGAGAGGTGAAGGGGAATAACAAAATGTTGAAACAAGGACACAGGATGGCCCATTGCAACGTTGATACTCACAAGACACTATGTTGGAAATGAACTTTACAACTTGGGCGAAGGGGGAATGAGGAAAGTGGAGAAGGGAAGGGGTAGAGGGAGAAAAACAAAGGAGGGGGTAACAATGCTTCACAAGAAATGTACTCACTGCCTTACTTATGTAACTGTAACCCCTCTGCACAGCATCTTTACAATAAAATAAAATTTAAAAAAGAAAAAAAATCCAAAAAAACACACAAAAGAACGCTGAGGTTTCGACAGACTATTAAGTCAAATGTCATACTAACTTTATACTAAATTTGTACTAAAATTGTAAGTTCTACTTACAATTCATGTTTTGTGTTTAGCTGCCTTCACATAGCTAAATGTAGCTAATATGTCTTTTCTTCATGAAAAGTTCTCAAAATTGTTTGTCTAATGGCACTAAAAATATATTCAATAACTTTAAGAAATGATTTGTCTTAATTTAAAAAAAGAATTGCTCTTAAACATACATTAAGAAGCTCAAATATAAAAGTTCCCTATGGGGTTTGACAAAATAGATTCTCTAGGTGTTCTTTGCATTTCCTAAAACAAATTGTCTTTAGCTATGGTATATTATCCTCAAATTCTGATAATTTTAATTAGTATATATACATAAGGAATATTGGTTTTAACATTTTAATTAGTAGACGTCTTTCATACTTTTTTGGTATCAAGATACATTAATGTTAGAAATTAATACAAACATTTACAATTATTTGTACTTGTATTCTGGATCTTAGTCTAGAATTTTAGCAGTTTTCTTAACATAAAGGGCTATTCATGCTATTGAGTCTCCTGTAACTGAATGGAAACACTCATTACAATTGTTTTAGTAACAATTGAGACAAGGTTTTCTCCTTTGTCACTGTTGTTTTTAATGTACTATGTGATTTTTTTTGTTTCTTGTATGTTCTTCCTCCTATGGTATAACCCCTGTTGTCACTGTATTTGATTCCAGTACCCTGGATCTTGTGTATACAAAGTTTTTCTAATTTGGAGAGGGGAAGGGAAATAACAAAATGCTGAAACAAGGACACAGGTTGACCCATTTTAACAATGAGATGTACAAGACACTATGTTGAAAACGAACTTTAAAACTTGGAGGGGGGAGGGAGAAGTTGGGGAGGTGGAGAAGGAAGGGTTAGTAGGGGTGAAAAAAAGGATGGGGTAACAATGCTCCATAGGAAACATACTCATTAGTTTTCTCATGTAACTGTACAGTATCTTTCCAATAAAAAATTTGAGAAAATCTGAAAATCAGTAATTGAGTAATCCAGGAGTAAATTATGCCTATGATTACTTATTTTTATGCTATTAATTCTGGCTTAAATAGAAGTTGTTAAGAACCATCAATTATCTGCTTTTTTTACCTCTCAATACGCTCACAAATTAGTATGTTGCAGTTTCATAACTGCTGGAAGAAGACAAGTTTCATGAATCAGAGACAAAGGACTTTATTACATATGACATGCCAGGCAGTATGAGCTCCGTGTTTTCCTTGCCTCTACAAACCCCATAGGAACAATATAAAAGAGCCCAGGTAAGTATACACACACAATGAGTTTACATCAAGTTGAAAGACCTTGAGCCTATGAAATTCCAATTTATTAAAAATTTGTTACCAAATCAGTCTCACCTTTGTCCCATAGAGGGACAAACATTATCCTGGTTAAACAAGAAATCTGCCCCTGACTTAGAGGGAAGACACTGTCGTTACCTTCTATAAAACTCTGTCTGAAAAAAGAAAATCCTTTGAAAACTGACAGTTCTGAGACCCAGTCAGCTCCGAAAATAGGAAGAAACACCTAAGAGTTATCTTGAATGAATTGGGTGATCATTTATTTTTCCAAATAACCATAATACTTTCCACAGTATATAATCTATACCTTCTCATGTTATGTCCCATTTATATATGTAAAATAATCTTTTTTTTTGTCAGTCATGTAGCCTGAACTCTGGGCCTGGCACTGTTCCTCAGCTCTTCAGCTCAAGGCTAGCGCCCTACCATTAGAGCCACAGCACCACTCTGGCTTTTTCGGCTTATGGGTTCTGAGAAATTGAACACAGGGCCGCATGCATGCAAGGCAAGCACTCTACCACTGAGCCACCTTCTTTTTTTTTTTTTTTTGGGTCCGGTCGTGGGGCCTGAACTCTGGGCCTGGGCGCTGTCCCTCAGCTCTTCAGCTCAAGGCTAGCACTCTACCACTTGAGCCACAGCGCCACTTCCGGCTTTTCTTTTCTTTTTGCTTATGTGGTGCTGAGGAATCGAACCCAGGGCCTCGAGCATGCAAGGCAAGCGCTCTACCACTGAGCCACCTTCCCAGCCCCTGAGCCACCTTCTTAGCCTCATTATCTTTTATTTTTATAATAAAATTTGTTAGTCGTTCAAAGAATATAATTCTGGAGATGACTCTAGATTTAACTGTAAATCTGCAGCAAAACACATTTCTTCCTATTAAAATATTTTCAAATATTTTGCTTTGGCATTTTAAATTAAATAAAATTAATAAATAGAAATCTTAAAGCATTTTGTGGCCCACTGATGGGAAGATATACTTTTGTGTAAGGCACTTTAGATGCATATAAGCATAAATTTTAGGATATTTTTGCAAATGAATCAATTGAATGTAAATGAAACAATAGCTTATTTCAGTGTGATAATTAGATAATGCTGCATGCAAAATTCGCAAAATTCCTTCCAGGCGCTGAGCTGAGCAGTGGGGATCTCCTACCAAGTAATCATTATGTAGATTATTTGGTCGCAGACTATAATAATAATAACTATTGTTATTATATAGATGATAAACTAGAAATTAAACTACTTGAAGGCCATGTGCAATAGTCCATGATTTTTTAAATAGTTGCCTTACTGTTGTAGTTTTACACTATTATGGAAGATTATTATATATTATTTATGTTTCAATCTCTGGATTTCCAGATTTATAAAAGCATAGAATCGATTGATTTTTGTAATGATTTTAGCCAGGTTTCTAATTCTGTCCTTCTGTCTTGTAGCTCAGCACCCAGTTGATTTTTTTTTCACTGTTCAAAATACTTTTTTAAAAATCCTCAAATAATTTAGATTTTCTGTCTCTGTGTCCTAAGAGCATATGTTCAACAGTATATCTTATTTAGTTGGCAAGATTTTTCTCATTTTTCCTAAAAGAGCATCTTACATTAATTCTATTAAAATTCTCTCAAGCAAAAACAGAAATCAAGTTATGAGACATATGAGAATGCAATCGTTCAGCAATCATTCGATTTTCTAAAACTAAGTTGAATATGTTTTCTGTCATTTGATTGGTTACAATCTTCAACTCTTAGAATTTCTAAGTGATGTCTACCATCTATCATGCGATAACTGAAATTCGATTATCTTTGAAAATTATTATGTCATGAGCTTGATGTGGAAGAGAATGCCTCTCAACCTGTCTGCAAAGAAGGCAGACACAGTCACGAGAATTACAGTCAAGAGAATTACAGCCTACGGCAGACCTTTTTGAATTAAATAACAAAACGATTTAGGATTGTTGCTTCAGTGGTAGAACATCTGTATAACAAACATCAATACAAATTTCAGAACTCCCTTTCCCCAAACCAAAATTCTTTTCCTGTATGTATGTACATTTTTATTAGTCTATTGATTTCTGTGCATTGAATTGATGATACATTCATTTAATGTTATACTTCATACAAATTTCTAAGCTCAGACACATCTACAATAATTCCTCCATTGTTCTATAGTCACTAAAAGACTTAATTTTTTTATTTCTTAAATTTTATATGTATTTCATATTTGTGTATCTTTTTCTAGCCTCTAATGATTAGACTAGATAACAGGTAAAGAGAATACAATGGACACAAATGGTTTTTCCTTTCTTGCTATTGTAGCTAATGTATTTATAATGTACCATGTGATTTTTTTGTTGCTTCCCCACGGTATAGCCCTTGTTTTCACTGTATTTGATGTCAGTGCCCTACATCTTGTATATACACTTCTCTAGCTTGGGGAGGGGAAGGGGAAAAATGCTTAAACAGGGATACAGATTGACCCATTGCAACAAGACGCTATGTCGAAAAATGAACTTTACATTTAGGTGCGGGGTCGAGGGGGTAGAATATAGTTGTGGAGATGGGAGGGAAAGGATGGTAGGGGGAAAATAAAGGAGGAATCAATAATGTTTGCTAAGAAACGTACTCATTATCTTGCTCATGTGATTGTAACTCCTCTGTACAGTATTTTCACAATAAAAACATTTTTTAAAAAAGAAAATATAACAAAATGCTATACTTACTGACTGAAGTGAACAGGTAGTGGCATAAATACAGAATAAATGAATAAATATAGGTAGACTTTCTAGACACATTGAGTAAAAATTCACATTTCTATTAATAGAAGGAAAGAATCCTCAAAAATGCTGTATTCCTTCCAAGGTTTGAAATGAATAAAACTAAAGCATAAACACGAAAGAAAGTCTGAAACAATGTAAATAATAATTATTAGAGTTTTAATTGAAGATTTTTCCAGTATTAGTTATGATAATAGCAATTTGAAATTGGGCACCAAACTACAGTTCTGGCAGGAAGAGTCTCTAGGCTCTTAAAGGATTCTACTATCAAGTTTACAGATGGCTATTACACAAGTTTCAAGTTGGGAAAATGTAAAATAGATTTTCATTAGAGATTTGAAAAAGTAAGTAATGATTAATTGAGAAATGGATGTGATATAACCATGGAGTGTTTCAAGAACTAGCCAGCATAAGGCTTATAAATTAGGCTTATTAAGATTTGTACATCTGTATTTTCCTCTCTTAATATTAGTGTGGCCAATTAGTAAGTGTCAACAATACTTGAATGAACTTTCATTGAATATAGAATTCAAATCTGCACAATGAAAGTAGTTAGCTAGCTTGCGAGGTGTCGATGGCTCATGCCTGGAATCCTAGCTACTCAAGAGGCTGAGATCTGAGGATCACAGTTCATAGACAGCCCAAGCAGGAAAGTCCGTGAGACTCATCTCCAAATAATTACCAGAAAACTGGAAGTGGCGTGGGGCTCAAGTGGTAGAATGCTTGCCTTGAGCTAAAGAGCTCAGGGACAGCGCCCAGGCCTATAGTTCAAGCCCCACAACCAACCAAAAAAAAATTAGCTAGCTGTTTGTGGAATTTATATATGGGATATGTTAATTTTGTAGAATAAATTACTTCATTTCAGGCAGTGAATAAGGGTTCATCTTGTTTCTTTGCTCTTTTAATTTTCAATTCACTAGTAAGAATTTATTTAGATTTCCAAAGGGAGTTTTCCTAAATGAATAATAACAGATTTTTGACTCTATACCTCAATGTAATATATACCCTATGTTTAGATGTTATAATTTACATGATTACTGAGTACTAGCTATTAATAGCAAACTAGAATTCAAATTTAATATTCAGAATTCTATCATCATTTTAATTTATTCAACTCATTATTTCATAATTCATATTTTAAATGATCAACTTGTTTTCATGTTTGTAACACATGCCTTTACTTTGACTAGAAGGATGCCACATTGTTATATTTTCAAAATATATCCCTTTACAAAAAACCATTGAGTTGGGGATTTTCAATAAGTTGGGATATTAAATTCTTTGATGACAGAGCAAACATGGTACAAAGGATGCACATTTTTAGTTGAGCCTTATTCTTTGCAGACCCTCCGGTAGTCCTGTTTAAACAGATGTACCACAGATGTAGAAACATCTGGCAGGTCAACACTGACTGCCATGATCATTCTCAGGTTAGAACTGGGCATTTTTTGACATCTAATTGTTAAGCAAGGAACCTTCCCTGGGAGAAGTTAATAGATTGCTTCAAATGATATATTTCTCCTTGCTTCTTTATTCCTAATAAGTATTTTCACATGTGTTCACTGGCAGCAGTTTGGTGTCCATGGTTACTTTTTATTTGTTTTGGAAATGGTTATATAATTCTCACTGTTCTTTGAGTAATCACCAACTCAAGTGTAAAGAACAGATTGAACTTATATCAATAAATTGATTTCATTCACTTTTCTTTTTGTCTATTTTAAAGGGTTTTGCAGGTCTGTTCAAATTAGAAAAGAAATTCTCACATTAACTTTACCAATCCATCAAGTTCTTGAGTCTTCTTCTTTCTTTCTTTCTTCATATGTCTCAGAGATGTGTGAAACTTCTTTCAAAATGTATTTGGCTTCCCTTTTATTAGAAAAATATGTAGGAAAGTGTAGACATATAATATATGTTGTATGATGGTGTATTTTCTGATTCTAGTGTTTTTTATGTAGGACATTTTAAAGATTGTAGATTTCACAGTACACATAGACATTAGTACATAGCATTGCTTAATTTTCATGATCTAGGAAATGGTTGTGAGATTCAAGAAAACATTCCAAAAGCTCACAGTATGAATGTCTGTAGTATGTACCCAAATCAGAACAAATTAACAAGATTTATAACATTTTACAGAGAGTGTTAGGAAATCCTGAGGGACAAAGCAGATTGTACCATTTTATTCAGTGTTGGGAATTTGGGTGATATGTGGTGAAGATAGAGACTTCTCACTCCTGAAGAGACTGAGGCTGTGTCACCCAAGGGATCAACACACACTGTGGGAAGCTGTAAAATTCATCTAATATTTATCAAGATGTGCATTGTAATGAAAACAGCCTGGAAACATTGCACCACATAGACATCTGCAGTCTGGGAATAGGTTAGCAACAAATGAAAGTGTAACGATAAGCAAGATCTTTATGTTATTCGTCTCTACAACATTTTTCCAAGTTCATCAGCTATTTGTTTATTGTCCTAACTACTTTAGCACTGTTGAAAGAGATTTGCTTTCAATTGTATAGAGAAATACTAAGCTCTTCTGTGTTTACTTACTTGGTTGATTTCCTTCAAAATATGCCTTATTCCCTTTTACTGAAAGGGTTATTTTTGCTTGTGCTTAAAACCAGCCACACATCCATATTGTAATCAGATTATAGTGATCTTACATATTAACTCTGGCTCAGAAAGTCAGGACCACTACCGCCACTCCTACTTGGAGATCAACAAGTATAAACTGTGAGTTCAAAGACACCATGAGAAATGGTGCAAAGTTCTGAAAATTCCAATCTTCTAAAATTTTCCATTACACATACTTTTTCATCACAAAACCAGAGATGTTGCAGTAAAGAGGTCCAAAATCTCTCAAGATAGTTTGCCTGGCAATCAGCCCACAGTGGATTTCTAATTCATTCACTATAGAGACCAAAGTCTACTCGTAAGTTTCCAACCAAGATCTTTGCAATGTGAGTTCTCCTTTGTCAGCAGTTAAATGTCATAATGGTTACAATAGCATATGCTGGGATTTCTCCAGATGTCTCAGCACAGTGGTAGGTTCATTCCTAATAACAGACAATGCTAGACAAAGGCTGACACAATATCTATAGAAGTTTCCTAATCTCTAGTGTGTTGTGGATGATTATGGTTCTGTGTATAAAATTGGGCTGTTTACCAAGAACATTTTTAAATTCTGTTTTTAATCAGTAGGTTTTATTCCAAAATATTACCTTATTTTTAATCTTGTTTCATATTTGTGTCAGACTTGCTTTTCAATCATTCTCACACACAGACATAGGTTTACTGAAAGTTTTTACTCATATATATTCATCATGTCCCTGTCTGACTCTATCTAGAAAAGAAGACATTTCCATCCTTTGAGCCTGTCTATATACTAACAGTGCTCTGAATTAGTTTAATCCAACATGATTTTTTTAAACCATAAACAAAAATGTCTTATTGAAAGACTGAAGCAACTTGCTTCCTGAGGAACTGTAGCCCATTGAACCAACTAATTTTTAAATACATTTTTATTGTAAAAATACTGTACAGAGGGGTTACAATTATATGAGCAAGGTAATGAGTACATTTCTTATCAAGCATTGTTGCCTCCTCCTTTGTTTTTCCCATACCCTCCCTTCCCTCCCACCTCCACAACTACACTACCCCCTCCCCCTTGACCCCCTTCCTGCCTAAATTGTAAAGTTCGTTTGTCAACATAGTGTCTTGTATATCTCATTGTTACAATGGGTCAACCTGTATCCCTATTTAAGTATTTTTTCCCCTTCCCCTCCCCAAGATATAGAAGTATATCTACAAGATACAAGGCACTGACATCAAATACAGTGAAAATAGGGGTTATACCATGGGGGAGGAACATACAAAGAAACAATGGTACATTGTAAATACATTAGCAACAATAGCAAGGAAGGAAAAACCACTTGTGTCCCTATCTTGGGGCTCATTTCACTTAACATCATCTTATCTGTTCATATGTACATAGCTTTTGACCTTTTCTGCTTGACTCATACATATACTAGATATTGTAAATAAGGGAAACCATGGGACCTATGTTTCTTTGGGCTTGGCTTACTTCACTTAATATAATTTTTTCCAAGTCTTTCCATTTCCTAACAAATGGGGCGATGTCATTCTTTCTGATGGAGGCATAGAATTCCAGTGGTGTGTGTGTGTGTGTGTGTGTGTGTGTGTGTGTGTGTGTGTGTGTGTGTGTGTGTGTGTTACATTTTCTTGATCCATTCATCTATTGAGGGGCATCTAGGTTGGTTCCATATCTTAGCTATGGTAAATAATGCTGCAATAAACATAGTTGTGCTGGTAGCTTTAGTGTGGTCTTGTTTGTGATCATTTGGGTAAATGCCCAAAAGTGAGATTGTAGGGTCACAGGGGAGCTCTATGTGGAGTCTTTTGAAGAACTTCCATACTGCTTTCCAAAGTGGTTGAACAAGATGACATTCCAACCAACAATGTAGTAGGGTTCCCTTTTGGCCACATCCCCTCCAGCACCTGTGGTTATTAGATTTCTTGATTATAGCTATTCTAACTGGGGTAAGGTGGAATTTCAATGTTGTTTTGACATGCGTTTCTTGTTATGGCTAGAGAGGTTGAGCATTTCTTCATGTATCTCTTGGCCATTCTTTCTTCCTCTTCAGAGAAGTTTCTCTTTAAGTGTTTAGCCTACTTGTCTATTAGGTAATTGTTTCTTTTTGTTCAGGGGTTCAATTTTTTGAGTTCCAAGTATACTGTAGATATGAGGCCCTTGTCTGTTGTATGGCTAGTGAAGATCTCCCAATTTGTGGGCTTTCTCTTGATCTTGCTATATGTCCTTTGCCATGCAGAAGCTCTGCAGCTTCGTAAAATCCTACATTTTCCAACCTTTCCTTGATTTGTTGTGATTCTATTCTATTTCTATTGAGAAAATTTCAGCTTGTGCTTAGGAGACCTAAGCTTTCTCCTATTCCTTCCTTTAATGTTTTCAGGGTCTTTTCTTTGACCTTGAGGTCTTTGATCCATTTAGAGTTGATTCTGGTACAGAGTGATATATAAGGATCTAACTTTAGTTTTCTACAGGTATTTAACCAATTTTGCCAGCACTATTTACTGTAGAGGCTGTCTTTCTTCCATTCTATTTTTTTTAGTTCCCTTATCAAAGATTAGGTGGCTATAGGTCTGTGGGTTCATTTCTGGGTTTTCAATTCTATTCCATTGTGAACCAACTAATTCTGATGATAACTTTTGTCTGCAGAGATATTCTTTGGAGGCTCTTATGAGATGAATGAAGAGGAGACTATTTTTAGTCAATGTTGAGCTAAAAAATAGTCAAGGAAACCTGGAAAATTAGTGAAAATATGAAAAAAATTATAAACTGTGATACTGCACACTCAAAAATTACTGGGAAAGTGGATAATGGTGGGCCTCTGTTTTTACATAAAAAAGAGAGTATTTAATTGCTTCTAGTTTCTTCCAGACATATTATTTGCTTATCTATAATCCAAATATTCTGAAGATAATAGTTCACTACAATTCTCAAGAGCATACTTACCTCATTCTATTTTCTAGAGCAGTAACAATTGAAAACAAGAAGTATATCTTTGGATTGTTTTGTGGAAGCTTCAACATTATCTGAAAGTTTAAGAAAGAAAAAGCATCTCTATAAAAATAAATGAATTCTCCTTTGGTTTTTGATGACCAAGTCTGATTACAATATCTATAAGCATCAAATACTTTCAATTAAATTGACTAAAGGTAAGCTATATACTGATAGATCTACTAATTTATTTTTAATAGGAAAATACAAATTAGTGAGTGAGTAGCAACATTTAGCTTGTGGGAAAGTTTGGGAATAAAATTATTGTCACAGTATGAAATTTAAGAAAAATACATAATAATAAAGAAAAACTAATATTATTATTTGTAAGTATCTAAGGCAGAAGTTGGACTATATTATCAACCATTGACAAATATTTTGTGCAAAAATTATCAGCACTTCCAACCATGGGAGTCTTATTTAAGCATGTAAATCCTGAAAAATCACTATATTATGTAAAGCATCGAGAAGTCTTTCCAGTTGGGTCTTTAGTTTGGTCAAGGACAAATAATCAAATTGCTAGGAGATATTCCATGGGTCTCAAGATTGAGATTTTGTCCCCATAGTTGACAGCACTTGGCCATTCTTAAAATAAGGAGAAAGCCCTTCATGAGTGGTGACCTTTCTTATCACTGATCCTTAGCTTAGTTGTCAAAATAATCTCAGATTTTGCTCCTTGGATATTTAACAATAAATATATAACATGGTCGTTGATCTAATGAGACTGTCAATGTAGCATAGGAATACAAAGGAAATTTTACTCTGTTAATGGAAAGAAACTCCAAGCATTCAATAGCACATATTTATAGCCAGATGCTGATGGCTCATGCTAGTAATCTTAACTCCTCAGAAGGTTCAATATGAGAATGATGATTTGAAGGCAGATGGGCCAGGAAAGTCTGACACTCATCACCAATTAAAAAGCTAAAAGCAGAAAGAAGAGTTGTGGCCCAAATGGGAGAGAACCAGTGTTCAGCAACAAAGCTCATGGATATTGCCCAGCACCACAATTTAAGCCCCAGTATGGTCAACAAAATACATATTTATTTTAAATAGGAAGTTTTCTTGTGTTTTATCTTAATAGAAATTGAATCATTGTCAAATGGCATTATCCCTTATTAAGGTACCATTTTATTTGATGTGAAGTATTCATTAATTTTAATCAGGGTTTTTCTGCTCTTCAATATAATTCCAAATTTGTGTTTTTTCCAAAAAGACAAAATGATGATATGCTAATAAGTTATATTCAAGCCATTTTCAAACTCAAATCAAAATTAAATTTTAAAAGCTTTGTTTTATAAATCGATGTTCTTGTTCCAATTCTATGCAAAGCAGTGAAAATAACATTCTAAATTTAATCTATTCTGTTTCCTTAATAGCTTTTTTATAATGATGGATAATTTCTATATTTAAAATACTGTTTTCCATCATTCATTGCATAGCAACTGCCATTATTTTGTTCCCAGTACCACCTTAACATTGTCCCAAAAATAATGCACTTCCTGAAATATCTAATTTAGCACTGTATTTTAGGGGATTTCAGTTATAGTAATTTTGGGGAAGCATCCTTACTAAACTAATGAGTTATTAAAGAACAAACAATTTCTATTTTTGTTGAAGTTTAAAATTAAATATAATTTTGAGTTAAATATCATGTGGTGTTGGTGTTTTGGTACATGAATAATAATATGATAAAATGGGATTTATCTCAGGGATGCAAATCTGCTTCCACACAGATAAATCAATAAATGCAATACAGCACATCAAGGGAAGCAAGAACAGAAACCACATAATTATTTCAATAGATGGAGAAAAAGCTTTTGACCAGCTTCAAAACCCCATCATGATAAAAACTCTGGAGAAGCTAGGAATTCATGGAACATTCCTCAATATAATAAATACTGCATATGACAAACCTATAGCCAGCATTATATTTAATGGTGAAAAATAAAGTAAGTACTCATAAAATCAGGAATGAGATAAGGGTCTGCTCTCTCCACTCCTCCTCAATATAGTACTGAAAGTCTTAGCAAGAGCAATAAGGCAAGAGACAAACATAAATGGGATCCAAATACAGATGAAAGAAGGAAACATCCCTTTTTGCAAATGACATGATACTAGAGTTAAAAAATTCTGTAGTCTCCTCCCCCCAAGCTACTAGAGCTGATTAAAAACTTTGGCAAAGTAGTAGGGTATAAGTTCAACCCAGAAATATCAGTAGCTTTTCTGTATGCCAACAATGAGAAGACTGCAATGAGGAAAGCAACCTCATTTGCAAGAGCCTCCAACCAACAACAACACCCAATAATCAACTATAGATATGATAGCCCTCATTTGTGAAAAATTTTAAACTTTGTAAAAGGAAATCGTAGAAGATTTAAGAAAGTGGAAATATTTTTCATGTTCCTTAGAAGAATTAGAAGAACTAGAAGAATTAACATAATGAAAATGGCAACGTTGTTCAAAGCAATTTACTAATATAATATCCATCAAAATCCCAAGAACATTCTTCAATAAGGTTGAGAAAGCAAGCCAAAAATTTATATGAAATAAAAACATGCACTTTAGGTTCAGTAAAATAGAACAGAAGATCCAGAAATGAACTCATAGATCTATAGTCATTTAACATTCAATAGGGGAGCCGAACATACGATGGAAGAAAGATAACCTCCAGAGACTAGTGCTGGCAACACAGGGTATCTACATGCAGAAAACTGAAACTAGATCTTCATATATTCCTGTTTATCATCATCAATTCCAAATGGATCAAAGACCTCCAGTAAGACTGGAAACGGGGCACAGGTTAAACCTTTCAAATGCAACAAACTTGAGGAGGACTTGATAAATGGAAGAAAAGTTTTCAATGAACTACATTTCTCTTGATTGTACTTATGGTCCTTTTGTACCATATTAACTTAAAAGTTAAAAGTTTCTGCACAGAAAAGGACATATATAACAGGCTAAATAGCAAGCTTACAGAATGGGAGAAAATATATACCAGTTATATATCAAAGCCTAATATCCAGAATACACTTAGAGCTCAAAAAACTTAAATCTTTAAAAACAAAAAACCTCAAAGAAACAATAACTCAAATAATAAATGGGCTAATTACTTAAACAGATTTCTCAGAAGAAGTAAAAATGGCCAATAGACACATGAAGAAATGCTCAAAATCTCTGGCCATAAAAGAAATGTAAATCGAAAGAACACTGAGATTCATCCTCATCCCATTTAGAATGGACATTATCACGCAAACAAATAACAAATGCTGGAAAGAATTCTGAAAAAAGGGCTCTAATACATTGTTCGTGGGAATGTAAACTTGTTCAAGCACTGTGGAAAACAATATGGACATTTGTCATAAAACTTATCATGAAACTACCCTGTGACCCAGCAATTCTTCACCTGAGCATTTTATCCAGTAGCACACAGGTTATCCACCAGCACAACAATGTTCATTACAGCACTATTCTCCAAAGCCAAGATACAGAATCAATTCAGATGTCCCTAAATGGACTAATGGATCAAGAAAACATGGTATATATACAAAATGGAATTTTACACATCTGTTAGAAAGAATGCTATTGTACCATTTGTAAAGAAATGGAAAAACATGGGGGAAAGAATATTAAATGAAGTGAGCCAGGCTCGGAGAAACAGAATGCATGGTTTCCTTCATTTATGGTAGCTAGAATGTGCCTATAAATCTATAAGTAAATACATTGAAAAGTATGAAAGTGGTTACAAATGAATTAACAAGTATAATAGACTATGGAGAGCTCAAATAGTCCTTTAAGAAAGACAAGGTCAAAGCAAAACAAAATCAATGCCAGAAAATGGGTATATCAAAGAGGGGGTTGGTCCAAAATGGAAGGGTGGACGAATAAAGAGGGTAAGAGAGAGGAGATGAGAATCCATTTTATATATCAAAGAATTAAGAAAATAAAAGAAGGCGTAGGTCAAAGTGGGGTGGGGGGAGGTTTTTGAAGTGGGTAGCATTGATTAAGATGCATTAAATTCATAAAATGCTTTATTTTATGGCACCTCTATTGTATAACTATTTAAAGATAATAAAAAATAAAACAAAAGGAGGACATTTCCAATATACAATGACTCATAATCATTTCAACTCAAAACTAAGTTAATATGGTACAAAAGGACCATGAGTACAGTCAAGAGAAATGTAGTTCATTGAAAAGGATTGTGGGGGCAGGAGTAGAGAAAAGTGTTAGTGGAAAACAAACATAAATTTGGATATATGAAACAATTTATTACCTGACTGCAGATATGTGCACAGTTAATCATGTTCACACAAACTTTCCCATAGAATCTTTAAATACTTTCTTGTCCAATATAATACAATGTGCTTTATTTCATCTAAGGAAGACAACTCAAACTTGCTTTAAATACCAGATCAGTGATCTGATAGCTCAGACATCCTCCTGAAGTTTTTATTTTAATCTGTCTTCTTATTGGCTGTGTAATGTTTATCAATTCCAGATCCTGCTTCTAATAGATAGGGCAACCGGTGAGTAAAGGCATAAAGATACATAATGTGAAACCAACAATACAGGGAAGAAAATATAGATGTATACATTGAAACTTGTTTTATATAAGAGAAGAATTCTGACCACTAACCTTGATAATTAGGTAAAGAATATATAGTGTAACTTCTGAAAGGGTCATGGTAGAATTCATGATATAAGTTCCCAACGTACATACCAAGTTGTCATATGTGAGTTCTTGAACTTTAACATTGAGCAATAACAGGACATATTCTGCATTCAAGAGAGTATTTCAACAATACAATATCTTAGTTTTACTTTGTGCAATGACAATGCTAGTAACTAAGAGTCTAATGTTGAATTTAAGACTACTGTTTTATTTAATCCCACTTCCTCACTAAAAACTTTGTCTCAAAATAAGAATGAAAAATAATGAGCTATAGAATTTATTTCAACAGACTTTCCTCTAACGTGCTTGTAAATTATTATTATTAATAATTATTAGCATTAAGACTTTAGTATGTTCCTAAATTATAATTATTACTGCTATTAATTATTAGAATTAATTTTGGTGGTTGGTATTAAACCCTTAAGTTAAATAAGCTAGACATTTGTTTTAATGGCGGGTCACATCTCTATTCCCTCAAATTTTTATACTCCTTTATTTTCCAATTTTTCCTCAGATTGTTGTCTTATCACAGAGCATTTTCAAATAGAAATTGATTATTTTGCCACAAATAATGTTTATTATACTTTCTTTTTATTTTTAGAATTATACCAGTTCATATTTACTTCATTAACTTTAAGATGTGGTAAAGAGTATCTTCTGAAATTAAGTAAGGTACTGAACACTTAAAATTAACTTATAATATGGAATGTCTGTTAAAAAGTTAAAATGTTATTTCTTCTTTTAAGCATGATAGTATAGACTGATATTTTTCCCCACACTATCTTAAAGACAATGAGCGATAGTTCAACACTATTGTTTTTGTGAATGGAATTCCATGAATACACCTGCACTACTTCCCACCTCTCCACACGAAGAAAAGAAACAGAATTAGAAATTTTCATTGATTATTTTTTCTTATTAGGTGAAATTAATCTGCATAATATCTGTTAAGCCTTAGGTACATTAAACTTTCATTTCCCGTGCACACCAACCAACAGAGGGCAATGACTACAGTGCACACAAACTCAAACTGAGTGCTTTCATTAGTGATTTCAAGGCTACTGATAAGCCAACGGAATTAATAGACTTTTAAATATTATCCAATCCTTGTGGGAAGCAAAAATAATATTTTTGTTTGCTGTCTGAAGGTTCTCTGTATTTTCCCATTTGATTCACAACTCACAGAAACAAGAGAGGGGCATAGGATTGACTCCCAAATACTAAATTTTGAGGTAATTTATAGAAATAGTTTAAATAATTTTATTGATTATTTGAAATAGTAACCTCATTCATTTATCTGACAAGGACAAATCATATTGTATGCCTGGTATATACCTATGATACATAAAGAAAATTATACATATTGAAAGCAGAGATACATATTTTTAAGAATAAGTCACATCGTTTTGGACTAGGAAGGCAAAAATATTCTGAGATACGTAGGGTAAATTCCAGTCCACACTTCAAAGCCCGATTTTGCTATAAATGACGGCAATGGTTCAGGTATATTTATACTCATTGTGTAAATAGTGGAAGAGGGAATGGGAAGAAGAATGTAGATAAAAAATCCTTCGCATTGTAACCATGCCCATTTTCCCCCATCTCAAACAAACTAATTTTACCAATTAGTCAATTAATAAATCAGCTTCCTACACAAGAAGCATTCCAAAGATAGACCTGGCTAGGCTGGTAGCCCATGAATGCCACTGAGATTTCAGATGTGTTCTCTCTTCTCCCTGTCTATCCTTCCTATGTTGTTCATTCTCTTGGATGTAATAAGAGCACTGAGGCTACCCTGCCCATTTTTTAACTTCAAATAATTATTTAACTTTACTTTTCTCCTTGCCTTTCAGTTCTATTTTGGTGTGGGAGATTACTTCAGGCATAAGAGGAATAATTATTTATCTTTAGTGAGCATAGATATAGTATTGGATATGTGAATGATTTCTATCTAAAAATTAAAAATTCCAAGAAAATCAGAGAACAGAGATGCTTACTCAGATGAGCAAGGGTTCTGTTTCCATATTCATGTCAAGAGAGTTGACAAAAAAATATTTCAGAGTTTACCTCATAAACTACTTCAGTTTGGATTTTCCATTTTAATATTTTCATTAAATATGCTATGTACTCTATATTATGTTCATGGCATTACCTTTTAACACTATTTTTTCTTCCATGCATTAAAATTCAAAGTGAAAATAAAAAGATTACTCTACTTATAATGAACTTGATATTTAAGTGCATTCAACATTTGTTTCCTTATACATTTTACGATTGCTTTTAGTCACTCTTCTGACACCATAAACACATTTTCAGGTATCTGATATTTGTTAGAATAAAGCAGGTGAGTAACAGGCAAAGAAAATCACCCAGAGACATGTTAGGAAAAAAGAAGTCAAACTCCAAAGAAAACAAAGTTTCCTTCAGTGTCTTTCGGCCAATCACCAAGAGGGAGAATCAAAAGAATGAGTATATTCTTATTGACAGATTTATAATTTTTATTTAAGCACTTATTATTACTGAATGAATGAAATGGTAATTACATTTTCCATAATAATTATATCATTGTTATTTACTGTAAAGGTGATGTGCAGAGGGGTTATAGTCAGGCAGTGAGTACATTTCTTTTTGAACAGTTTCACCTCTTTCCCTTTTTTCTTCTAGTTTTTCCTCCTAACTTGCCTCATAACATCTTCTAGGCATCACTGTTGCATTTGTTCACCCCTTGTCCCAAAATTTTTGTGCTCACTCTACCCTCCCCCCAAACAGATAAATTTACATACAAGACAAAAAGGACAGAAATTGAAAACAACAATAAAGGGGGAGATAAATAACAAAAGAACCTCGTTTCCATTTCTTGGAGTTCATTTTGATAAGCATCACTTTATATGATCATATGCACAGAGCTATTGAGCCTGTATGATCCTCTCCTAAGAATATCCTCCTTTGGTCTTTGAATGTATGCCTTCCAATAGGAAGAAGAGAAAAAAGGATCTTGCTTCCAGTCCAAGCGGGCACAACTTTGCTAGGTAAGTAATTTCTTTCATTTCATTTGCATCTGACACCAGCTTTCTCTCACTAAATCTAGATAGCATCAGACAATATGGAGAGTAGCTCTGTACTAAAGTTCTCCTATTCAATGCACACCAAAGGAAATCATACACACACACACACACACACACACACACACACACATATACTGGAAATATTTGGATCACCTAGTACTTGAACTGTTCTGTTACTACAAGTAGCATGGCTAGTTCTAATGCAATTAAAGCACTTAGAGAATCTGTCCCAATACCAACTTAGAAAGGGAAATTCTGAGGGCTGTTGAGACATAGTTACAACATTAGCAATCAGCTATGAATGCTTTTTCCTTTAGTTCTTTACTTCACAAAATTTTATCAACAGCAGTGTTTAATAATGAGCAGTTTCCAATTATTGGCATAGTTTTAAAAAATAGACATCAAATGGTATCCCATTTTAGAATTAGGATGTGCAGCCCTCTTCTATTCTACTTTTACTCTGATTGCAGTGACATTTTTAGTTCTCTGTTGACACTCAAGAAGCTGCTTTTTTCTTTCCTGTATGAACATTTCAAGGAACAATATAATTATCTACAAGTTTCAAATTTCATTACCTCAATGGACAGGATAAGACCTTAATAATAAAATTCCAGAAAGCCAGACAAATAAGATAATATTACACTTGCTGCTAGTTATCTTAATACTACATTCTTATTTATTTCATTCTATTTATTTATTTATTTATTTTATTGTCAATGTGATGTACAGAGAGGTTTACTGTTCCCTAAGTAAGTTAGCAAGTATAGGTCTTGTCAAACTTGTTACCCCTCCATTGTTTTTCTCCCACTTTCCCTCCCTCCAAACCCCATCCCCAGTTGTACAGATCATTTCCAACATATTTTCTTATAAGTATTGCTGTTGCATTGGTTCCCTGTTTGTCCTATGTCTCACTTTTGTGGTTCTCCTTCCTTTCCCTAATACAAATAAATGCATATACAATACCTAGGGTACCAAAATCAAACACAGTGACAACAAGAGATAAACCATGGAGGGTGGAAGGATACAAAAGGAACAAGACATCACATAGTACATTAAAAACAACAACAAAGAAAAAAAAACTCTTGTGTCCATGTCTGGGGGTTCATTTTGCTTAGTATCATCTTATATGATCATATTTTAGTTCATTTTAAAATTTTATTTTGTCTCAATTGTCTTTTGGGATCACCTTAATGAGCACAACTATATCATTAAAGCTCTGATTAAATTTTCTGAAGATGTATGATTTTGAATGGATTCATTGCCTTTCTGTAGGAAATCATAACAGGCAGATAAATTACAGAAATTTGTTCAAACATACTTCCTGTGAAATTATAAACAAAAATATTCTTGGTTATGAAAAACTCAGCTTTTAGAACAAACTAAACACAAACTACCATTTCTGACAATGCTCATTGATTTTCCATTATAAAAAATAGCAAGAAATTTTTTAAGTAGAAAAAATTGTTTTTATTGTGAAAATACTGTACAGAGGAGTTACAATTACATGGGCAAGATAATGAGTATATTTCTTATCAAGCATTGTTGCCTCCTCCTTTGTTTCCCCTTCCCATCCCTTCCCATCCTCCCCCCGACCCCCCTAACCCAGTCCTCCCCCCCATCAAAGTTTTAAAGTTCGTTTTTCGACTTAACAACTTGTACATCTCATTGTTGCAATGGGTCCACCAGTATCCCTATTTAAACGATTTGTTTTTTTCCCCACCCCTCCACAAATTACACCAACACCAAGCAGAAAAGGTCAGATAAGTTGATGTTAGGGAAATGAACCCCAAGATAAGTATTCAAATGTTTTTTTTCTTTCATGCAATTGTTTCTAATATGTTTATAAGATTATTTCTTTGTTGCTTTGTATGTCCCTCCCAAACGGTATAACCCTTGCTTTCACTGTATAACTAGAAAATTTTTACACAGACAATTTTCTACCCATTCCTCTGAAATGTCAGAAGAAAATGTCAATTTTCATTTTAATAGTAAAGCTTTTCTGTACTACTGGCATTCAAACTCAAGGCCTACCACTTGAGCCATATACCAATTCTTTTTCTTTTCAGATAGGTCTTGGTTTTCCTTGCCCACATTGGAACATGATCCTCCCAATACTGCCTCTCAGGTAATTAGGTTCATAGACATATGCTACCCTGGTTAACACCACAAACATCTTATTCTTCACTTAATATAATCTTTTATAGTATTACAGATTGAGATCAGTATAAACGGTCATAGATAAATAAATATAAGGTTTCAAGATTTGGGTTAACATTGCCCCATTTCTTAGGAAATGGAAAAACTTGGAAAAAAATATATTAAGTGAAGTAAGCCAGGCCCAAAGAAACACAGGTCTCATGTTTTCCTTTATTTGCAATAACTAGTATATGTCTGAGACAAGCAGAAGAGGTCAGATAAGTTGATGTTAAGCGAAATGAACACCAAGATAGACTCAAATGTATTTTTTCTTTCTTGCTATTGTTTCTAACATATTTATAAGTTATTTCTTTGTTGTTTTGTATGTCCCTTCCCCACGGTATAACATCTGTTTTCACTATATTTGATGTTGGTATAATTTGTGGAGAAGAAGGGAAAAACCAAATTGTTTAAATAGGGATATAGGTGGACCCATTGCAACAATGAGATGTACAAGAAGTTATGTCGAAAATGACCTTCAAAGTGAATTTTTGAGAAAAATGTTCAAGCAAATTTTGAAAGAATAAATACAAGTTTACAGTCCCACCAACAATGCAGTAGTGTTCCCTTTTGGCCACATCCCCTCTAGCATCTCTTGTTATTAGATTTATTGATTATAGCTATTCTAACTAGGGTGAGGTGGAATCTCAATGTTGTTTTGATTTACATTTCTTCGATGGCCAGAGATTTTGAGCATTTCTTTATGTGTCTCTTGGCCATTCTTAGTTCCTCTTCAGAGAAGTCCCTCTTTAAGTGTTTAACTACTCGGGAAAGCAGTATACAGCTTCCTCAAAAAACTAAAAATAGAGTTCCTCTGTGACCCAGAACCCACTTCTGTGAATTTACCCAAATTTACACCAACAAGGTCATACTAAAGCTACCAGCACAACTATGAATATATCACAGCATTATTCACCATAGCTAAGATATGGAACCAACCCAGATGCCCCTCAGTAGATGAATGGATCAAGAAAATGTAATTATATATATATATATACATACATATACATACATGCACATACATACACATACCCACACACATAATGGAATTCTATGTTTCCATCAGAAAGAATGACACAGCCCTATTTGTTAGGAAATAGAAAGACTTGGGAAAAACTTATTTTTTTAATATTTTATTTTATTTTATTTGAGAACATACTGTACAGAGGGGTTACAATTACATGGGCAGGATAATGCATACATTTCTTACCAAGCATTGCAGCCTCCTCCTTTGTTTACCCTTCACCTCCCTTCCCAGCCTTCCCCCTCCCCCCCACCCAATCATAGCCCCCATCCCCCCCCACACCGACATTGTAAAGCTGGTTTTGACATGACATTTTGTACTTCTCATTGTTGCAACAGGTCCACCTGAATCCTTAAACGACTTGTTTGTCCCCATCTCCTCCACATGTTATACTGACATCAAATATAGTGAAAGCGGGGGTTACACTGTGGGGGAGGGACATACAAAGCAACAAAGAAATAATCTTATAAATACGTTAGAAACACATACATGAAAGAAATGAAAACATTAAAATACATATTTAAGGGTTCGTTTTCCTAACATCACATTATCTGACCTTTTCCTCTTGACTCATACCTATACTAGGTCTCCTTGGTTCAGGCCGAAATTTTCTGAATAGAGACCCGGAAACACAACAAATCAAAGAAAGGTTGGACAAATGGGATTGCATAAGGTTGCAGAGCTTCTGCAAGGCAAATGACATAGCTAGCAAGATCAATAGAAAGCCCACGGATTGGGAGAAGATCTTTACTAGCCATACAATGGACAAGGGTCTCATATCTAAAATATACTTGGAACTCAAAAAATTAAACCACCCAACAACAAATCCTCAAAGAAACAACTGCCCAATAAATAAGTGGGCGAAAGACTTAAAGAGAAGCTTCTCTGAAGAAGAAAGAACGATGGCCAATAGACACATGAAGAAATGTTCAACATCCCTAGCCATAAAAGAAATGCAAATCAAAACAACATTGAGATATCACCTCACTCCAGTTAGAACAGCAAAAATCAAGAACTCTAACAATAACAGATGCTGGAGGGGATGTGGACAGAAAGGAACCTTACTTCATTGTTGGTGGGAATGTAAACTTGTTCAACCACTTTGGAAAGCAGTATGGAGATTCCTCAAAAGACTTCACATAGAACTCCCCTATGACCCAGCAATCCCACTTTTGGGCATTTACCCTAATGTTTACAAAAAAGACCACACTAAAGCTACCAGCACAACTATGTTTATTGCAGCATTATTTACCATAGCTAAGATATGGAACCAACCCAGATGCCCCTCAGTAGATGAATGGATCAAGAAAATGTGGTATATATACACAATGGAATTCTATGCCTCCATCAGAAAGAATGACATTTCCCCATTTGCTAGGAAATGGAAAGGCTTGGAAAAAATTATATTAAGTGAAGTAAGCCAGGCCCAAAGAAACATAGGTCCCATGGTTTCCCTTATCTGGGAAAAACTTATTAAGTGAAATAATCCAGACCCAAAGAAACATAGGTCCCATCTTTTCCCTCATTTATAATAATTTGTACATGTCTAGGATAATCCTAGAAGATGGGCAGAAAAGCTCAATAACTATGTACCTATAACCATAGAAGATGATGTTAAGGGAAATGAACTCGAAGACTTGGACACAAGAGGTTTCTCTTTGTTTTTGTTTTGTTTTGTTTTTAATGTACTGTGTGATGTATTTTTTCTTTTGTGATTTGATTTCCTGTGGTCTATCCCCTGTTGTCACTGTATTTAATATCTAGTATCTTCTTTTTAACTTCTTCTTGCCAGCTGTGCCACTATCCTTCAGATGACCATTTATAAGATCAAAGCATCACCATAAGGTAACACTAGAAAGCAGAGATAAGCATCTGTGCTTCAGCTTAAGTAGATGTTGAACTGGGACATTAAGATCAGGTTGAGGATCAGGTTGGGGTCCTCTAAAACCTAAAAGAGATTTATTCTAGTGCACTTTGCATCATTTCTTGTATACCTTTCTGTGTTTTTTTTAAAGCTTCATTCTAAATCAACTTTTCAGTATTTACCTGTCCTGATATAGGTAAAATGTTGGACTAAAAATGTGCATCATTTTGCAAACTGAAATGTATGTACGGCTCTATGTAGTAAATGTATATAAGCATCTTTTTGAAAGAAGGCTTGACTGCTTGTTAATTTCATTAGAAGGCATTGGATAAAAACTAGTTTTAACTGGGAGTGGAGGGTGGGCTCGTCTATATTCCTAGCTACTCAAGAAGCTGACATCTGAGAATCATGATTTAAAGCCAGCAGGGACAAGAAAGTCCATGAGACTTTGTGCTTCAAATAGTCACCAAAAAGTTGGAGGAGGAGTTGTGGTTCCAGTATTAGAAATCTAGCCTTGAGTGAAAAGCTAGGAGACAGGCCCCTGAATTCAAGCCCCTTTACTGGCACAAAAAAATGAAAGGATTCTTATCCAAGCTATCCCATAAATAAGGTTATTGAGGAGCAATGTTTTTATTGTATCTCTTTTAATGAGGTAATATCTATTTCTACAGAAATGATTTATTTAATTAACATTTAAGTTTCAAAATAACTACAATCATTCCACTGAAGGAATTTAGTAGCTGAAAGCTGTGATTGTACCTTCATAGAACCATTGACACAAACATTTATAGCATAGTTTTGGCTTATCCTTTTGTGTGAGACATTGGATGTACTCAAGAATTAATTAAACATTATGGCTTGTTTACACAGAGGTAAGTGTAAGGTCTTCTCCTGGATGGCGAGCAGACTCCACCCTCTTCGCAGCAAAGTCTTCACCCAGTACCTGCGTTACCTAGGCAACTGGGACACCTGGAAGAGGTCACATCTGCATCTGCTGAGGTCACATCTGAATTTGATGTGGCCACACCTTTCTCTGCTCATTCCCTAGATAAGGCCTAGCCCAGGCCCAGACTTTCTTTCTCTGCTCTCTCGGCTCTTTTCTAGCTCTTTTCTAGCTCTTTTCTCTCTCTTTCCTCTCTCTTTCCCAGCTCTCTCTCTTTCCCAGGCGTTTCCCAGCCATGTGGAGTGCCAACCTTGCCTGGTCCCAGCAGGTCTACTGAATAAACCTACCCCTTACCTGAATACCACGTGCGTGGTGCAGTTCTCATTCTGAACCTCTTTTTAAAAAACTAACAGTAGGAACCTGACAGGCATCTTCCCTTTTTGTTGGTTTATTAAAGACTAAGGCAATATCTTCACTAATTTAATACTAACAAAAATGCAGAAGGTATGATTATTAATTTTTTTGTCAGTCAATTGGGTGTGAACTCTGACTCTAGGTGATGTTCCACAGCTCTTCAGCTCAAGGCAAGCACTCTACCACTGGAGCCACAGAACCACTTCTGGTTTTCTGGTGGTTAATTGAAGATAAAAGTCTCATGGACTTTCTGGGCTGGCTTTGAAACGTGATCCTCAGATCTCAGCCTCTTGAGTAACTAGGATTACAGGTGTGAGCCACTGGTGCCAGGGTTATTTCACTATTAATTTTAGGAGAACAAAATTGATGTCTAAATAATTACAAGTAGTTTACTGATTACAAAGCTTGTGAGTGTTGGGATTATGATTCTCACTCTTACATGGATAGAAAAATGTTGAATATTTTGTGTAATAAGTGAGAAAATTGTCATTTATGTATATGTGAAGCTAAGAGCAAAAGGAAGTCACAGAATCATGTGGTAATTGTTCAAATTTCTATACACCTTTTAAAATATTTATGACTACAATAATTTTTGCTTATTATTTATATCTTAAAGTTGTAAAAATGTTACTATAATTTCAAAATGTAAATTTCTACTACAATGTAGTAAATGCTACTACAATTCCAATATGTCTGTTAGCTCTACTGTTTTATATTTCTCTTTTACTTATTTTATTTTGTTTACTTATTTATTGGTGCTGAGTATTAAACCCAGGACCTTGAAAATCCAAAGCAACAAATGTCTTTGTATTTATTTTTCTAAAATTGTTCTGATGAGTATTTATTAAAATAGCATCTATCCCATTTCATCTTCTTTCTCTTTGGGATCTCTCTAGAAGTTCTGTCTTGTCAGAAGCATAATCTTTACATATTTCCTTGCTCATGCCTACTGGCTTTCCATAATACCTAAATTTTTGTATGGTGCTGAGCAGAGACATGAGAAGTAGTGAGCCTCTTTAGTGTGGGTGGGAAGGCTCTGGTGCTGGAAGCGCCAGAATAGTCAAGTTTGATATTGCAGAAAACAAGCTCAGTCCAGTTTATTTATTAACTCATTGTCCTCACTTGTCATTCAAGGAAAGCAAAAACTAGCTGAGTCAGTTCTCTCTAAACATGATTGAGATCATGATAGAATCAGTCAAGTTTGAAATTGAACGTTTCCAAGTATTTTACTCACTTCCAGGCCCAGTCTGTTTTTTCCCCTCTCATTCATGCTCTTTGAAAATGGGACATTTGCGTTTCATACACCCTGATGGAAGCTAGCCTGTAAAGATTGTAAATAACTATGTAATAATTATGAGTAGACAGGGAATTCATGGACTGGCACATTTTGGCAGTTGGAGGCCATGACAAAGAAAGCATAGGTAGTTAAAAATAACAATAATAACCATAGCCAATCCAACACATCTTGAAATGAGAAATCATTAGTACAAATTTAATTAATACAAATAATATAAAATTAATACAAAAGTACAATTAACACAAATGAGTTGTGGGATAGGAGACACTTCTGAACAAAGAGCTATGATGTTTAAACCCTAAAAACTCAGTAAGTGTACATATGATTAAGGCTCAGTCCTGCACTGAATTTCTTTAATCTCTTCTTCAAGCAAGTGAGAGTGGCATTTCAAGCCTGAAAAGATCTAATTAAGATTCTCAGGCCTATGCAGTTAGGGATGATGGAGCAATGATGATAACTCTTACTTTCAAATTCAAAGGCCCAGATATGTAACTGTTCTACTTTCTGCCTGAAGATCTGAGTATTTTCCTTTAATTTTTCCTGCCAAAATTGATTAACTGATTTTAAATGATATGATTAGACTGGACCAAGTCTTGCTTGAAATATGGGGATTATGCAAATGACAAACCGACAAACCATATGATGAAAAGAGGGACCACAGGTGGTCCAGAAAGATGTTAGTTAATTATTATCTAATGAATAGAGAAACTTTCATATTCAGATGAAATTCAAATCTCAATATTTACCATTGTACATTACACAATATGAAAACATAAGGAGCAGAAAGTAAAGACTTAAATGTTTTAACTGAGTATATATGTTAAATAGGTAATTCCTGACCCATCTGTAGATAAGCAGAAAGGGAATGTGTTATCCTCTGAGGAGATGGGGCTGGAATAAGGAAAATAAAATACCCCTCATCTCTTGAAGTAGTGGGAGGTAAAATAATGCAATATGTTATCCTTCAAAAGCCGTTTTCAAGATGTTTTTATTGGAGCTTTGGAATTTCAAGACATTTCTGGACATTGACTCTCCACCTCAAACACATCTCCACCTATATCATAAGTTCTAAACACAATTCTTTGAAGCAAAATAAAGACATAAAGGCAGATTTTGTTTATAGAACAGCCCCAGGAAGCATGTCCTACAGGTACAAAAAAGGAAAAACAATAACATGCTGGTGTTAGGAGTTTATTGACACATGTGGAACTAACTAAAATCCAATTAACAAAACCTCTTCTACAAATAAATTCCTTGCCTATGTATGTATGGAACAGACAGATGGTGCTCTTAAGAAATCTATCGTCAGATCAATCAGAATAAATGATAGCTCAGGAATCATAAATCCTATATTAATACACATGTTTTGAGTTAAGAGCTTATAACTTAGAAAATTTTCAAAAATTGATATTCAGTTTATAATGTTTTGAAAAAATGCTCAAAACTGTGTTTTGCATCAATTGTAATAAATCAAATAAATGTCATTGTACCATTCTTTTAAAACAATTTGAAGTTATATTTTGTTAGAAGGAAACTTTTAAAATGTTGTCCTTATGTTTGCTCATGCCTAAGATCACAAGATTAAAAGTTGTTGTTGGTTATTAAAAAAAGAAATGCCAGTACACAACATGGAGTATAATAAAACCTCAATAATTATTTATTGAAGGAATAAATTTAATTTTAAATGCTACCAACAGAGAAAAGGTCCTGCTTTGAAATTCACTGAGAACCATGCCATACATGAGTTCATGAACACTAATTCTTATACTGTGAACTTTCAGCTATGGCTCTATAGTAGTTTCTAGATTTCGTGCAGCAAGTCTGGGGCTCTTGGGAGATTCTTGAAAAGAGACTTTTACCTATAATTATGCAGAATGAAGATTTAAATATTTAAAATAAACTATGATTATCTTTTTATTTGGGGGGGGTCCAGTCATGGGGCCTGAACTCTGGGCCTGGGCGCTGTCCCTCAGCTCTTCAGCTCAAGTCCAGTGCTCCACCGCTTGAGCCACAGTACCACTTCCAGCTTTTTTCCTTTTGCTTATGTGGTGCTGAGGAATCAAACCCAGGGCCTCATGCATGCAAGGCAAATGCTTTACCACTGAGCCATCTTCCCAGCCCCTCCACGATTATCTTCTAACGTTTATTAATTTGTTATTTTAAATTTTAAAAACTTGCATAAATTTCTGAGGATTGAACAGTGACAGTTAGCACAAGACATTTGAGAAAACTTGAGACTCTTCTTAATGAAGCTCAGAGGGTATTTGGGAGGGAAACTAAAACACATTACTATCATCCAGGGTAAAGATACGGTGACACAAAGGTCTGTTTCACTTTATGTTGTAATTTATGGCTTTTTGAACCCCATATACTGATGTTCTGAATCCTACAGTAATAATTAGGCATTTTGGACTTTGTCCAATCAAACTAGATGAACTATTTAGAAACAATTTCAATCAGTACATACTTCATTATTATTAAACTGTTAGAGACATGTCTGTACATTCCTTAAGCCAGTGAGGGTGTGTGTGTGAGACTGAGTGTGAGAGGGAGGGAGGGGGGAATAGAGAGAGAAAGACAGAGAAAGAAAGGCAGACAAAAACAGAAACAGACAAACACAAAAGTATCAGGATACTAAACCTTGGAAAATTTGACTCTATTCAGATAACCATGTGGGAACACGAATAAACTATTAAATTGTCAGAGGGTCTGCTGATAATTTTGGTAGGAATAGAGATGTTTTCCCCTTGACCATATCAGAGTTAGTTCTGCTAATACTCGGCTGAAAATAGATGAGAAATATAAGCACATAGTATGAAGAAAATCTTGGAAGAATTTTGTCTCAAAAAATACAATCCTATTTTCCTTTTCATAGAAAATAAAATTAATGTGTTATGGACCCCATAAGATTATGGAAAGAATACTGTGGAAAACATGTTAAGAGACCTGCAATTGACAATTTATTGGGGAAAAGTGCTTCCAACAGGAAGCTCATTGGATGCTACCCCCTGGCAAAATTAGCTGATTTTCTTATTTTTGCATTTAGAGATCTGTTTTTTTTTAAGTATTGCACAGTAATTTATAAACAATAGTATCCTTTTAAAGCATGTGATATATATATATATCTATATCATTAAGTAGATATTACATACATATGGTATTTTAAGGTAAAAATCTAAAGTGAAATGGATAAATGTACACCTCTGGGTTTAGGTAGACTGTTTGAAAGTAGGCTATGTTAACATCACCTCTGAAAATTCACTCTTACCCTTCCCAACAAATTTCCCAGTCACCGTACACAATGACTGTTCTGATTCATTTCCAGGGATTAGTAACTTTGTTATAGGATATCATAAAACAGAATTATAGATTATGACTTTTGTTTTTATAGAATACATGGTTCATTCATGTCTTCAAGAGTCATTCATGTTGCTGCATATTTTCATAAACACTATTTTTTATTTTTTGGTTTTAGTTGCTAAGTATTCTAACTTCTGATTATACCAAAGCTAGTTGGATATATAGGCTAGCCTATACATTCATATGTGTGTGTGTGTGTGTGTGTGTGTATACATATATATATATATATATATATATATTACAGTCAAATTGCCAAAAACATTCCTAAAAGATATTTTAATAGAGATAGTGTTTCTCTCTAGAACAGAGAATGGATCATTGTCAATTATAAGACAGCTAGGTTGCCTAAACACAGATTTTTTTTTTCCAGAATGACCCATTCTGGAAAATTTCCAGTGGTTAGTAACTTTGTCTGTTACAGGATATCATAAAACAGAATTATAGATTATGACTTTTGTTTTTATAGAATACATGGTTCATTCATGGCTTCAAGAACATCACCTTATAAAGACCAGTGCAAAACTATTGAGAGTTTAGCTATGACTATTTCTGTCATGGGGGAAAAGTGTTCTATGACCTAGAATGTCAAATTTTCTACCAGGCGTGTTAGTACAGCAGATAAATTGCTTATTTCATATGTGATAAAATTCAGATCTTCCAAAGACTTTGACAAACCATAGGCTTTTACATTCCACCAATGGCATCAAAGTTCCCTATTCTACAAGCTAGAAGATACTGTGGTCTCTGTGCATTCATTCTTACACAGTAAGAAAGTTGAACGTATTGGTGTCCTTTTCTGGTCCTTTCAAAATCCTTTAAAGATTCTGTCAAATAGTTTTGCCTATCTTTCATTCCTTACTTTAATTTTCTAATGAGAAATAAGAATAAAGTACAGATGTAAATCCTACATATAAGTACTTTTTACTGATATTCATTTTGGCATTATTTTTATTACAACTGTGGGTTGCTTATTTAGTTTGCTTAGTCATATGTCAAGAGAAGGTATTTGTCTTTTGATAGGCTCTGTTTTATGCCACATTTACTACTCTTTGTGAAATACATTTAAAAATTAAAATTTTCACTTTTCAATGTTTATATTACATTTTTGTTTGAAATTTTACTTCAATAAAATTGAACATTTACACTTATTTCCAGCACCATACACTTCCCTCAGATTGCTATTTTAAGTTCATACTTCACTCTTTTTTTTAAAATAAGATTTTATTCTGAAAATACCTTACAGAGGGGTTACAGTTATATGAGCAAGGTAATGAGTACATTTCTTATCAAGCAGAGAAATGGGTCCACTTGAATCCCTATTTAAACAATTTGTTTTTCCCTTTCCCTCCCCAAATTATACCAACATCAAATACAGTGAAAACAGGGTTGTACTGTGGGGGAGGGACATACAAAGCAACAAAGAATTCATCTTATAAATACGTTAGAAACAATCGCAAGAGAGAAAAACCACTTGTGTCCTTCACTCTTTACCTCTCCCTAATCTCCTGCAATCGCTGAGCTGTTTTCCACTTTTATAACTCTGCCATTTCAGTCCTTATCTTGGGGTTCATTTCACCTAGCATCAACTTATCTGACCGTTTCTGCTTGTCTCAGACATATACTAGCTATTGCAAATAAGGGAAACCATGGGACCTATGTTTCTTTGGGCCTGGCTTACTTCACTTAATATAATTTTTTCCAAGTCTTTCCATTTCCTAACAAATGGGGCAATGTCATTCTTTCTGATGGAGGCATAGAATCCCATTGTGTATAGATACCACATTTTCTTCATCCATTCATCTACTGAGGGGCATCTGGGTTGGTTCCATATCTTAGCTATGGTAAATAATAATACAATAAGCATAGTTGTGCTGATAGCTTTAGTATGGTCTTGTTTGTGATCATTCGGTAAATGCCCAAAAGTGGGATTGCTGGGTCATAAAGAAGCTCTATGTGGAGTCTTTTGAGGATCCTCAAGTTTACACTCCCACCAACAATGCAGTAGGGTTCCCTTCTGTCCAAATCCCCTCCAGTATCTGTTGTTATTAGATTTCTTGATTATAGTCATTCTAACTATGGTGAGGTGGTATCTCAGTGTTGTTTTGATTTGCATTTCTTTTATGGCTAGTGAGATTGAGCATTTCTTCAGCATTATAGAAACCAAATCAAGTAGTATGCTCACTTTCAGGATTGGCTTTTTCAAGTCAGTGGATTATTGTGGATATCACTAACTTTTCCTTTTTAAATATTGAATAGTATTCCATAGTATGGTTGCATCACATTTCTTAACATATCATTTGCTTATTGATGAGCACTCATGTCCTGTTTGGATTGGTACAAAGGAAATTATATGAACATATGTAAATTTTTGTGTGAATGCAGTGTTTATTTGCCTGGAATAAATGCCTGAGATTGTTGCCTCAGATTTTGAGTCACAAGGTGATTTAAGAAACAAAGTGCATTTCTAGAATTGCTTTGTCATTTTATATCCTCACTAACCATGGAGGAGAATTGAATTTCTTTGCATCATCACCAGTAGTTGTGTTGTCACTATTTTTTATTTTAGCCATTTTGATAATTTACAAGTACAGTTTCAAAAAGGTAATCTCATATTTCATGCCAATCATGCTCATGCCTATAATCCTAGCTACTTAGGAAGCTAAGATCTGAGGATCTTGATTCAAAGCCAGCCCCAGCAGGAAAGTCCATGAGACTCTCATCTCCAATTAATCACCAGAAAACCAGAAGTGGCACTGTGGCTCTGGTGGTAGAGAGCTCACCTTGAGCTGAAGAGCTCAGAAACAGTGCCCAGTCCAGCGTTCAAGCCCCAAGACCAACAAAAATAAATAAATAATAAAAAATCAACCAGTCATTAGTGAAGGTTAGTTTTCTCTTAACATTTGTTAAGGCAACTGTCCAGTAGGTCATTTAAAATAGCAAATAATGGTTTAAAAGTGACCATTATAAAATACTTTAATAGTTTATTGAACAACTTCATTTGTATCACAGATACAAGATGTAGAAAGGACTGAATTAATGTAACATAGTTTATATATGAAAAAAATCTATTTTTACTCAACAGTATTGTTTCTTTCTTAAAATTTTGGTTCATTATCTTTAAGTAATGTGCAAAGGATTTTCAATTCAACATGTTAATTTAGGTGTATAATGCATTAGACATTTTTTAAAGGAACACAAAACCGGAAAATATATTGACCATACCATTTCCAGTTGAAATACTTTCATATAGTAGTTCTTCTAGTAACTTTGCTTTAATGACACAAGTTAGAAATTCATTATGCACATATTTTCATGGCTCATTTTTCCATCCTAGGGCTTGAATTGTGGGCCTGGGCGCTGTCCCTAAGCCTATTTGTGCTCAAGGTTAGCACTCTGCCACTTGAATCAGAGCACCACTCCCGGCTTTTTCTGTGATTAATTGGGAGATAAGAATTCGCAGACTTTCCTACCCAGGCTGGCTTTGAACCATGGTCCTCAGATCTCAGCCTCCTGAGAAACTAGAATTACAGGCATGAGTCACCGGTGCCTGGCTGAAACAATTTTGTTATAGGAACTGGAAAAATCACATAGTATATTCTGAGGAAGCATGTTTAAAGAAATACCTAAAATTAAACATCCCTTTTTAAAGTAAAAAACAACTTACATGAACCCTAAAATAAGAAAAATAAGCAACAGAATACAATGTACTTTAGGAAATCACATTCTTAAATGAGATTCACATATTCATCGTCAAACATGATTTTTTGTTTCAGTTCCACCACTTTTTTCTCTATATGTTCCAAGTTTCAAAGAAGAGCATGCATTAAAAACATAGGTCATTCATTAGTAAGTATAAAATTTGCTAGTTTAGGAAGTGGCATCTTTATGTTAAGAAATCTTTGAAGGGTTGATATTCTGCATTACATGGATTAGTAATCTCTATTAATTGATTTGACAGTTATATGATAATTACCATAACGACTAGGCAGAGTCAGTGAGCCATTTTATTACCAGCTCATTTTACAATTTCTCAAACTAATAACATACCTGTAAAGATGCTTGCACATTCTTTTAATCTGGAAGATTGATCTGAGCTGTGGTTTCACATATGCTGAGTCCAGAAACAGTGTTTTGTGTTTATATGAAGAATAATAATTTTTGTACAAACTGATAGACTAAAATCTATGTATTGTCTGTTCTCTCAAGTTTTAAGATAGAGCGTTTTTTAAAATCAGGGCTTCTGTAAGACATTCATCTCACTGAAAGTCAAAATGATTATTTGCCCATGTCGCATATTACTTTTTGAAAAATAAGCCCAATCTTCTGTGATACTTAGAATTATAGAGGGAGCATTCGGTAGTACAAATTTCCCCATTGGTCCTTAAATTCAGAACCTCTGAGATGCTAAAAAATAACAGCATGTGCAGCAATACAAGAATTTATGGCATTTTTCAATCATAAAAAATTAAAGAGCCCTTAAAAATCCATGTTTAGATGGTATCATCTTATTAAAAATATTCTAGTCAATAAAAGTGATTTAAGAATTTGGAAAGTAGACCGATACATATACTACTTGTCAATAACTTTTCTCTACTTAAAAATAAAAAAGTGTTTCTCCTCAAAGTCAGATAGTAAATTACAGCTGAATTCTACAAATCACAATATTTTATTTCTCACTCACATCTTCAGTACTAAGGTTCTCCAATTAAAACTCATCTGACAATATGAGTGATAAATGAGGCACAACACACTTCTGATGGTTCTTCACTGAGACATTGACTTTGTAGAGTATCAGGGGCAAGCAATAATTTTTTTTCCTAGCAAATAACTTCAATAGAGGAAAGTGTCTCTCGCATTGAAGATATGTGGTAATATTCTCAGGCCCATACACATTAAAAAAGAGAAAAATGAAAACCCACTAAGAGTGAGAGATAAAAATTGCCTTCTGGCTGTATCTAGAGAGGTGGTTTGCTTGCTAATAGCCTGGAGCAGTGTATCATGGAGAAGGCAGAAGGGAATGGAGTAGTAGCTTGTGGTGTTAGGTAACTAGAAAGACCAGTTTCTATAAATTTTTGATATATCTATAACTTGCCTCCCTTCTTATGCTTCAGGTTCTTATTACTTATATCTTAGTTATAAAAAAGGATTCCACATGTGCATTTATTGTACTCTGATCAGATTAACCTCCTCTATTGTTCTCTTTTCCCTATCTACTACTCCTCACTAGTTTTCAACAATTTTCAGTGAGTTTCCTTATTGCTATTTTTATAATTAGACACATTTCAATATTATCCACCCCCATTGCTCTTACTCCCTCATCCTATAGTCTTATAAGTAGTCATTTTACATATAGATGCGTATGTAAGTATATATTTACTTAGTATCTACATATACATGAATATGAGTGTACTTTAGATAAGAGAAAATGTGTCCTCCTTCCCTCAGAATTTAGCTTATTTCATGTCTGATGAAATTTTCTAGTTCCATTCACTTCCTGAAAATAACATAATTTAATTCCTCTTTATATAGCTAAATAAACAGAACTAAAATTTGATCTGGCAATGCCACTTTTTGGCATATATTCAAAGGAACACAAGTCAGGACACAATAGAATCTCTTGCCCACCCATGGTCAATGCTACACTCTCATAACTAAACTATGAGAAAAGCCCAAAAGCCAGATTATTGTTTAAAAAAGCATTATATATACACACAGTCGAGAATAAATATAGGTTTAATTTGTTTTTCAGATTTCAACACAGTAGAGCAGATACAGACTACATATTAAGTGCCAATTATGGCTCTGTTTGGACTTTCTATCACATAAGATACATAAATACCAAAAGCAGTTTTGATCAATGTGTTGTCATACATAATTAACATTTTATTGACATTTTAAAGGTGATATTCAAATATTTTTGCTAGCCTAAGCTTTCTTCATACATTGGATATTTATTTAGAGTTAACTCTTAAAATACTCTGTTAAAATATCAACTGTTTTGTGTTTTGCTTAAAACCATGCGTTTTTGTGCATAATAGATTTTTAACTTAGTCACCTAAATACAAATTTGTATTTATGAGAAAGAAAGTCAAAAGTTGAACAGAAATCTTACTGGTCTAGGACGGAGTTGCTTGAAAGACTGGGTTCTGTTCTATGCTAAGGAAAAATTGTTTCCCCTCTTGATTTTTTCCAGTTTTGGTAGTTTGTCTCCATTTCTTTGCTCATCTTTCGTCCACCTTCAAAGCCAAAAACAATGGGTTTAAGTCCTCACGTAACATCTGACTCTGATGCTCTTCTGACCCCTTCTCAACATTCACAGTGTGCCCACCTAGACAATTCATGACAATCCAGGATAACCTGTCTGACTCAGAGTTAGTAGAGTAGAAGCATGATGTGCATCTGTAAGTTTAATTTCCTTTTATCTTTTAAGGTAACATATTCACAGGTTCTGGAGTTTAGAATGTAGATTTCTTTGGGAAATCATTCTTGTTAATAAATCCTTTATCTGCCTGCTAACTAGCTAGCAAAAATAGAAACACACTGATCTAAATAAAATAAAAGTTTATTTTTCTATCTCATAAATGTCCTAATGGAATAACTATATGTTCATATTCTTAATGTTAGAAATAAAACTAATAGTAGCAACGATTCTTTTCTACTTAGATCTTACTGAAAGATGACTTTGTTCCTATCTAATGCCATCAAAATTTTGAAAGTTAGTATATTATGTGTATATTATATCATTATAATCAGTCATTTTTATTAAATTAGTGCAAAACAAAAAAACAACAAAGAAAAAATCCTAAAGGGAGCCAGAAAAACAAAGCAGAGATTGCTTTTCAAACACCTGCATTACATTACATAGATTTATATTTGTACGTTTTAAAAAGTTACACACTTTTTGGCTGTTTAGAAGTTGTTGTTTTTTTAAATTGTGACAATTCTGTACAGAGGGGTTACAATTACATGAGCAAGGTATGAGTACATTTCTTATCAAGCATTGTTGCCTACTCCTTTGTTTCCCATTCCCATCCCTTCCCATCTCCACCTGCCCTCCCCCCCGCCCCCCCTTGGCCAAAGTTGTAAAGTTCGTTTTCGACATAACGACTTGTACATCTCATTGTTGCAATGGGCCCACCTATATCCCTATTTAAACAATTTGTTTTTCCCTTCCCTTCCCTTCCACAAAGTATACAAATAATGCTCCAAAAGCATTTTAACAGACATAAATAATAAACTAATTTTTGAAGCTAAATTTAATTTAAAAATACTGTAATTTTTAAAGTCTAGAGTCATAAGCTATATTGTTTTAGTAGACACATCTACCTGCTTTTCCTCAACTTATATCAGGCACAGGATGTGTTAATAGTATAACAGCCAAATGGAAACTATAACACTGTTTTTTTTTTAATTTTCTCAATGCTCAGAACTATATCCTGGGTCTCATAATTGCTAGGCAAGCACTACACTACAGAACTCTACCATAGTTCTTTTATTTTAAATAATAGCATTTTATACAGAATAAGTTTTTAGAGTGTGAGGAATGTGGTGCACTGAACTATTCATACCATGATTCAATGTAAAGTACAAATCTGGACACAGTAGTGATCAGGGAACTTTAAGTCCAAACACTTCCTGAAAAATCACAAATAGAATAAAAAATCTCAACACTATCTCAGTTCTGAAACCCAACTGCATGCCTCCTGGAGATAACTCTAAGGGAATGAGATATCTGCCTTAAACTTTCAAAAGAGAATCAACCAAAGGGCATTTAAGTATTATCAAGGGACAGTTCTCAGACCCAAAAGGAATCTTTCTAATAACTAGAATTCTTTGGAAGTAGGATTCACTACAACTGTAGGAAGTGAATAGTCTATCATAAAAACTATACCTGCAGAAGCTAAGAATTAGGTTCAAGGAACATTTTATAGATTTAAATTATAATCCTTTGCTGTCCTCTGAACCTCCAGTCCCTTCTGTGTGTCTGCGAAGCAAAGCAGGAATGACACTCTCATGCAATTTCATGACATCCTTCTGTGATTTTTGGTAGACTCAATTCTGGACATTTGTGGTTCTCTTAATTGACATACTAGCAATAAAAATTTTGCACATATTAATTTATTTATTAAAACATACCGTTTGTTTTGACTATTACTGGCGGGCCTTAGGATGTATACTAACATGCAATTGTATTAAGATGATAGTAAGCAAATTTATCCTCTCAGTTCTCTGTAGGATTCCTTTTTTCTTGGAAAGAAAATAGTAAAATGGACACTTTGGACATCTCATAGAAACCTTCACATTAATAGAAAGAGAGATCTTTGCAAATAGGAACTGAGTGTATTTGTTTGAATAGGTACAGCTATATAAAAATAAGATGTATTAGGTCAAAGGTCACATTAAGTTTATAAAAAGCAAGCTGAAAAATATACCAAACATACCACTTCCAACACCACTACTATCAAACAACAAGCAAGCATCACTCCTTGAGGTGATGAAAAAAACATAAAGCAGATAGACTTAAGAGGTTAAGATACCAGGAAGCAAATACACCATGATGAATCCTAAATTGGCTCACATTTTTCGCATTCGGGCATATTTAACCAAGCAATAAATTGCAGCTCAGTGCTTTTTGTAGTCTCATAAAAGACTGAGTGAAGCAATACTCACAAGAGACCATGTTGGAACAACCTAGGGGAAGGAACTGGGAGTAGGAAAAGTGTGAGAAAAATGAAGGAGGGAGTAACAAGTTCTACATATGTAACTGTAACCTCTCTGTACATCAATTTGATAATTAAATTAAATTTTAAAAAGATTGAATGCACAAAAGTTGGAATTTGGGATTACCAAGGCTTTCATAAAATTAAAAAACAAGATCCAAGAGAATGTAGTTTGTACAAAATTGAGTCTGATAGTCTGTGTGATTTGTTTCCTGGAGGCATTTAACTAATCCCTAAAGTCTATACAAAAATATGAAGAAAATTAAATTGTGAATGCATAAAGTTTACTTCAGGACTACCACAGTCTCACATAGAAGATCTGATTAAAAACTGTAGTTCAGTGTTTTTAAATGAAAATAAGTCCTGGTAATGAAATCTAGACATTCAGTTGATATGTTAAAGGATCACATTCAATGAGTAATGACAAACCAGAGATGCCTTTTAGTCAATTTCTGACTGCAATAAGGTGATTTTTGCATTAATTTAATTGTTTTCTGAAAGAAATTCAGAATCCCAGTAAAGAAAATTGACATAATCCAATAGTTATATATCTTTTACACAGTGTTTTATGTACAATTTTTAAAAATAAAGATTATGGTTACAGCAAACACATTGTTTTAATTTTCAACCTAAATAAAAACCATAATTTTAAAAACAAAAACACCAAAAAACACAAGCCAGAAAATAGAAACACATACACTGAGATCCTGAGCATGATAATGGGTTTAATCTGTTGTCATAGTGTTAATAAGGGAGGGAGGGACTGGGAGAGAATAAAAGTACAGAAGACACTGTATTAAAGGAAAGGTACTCATTGCCTGACTCATGCAATTGTAATCCCTCTATAATAACAATCAAATAAATAAGTAATATGAAAAACCAATAACAGTACAGTAAGAACGTATTTAAAAATAGGTAGGAACATACCTACAAAATGGAATCTTTAATAAATACCTAAACAGGTATAGTAGAATTAAAAAATATCATAAGTGATATTCAAATAAAAATGGACTGTATAATCGCATTCTCAGTACTTTAATAATTAAAATAAACAGGTGTGCAAAAGAGAGTTAAAATGTAAAAAAAATACAAAAATGGGTATTACAGACAAATAAGATGTAATGACTTTTATTTATTCACCATTTACAATTAATATTCAGGAAAATTAAAGTAATATTTAAAATACAGTGATCAAAACCAGTTCCAACTGATGAAGAACATAAGCCAAAGATTAATGCGATGCAATGGTGTACCTTTGAAATAATTTTTAAAATAATTTTTATTGAGATTAAGTGATTACATAAATTTCACAAATTTCACAGTATTATGAGACAGTGATAATTAATGTCACAAACACGTTTTAACCTTCACAAGGCAAATTGTCATTATCATGGTCTATAAAGTTTGTGAATTCTATGAGCAAATACAACTATTTCTTCCACATCAGGTGATAAGTACACTTCTTTCCTTTTGCTTAATGTAAGCTGTTCCGTCTTTCCCTCTCATTCCCTCCCTCCCATTGCTGCCCTTGAGTTTCTTAGTTCATTTTCATCAATGTCCAGTGCAGCTGATTGGCCCCTCTGTTCTATATTTTCCCATTTCCCTCTGATCCAGTGTCCTCCTCCTAGCTTCCCTCAGGTGTGCGCGCATTACACACACACACACACACACACACACACACACACACACACACACACACACACACACACACACACACATATGTGGTCAAGAACATGGAGTCACTTAGAAATGATACGACAAATTGAGTGGAGGTCCTTTGTTTCTCGAGTCTTGTTTATTTTGTCTTATCTCCTTACATTTTGGATTTAACATCCACATATCAGGAGACCATGAGCTGTTTGTCTCTCTGCTCTTGGCTTACCTCACTCAGAATGACTTAAAATAACTTTTAATCATACCATTAAGAAAACTTATAAAAGAAAGGGAAATGAAAAAAGATAAAGGAATAATAATAATGGAATGAAAGGAACACTACCAGAATAAGCAACAAAATTGACAAGTGGTTTTTAAAACAAAGGGACTATGGCCAGAAGAAAGTAAAAGGATATTTTTTATCATCTGTAAAATATATTAAGCCTGGAATTAAGTCTGGAAGATGCTGCTAAAGCAGTTTGGGGGTAAATGTTAAACATTAAAAGTTAGAAAATATGACAAACACCTGGGCACACTTATGTACCCCTTAAATCCCAGAACTTTGGAAGTAGAGGCAGATTGATTGTAAATTTGAGGCATTGTAAGAACCTATATAAAAATAGATAGATAAGTAAATATATTAAAAATGTAAAAATTATAAATCATTTAATGATTTATGTACAAAAGCTTTATCACAGATGTTAAAATAAAAAAGGTATAATTAGAAAATTAAAGAAAATAGTCAGGCACTATTGTTTCACACTTATAACTCAATAAAATCAGGGGGAAGCTGAGATGTGGAGCATCAAGATTCAAAGCCAGCCTAGGCATAAACATCTTCAAGAATCTGTTTCAAGGAGACATGGCTGTAGTTGTGGAAGAGATCTGAGTATTCAAGCTTCATGAGTGTGAGACCTTGAAGTTCAAACCTTGGTATTAGACATTAAAAACATCAAATTAAAATACTGATTGCTTTGCAGATAAATTGGCTATCAAGTTCAATGACGTAATAAAAAGAAAAATGAGTACAATTATTCAAGATGAAAGTAGAGATTGTAAAAATCTTCAAACATTAAACTGATGATATGAGGAATTTTGAGGACAACGTTTACTACAACTGTGTTGTACAAACTCTTTTATAAATAAGTTACCAATCTTAGAACATATGTATAGGAGAATCTAAACATTTTAAATATACATCAAAATATATTAAAGATTAATTAAAATCCCCAAATTAATACAGGTCCAGGAGGATACACTGGAATATTTTTCCAAATATTTAACACAGATTTCACAAAATTTTATTTAAACCTCTTAAATAAACAGATTAATTGTTTTTGTTTAAACCTTCTAAAATAGAATGGTAATGAGTCCTTTCCAATTTACTGCTTAGAATTAGTGTCTTATACCAAAAGCTGGAAAGGAAAAATATCTGCCAGCTCTCTCAAGAACAACGTTAACAAATTCAGAAATACCTCAGAAAGAGTATGTATCATGTCCAAATTTTTCTTATTCTCAGAATGTCAGGTTGAGGATTGGTAGAAAGTGTTAAGGCATATTATATATGTGTCAGATAGAAGAAGTGTTCCTAAAACTATTTGTGCCCTAATCTGTAGAACGTAGAATATGTTATATTACATAGAAAAGAAAGTTAAAATTTCATATGAAATTCCAATTGCTAATCAGCTGTTCTGAAATTAGGGAAATTCTCATCTAGGTGTAATCAAGAGAGTCCTTTAAAGTGGAAGAAGTTGGTAAAAGAAGGTAATTAAAAAAGGAGAAATGATTACAGAGGAGTCAAAACAAGCTAAGTCACTGTCGTTGAAGTGGAAAGATGGTGGCTGTGTGCCAAGGAACAATTGGAAGTTTTTGGAAGCCAGGAAGGTAAGACAGTAGATTCAGTCCCAGAGCCTTTCAAGAGGAGTGTAGGCATGTAGGCATCATAATTTTAGTCCAATGGAACTGGAATGGAAATTCCCAATAACTAAATTTTATTTTCCATCACTAAGGTGGTTTTAAATTGTTATGTCAGTGAGAGAAAACTCAAGTAATACTTCATCAACATGATTCCAGATAGAAATTATGTTTTACCAATAAATATCCAAAATTGCTATATTTCAAGCTTTATGAATGAATAGCTAGTAAAAAATAATATTACAATAGGAATTTTGTTAACATGATATATGGTATTCCGTCTACAACACACAAATTTATGGTACTCATACGTTCCTCTAAAGCAGGTATAATAGTGCATGATTACAATGGCAGCTATACAGGAGGTGGAGGTAGGAGGACACTAATCTGCTAGTGGATGAGGGAAAAGCACCTAACGGAATGCTGAACTAAATGCAAAAGGACTGGGGCAAAATTCAAGTGTTAAAGCACTTGCCTAGTATGCACAAGGCCCTGAATTCAGTCCCCAATAAAATAATAGTAATAATTGCTATATTATGTTATGTTGTGTCCTGCCATATGACATATCATATTGTAAAATCAAGATGCTTACAAGTATCATTTCTGTTTGCATTGTGGAAGAGGTCTTGCTACATCAAGGTAATAAAAATAAAATATACATTTTGTGAAGAAAAAATGTGAATGTTATTTCCAAGATGGCTTTTTAAGACTATACTATCAATCTTCCTTAAAAGTTAAAAGTAGAATTTATAGCACAATCATGTAGTTGGTCAAACCTTTATTGATTTGTTACCTCTCTATAATGTGTATAAACAGAAACATAATGCAAATATAAACTTTCTAAAACTTTCAATATAAGCTTTCTAAAAAGGCATGTCTTTATTCTTTTCAATGGTTAAATGAACACTTTTAAGAACTAAAGGTTTCTTTGATACTGCTCTGATGGCTTGCAGAGAGAGTAATGGACTGTAAGTTCTTTAAAGCAAAAACACATGGACCTGCTATGTAAATCTTTATTCTCATTAGAAGGCTACATTGCACTGGAATACTGAACTCATCTAGCATGTTCAAAGAAACAGCGTGGGCCATACACACTAAGGGACTTTCATTAATTTTGAAGTGTATCCAGCAGTTGGGAGACAAGGTAGGTTGAGCCCAGCATTGCAGAAAGATTTAGAGCCTGTTGAGTTACAAATTGCAATGATTTTTATCTTGAAATGTTTTTAAAGTAGCTATTAAGTTTAAAACACAAATGTTCAGTCCCAGATATCTCCGGACTTCTCTTCATACTCAAGAATGATTAGCCAAGCATACCTAAGTGATAGAGCAAATACCATTTCAGTCTTTACTGCAGTGTAATACACAATAGGACAAAGCTCTGAAACATTTTGCACTTACCACAATGAGGAGCGTGCTGTCAAAAGTAGATTTCAATAGTTTAGCTAGTGTGGGCTAACTAATGAGAGCTAGCATGAGGTTCTCTTTCTTGATATATAAAGCAAACATAGGCATCAATTTCAGAGAGAGAAGTTACTATTCCTTAAGTAATTTGCTTCTTGTATGTCTGAAATATTGATGATATTTAGCCCAAGTTTTAACATAAAAGGGAAAGAGGAATGGATCTCTCAATATGTTCCCATGCTACTCAAAGGGATTTAAGTTTAGAAGGCATAAAAATGTCTGTTAATCGCTACATTAGTGAAAAAAATTCAGTAATATGCCCACATTACACTATTTTGGGTGCTTTTATTATAGGCCTCAAATTCTGAGGGAAGGAAAGAGTAGAAATTATTTTGCAAATCACTTGAAAGCATATATATTTCATTCCACTCCACATAAGAGAGCTCTTTTTGGTACTTGATGGAATTGTTTACAGCCTACCTGAACATTCTAAATTTGATTTTCAGCCTCCTCATTCAGTCTTATGATGTGATTTGCAATGCCTACTTATTTGAGCTATGAGGAAAATTATGTACGATTCCAGTTTATCTCTCTTTGATGATGACACCTTCATTCAACTCTCTGAAAGGAGAGTACAAAGCACTAATATTTCTTACACCACTCAGAGCCAATCTTTTGGCTAGCATCTGAATGGTATAAATGGTATAAAGCTAGGCAAGCATCTGAATGGTATAAATACAGCTACCATTAGAAGGCTTGCTAAAACAAACACATCTCTTAACTTTTGCCAAGGGTCAGCAATCTGGTTTTCTTAAACAATCAAATAGTAATTTCAGGCTTTGAAGGCCATTCAATTTCTGTCACAACTATGTAAATAACTATACTCTAGCAGTGTAAAAGCAGCCATAGTAATCACAACTTAATTAATGGGCATGACTTGTGCTCTAATAAAACTTTACTTACAAAGACAGGTGTCTGGTTATGTTCAATATAAGTGACTAATAATTGGTGAATTTGTCTGGTTAGCTAATACCTGGAATGCCATCATGACCTTCTCTATAGTGCTTTTGAAAAATTGGAAATAAACATCAGGTGAAATAAGGATTTTCTTCCAATATCTGTCAGTTCACCTACTGATTTAGTCACTTAGGTAGATTAACAAAATATTATTCAATACCCATTATGTTATGAGGTGTTGTACTTCATGTTAAGGACAGAATAATGAATGTATGTTACCAATCACACAGGTATTAATGGAATTCTCAATCAGGTAGGATGTGTAGATATAAAGTAATGAATTACAAATATAATAATGTTGATCAAGATAAGTAGAAATATTGTAAAGCAGATAAGGATATTTTTTGTGGAAAGAAAGGGTGAATTGGGTCAGAGGTATTGAGAAAACATCTTTAAGGAAGTGATGTTTATAGCCTGATATTCAAAATAAATTGGTGTTGGAAAGATGAGAGAATGATGTGGAATAATAGCAATTCTGTAGTTATTATTCGAGTTCTTGTCTATTTTCTAAGGTTGCAATTTTTACATTGCAAGTATGATCTGGTTTGAGAACAATTTACCAAAATGTTATTAAGATCTCATCTCAGCCAATAAATATTGTAGGCATTGGTGGTGCTATCAGCTTAAAATTCCAGCAATGGGGAAATATAGGTAAGAGTATCATGATCTAAAGACGGCCAGGGTTTAACACAAGACTGTCTTGAAAAGTCACCTAAAGGAAAATGAACTGGAAGATGTGACTAAAGTGGTATTATATTTTCCTAGCAAGTAAAATGTCCTGAGTTCTGAAAAAAAAATCTGAAGATTGCTCATTTCATTTGAGGCTATTGAAACTATTTCACTGGTATTTCTGATACTTTGGAACTGAAATGAGGATTTGGACCATGTCATGCTATGAATGAGATCTTCTAGAATTTTGGACAGAGTTTTATTTGACCTTTCTCTATACCTCAAACATAATTAGATATGGAGAATAAATAAAAAACACAATGGAAAACCTTTAGTCAGGAGAGAAGTTCATAGATGAATATTTAATGAAAAAAGAGAGGAGGGAGGGGAAGTAGAGAAAGGAAAATGATCTTAGCTTGAGTAAATATATACTAGAAATAACAGGAAAATATCTTTAGTTCATTTCTAAAGAGCTGTAAAAGTAAAATACCACCCAAAAGGCAGCTGATGAATTGTTTCATGAGTAAATATCAAATCTGTAAGAGGGAAGACTAATAGACTCTTTGAACTCAGTATAAACTCTATTTTATGAGACTTATTTATAGTAGTAGATAAAGATTTTGTCTCAAAACTCAAGTGTCCCCAATAAAAAACAACACTTATTTCTTTACATTACAATATTTAGGTCTCTGTGTATTGTGGTGATACATCATGGGTTATAAGACCTGAGTCAAGAGACTTTGTAGCACCCAGGCTTGTTTTCTGATCCTATCTGACATTTTCATTCAGGAGTAGTGCCTGTAACCTCAGAAAACTACTTGATGTAAAGGTCTATACACACATACTGTTGTGAGATAATCATTGATCTCATATCTTTATGTCTGGAAGAGCCAGAGGCCAGTATTTTTGAGACCTCAGAGTGAATATCTTGCTTCATGGAGTAGAGTCTCTTGGAGAGATTTCAACCTTTCAGGGCCAGTAATCTAGATCCTAAATATATCAGTACAGTATATTCCAAATGGGAAGTTTAGTTCACAGCAGTAGGAAAATTATTGGAAAAATTTCCAAAAATAACACAAATTTTGCTATTATAATAGAGAAATATATATATATATATATATATATATATATATATATATATAGAGAGAGAGAGAGAGAGAGAGAGAGAGAGAGAGAGAAGAACTATAGAGGTCAGTATACTGAGGTCATGATTTTAAATTAAATTATTCCTCTTTAATCACCATGCTAACAGCAATAAGCACAAAGATTCAGATGGAAGGTTGGCTTCTATGTATCAGAAGTAACTCTACAGCCACTAATGCAGAGATGCTTTTTCTCATACTGCAGCAAAATCAATGTGAACCTCCAACTTATGGGTTGTCATTACTTATTATCAGTTTCTGGAAATAGTAGGCTATTTTTTATTTATTTTTAATAGAGATCAGTCTTCCACAAAAATACCAATAGTAGTCACATATACATACAAGGGAAATTATGTCAGGCTCTGTCAGCTTTTGTAACAGTATTGTAGCAGTATTTGTAACAAAACATGATAGATAAAGAAAAGTACTTGATGAATGAATGAGACAATGAATAGGAGACTGACTATTCTAATAACTAATACATTTATAGAGAGCTAAAATAAATAACTACAGGAAGAGAACACAGTTGTCTAAATGCATTAATCCATATGGGATAGTAAAAAACATCATATTTACAAAAATATCACAATGGTCTGGTAAGTAAGTTAATTAAAATATTAGAAAGTTTGATATTTTTATAGTAAATTTCTGTAATTTACAGTAATTTTCTGAGACAATCCATTAGCCAGGATACTACATTGAGCATATCAGTAGCAGTGTTTGCTAGAATATGCATTTGGGGATCTGTCAAGAAGTGCGAAATTTTCACATTCACTTCCAATTTGTACTTTCAGGCTGGGGAAAGAAAGCAGAAGTCAGTAAAGGTAGCAGGAGACAAGCAAGGAGAATTTGGAGCTACAATAGTGAAGTGGCTTAGAGCTTGGGCTCTTACAATAATTTGGGTTTATAAACTTCTCTCTTATGTGCATTAATATGTCTTCTGAAACTTCTGAAATTTCACTTAATGAGGCTTTAGTTTCCCCATCTGTACCACAGAAAGTTATGTACTATCACTATTAAGCAATTGACAACTTTAATTATCACAACAGCATGGAGTTCTGAGAACAGAAGTTTTCAGGTTGTCAATGCTAGGTAGTGTTAAACATTCATTTTCCACCTTTATTATAAATCAGGCATACAGAGTTAGGTTTCTCTTCTCTAGGGCCATAATCGTTTGAAATTTGACAAGTTTATGAAAGAATGGAAATTTCTCTAAAATTTAGGCAATGAATATAGGTCATGCCACTGGATTCTAAGTATTTGCATTAAAAATATTTTTACTCTCCATAAGTAGTTGTAAAAGTTACCATTCACCAAAGCAGTGTATGAATGCAGTGCATCTCGATCAATGTCACCCTTTCAACATTCTCACCCACCCCTCACAACACACCCCTTCCCTTCCTTAATTTTGGTTATGTATTGAAGTTTTGTCATTTAACATTTTCTAAGTTAGACATTAAAATGGTCAGAAATCCAAGGAAATCTAATAAATCTATTGTTCAAATGTTCTAGATGTATATTTGTATTTTGCTGAAGCTACCAAAATAAGTAGAACATGGATGACATGCTTTAAAAAATTACCTACAGATACAAAAATGAAGACTGATATCTCCTGAGAGGGGCCATATCTGTCACATCACCCCCTGTGGGGCTAGAATAACCACCAGGTGGCACTCAGATTTCAAATTAAAATGCAAATTAGGAAGGACATTTAATTTGTCTGAATGTTTATTGTCCCTTACTCCCTTATTCCTGCTTCTGGTTAAAGAACTGAAGTTCTACAAGATAAAGCTCAGTTTTCACTGTAGAACTGAAGTAATGCTCACCATTTTAATTACAGGTTTAATAATGTATACATGTTGGTTTTATTATCCCCAAATACTCATTATTTTACTTCATTTAGGTTTATAGCCAAAATACTCTAAAGAAAGAAACTGCCTTCAATATATTCCAAAGACACCCATCTTGCCATCTGTCCTTCTACCTGGAAGCTGTAGGAAACTATCAACTAAGAAAAGGAGATTTTGAAAACTCATTTTAAAAAGTGTCTGTGGAAAAGCATCTCTTCCAGATTATCAAAGCCTCATGATGTCAAAATAAAATAAAATACATATTTAAAAAATAAACCATAACATAAGTCTCAAAGGGCTAAAGGTTTTACCACCCACATTCCTTTTAGTGACTCGTGAAAAGAATCTGCTTCTTGCTTTTTCAACTTCTAGAAACTGCTTGCAGTCCTCACCCATTCTCTTCTTCAAAGGCAACCATGGTCGGTCAGCTCTTCCTCATAACACACCACTGTGTCACTGATTCTTCAGTGTCAGTTTTCTGTATTCAATGGCCAGGGTGATTACATTGACAACCACCCCACTTGGATAGTACCAAATCAAATCACTTCCCAATAAAATTAGGTAATTATTAATCTCATTTTCCTCTATTACCTTATTCTGCTTTACCACATAATGTATCCTAACATACTGAGCACGGGGATATGAACATGCTTGGGAACCATTATTTTGCCATCACAGCCAGTCTTACAGTGGAGATGAGGAGACACTTCTATTTAGACAGATAATCTGTAGTCCTTCCCACTCATGGGCAAGTCGGCAACTTCTTATGGGTATCTGAGGAGGAGACTATAATAAACCTACACGAGCTGTGCATTCATAGAGTTGGCCTTTAGAAGCTAGTTGCTTACTTACGTTGCATGAGCCCAGGGACTATAAAACATTTTGGAGTGATTTCCTGGATTGTATTTCAAAACTTGGAGGCTTATTTTTTTCTTTTGTAATTGATCACAGAGGAGAACTGATTAGAAGGAACACTTTGCTTAATATTTACACATACAGGAATATTTGAAGGAAAATTATTGTCTTTGCAACAAAGTATCAATGATTGAATTAAAAGTTGAACAGTGTCTTAGTTCTAAAGATTGAAAAGAAATCAATAGCAAATAAAAGAGAAAGCTTTTCAAATATAATTCCATTCAAATACCCAACCAAGAACTCCCATGAGCAAATTCTTTTTGGACAATGATGAGTCACAAATTTTGAGTCTATTACTCCTGGGCATGGTTCATGTAAGAAAGATGCTTCTTTAATGAGTAGCAGTTTGAAAATATCTTGAAATAATTTGTAGGATTTTGTATTGTTTGTTTAAGTTGTTTATCTGCCTGGATTACAGAGATAAAAAGGCATTCCTGTCCCATTTCCTCTGGTCTATTCACTCCTGATCCTTCGGGGCAAGATTGAAGCAAAAAAAGGAGAGAATAAGTTCTTATTTATCCAATTCTCCTCATCTAAGAATAATACTGAAACTCTAAAATTAACACTTATTTTGCTACACTTCAAGCAGCCACATAAGTCGCCTAATCTAGGAAATTTTCAAAACCATCAGTACAATGCACTTGTTCTTTTCTAATACCATTATGCACAGCAGGGACAGAGGAATACATAGTGGAGCCATTAAGCTTAAATTAAAATTACACCTCAGAGTGAAATTCTGTGCTAATGTACATTATGCTCCTTTAGGGTGGCTTAGCTTCTTTTCTTCATTGCATTAAGCATGCACTTGGTTTCATTTGGAAATCTTCGGGGAAGAAAGCATTATAACATTACCATTTGTTTTTTTTTTTTCTTTTAAAAAAAGACTGGCCTTGAGATATGAACATTTGGGAAGTTATCTTATGGGTCTCTGACTTTGCCTCAAGATATTTAACTCCGTGAGGCAGGAGAAGAGTTTATAATCTTCTGTTCAATCTGTCCTTTAAAAGGAAAACAATTACAATATGATGTACTTGAAAAAAGCTTTTGCTTTGATGCCCAATTACAAAATGGATACATTATTACAAGCCTATAGAATTTTATGAAATAGGAGAAATATCTAGAATTTCTAAATATACCTTCTAGATTACTTTTTGTGTGTGAGTATATGCCAGCCCTGATGCCTAGGCTCCTTTATTCAAGACTAGCGCTCTACTTAGCCATTGCTCCACTTCTGGCTTTTTGGTGGTTAATAGAAGATAAGAGTCTCACAGACTTTTCTGCCTGGACTGGCTTTGAACTAGGATCCTCATATCTCCATCTCATTGAACAGCTCAGAGGCAGGAGCCATGAGCACTCCACCCAGATTGCCTTTCTTTGTGATTCAACCAGTGAATTTTCTATTGAGCTATACTTTACAAGATATAGATAGTGCGCATAAATGTATGTCAAACTACATAAGCAGCATAATATTTCCCACAGTTCTGGAGGCAGTCAAGTCCAAAATCAAGGTAGCAGCATAATATTTCAAATGCTTGAGGATTCAACTCTTAACTATAATTATCTAACACCTTTATCCAGAATATATTTGGTACTTTGTATATATATATATATATATATATATATATATGTATGTATATACATGTATATATGAAATATATATGAAATAAATATAGATGCAATGAGTAATTTTATCAAATACCTATTTAAATATTTTATTATCATTACCTAGTTGTACAAAGGCGTTCCTTTCAACAAAGCAATTTATTAATACAATGCTTCTTCATCAATATCACCCCTTTCAACAATAGTTTAAAAATTAAAAAGAATGTTAAATATAAAATGTATCGATCACTTGCTGATTGCCAATGCAGAACATTCTGTTAAAGAAATCTTGCAGAAGTAATCATTATTAACATTTTGTATGTTTTACTTTTTTGACATATTAGCAACTTCGAAAGAAATTACAAAAAAAACTAAATATGTTTCATTAGATGATGAGCCACACTCTTGAATGAGTTTGAAGTGAATCTTTCAAGGTAATGCTATTACAGCAGAAAAATTCATTATATATTAGATGATCACAAGTACCATTTCTTAGGAAATGGAAAGACTTGGAAAAAATTGTATTCAGTGAAGTAAGCCAGACCTAGAGAAAAGTTGCCCAGTTTCCATCATTTGTAGTAGATAGAATGTATCCATAAATCTATAAATAAACACTTTGCGTAGTTTACAAGTTACAAATACATTAACTGAAGTATAGTAGACTCTATAGAGCATTCAAGTAATATAATATTTTAGAAAGATTAGATAAAAGCCAAAAAAAACTTAATACTAGGAAACGGGTACATCCAAGAGGGAGTGGCACCAAGGGGGAGGGGTAATAGAATAAAGGGAGAATGGGTTTGAGAATGCAGGAGTGGGTAAACAGTGGGGTAAGCAAAGGGAGTAGTGAGAATATTCAAGGGAGTAGCATTGATCAAGATGCATTTCTTTAATCATCTGCTTTGCTATGTGGCACATTGATTGTTCAACAACTTAAAGATTAAATAACTATAATTAAAAATAATTTTAAAAGTAAAATCACAAGATGTCATAAAAAAGAAAATAAGGAGAGTGATGTTTTTAAAATTAGGATTAATAGTAGCTTCAAGGCTCTTGCAGCTAAATTATTAATGATACCAGCAATGACTTGTGTGCAACGCATAACATACTCGTAAAACCAGCAAAAGCAAATTTTGCTATCAAATGTTCTTCTACCAACTCTTGTTGGTGCACTGTCCTGACAATGACTGTAGCATGTTGAAATCCCATTAACTATTGGTGAAAGCATACTGCTCTAAACAGAGAACTGTTTCCAAATCTTTTCAAGAGCTATTTTCTGCATGGGGCAGTCCATCAATAAATTAAATGGAAGCAAATCTTATAAATAGCATTTGCAATAAGCTATGCATGAAGGTTGGCTCAATCCTCTGCACCTAGAGTGAAATAACCACCATGTGGCTTCCAGAAAGATGGCACCATTAATGAATTTCCATTCTACAAAGCAAGCAATCACATAAGATTGGAACTTAAAGATTATAAGTGAAATATGTAGAATTGTATAGTCTAATATAAATACTTGGCCACATCGAGAATGAATGGAGTCTTGTGAGCAGTAAGTATATAAATTGTGACTCAGATAACATCCTCTGGGCTGGGAACTTGACACTTGGATGTGGATGCCTGGGGTGGGAGTTGGGAGACGGGCTTTCATGCTTGATACAACACTGCTATTCCTTTATTCACTTCTGGAGCAGACAGAAAGAGAGAGAGAATGGGAAAATAAGATGGATCTTTCTCTTTTCAACTAAGGAGTAATGTAATCATTCATAAAACCCAATAAAAATTGTTTCAGATTTCAGAAAATATTCTTAAAGGTGTTTAGACAGATTACCTGATTTAAAAGTCTAAAGTTTTAGACTGATTACCAATGAAGCCACTTCATAACACCTGTACACTGGATGGTGACCACCTTTATGGATACTACTAAATCCACTGACACAATTCACTTTCCACTTTTGTTCCCTAAGTGAAATAGCTCACTAGGATGTGAGGAACCATTTTATATTTCTATTTGTAAATAATTTGGAGAAAATGTTGAGATATGCAAAGCTACCACTACTTCATTGCAAGACAATTCAATGCACTTAATTGTTTTGAAAGCTTCTTAGGAAAATGACAGAATGTGAATCACTTCCCTGAAGAAGTGATTCTGCTTGTACTAGGGTTTGAATGTTCAGGTGAGAGATTATGTCTTAGATAATAATCGTATCCTAGAATTCTATTCCAGAAAACCCTCAAGTGGGAACCATAGATACTCCTAGAAGACTTACATGTAACTATGTGTTCAGTTGGATTTAGTAGATCAAGATTATGTTTCTCCCATATGAAAGGTTTTGATAATGATTATGTTTATTTGTTGATTATGTCCAGGTAAAACCATGATGGTGAAAAATGTATTACTTTAGATATGTAAGCATGGACAAGAGAGATCCCCAAAAGACCCTCTGTTTTTTAGTTTGTTTGTTTTTTTGTTATTTTGTGTTTTTTTTTTAAGGAATAATAGAGTCTATGTTAGCTTGAGGCAGTTTTGGTTTGCAAAGGGTACATTCCAAGTGGTAGATGATAGGATGTCATTTAGTAGAGATCAGGCACACAAAAGAACAAGCACTCATCTTTATACAGGATGACTGTTTAATGTCAAGTACTTGGAATTGTGTGTTTTTGCTAAATCATGGGATAAACAAACATAAACCAGCAGTTTTCCACTGGCATCAGGCTCTCTTTGCACCCAATTTCCAATCATCCTTCCCATACCCACTCATACCTCTCATGAGCCTCTAGGCTACTCACATTTATGTGATAATGTTATGATAATTTAGATACTTTAAACAGTCCTTGTATTTCTCAGTACATGAATTCAAACCCCAGTGTGGGCACAAAAAGTATATAATAAATAAAATATATAATTATATGACTTCTAGAAAACTAACCCAGCCTAATTACTATGACATTTGACAGTATCTTCTTTCTACCACACTTCATATTCACAGGTAAAGCCATGGTATTGTATGTAGGAGACCAATGTCTTTGTATGGATCAGTTTAAATGTAATGCAATTATATCAGCAGTATTTCAAAACTGCAATGTATAAAATAACATTTCTTGCCAAGTAATCCCTTTTTTGCAAGTGGTTTCTTTTTATTTCCCTTTTTAGGTATCAATCATATAGTGTATTAATTTTGAGTATAAGTCACTTTTTGATATGTTTATATACATTTTGTTTGGAATCCTAATTAAATGATCAAGGTAAGTAAAGAAATTTCTTTTTAGAAAGTAACAATAATGAATGGTTTTAAAAATTAATATATCACTTAAAAGATAGGGGATAATATAGTGTTGACATTAGTTCAAAAATCCTTCTGACAAAATGACCTTTAAATACTCTACCAGTGTATAATTGATCACTTGTGTTGACAGAGCCCCAAGAGCTTTTTTGATAGGATCCCACTTCAAAGCTTGGAACCTAAATTGCAAACAAAGGGAATTTATACTCCTTTAGCTTACTGTGCATGCTGGATTTAAAATGTTCAGTATTGAACGTTACTACATTTCTGCTCAAGTTACATCCAGCACAGCAGTCAACACATCAACATTTATAAAAGAATACATTACTAAAAGGTTAATTTAAAAAATATTGCTAGCAGTCAAAGTAGAACAGTACTGCTGGCCCATCCAAAATACATAAATAGTACATCAAAGGTTACATTGTTTGAACACACCTGAACTTGGGGTTGGGTTGCAGTAGGGAAAATAAGACGTATGTGTCTGTCAAAGAACCATGTTACTAGGGAAGCAAACAAGAAATCAAAGGCTTGCTAAACTAAGCTATAATCATTTAAGAAGCACCAAAATCCATTCCTACTCTTGTCTAGAATGAGGGTGTTTTATATTTTACTCCTCTTGATTTTCTTTAAATAAAATGTATTGATTGCTAAATATTGCTTTTAGGCTGTACTTTGGGAGAGAAATTCATACATAAATACATATATATAGATATATAGACATATGAATGAGTATACATATATTATGTATTCATATATGCATATAATTAGAAATACATGATGTGTATGACTACATATGAACATATATACATATATAATACATATGTAGATGTATGTTACACACACATAGATGGTCCACAGATAGTCTTGACATACAATAATTGACTTATAAATTTTGGAGTTACAATGGTGGAAAACTTGTTGGTTCTTTTTGTTTTATTTTGTTTGCTGGATGCTGGGGCTTGAACTCAGGGCCTGGGCCCTGTTCCTGAGACTCTTTGGGCTCAAGGCTAGTACTCTACTACTTTTGCCACAGTGCTACTTCCAGCTTTTTTGAATACTTTGTTATAGCTAAGGGTCTCATGGGGACTTTTCTGCCTGGGCTGGCTTTGAACCTGAGTAGCTAGGATTACAGGTGTGAGCCACTAGCCTTTGGTTTATTTCGACTTCAAAGTAGTTGTACACAGGAGTTGCCATTCAGCACAGCAGTTTCTGAATACAAAGTACCGTGATCCATGTCATCCCTTTCAACATTTTCATTTTCCCTCTCAACCTACCCCTTCCCTTATTTTCTTAACTTTTTAAGATACACATTGAGTTTTGATTTCATTTTTCCCCACCCCTTCAGCTCTTCATTTGTCTGCCCCTTTCCCCTTGACTCCTTCCCACCCCTTTCAAATACTTGTTATCTGGTATTTATTTTGTTGAACTTTCACTTTGCCTTTGTGATGAATTATACAATTTGAGTTCTTCCTACATGTACCATATTTCAGTTAATGTATTTGTATGCACTTGCATGCCACTCGAAGTATTTACCTATGTAGTATAAACCAATTCTAGCTTCCACATATGAGGGAAAACATGTTACTTTTGGGTCTCTGGCTTAGACTAACTTCACTTAATGTAATTTTTCCAAGTCCTTCCATTTCTTTTCAAATGATAACATATCATTCTTTCTAATGGATGAATAACAATCCATTGTGGTGTGTGTGTGTGTGTGTGTGTGTGTGTGTGTGTGTGTGTGTGTGTGTGTGTGTGTGTGTGTGTAATATTTCTTGATTCTCTCCTCCATTTAGGGACAACTATCTAGGCTGATTCCATACCTTGGTTATGGTAAATAGTGCTGCTATGAACATGGTTGTCCTGGAAGTTTTAGTTTACCCTCTTTTATAATCCATTGGATAAATACTGGAGTGGAATTTCTGGATCCTAAGGTAGTTCTATGTTTAGGTTTTTCTGCATTCAGTATTAGAAGCAGAAGCATTTGTATTTTAAGAAGACATCTTTATCTTGCTGTATGTGACAATTTTAATTTTAAGCTTGCTAAAAATAATCTATTATAGATTATCACAATTCTACAGAGATAACTGCTTGGGCAGGCAGATTAAGAATACAAAATAAAAATAAAAATACAAAATACAAAATAATTCATCTTTATGAATCAACTTGAAATATAAACAACTTGATTTCACTAACAGTTATGATACAGGTGGACCCGTTGCAACAATGAGAAGTACAAGTTGTCAAGTCAAAAATGAACTTTACAACTTTGGTGGTGGGGTGGGAGTATTGGGGGGGGGCGGGGGGAGGCTGGGAAGGGATGGAAAGGGGAAACAAAGGAGGAGGCTGCAATGATTGATAAAAAATGTACTCATTATCTTGCCCATGTAATTGTAACCCCTCTGTACAGTATTTTCACAATAAAAAAATAAAAAAATAACATAAACACAGCTTAGGTAAATATTGTATGTATATATGTATATATATATATATATAATATTTGTAGGTATATATTCAGTTTAATATATAATACATATATAGACTAAGTATATATTTATATAGATGACTTTTTCTTTTGTCAGTCCTGGGGATTGAACCTAGGGCCAGGATGGTGTCCATGAGCTTTGTTTTAATCCCCCTGGCTAATGTTCTGCCACTTGAGCCTAGAGTCACAGCTCCATTTCCAGCTTTTAAAAATGTTTGTGGTAATTAATTGGAGATAAGAGTCAGACTTTCCTGCTCAGACTAGCTTCAAATCAAGATCTTCAGATCTCATCCTCCTAAATAGCTAGGATTACTGGCATGAACTACTAGTGCCTGGCTACATATACTATTTTAAGGAAATAGTATGATTTGTAGAGTTCCTATACCATGTGTGAATAAAGATATAGTAATTATTATTGTAACAAATTTGATAATAGCTAATATATATTTTCATAAAAGATTATTCTTGTCAAGATGCTAGTTATACTACTAGCTTCCAGAATTATGAAAAGAAATGAATACTATCATATGGTCAAGTGTTAAGATGTATTTTCAACATGTGAGCAATAAAATGAGTATGAAAACACCAGATGGTCTTGTATCCAATGGCACTTAGTAGATTACTTCACCCTGAATTTGTTAGGGATAAAGAAATAACAATTTTTTAGAATGGTAAATTATAAATACTTGAATTTAAAAATAGACCCCAAATTTCTGAAAATCTAATCTTCAAGCTATGCTACATTTAGTATTACTTTCTACAAATATCTTACAAAGATTTCATTCGAAGTAAATGTAAAACTTTTACATTTCTTAACTGTCTGTATATGTGCATAAAATAACTCTTAAAATTTGTAAGAGCTGGTGCAGGTGGCTCACACATATAATCCCAGCTGAGTTCTGAGGGTGATGATTTGAAGCCAATAAACTACTAAGAAGTAGTAACTTAGAGCAAAAAACTCAGGGGCACTGCCCAAGACATGATTACAAGCTCCACTACTGGCACAAAACAAATGTAAAAAATATCACTTCATAAGAATATCATATTTACAAATAACTTTTTAGTGATTTATAAAAATCTGAATTTTCTAGAGTCATGCTGACTTTAGTGATTGTAAGTAAAAACTAAGAATATTAGGAAGCAGGATCAAATATTATCACCCTGAATATCAACCATTTCATTCTGTGGTATTTTTTTCCCTTACATATTCATTCTCTATTTTGGAATCACACCTAACTTTAAGCTAGCCCATTCACTTTAACCATCTGCATTGCTATAAGGCTGATTAAATTTGTACAAATGATCCATATTATTGAAAAACACAATTCTTACACCACTGGTAAAGTGATCTTTATCTCTGGTATTATCAAGAAAGTTAGTTTATATATATTTTATGGATATAAGATAATGTAATAGTCACAAGGGAGAAATGGAACAATTATCTTTGAAGATTTCTGCTAGCCAGCCTTTTGTGACTGTGACAGAATACCTGAGATTGAACAATTTAAAGAATGAAAATTTACTTGACTCCCCACTTCTTGTATTTTGGGTGCTGCTATTTTTAAGCCCTGTGGTAAGGCAGACATTATGACTTAAGAGCATGGTCGAAGGAGAATGGAACTACTCAGCTCATATTATTTTAAGATGTTGAGAACCTCTCTCAAGGGGACTCTCATTCTCCCAGTGATCACCTTCCTCCAACTAATAATCCCAAGCTCCTAAGAGTTATTTATCCATCAAGGAATTAACTCAATGCCTCAAGAAAACAATCAATTATACTGGAAAGAATTCCAAGGTATAAATAGTTCTCTGTGCAGGAAAGACTTGATAATTCCTTCCCTGTCAGTGAAGAAGGACTACCTTCAGCCTTGAAAACCTTACCTTCTCTTCATTCTTTAAAACTGTAGCATAGCAAAAATAATTACGATCTTAATTTATCCTTACGGTTGATACCCACATTTTTAGGTAAGAAAACTTCATTTGCTTCATTTGGGATTGTTATAGTTAACCAAACTATGGCTGACATTTTCCTAGTATTCTTTCTCTTAAAATATACAATGGAGTTGTAAAAAGGAAAGCAATTCCCTTTCACTTACGGTACACCAAAATGTTTTCCTTAGGGAAAACAGCTCATTTCTGTAAAAAGTAGGAACCATCAAAACCTGCATCTAGGTAAAAAACAATAATGATTCAAGGCCATTACAATCATGAAGACTCACAGTAATATATAAGCAGTCTGACGTAAATTATATAGGAAAATCAATGAGCTACAATGGCCTGCAAAAATGACTGTCTATATCAAATACATTACTGAATGTCTCAAGTGGTATATTTATGTGTAGAGTAAATAAAATAAAATTTCATATTAATAGTTGGAAATTTTAATTATTTATTTGTGACAGAGCCTCTCTGTAGCGAGCTACTATTAAGCTCAATTCTCTTTTCTCAGGCTCCAAGTACTGGTTTTACAACTGTGTGCTAAAATGCCCAGATAGAAATGGATTTCAAATAATTCTTCCTCAAATGTATTTGTATACACTGTAAAGAATGTACTACATTGTATTTTCTACAGCATATATATTGCATTATATTAATTACACAAATAGCACTATGTAACTAATTTTTATTAACTGCCTAGCACGTGACTAAGAGCATTTAAAGCAGTTGAGTCACTATGCGCACGCACACACACACACAAACACACACACACAAAACCACTTGATCTCATCCTAGTTAGGAAGGGAGAAGGAACTAACATAGTATATAGTAAATTAAATATAAATGAGAAAAGCATTTAAAAATAATACAGTAGAAATATCTGAAAACACTTAAGTTTACTCTTTGAGGCAGAAAATCAGAACTCAAATTCTATAATGAGATAACACAGATAGATTTAATTTCTTAATTTTTGCTTAACTTCATCACATAAATGGAAAGCGAATATTTGTGTTTGAGAACTAATTTTTTATCAACACTGGAAATGGGTTTTGTTTACGGATCATCTCTAATTACATTGAAAATATCTAGTAAAAGTGGCAAGAACACTCAGTCTTGATATATATATATATATATATATATATATAGTTTTCTCTATCACTATTAAAAAATGAATAGTTTATGAGAAGAGTAGTGTACGTTTTGTTGCATATTCATATATATTTATCATGTGTGATTCAAGTGCTCAAATTTTACCCTGAAATGAAATTCAGAGCCCCTGCTGACTTTTCAAGATATTTTCTTCAAAACTCTATGATATACTGTACAAAAGTTTAATATCACTTTCAAATATAGTTTTCTCTATGGGTTGGGGAACTAGAACTATGACCCTGATGAATAAATACCCACAACTTAACTGGTCATTAGATGTCACTCTTCTCTCAACATGCATAGAGCTAAAGGGTTTCTGTTTTCCTTGGCAACGATGTGAAAAATGCATGCTACAGGGACTAAAAAAAGCACTTAAGTAGGAACTACAGATGTGTGATTCATTTGGAAAAATAACTTACAGTGAGTGAAGTGAAATTTATGAAGGTCTTTTGAACTATCCTGGAACAATTTTAAAACTTCATATCATATTGGAAATACCTTATATTTATCTTTTGCCACATGACTGTATATTGCCCTTAGTGGTTGGCTTTTGTTTTTCATAAGTGAATTTAGTCCCTGTGCAAGTGACAGAAAGACACTTCTGAAGATCAAAGTTGACTTGGAATACAGCGACCAATTCACTCTTGTTCTGTTCTACTCTTAATTTTATTTTCCTAAACCTCAATATAGAGAACGTCACCAAAATGATGTAAAGACTGGACGCTTGTTTACCTGGAATGTGCAGATAGCCTGCTGGTATAGTAACAATAAGCACAGATTCAGATATCTTTGCCAGACATGTATACTTTCTGATTTTTTCCTAGTTATTCCATTCCTTTTCCTTTTAAAAGCCATAGTGTAAGTCTCGAATAAGCCATTATATAAAACTGAACATAATACAGTTAATTGAAATGTTTTCATATAATCTATAACCTGTAGATATTAGGTATAGGTTAAGAGAACACTATGAGTTGTCCTCTTTGTTTTGTGATAGTCATATTGTTTTATCAGACATCTCAGTACAATCTCAGCAATGACTACTTTATTAAAGGCAATCAAAGATATCCAGGAGGAATAGAAAGCCAGGGCCATTTTTTTTATTCATTTGTTTTAGATGTGGTTTTGAAAGAAAACTTGGCCTGTGTATTTTCTTTTCTTGATGTTCACAATAGTTTTTGAAGATTTTGGAAGCTTTATTTTATTATTAGGCTTTATTCTCAAATGTTTTGTTCATTGAGTGAGCAAGATCTTTTTCAGGATTCGTCGATACATTGAAAAATTCCCAAGTCATTTTGTTAATGCACATAGTGCTAGGTTGCCCTCCAAATACATTAGCCCTAGGAAACCCTAAATATTGTATTGTGTACCTACCAATGACTAAAGGAAGACGGAGAGTTTCTCACTTCAGTATGATATGCTGTAATGGACAAGTGTAACATTTGCAAATATGTATGCTTATATGTGTTTCCATCTGTTAATATTTTTTCTGTATTTTTCATTAACATCAGTTTGTTGGACAGAGAGGTTTTGACATGTCCATGCATGCACATAGTAAAATTTGATCAGATTTTTCACCACTGTAACTCTCTCCTCTCTTCTCTCTTTCCAAGTCAATCTTAGCAAGCTTCATTGTGCTATTTTCACACATGTATATAAAGTATATGACCATTTTTACCATCCTTCAACTTTTCTTCTTAAGCACAATTAGACCTCTCATTTATTATTACTGTTTATACTAATTATTCATCTTCAATCCAGGAAAATTATGCTTTATAGTTACATTATATTACTTAGTCAGGTAAGAATCTGGAATTGGCCAAACAAAAAACAAAAAAAGAAAAACTCCCATGACTTGAATAGACAAAGAGTTATTAAGTGCCATAGTTTAAAATGAAGGTTGTTAAACTGTAATTTCATTATGGTTTTAAGAGTCACATATTTTTATAGCCCAGTATATATAGTTCTAAATTTGGGCCTTCATCTATTTAAAATAGTTATTTAGCATTAATTTCACAATAGGAATTTTGAGAAAGATACCAACCAACAAAAATCTGGCAGAGAAAATACAGCTTGTCATTTTGAAGATAGAAGATGAAGCAGAGTGAAGGGATTCTGTCTACAGGAATTTTCAGTTGCTCAGTTTCTCATGGCAACCCAGGTGCTTACTGCCTTTTTTATAGTGTAAGGAAACAATTTTAACTTTCCTTAGGGAAGGGGAAAAATGTTTTGGAGATTTATAGACTGTCCAGGGTTAGGCACACTTTACTGTGCTCTGTATGATTTAAGTTTTGTTTCACCTATGCTTTCTTCTTTATTTTTCAGGAAAAAGGTAAAGTAAACTCCTTTACACTTCAGTTCTTGGTGGACTATTTCTCTTTTTTCCCCTCTAATCTAGCTAGTGGTTTTCTTTTTTGTTAAATACTTGTGGAGGACTAGAAGCTCAATGTTGAGGGATATGGGTAGAATAATATAAAAATTTGAAAAAAATTATGATCAACCAATGAAAGCAATGATAATAACTATAATAATGAAAACGCATAATTGACTCTATGTGTGTACTCTATTTTAATGCTTTCAATAAATTAATCACCAAAAAGCCAGAAGTGGAGCTGTGGTTTAAATGGGAGACTGCCAGCCTTGAGTGAATAGCTCAAACACAGTGCCCAGGCACTGAATTCAAGTCCTGGGATCATCACACAAAAAGAACAAAAAAATAAAAGAATAGAAAAAGTGAAAAAAGAAATAAAAGCTAGCTTACCCACTCATTATTAAGTAATTTTTATACATTAAAATGGTCATAGTTATATAAACAAAAATAAGACATGATTTGGGGTTGAATGTTCTCTAAGAAAACATACCAGTACCATCAAGCTTAGGAACACAATTCTATGTGGGAAAGAAAAGAACAAAGGAGAAATCATTTCTGTCAGAAAAAGAATCAGCTAAAGTGGGAGGCAGAAGCATGGAAGAGCCTCCTTTTTCTCTAAGGTCTCAATGGGAGCTGTAGAGCACATGGGCAGCAAAGATGGCAGTGAGAGGGAGTAGAGTGGGCAGAGCCCAATTTGCTTTACATTCAGTGCGTAACCAGCCCTTGGAAGCTTAGGTGTTTGATAGGGTGTGACCTTGACAGTGATTGGTTCTTTTCCCTCCTGTGCCATGCCACCCATTCTTTTTTGCTTTAAAAAGGGCTGCTCTGTGTTAATAAACGAGTTTTCCTGCTTGACTTGACTCCCGGCTGCGTCTGATTGTCTCCTGGGCTGAGGGAGGCTGGGGAAAGGGTGAGCGGCCACACTTACCTTTCCTCGGACCCTGTCTGTCTTTCGTGGGACGGACGGATGAAGACCCGAGAAGGAGCAAATGAAATTTCTGAAGAAATAAGTGCTACGCAACTTTTACATGTAAAAACAATAAGATAGAGTATTCATTTTGTACATAAGATGCATCTGAGATAAGTGAGGGAGACAGTGGAAAGATAGATTCTAGTCTTCGGAAGAAGGGATAGATTAAAAAGTTCATATAAAATTTATTAATATCTGGACTTTAAAAATAGTTTTTATTCTATTTTAATTGTAAAGATACTGTACAGAGGGGTTACCATTACATGAGCAAGGTAATGAGTCCATTTCTTACTGAACATTGTTACTCCCGCCTTTGTTTTTCCCCTACCATCCCTTTCCTTCCCACCTCCCTAACTCTTTCCTTTCCCCCAAAGTTGTATGTTCATTTCAACATAGTGTCTTGTACATCTCGTTGTTACAATGGGTCAACCTGAAACCTTATTTCGGCATTTTGTTACTTGGCTTCCCCTCCCCAAATTAGAAAAAATGTTTATACAAGATGCAGGGCCTTGGAATCAAATACAGTTAAAGCAGGGGTTATACCATGGGGGCACAACATATAAAAGAAACAAAATAAATCACATAGTACATTTTAAGTACATTAAAAATAACAGCAAGAAATATGAAACCTCTTATGTACCTCTCTTAGGACTCATTTCGTTTACCATCATCTTGTATGGTCATATGTGCATAGCTTTTGACCTTTTCTGCTTGTCCTAGACATACACTAGTTACTGAAGATAAGAGAAACCATGGGACCCATGTTTCTTTGGGCCTGGCTTATTTCACTTAGTATAATTTTGTCCAAGTCTTTCCATTTCCTAACAAATGGGGCAATGTCATTCTTTCTGATGGAGGCATAGAATTCCATTGTGTATATAGACTACATTTTCTTGATCCATTCATCTACTGAGGGGCATCTGGGTTTGTTCCATATCTTAGTTATGGTGAATAATGCTGCAATAAACAGTTGTGCTGGTAGCTTTAGTATGGTCTTGTATGTGATCATTTGGGTAAATGCTTATGTAATAGCCTCACAAAAAATAAAATACCTAGGAGTTAACATAACAAAAGAAGTGAAAGACCTTTAAGATGAAAACTTTAAAAACCTGAAGAAGGAAATTAAAGCAGAACTAAGGAAGTGGAAAAATCTCCCATGCTCCTGGATTGGAAGGATCAACATCATGAAAATGCAATATTGCCAAAGGCTATCTGCAAATTCAATGCAATACCTATAAATATCCCAACCTCATTCTTCAATGAAATAGAAGAAGCAACCCAAAAATTCATATGGATCAATAAAAGACCCCTATAACAAAAACAATCCTTAGCAGAAAAACAGTGCTGGAGGAATATCAATCCCAAACTTCAAACTCTATAAAGCCATAATAATCAAAACAATTTGGAACTGGCACAAGAACAGACCTGAGCAGTAGAATAGAACTGAAGATCCAGAAATGAACCCACAGACCTATAGCCACCTAATCTTCCATAAGGGAGCTAAAAAAAATAGAATGGAAGAAAGACAGCCTCTTCAGTAAATGGTACTGGCAAAATTGGTTTAACACCTATAGAAAACTGAAATTACATCCTTATATATCATCCTGCACCAGAATCAACTCCAAATGGATCAAAGACTGTGAAATGAAAGCAGACACCTTAAAAAACATCACAGGAAGGAATTGAATAAACTCTAGGGCTCCTTGGCACAGGCTGAAATTTTCTTAACAAAGACCCAGAAAGACTACAAATCAAAGTTGGACTAATGGGATTGCATGAAACCGCAGAGTTTCTGCATGGCAAAGGACATAGCAAGCAACACCAATAGAAATGGATTGAGAGATTTTCATTAACCATACAACAGACAAGGGTCTCATTTATAAAATGTACTGCAAAAAATTAAATTCCCCAACAACAAATCCTCAAAGAAACAACTGCCATTTAATAAGTGGGCTATATACTTAAAAGAGACTTCTCTGAAGAGGAAATAATAATGGCAAATAGACACATGAAGAAATGCTCAACTTCTCTAGCCATAAAAGAAATGGAAATCAAAACAACACTGAGATTCCACCTCACCCCAGTTAGAATGGCTATAATAAAAAAATCTAAAAACAGATGCTGGAGGGGATGTCTCCAAAGGCTGGTAGGAGTTGGTGGGAGTATAAACTTGTTCAACCACTTTGTAAAGCAGTATGGAAGTTCCTCAAAAGGCTCCACATAGAGCTCACCTATGACCCAGCCATCTCACTTTTGTTGTTGTTGTTGTTGTTGGGTGTGGTGCTTGAACTCTGGGCCTGGGCATTGTGCCTCAGCTCTTCAGCTCAAGGATAGTGCATACTACTTGAACCACAGCACTACTTCCAGGTTTCTGGTGCTCAATTGGAGATTGGAGTCTCAGGGACTTTTCTGCCTGGGCTGGTTTGGAAACGTGATCCTCAGATCTGAGCCTCCTAAGTAGCTAGGGTTACAGGTGTGAGCTACTGGAGCCCAACTAGAGTTTTAATTCTTGAACTGAAAATATCAGAAAATATCTGAAAATATGAGATTTCTTTTTTATTTTATTTTATTGTAAAGATGCTGTACAGAGGGGTTACAGTTACATGAGTAAGGTAATGAGTATATTTCTTATCAAGCATTGTTACCTCCTCCTGTGTTTTTCTCCTACTATCTTTTCCCTACCCCACCCCCCCAACGTTCCCTCCCCACCCCTGAAAATATCTTATTTCTGTGTGATTTGTTCTCTATGCATGATGTAGGAAAACTGGAGAATATCACTAATTAGGTCTCACAGGAAAAGTAGGCCTAATCTGAGAAGCTGGCTTAATCTATGAAAAACATGAATAAAGGGAAGAGTAGGATGAATGTAAAATGAAAACTGAATCTTTTCTGAATATAATAACTGAGATTTAAAAATCAATATAAAGATGAGAGAGAGAGAATGACATAAAAATGGTAAAATGATGTCATCATGGAATGTGTGATTAGTTTAGTCAATACTCTTCAACTCATTCCAACCATATGAATATTAATCATCTGAAGATGCTTTTCCATCTACTTTGTCAAAAATGAAGCATTCTGTTATGATTTTCTTCCAAAGTACACATGGTAGCAGCTATAGAAGATATAAGTAACCAATTCAAAAGTCTGTGACACAGCTTCAATATTTCAGGATAGCTAAGGTCACCTGGGTTCACCTCTAATCAGACAATACATTCAAGAAAAGTCTCCCACCTACCTACCTGGACATCCATAACGTATGAAGTGCAGATATTTACTCTAGGCAACATAATTTCACAAACTCAGGCATTTTGTTGACTACTTGAGTTTTTGCCCTCTGTGAGGTATTTAAGATTTTTCTGCAATTTTGACTATGATTTGTTGGTGGGGAAGGGAGTTCTAGGGCTTGAAGTCAGGATCTGGTCGACCTCCATAACCTTATTTCCTCAAGGCTAGTGCTCTACCACTTGAGTGAAAGCTTTACATATGGCTTATTTAGGGGGGAGTTAATCTTTCCCAGGCTGGCTTCAAACCACAATCCTCAGATCTCAGCTACCTCAGTAAGTAAGATTATAGGCATGAACAATGGGTACACGGCTATAATAGATTTTTATTATTTTATTAATTTATGTTATTTTTATTGTAGAGGTGATATACAGGTAATGAGTATATTTTCTTTCATCCATGTCTTCTGTTCCCTCATTCTCTCCCACTCCCTCCTTTCCATCTCTACCCTGGAGTTGTATAGTTCACTTTCATCAGTGTCCAATGCACGCCAGTGCTACACTTTTAAACCATATTTTTCCTCCCATTCTGTACCCTCCCCCTAATCCTTCTGAAGATATACACTTGAACACAGGATACATAAGGTAAAGAAGACAGAAACATCAAAAATTAAAAACATGAGAGAAAGCAAGAAAGCAGGAAGGAAGGAAGGAAGGAAGGAAGGAAGGAAGGAAGGAAGGAAGGAAGGAAGGAAGGAAGGAAATGTATCCATATCTTGGATTTAGTTTAAGAATATGTTATTTTATGTAAATATGAAGAGGCACGTAGGCATTGCACCTTTGTGTTTCTCTCCCAAGGATACTCTCTTTTGGGTTCACTGTGTGTGAGTATCTAGAACCCTGAATAAATTTTCATATGCCAGTGTATTTTAGATGTAATTTCCACATATTAGATATTTCATAAATTAGTTTAATTTTAAAACCTTAATAAAAATGCTAAGCTTGCAATAAGCTACACGCATTCGTTTTCAAAAAAATACTGTATAGTTAAAGTGATACAAAACCATTATTTCCTATAAGGTTTTGTAAATATATCTGAAACACAGCTACATGACTGGTTTGTTCACATTCATTTGTTATTTCATGTATAATTTTATACTTACTTCAAGTCTATTATTTTTATCTAGATGTATAAAAATTACTTTCATACACAAAATTTTTATGTACTAAAATTATGTATAATCTATAATTAAATCTGTTAACAAGTGGTTATTTAAATTGTTAATTTTAAATTAAATAACTATTGTGATTGTTAAATACAATGGATTTGGAAAATCTAGGTAATAAGTATAAAAAGTTTCTTATATTATACTTAAAAAACATGTTGCTTTTAGAATATTCAAAACTTACAAGCAAAAATTAAATTTTAAAGCCTATAGATGAAAATAATAAATAAATACTTTCATGAAAAAAATATGCCTTCAGGATAAAGAGATACATTTCTAATGTGCCAATTTAAAGTAAAATATTTGATTTAATATTGTAATATTTAACAGGTTTTTTTGGGCAAATATAGTGATTGCTATCCAAAATACCTACAAAATATGGCTCAATCTCCCAAGTTACTCTTCTGGGGAGAACTGTGTCTTTCTTAGATCAATTGACAGTAAGCGAAAAACCATACATGAGACTTCTAGTCAAAAATAGGTAGGAGTATGAGATTAAACTATGTTCTCAATTACCTCTTGATAAAGACCATATATGAGATGGAAGAACGAACAGACAGAAACACTCTAGATCTCACTCAACATGAAGGGGTTGCCAGTCTGAATATTTTTACTAAAAAAGTTATTGTAAAGATACTGTAAAGAGGGGTTACAGTTATATGAGTAATGAGTACTTTTCCTATTAAGCATTGTTACCTCCTCCTTTGATTTCCCCTACTATGCCCTCTCCCTCCCCACCTCTCTAACTCCTCCCTCCCTCCCCAAAAAGTTGTAAAGTTGATTTTCAATATAGTGTCTTGTACATCTAGTTGTTACAATGGATCAATCTGTATCCTTGTTTCAGCTTTTTGTTATTTCCCTTCCCCTCCCCAAATACAATGAAAACAGGGGTTATAGCATGGGGAAGAACATACACAAGAAACAAAAATATCACATAGTACATTATAAGTACATTAAAAAACAACAGCAAGAAAGATAAAACCTTTTTTGTCCTTGTCTTGGGTTTCATTTTACTTAGCATCATCTTACATGGTCATATGTACATAGCTTTTGACAATTTCTGCTTGTCCTAGACATACACTAGCTATTGCAAATAAGGGAAAACATGATTTATGTCTCTTTGGGCCTGGCTTACTTCACTTAATATAATTGTTTTCAAATCTTCCCATTTCCTAACAAATGGGGTGATGTCATTCTTTCTGATGGAGGTATAGAATGTCATTGTGTATATACACCACATTTTCTTGATCCATTCATCTACTGAGGGGCAACTGGATTGGTTCCATATCTTAGCTATGGTCAATAATGCTGCAGTAAACATAGTTGTGCTGGTAGCTCAATATATGCATATAATCTGAGAAAGAATCCAGTTGTACCTAACCAATTAAAGTAACTTTAAAAAGTCTGTTTGACCCAAATTTCTATTTTTTTATCTAATGGACACACATAAATAATGGGAGTCACATATTATGTCTGCAGTTCCATGTTTAATATATTTATTGAGTTATTCTTAGTAATTATTAAAGTCATAAATTTATCTGAACATTTTAATTTTCAGTGTGTGTGTGTGTGTGTGTGTGTGTGTGTGTGTGTGTGCGTGCGCGCACGCATGTATAATCACAAAGCAGCAAGAGAGAAATATTCTGTTGTCCCCTTAGAAATGAGATTGGTATTAAGTATAGTTTTCTTTGGCAGGATTGTTTGTAAAGATTTTTCTCTCCTAGATATGCTTATTAAAATTGAAATAAAATAATAAGCACATACTTGTGATTTATCTGCAAAAATAAACTAGCTGGCTTGGTGACAAAGGGAATACTGTATGTGGGAATAATTTTGTTCAAATATTCAAGGAAATATTCACGACGGGTTGCCCACCTGGGACTGATAAACAAATCCACAAAGCCTCAGGATTTCTAATGATATGCAATCCTTCCAATTCTTATGTAGATTATGTTCTAAGTAAAATAAATGGTACAAAACCATAATTTATAAGCTATTGTGGCATACTTTATCTGTTGCAATAAATTTCTGGCAATACACTGACATTCCTGATAGTCATCTCTCTCTCTCTCTCTCTCTCTCTCTCTCTCTCTCTCTCTCTTGCTCTCTCTCTCTCTCTGTTTGACTCTGCCTCTGTCTCTGTCTCATACATTTTTAAACTGGACTTTTGTACAAGAAAGTATAGATCATCTTTTCTTTCTAACTTTGGGAGAACTAACACTCATTTTGGGGAAGATATTGTTGATTACATGTTAACATTCACAAGAAACAGACTATGGCTATTTCAGGATCAAGATGACAGCCACAGGGAATGATAATGTAGCTATATTGGGATATGTAATTAAACTGCCTTTGTGTCTTGGATGATAATTGCAATGAGACTGCTAAGTAAAAATTTGATGATGAGACCAGAAGGGATTTGTAGCCCTACTGACTCTAATCATGTTTAGAAATACAAATTTCAGCACATACTGGTTGAAAGCATTTAGTTCAAATAAGCATGAACTTGAACAGCTAGTTAAAACAGCACCTTCCCTTACATCTTTAAACTATGGATAATAGCTGTCTTCTCTCTGGCTTTGTAAGGGGTTCTCGGACAATCCTCAGAAGACAATACTTCATTCTTGGACCAACAACCACCTCTCCATTATAAAGTGCCAGGCAGGCAGGAAACAGCGAACCTTTGTTGGTAAGTAAAGCCCAAAGGATGATACAAATTACAGGGATGGGTTTCCTAAGGCTCAGCTACCTTTGTATTCCAGGTACAAATCAACTTGTAAACCACGTATTATCAATTAGTAGTGTACATTTTAAAATATTTTCCTATTTTCAATGGAATGCATTCCAAACTCTGTGTGACCATTGCTGCTTTACAAGTTTGTTTTGTACATATACATATATTATTTTATACTTATATAGCTGAGAATTTTTCCATTGCCATTGACTCAAATAACATGTATGATTTTCTCTGAACACTTAGACATCATTAAGTTTATCCTTCATACTTATTTGTTTCATTGGTTGACTTTCAACATTCTGGTAATCCATAAACTACATCATTCTCTTCCCTCTAAAGCAAGCATTCATCTGTTTTGTTTTGTTTTTTTGTTTCACTCAAACAAGTTCTCTATTCCTCAAAAGTGAGATAAAATTTCTTTTCAGTACATTTAAAGTACCTTTTAATTTAGTGCTGTTGTTGTAGTACACATGGCTAGTTATTCTTTCTCCCATTATTAATTCCCTTTTACACTGTATCTTTTCAAACCAGCTCAATTGCCACCTCATTTTTCTTACCCTATAAACTTTTATTATTTTATCTTATTGAAATAAAGCATGTGCATTTCAAACACTGTTTTGCTTTATATTTTTTCTGCATCTTAAAGTCAATAATTTAGTTGTTGTTACCTAAATTGTTGTTTTCCTTTTAATTGATTCTTGGAATAAAGGTACTTCCACTTCCCCAATGTTTGTCAACTAATAGGTATGAATTATTCCTTTGAGCTATGTCAAAACCCAGATGGCTGATGTCATGAGACAAACACCTTCACCTGTGTGAATATGTTAATGTTAATATATCAGTCAGCCTAGTCTGGACAGCTACCACCATTTCTTAATCTTCTGAGTTTAAGGAAGTAGGTCCATCTACAAAGATAATTTTGGCTAACATAGCTTTCCTCTAGAAATAATGTCTTAAATAAGATAATTTGCAGAGTACTCAGCTTCTAGAACTCATTGTAAAGCCTTCTTGATTTCATACCCTGGATACTGTAAGGATCTCATTTTACTAGTAGATAGCATCCCTGAAATTTTGGAAGAAGACATGATAGTTTTTTTTTCTTTTGTTTCAATATTGCATCTATGAAGATTTCTAGTAGAATGTAATATTTAAATTTTTAAATGCTAATTCTTTGAGAATATCCACTAATAAGAGAGGCAGCTCTATTGCTAAGGCCTAGTCTTGGGAAATATGACAAGCATGTTTTGAAAAGCTTAAGTAAGAATCACTCATCTTTAACTTATTAATTCATTTTTAGATTTTAAGAAATGAATACTTCTTTGTCTAATAAAAACAGCATCATTAAATTATCTTCAGTAATCAAAAAAGACGAATTGCTGGTTGCAGGAAGTCCCACATGAAATAAAATCATATGTAGTGAAATAAACTTATCTTATAAATACCATATGTGTAGACTATTTTGACAATGGCTTTTGTTGACTTACTATGAGCGCAATAGAATAGCAGGGTCTGTAATATTTTGCAGAATTAGACATTTTTTCCTAATATCCTCTTCATCAGAAAGTACTTCCCATGATTTGAATGAAAAGAAACATGTTCTAATTTATTTGTTGTGTTATTTGGAAACATACTGCATATCCTTTTATGTGTTTGCCAAACTTGGAGTCTGCTGCTTGGAGAATTTTCATTCCATCTAATACTGGTGTGAGTGCAAGACACCATAGAGGTCTTTCTGTCATGTAAATATAAGAATCTTATTTTCTCTAGCATATAGAGAAGATCAGTATTTAGTCTGGGGCTCAATTCTGTTTCACATTTAGAATGGTTTAGAATGGTTCCACTTGTATATGTAGTAGAAACAGCCATACAACATTTAGAAAAGTTGGGTAAAAATCTATCTCTGAAGTCAATCATTGACTTTTTTCTGAACTGTTTATTTTTACTTTACATCAGAGACTGAGTATTTTTAAATGATTACTTTGTCAATTCTTTCTGTTCAAGAAAAATGAATAATATTTAGATGAACATTAATAGGGAATTATTTTTGTGATGATTTCCACATTCCCTACATCATTCTCAAATGATGCTGATGAGAAGTAAATAGATTTGCTCACATAGGAAAGAATATGGAGTAGAATAATGTGAGTTAAGATTTTAACCTTTTCATGGGAAAAAATAATTTACTTAAATTTTCCATCCAGAGTTTTGTAATGTAAGGACTTCATGAGTGTTATGAGATTGTATTAAAATACCATATGTAAAAGTGTTTAGTCTTTGATAGGGACTAAACATGTTTATTTCTACATGACATAAAACTGGCAATGTTAGGAGAATATTTGAGGAAAGCAGGTAATTACATAATCTGTGAATCAGCCAACAGTATCCTCAGTATTTTTTTAATTAAGTAGCTTAACCATTATTTTAGGGAGTCTCTCACTCTAGTTTTAAGCATTACATAACCTTTATTAGCCTCATCTCAGGACATTTCATTTCATGACCCATTATCATCTTTAATGTTAAGGAAAAGTCCAAAGAAACTTTTCTAACGTTTATCCTCTTATAAATTAAGGCAGAATCTTTTAGTCAGTTTTACTACAGCAGTGTATTAAAATTGAGCACAAATAGCACATTCCTATGAAAAATAACTAATTTTTCTGAAATACAAGTTTTCAGTGATGAGAGTTTTACACTTGCAACTCTTTTTGAATGTCTATTAAAATATCTACACAAAACAGCTTCTTATCCAGTTCTATAAAACATTAAAAAACATTATTTGGTTGTATTATATAAAGAAATTCCTGGCTTTTAGGGTGTATACTTAGGGAAATGTTTATCAAAAAATTGGGTATTTTATAATAAATCAAAAAACAGACAAATGGCAGTCCATAGCTGCAATGTAAAATTGGTCCATATCAGTAAATCCATCTCTTAAAATCCACTCCTTAATCTTTTACCTTCAGGATCTTTTACTGAAAAGTAGATATTTGTTTTAGCATGTTTCACTATCACTTGGAAAATAATGTGTCACGAGCTTATGCACATTTCTATGTTGACATATTTCCTCACTTAATACCAAAAAATGTGTGACCAGCAATACCAGCAGTGATTCATCAAGATGTTTTCAAATGCTGGGAAGTTGCCCATGTCAGTGTTCAAAGTTCCCATCTTCTGTGGAAAGTTCAATTTCTGTCACTGGAGATGCTATCAGTTGTTTTCTGTGGTATGACAAGCTCACTTTGTTTTCAAATGCCTACCAAATACTCAATTAGAAATGCTTATTATTTGTTGGGTTTTTTTTAAACAATAAAAAGGGCATTTTCCTTTAAGGACCCTCCACACTGCTTTCCAGAGTGGTTAAACAACTTTTCATCCCCACAAACAGTATAGTAGAGCTCCCTTTGGGCCACATCCCAGAGAGCATTTGCTATTGTTAATTATCCTGATGATGACCACTCTAACTGCAATGAGATGGAACCTCAGTATTGTTTTGATTTACATTTCTTTTTGGCCAGAGATGTTAAACACTTCTTTATGTGTCTATTGGCCATTCCTTTTTCTTCCTCTGAAAAGTCTCTCTTTAAGTCTTTAGCCCATATATTGTTTGGTTGCTGAGTTTTTGAGGGTTTATTTTTTGTATATTTAATTTTTTGAGTTCTACTTACATTTTAGATGTGAGGCCTTTGTCTGATGTGTAGCTAGTAATGATTTTCTCCCATTCTGTGGGCTTTCTATTTATCTTGCTAGCTATGCCCTTTGCTAAGCAAACGCTCTTCAATTTGATCCAATCCCATCTATCCTATCTTTCTTTGATTTGTTGTGTTTCTGGATCTGTTTAGAATGTTTCGCCCTGTGCCTAGAAGATCTAGAGTTTCCCCTACCCCTTCCTATAATATTGTCACAATTTCTGGCCTTACACTGAGGTCTTTGATCCATTTAGAGCTGATTCTGGTGCAAAGTGATATATGAGTATCTAGCTTCAGTTTCCTGCACACAGATAAATTTTGCTAGCACCATTTGTTGAAGAGGCTGTCTTTCTTCCATTCTATGTTTTTGGCTCTATTATCAAATATTAGATGGCATTATGTTTGTGGGCATATTTCTTGGTCTTCTGTTCTATTCTGAGAGTTTCCCTATGACCCAGAAATCCCACTCTTGTGCATATATCTAATGGACCACAAACTAGGCCACTCAGAAGTGACCAAAACAGCCATATTAATGGTAACATTGTTTACCACAGCCAAGTATGGAATCAACCGAGATGTTCCACAGTAAACAAATGGATCAAGTAAATGTATGTATGCAACATATGGATCAAGTAAATGTATGTATGCTATGCATAGATCAAGTAAATGTATGTACACAATGGAATTCTATTCATTTATAAGAAAGAATGATATTGGGCTGGGAAGGTGGCTCAGTGGTAGAGCGTTTGCCTTGCATGCATGAGGCCCTGGGTTCGATTCCTCAACACCACATAAGCAAAAAGAAAAAAGCCAGAAGTGGCACTGTGGCTCAAGTGGTAGAGCGCTAGCCTTGAGCTGAAGAGCTGAGGGACAGCGCCCAGGCCAAGAGTTCAGGCCCCACCACTGGACCCCCCCCCAAAAAAAAGAAAAAAGAAAGAAAGAATTATATTATACCATTTGTAAGGAAATGGAAAGACTTAAAATAATTATATTAAGTGACGTAAGCCTGAGCAAAAGAAACGTAGGCTGCATAGTTTTTCTCATTTGTAGTAACTAGAATTTCTCTATAAATCTACAAGTAAACACACTGGGTGATTAAAATACACACACACACACACACACACACATATATACATGTATTCACATACACTGGGACATGATAAGTGATAAATTAGATAGTCATTCACATAATGAGGCCAAGGGATGATATGTATAGGAGTGGTAGACAAAAGCTCCATAGCTATTTACAGATGATTTTTGAAAAGTATAGAATAGTGCAACAAAAATTTCTGTGCCGACGCTACAGAGATTTCAGTAGCACTGTACAAATAACAATATACCAAGGTAATGGTGAAAAAATTAAGTACATTTGTAAATATAATTTTTAATCCATAGACACATTAAATATTCACAAACCAAGGCATCGAATGATCTATTCATTTGTCATATAAAAGATATTCTAGGTCTACTTTCCCACATTCACATTCCTCTACCAGTGACTTCCACTTAATATTCCCCCTACACTCTCCAATTTTAAACAAATATTAAAATTTCCTTCCTTAAGAAAATTAAAGCATCCTTTTTTTTTTTACTTATTTCACATTGTTTTACACAAACAAATTATTTCTCCATGCTTATTATGATGACACATACAAGCATCTTTTAGCTCTGCTCAAACTTAATAGGAATTCTGTCAGGCTCCCCTTCCTGAAGGAATTGCAACAGAAACTCCTGACTTGCTCTGAATTGAATTTGTTAAATCATGAACTTTTCATGTAGTTATCTTCCAATAATAGCTATGCTCCATCATCTTGGTGCTAACTTTCCCCCATTCTCTTGTTCTACATGTCTCCATTTTCATGGAATGCATACTTCAGTTGTTTCCCAAGAATAGAGGCCTATGGTATAAAAGTCTTCATTTTTGCAAGTCTGTATGTCGTGATCTTTATTTTTTTTACCAAATGTAAATTTTTCTGAGCACCAAACTGTAAATTAAAAATTTCCTGCTTTGAAAATTTGAAAAAAGAAATCTTCTCCTACCATCTTAGAGTTCTGTTGAGAAATTGATGCTATTTTGTTTCTCGATTGTTTTCTGTTTCAAACCTTTCTTGGAATTTTCATTTTGTTTCTGACAATGAAAAGTTTATTGAAAAATGTGCCTACGTGGCAAACATATTTTGTTAAGAACTCAGTGGGAGTTTCAGCCCTGAGATAGATCCTTAAATGAGCTTGTGGTTAACATTCCCTTTACTTTCTCCTTTACTACTGCTGTTTTTATATTGGGCCACCTAGACTATTCTTACAATTTTGTTATTTTTTTTTTCTCCAATGTATCTACTTTTTCTCTTTTTAATTTTTGTTTTAACAGTTTTTTTAAGTTGTTCAACTTCAACATTTCTACTAATAATTTTCTGTCTGATATCATGGGTTCCATAAACATGTTTTCTCCCCAATCCTTTGATCTTTTTAAAAGATCATGAAAGTTTAAAAGTTTAAAAATTTCTTGAAAGTAATATCCTTTACTGCACAAAATATTCCTTAATCTTTAAAATTATCCACATGTACTTCCAAATAGTTTTTATTAAGATTGTTTAAGTCTTTCCTCTATATTTTTATTAGTGCTATTTCCTTTTTTTTTTTGTCAGTCATGGGGCCTGAACTCTGGGCCTGGGCTCTGTCCTTCAGCTCTTCAGCTCAAGGCTAATGCCCTACCACTTGACCTACAGTGCCACTTCCGGCTTTTTTCTGCTTATGCGGTGCTCACGAATTGAACCCAGGGCCTCATGCATGCGAGGCAAGAACACTACCACTGAGCCAACTTCGCAGCCCTGTTAATGCTATTTTTAATATATACACTTCGGTATCAGGAACTAAAACATTATTAGTTCTGTGTGAAGGAATACCTTTGTGATGTCACCAGTACTGTAGGATCAAGTAGTTTAATTTCTTGAGTCATGTCATTTTGAAATATTTTTAATTTTTATTTTTGGATTGTTCTTAGTTCTTTCTTTGGAAGCTGGCCAGTACCCCAGAGATGTGTTCTTAAGTTTTCTGTCCTCAAGGGATAATAGTGGGTACTAGAAAAAAAATCTCTAAACAGACATAATAAGAAATAGAAAGATTTTAATGTTTAACATGTAAACAGTCTACTCATTTCCTGAATCCAATTTCTGAATCCGTTTCCTGAATCCATTTTTTCACTCTTTCATTACTCCTAATAAAGTAAGGATGGGAAGTCATAACATTGCTCTGATTGAAAACTTCCTAATTATCACTTCCATGAAATTCAAAGAACCTCTCTCATATTCTCTCTCTCTTTCTCTCTCTCTCTCACTCTCTCCTTATCCTTGTCACAACTACCTATTAAACTTACAACACTGACCTGTTCTTCCCTCAAAGATTATTGCTTCTGATTCTTTCTTATCTCCCTCATCAAATTTGATTATTAGAATTAGAATATCAAAATGCATGCCTATCAACAACAATAATGGCCTTGTGATTAATATCCTGCAACTTTCAACTTTGATAGCTTTCCTGTTGTCATGAACTAGACGAATCCCCTCATATTATCTCTCGTATATTGAAAGTTAAAATTTCTCTGTTACATTATCCTTCTTTTACATCTACTTTACCTAACTGAACACAACCTCAGGAAATCCATCCTTTTGTTTAATATTTTTTTCAGTGACATGTCTTCAGGTCCTTCATATTCTTTTTTCCCCCCATACTTCATTCTACTGTCACCACAACCTCATGTACTCATGACCTTATACGTATTTTGATCTTGCCAGTTTTCAGTGGTGGTTTTAAGCAATAGTCTATTTGTGCTGCCAGGATAAAATTATATAATCTAGGGAAACTAGTAGTTTGGAATCTCCTCAGCTATTACTTGGTGGTCTTTGTACTGATTTCTAGTTTGAATTTTCTCTTTTCTTATTTGGCTTGTCTTAACCACTTCCTTTTACATAAACAAATCAAACCAAACCAAACAATATAAGCTACCCAATTAAAAAAAAAAGGAATACTGAGACATGCTCAAACATGCTCCCAGAAACTTTCCCAATGGTCTCAGAAGAAGCCATGACTCACCTCTAGCCCAGTAATCCTGTTTGTGTATGTGTGTGTGTATGTTTTGCCTAAAGGTGTCTCCACTTTCCTTAGAAACTTATAGCCCTGATACCTTTTCTTTTTTATACATGCACTAGTCCTTTAGGTCCATCATCCTAGCAATTTTCTATTTCATTCAAGAGAAAATGCTAAAATTTAAATTTATCTTCTAAAAGTGGGTGAGAAAAGTATCACTGAGGTGGAGAATCAGGACACCTTTCTTCAGTCAGGTGACAAATCTGTGTCAACAAGCTGATAATATGAACTCAAGTTAGTAGTACAGTACATTAATATGCATCATAAAAATGTCATGTTCCTTCTGTGACCTTCCTTCTCAAGTCTAATGTCAGTCACATACTATTCACATTCATGAAATACTCTAATGTACAAACCTTTCAAATGTCATTTAAAGTTCATTAGCCTTAGAAATTGTCAATCAAGAGGAGGATAAACAGATAATGATGACAAAATATAGGATGGTTTTCTGGATGGGATCCTGGAACAGAAAAGGAATAATGGATACAAGTTAAGAAAGCCTAGACTATGGAGTTTAGTTAATAGTAACCTCATACTATTGCTTGCTTAATTGTAACATGTGTCATAAAAAGAGGATTTGAAGAACATTGTATAAGTAAGGGGACAAATGTCAAGTTGTACTATGTGATACAATGAAAACCTAGCCTCACTACTGCTTTGTCAAAGATGGTTAGCCTCATGATTAACATGGAAATATTTGGAATAGATTTTTCAATTTAAATAATGCAGTGAAAAGGAGACAAATCTTTGGTCATCTAAACACTTATATTTTTATATTAATGAAGCCATTACAATACTAGCACATGCTTCTTAAGTTTGTGCATGCCTAAGTACATGAGCAAAATTACTTTAAAAAAGTCTATCTGTAAAAGAAATCTCAGTTTTTCAGAATATTATTAAATATGAATTCTCCAACTGCTTTTCAATTCTCATCTGTAGGGATTATCTACATAAGCTATTTACTAACTTTTCAGTTGGAAGATAATTCTTCCTCATGTGACCTGTGACCCCATTGTGACTTAGTCACTCCCCAGTCCTCTTAATTAAAGGGCTACATGAGAACAATCTGAGAAAATGATGTGTTCATTAGCAGCTCTCCTTAACAATGAAATATGTATTCATTAAAAATTAAAATATACATTGAGGCCCATTTTATATCTTTATGACCAAATCTGCTAGCACACCATTAATACCAGCTACTGAGGAGGCTGAGGAGGCTGAGGCAGAAGAGAGGTTTGAGTTCCAGGTTTACCTAGAGAAAGTTAGCCAGACAAACAAGCAAAAAATGACTAATGGTATCCCCCAAGTGACCAAACACAGGTCCCTCCTTTCCATCCTGGCTACCACAAAATAAATCTCCCCCAGGGCTTTTGATATCATCTTCCCTGTTCTTGAAATCTTCCTTTAATATATACATATATACATACATACACACTCTCACACACATACATACACTTATAATTCTAATATCAATACAGTCTTTAAGGAAATCTTAGACGATTCTTTCTATAAATGTGTGCCACACATTTTTACATGTTATTAGTTGCCTTTTAGTATTAACTGCAGTGTAACATTTAGTTAATATGATTGATTTCTTTGTCTACTAATAGTCTTTAATTCCATGGTGATATGGGCAATCTCTCCTTCTGCTCATAATTCCTTGCCACTATTTAGGATTATCATTCAATCACTTTCTCTTTGAGTGAATGAGTCAAAGAATGAATACATTAAGTTTGCAAGGGATGAAGCTCCACAGTTAATAGCTGAGAAAAATAAACTTTGAATAATGCCTTAATTCAATCTTAGAAAATCATTACAAAAGATGTGTGAGGTAATTTTCATGTATAGATGCCATTGATTATACTGCTAAAACAAGTAATCACACAAGTCAGTGAAGTAATACATTGCTAAGACATTATCAGCTTTAGAAGATGAAGAATGAGGATGTACACAGAAATAAACTTTCAAATGGTCTTATGATTTGAATCTCTTGTTTAGAGATCCAGTTCCTTCTCATTACTCCTAACTAATTCTTAGGTGTTATTAGTTGATTGACAGCTGCAAACCTATCATTCTTACACATGGATGAAAATCCTTTGACAGACCAATTTAGTTCTTTAGCAGAGAAGTTTGTTTCATGTCTGACAGAATTGGAGTCACCTTGCATCACAAGCATTCCTTTGTCTCTTCATCCTTGTTACTATCTAAAACTGCTTCTCGCGTACTTTAGAGCCTGTATATTTCTAACTCATTCTGAGCCAGTCAATTAACCTTTTTCTGGGTCTATATAAAAATTCTTAGAGTCTGGAAATCTGTCAAACTTGTTACTTGTCACCACTCAAGTAGTATAATAGATTTTTTTTCTGCTGAATTCAGTGAGTGTGTGTGTGTGTGTGTGTGTGTGTGTGTGTGTGTGTGTGTGTGTGTGTGTGTGTGTGTGTGTGTGTGTGTGTGTATGTTCACAGTATATATGCATGCACATGCAGTACTGGGGTTTTAACTTTGAACTTCATGATTGCTTTACCATTTGAACCATGCCATGCCACATTTTGTTCATTTTATTTTGAGATAAGGTCTTTCTTTTTTCATGAGCTTGCCTCACCATAATCCTCCTATTTACACTTTTACAGTAGCTGGAGTGAGAGGAACCCACACTTTTCTGTTGAGATGAGAGTTCCACAAACTTTATTTTTTGTCTCAACTGACCCAGAACTGGGATATTTCTGGCCTCCACTTCCTTTTCAGCTGGGATAACAAATAGCATGCACAGCTATTGGTTGAGATGAGGTCTCATTAATAGTTTTTCTAGACTGTTAGACAACCATGGAAACCATGTCATTCCTTTGGATCTCAGCCTTTTCAGTAGCTAGAATTACAAGTGTGAACCATTGTCCACAGATGAATTTATTGTTCGTGTGATGGCACAATCTAAGGTTTACCTTTTCTTCAGAAATTGTCCATACCAAGGGTCCTATCTAGCCTGTCATATACTTCACAGGCTATAAACCTGTCAAGTTCTCTATGCATGACTTGAAAAGGCCATGTCATGTCATTTTTTTGTAATATGAGGATAATATCTATTGCTGAAATAATAAAAAATAGTGAAAATATTAACTATCACCAGATAGTAGACCTTCTGTGCATGCATAATACTTTCTCTGGTCAGTTCTGGACACTGATGTGGTACTACCATGATCATGATCATCATAATCATCATATTAGAGTAGAGCAAAGCTTATAGAATAAGAATATTTGACATATTTCTGTTATGAAGAAAAACAATTTAAGATGTCATCATTTTTAAAACAAGTTATTGTTTTACAATGTATTTTCTACTTTGATTCAATTTTTAATTACTGACTTTGTTCATTATTGTTATTATAGTTGAAGAGTTCCATTTCTGTTTTTTCTATTGAAGATATTTTTTTCTCCAAATCATGCAATCTAATCAGTTTTCTGACTACACAGGAAACAACTAATCAATACTGGGTAGCCTGAAGAAAACCTATTGAGGTCATTTAAATCAATATATTTAACTTGCAATCTTTTATACTGCATGTTTGCAAAACCAGAAAGCTTTGCTCATTGAAGCTTTATTTGCAGTCAGCAGAAAATGTAGAAGTCCTATAGCAGTATTCATTTCAAACGTGTAAAATGGAAACTGAAGTGATTATTTTGCATCTTCATTGATAATCTGTACCACTTTCAACTATATATGCATTAAAATACTTCTTAGTATATAATGGCAAAATGTTCATACCTTAAGTAAATTCTGATTCATGGGATAGTGTATTTGAATGTAATAGACCAATTGTATGTTTTGATTTTTATTTTATAATTTTGAAATAGGTAAATATTATCATGCACGTAATTCTTTAACATTTTTTTAAATCAGAAGAAACTTTTGTTTGATAGGAAAGACTAGTAATTAGTCTCTCAAAACCAATAAAGTAACAGCAAATGCATTGAGGTGAACAAATCTTCATAAAATCCATTTCTAAAATCATTCCTAAATCAAGGCAGGGTGAAGAGCCTTTCTAGAAATTTTCTGCAAAGTAGCTCTGAAGCCAAAAGAGGTTATGTCATTTCTCTTATTAGCCTAATAGCATTGTACATTTATGTATATTTGAATGCCTTTTTATATGCTACATAATTTGATCTTTAAAATAATCCTGTGAGGGCTGGGGTTGTGACTTAGTAGTAGTGTGCTTGCCTAGCAAGCATGAAACCCTGGTTCGATTCCTCAGAACCACATAAACAGAAAAGGCCAGAAGTGGCCCTGTGGCTCAAGAGGTAAAGTTCTAGCCTTGATCAAAAGAAACTCAGGGAAGGTGTCCACGCTGTTCAAGCCCTGACTGACTGGCAAAAACAAAAAGCAAGAAACAAAAACAGCCTTACCACAAAGAGGTTAGGTAGGATTTTGAAACAAGGGAACTTCCAAGTACCAAAAGTGACAGAAAGCCCTCATTTTTTTCCCCTTTGAAAATCCAGCAGTCTTTCCATGCTACTTCAAATCTGTCTATGCATTCATTTATCTGTCCAATGGATGAAAAAGATAAGCAAATTATTTCTGAAGATAAGAGGAAATTTAAGAACGTTGACTTTAAATTTATCATTAAGTGAACAGATGAAATTAACTGAAAAATGTGCACAGAATTTAAAGTGTTTGGTTCCCAAACAAATGGTAGCTTTTAGTTAACAATACTTAGTCTGACAATGTTAGTGAAACATTTCAAAGAGTGTATTTTAGGAAAAATGGCATATCAATCATAAATCTCTCAAATAATCATTGATCAGCTTAATAATGCAACTTCCTTCTTACCATTGTGAAACAGGGAAATTAATAAACAGCAAATCCATAGAACTGGTTTCAGAGCCAATAAACTTGATTTTTCTGCTTCCCAGAGAGTGTCTCCTTTTGTATGAACAGCTCACGTCTCCATATATGGCTAACTTTTGAAAATGGCCTTTCATGACCAAGGTGACTGTAACAGAGTAGATATGCATAGTAATACACAGCAAATCTGCACAGTAATCATGAGATTTTAATATTCTCCATTCCACAGACATGAGGTGGTTGATGTCAAGTGACCATTCAAGTAGATAATTAAAGCAGGACCTAGTCAGTGTAACATACCATTAACTCATCTGTTTATGCCATTTTTGCCATGAGAAATAATGCATGAAATTACTAAGCAAAACCTCTAATTCTCTTTGCAATGAAGATAGCAAGCAGTTACTGGAAGTAAGTGTGTCTGCCTTCATGAGTTTTGTAGTCAATTAGCACACACAAAACTATGTAATACTTAATATTTTTCTTTTTTTCTTGACAAGGTACTGTATAGAGGGATTACAGTTACGCAAGTAAGATAATAAGTACATCTCTTGTCAAACTTGTTTAGTAGTTCTAATTTCTAGTATATTCACATTCAGTAATGAGCATTGTTATTAATAAGTGAAATTAATGGAATTATTGTCAAAGTTTGAGTTAGGATGAACATTTTTCTATCTTATACTTTATGCCTTACATATACTATATTATTAGGTACTTCTTTTTCTTTACTTGATAGAAATGCTAGAAGGCCAATATGGTATATCTTCTTTGTCGAAAAGTTTCACTTTCTGATTGATGTCAAAATAAAAATTGGGCTTCTAAAGCCCAAGTATGCAATAATTTAGTCCTCTAGCAGTTGTACATCAAGAGAATTACATTTAACACACATTTCCAGATGTTAAGTCCATTAATGTCACTTGTCTTACCATCCCAAGGGTAATATATGTCAAGGACATTAGATGTTTATGATTCTACTTTATATGAAAGCTAATAAAATTTCCTGCCATTAGTTAATGGGTTCTCACAGAAGATAGACATATGGTGTGCTACATAGTCCTGAGACAAGTAATTTATTTCATATAACAGTGGAGGTGGCAAGGGTATCAGCATCTTTTTGTGCCAGTTCTTCAAGACACAATCCCTATAGAATTACATAAAAAAGAAAGGTGCCTCTTGTTATAGAAGAAGTACCCTGAACTCATGGAACATCAAAACTTTAAAACAAGCAGTAAAGAAATCATCATTTCAACCCTAAGGAGACTTGGTTTCTTTCAGTGCTCTAGAGAAGCACTATATTTACCCATCAGCCTTTCTTAAAAAAAAAAATGCTTGGAAAGATAACATCTATTGATGTTTCTACTTTGGTCGTATCACTAGAAAAGTAAAAGGCCCGGGTCTTGCAACAGCATCCTTCTCATTCTACACCTTCTTTTTCTTTTCTTTTTTTTTCTTTTCTTTCTCCTGCTTTTCTTTAGTCAAATTTTAGGTAGCTCACGCTGGTTTTGTACCCACAATTCTCCTGCAAATACTTCTGGGTGTTCGGTGCTCAAATTACAAGAAATGTGTCATCACATATGGCCTCTTTATCTACCTATCATTTTGGCTTCACAAATTTTCTTCCTCCATCAATTATGTTGATTTACATTACTTATAGAATGTTGGACCATATTTGCACAATTCTTAATTGCACAACATTTAATTAAGGATAGTATAAAGCACAACATTTAATTTAAGATTAGTATAAAAATAAAGCAATAGAATGAAGTCACCCTGAAACCAAACCTATTTGAGGAGACCCATATTCAACCAAACTGACCAAATCCCATTAACTATAAGTCTCTATCTTAGAAATCCAGGTATTTTTCCTGTTAAGCTGTTACATTGACTTTTTTCTTTTCCCTGAGGCATTAATCCAAGTACAGCGGCTTGTATTAGTAATTATGCTGACTCTGTGTGAGCATGCAAGAATGCCCAAGGCAATTTTATCATCCATGAAATATTGGAGGGCAGTGAGTTGACACTGACTTCAGTGTCTTTCAGAGCAAGGTAGTATCGGTTCAGCTAAAATCAGAGACTCTGTGCTATAATTTCTAACTGGATGGTTTCCCTTTATAGGCATGACTTCCCTATATAGATAGTTATCTTCTGGAAGTTCCCCTAAGTAGTCAGATATAGCTTCATTCCTCTTCTGGTGACATAATCTAATGGAATTCTTCAACTTGTAGAACTTCTTTATAATGTCCACTAAAATAAAAATCATTATTGAGGGAAAAATAAATGAATGCTTGATTTCCATGTAAGCACAGTATTAAGAGAGTACAGCACTTAGATAGAGTTGTGCTTTTGCAGCTATTTAATGTGATGGGACTCACATCAACAGAGATCCAAGCTAGCAGTATATTCATATCATGCCATCTCTTAGCCTCCAAGTCAGCTGTTAAACCTTAGAATTACTTTCATTTCAAATACCTACAACTGGAACTTGTTTTGGATGATACATGCTAATAGTTACCAGTCTACTCTTTCTGTTGTCTAAATTACTCACTAAAAGAAAATTTTCAAGGAATAAATAAACAATATTTATGGAAAAAATCTTGATAACCTGAAATATCTTGGAAAGGTATCTAAAAGCATTGGCAGCTGATCTTACATAGAAGATAAAAAAACTAAAGACATTTCCTACAAAGTTTTGATAGCTTTCTAGCTTTCCTTGTCCTTTCTAGAAGAAGGAGAATGTTAACCAAATTATGACCAAAAGTATCTGACAAGAGATGACAGTCATCAACCAAATAAGGTGTTTGATGCAGTAGTTTGAGAACGTCATATCAGAGTAGTTTCCTTAATAAGAATATTATCAGAGTTGTTCTGAAAGACAAAGATCATTGATGTCCCTTTCATTACCTCTTGAGACCCTTCAGGCTCTCCCTTGACACTTGTCTCCTATCCCTCCAAATTATTTGTGCTCTAATCCAGAGGCTACAACTTTTTTTTTTTTTTCACTCATGGGGCTTGAACTCTGGGCCTGAGCGCTGTCCCTCGGCTCTTCAGCTCAAGGCTAATGCTCTACCACTTGAGCTACAGCACCACTTCTGAGGCTACAACTTTTTTCTTCAGCCCTCTCTGAACTTGAACACAGAACTTTGCTCAGAAAGATCACACATGCAAAAATATAAAAATTTATATAAAATTTACAGAAAAAAATATATAAAATTTACAGGAGTATATTATGTCCATTTTTTTCCTCTCAGAGAATATTGGATGACATGGCTTAAGATCTATTTCACTAACTGATCATTATCATGGTCTAGTATCATATGAATTTAAAAAGGCAATTGAATTGGCTAATTTATTTGAATAGCATAGGCCCTCCTTCCAATGTACCAGTCACTGTACTAATCAGGATAGTTCCTATTAAGAAAGAGAATAGTTCCTATTAAGGAAGAAAAATGTGTTATGCCCAAGAAAGGTCAGGACAGAATTAAAAGTAATATTTTGCCAATATTGATGAGCTGCAAATGAATCTCATAAAAATAGGTTTGTATAGCTTTTCTGTGGTGTGTGTATGTGTTGTGAGATTATCTAGAAAATATCCTAGAGAAGATTATGTAAAAGGTGATCTAGACATATAACTTTTTAATTTATTACCTAAATATGTGAATAGGAAGGATGAAGAAATTCAATCTTAAAAAGTTGTAATTAATTTTTTTAAATTTTTATTTATTTTTTATTGTGAAAATACTGTACAGAGGGGTTAGAATTACATGGGCAAGATAATGAGTACATTTCTTATCAAGCATTGTAGCCTCCTCCTTTGTTTCCCCTTCCCATCCCTTCCATTGTAATTCATTTTTAATAGGATCTTTGAACACTAGACAAATCGACACATCCGATGATGTAACTTTTTGAAAAACTTTTCCCTAATGAAAATGATATTTATATTTGATTTCTAAGGAAGCTCTAAATAACAACTAACATTTAGAAGAATATTTATTTACAAATACTTTGAATTCGGGGGAGGTTAAATTGATTTCAAAGAGGGATATGGCATAAAATCAGGAAACTGAAATAATACAACTTTATGTCAAATCTTTCAACAGCATTAGAAGAGGTAGTGGGTTTCCTGGTGATCTTTAAACCACACTCTCAGAGAACTCTTTCTTTTTTTAGTTATCATATATTATTTTATACAGAGGTGTTACATTTGTATATTTTCATAGAGGAATATAATATACTTTGACCATATTCTTCATATTAAATGAAGTAAGCCAGACCCAAAGATTCATAGGTTCCATAGTTTCCTCATCCTCATTTGTAATAATTAATATATCCCTAGGATAGCAAAGGATCACAATAACTCAAAAGCTATGTACATATGACCAATTCAGATGATGCTACCACAAAATGAACTTCAAGATACGGAAACAAGAGGCTTTACTTTGTTGTTGTTGTTTTTAATGTACCATGTGAGTTATTTCGTTTTTATATTGTTTTTTATTTAATTGTATCCTTTGGTTTATGCACTGTTGTCACCATATTTGACTTTGGTATCCTATTTCTTGGATATGCATTTATCTGACTTGGGGACAGGAAGGGGAACAACAAATGGTGAAACAAAGGACAAAGGGTGAACCATTTTAATAGTGATACTCGCAGGACAATTTGTTGCAAATGGACCTTCCAATTTGAAGGGTGATTTGGGAGAGTGGAAAAGTGGGAGGAAAGCAAGGGAGGAGGTAGAAATGTTTCACAAGAAATGTACTTATTACCTTACATATATAACTGTAACCTCTCTGTGCATCACCTTGACAGTAAAATTAACTTAAAAAGAAAAAATAGATGATAGAATGTATGGCAAGTTAATCAAATACCTTCACAATTTGGCTACTGTTGAGTGGCTTTTCTAATAGATCGTACAGAATATAAGCAGAATATAAGCAGTTTGAAAGACCAAAACAACAAATTAATTTCATGTACCACAAGTGAGGTGGAAGATAACTAATATTACTAGGAAAGCAAACTAGAACCTGAACTATATAACAATGGTGAATGTTGTCAGTAATATTGAGAGCTTGTCAGAGTTAATGTGGTCAATAAGTCTTGCATATATGTGTAAGAAGGATTCATTTGTGATGAGACAAAACCCTTGTCAGTAGACACAAGTCTGCATTGTAATAATGCCCTTTGTGTAAAAAATATAGAGTCATTTCTGGTGTCCATAGTAGTTGATGGAGCCTGGGTTGCTAAATCTAGGATGAAGATGCATCCTGAAAATAATTTGGCAATCCTGGAGATCTTGACTCATTGCTCAGGTTCATCAGTGAATAGTCCGTAAGTTTTGCTTCTGAATAAATGGTATAAATGATTTAGTTGCCACTGTCTCCAAAATTTGAAAGCCCCAGAAAATTATCTTTACTTTGCTGGTCATTTATCTTTCTTCTGTCAAGGTGAACATCTAAGCCATTAGAATTCATGTGAAGGATATCAAAATGCAATAAATTTACTCAAGAAAAGTTGGCCAGGGCTATGAGATTTCTACCCATTGAATCAAATAGCCATGTCAGTTTGGCTATATATTGTGTACTTTTTTGATGGAGGAGCTTGATAACTTCAAAAGAAATTAACTACAGAGTTGAAAGTTTATGTCAAATTACAGAGTAATATGTTTGGAAAATACTATGCAAAACAATTTTTACATCTGAAAATTCATATACCACCTTTTAATTTGCACTTTACACTGCAATGATATGCAGATTCTAGCAGTATACCTCACAGACCGTGGAAGGGTGTCACACTGTCTTCATTCTCACTGATGTAATTCTAACAGAAATGTCCCATCTATCGTCATGTGTAAGGTAACAGTCCACCTCTCCCCATTGATTCTAGAAACCCATGTAGGACTCTGGGGTTTCAACATCTTTTGGGAGATTCTGATCTTGAAGAAATATTTTGGGGAACAACAATGTAAATACACAAAATAGGTATCTGTATGCTCTATTATCCAAGGAAATTAAAGGACTTCCTATGAAATGAATCTGGGTTTTATTCTATGAACATGTAATTATGATGTATTATAATATCTTAATTTTAATAGATCATTTCTTATACCTTTTATCCACAGAAACTCTTGTGCAAAAGAAGAAACTGACAAGGAATTAGGCTCAAAGTGTCAAATGTGTTTAGAATTTTGATACTATTATATAATTTTACTAGTTTCACAGTTCCCCAAAATACGTCAAATTTCAAATTGGCAGATTGTTAAATAACTGATTCTGTACATCTATGACATGTCTGAAATGATTTAAATCTATTATTTGTATAAAACTAAACTTCACTCAGCAATATACAAATATTAACTTTTTATATTAAAATTGATAAGTAGTTGTACAAAGCGGTTACAATTCCGTAAGTCAGGTAATAAACACAATACATCTTGACCACCATCATCCCTTCTATCATTCCCCCATTATTCTCATTCCTATCCTAACCTGGAGAAAATACTAATTCTTAATTCATAATACTACCATAATACCATACTATCATATACCTGAAAGTATATCTAGTTCTAATAAGCACACTCTATGTCTAGGTGTCTGCACTAAAACAGAAATAAAACATCCTCTCCTCTCCAGAGTATAGTCTGATTAAAAATGTTGTGTTCCCATATTTCTTAAAATGGTGCATACTTCTTTGAGAGATTTCAGTGACAGGGCCAAGACAAGATTCTCTATGAGCCAATAGTGTGTAATCAAAAGCATGCCTACGAAAGCATGATATGCTTAAGAATTGAATTTAATGATTCATTCATTATAGAACAGTCAAAGGAGCCTTAAGTGATTGTCTTGTTACAATTTTGAGATATTTATTCTGATAATATTTTCATCCAATACTTGTTCAATGTGGACAGATTTTGGAATAAGATTCTTGTTTAAAGGGCTCAATGCAGAGGGCTGGGATGTAGCTCAGTGGCAAAGTGCTTGCCTAGCAAGTGCAACGTCCTGGGTTCAATCCCCAGTACCAAAAAAGAAAAGACAAAAAAAATACAGTTAAAGGGCTCAATGCAGAGAATTGGTTTAGACTAAGAGCAGCCAGTGAAAAACAATTTTATTTTACCTTGAATTAACTAGTTTATTTTTCTTCATGTATATTTTATCCCCAAAATACTTCTGTTGTCTCAACATCACCATTTCCTGCAGCTAGTCATGAGGCTAATTACAGCAGAGGCTTGAAATGAGGTAGAATAATGAAACAGATTGACAATCTGACCCAGACCCTAATTTATACTGTTGTTTAAAATGAAAGTTAACTTTGTCCTTGGCTCTGCAACCAGAACAGCACCGCATGTTTAGGCCTATCATTAGGTAACCAAAATAATGTAGTTAAATCGAAACTATGTCTGACCTTGCACATTCGTTTTCATTTTCTTTCTCTTTACTCTCTGGCCTCTATACATCTCTTGTGTGAAGGGTCTTCCTCCCTGCTGATGTCTCTCCAGGCCACTCTGCCTAACTGGCTTCTGTCCTGCACCTTCCCTTCTTCTTTCTCTCTCTAAGATAGTGCCTCCAAGCATATTTTAAAAGAAATTCGTTCCTTGAAACTATTATGTTCTCAAGGAACAGACGTAGACCTCAGGGTGAAAGATGGGAGATAAGCAGTTGAAAGAAGAGAAAGAAGTAGGATTTGGCAAAAGAAAAAAGCTTGCTTTGCTCAGTCACTGCACAGAGTCTCCCATGGGAGCTATGAACTGAGCCACCACATGCTTCTAGAATTGACATCTGGAGGCAGTGTGTTGAATATCCTCCCTATAGCTCAGAAGAGATCCTATTGGGAGGAAATCTATACAGGGTTTGGCATCATTTTGATTCATATCAAGTAATTTATATCAAAAATCCTACATGCTAATGGAGCAATCCAGTTCTATTTATAAGTATGCTCCTTCAAATGGATAGTAAGAAGTGTTCTAGCAGAAAATATTTTGTCCTCAAACATTTGTTACTCTGTATCACAAGAAATCTAAAGCAATCATTCTACCACAGGATTTATTGTCCTTTTAATAATATTTCATCTACTATAAAGTGAGATGTCAAGAAGAAAGCTTTAGGCTATCTAGTTCACAATTATATGCATGCAAGCTTTAATTTTAAAATATATACATTGCTTCCCTTCCCTAATTCAAATAAATGTATATACAAAGGGCAAGGGGGAACCAATACAACAGCGATATACATAGGAAAAGATGTTGGAAATGATCTGAACAACTTGAGGGGATGTTGAGGGGAAGGGAAAGTAGGTGAAAATTGAGGGAAGGGGTAACAAGATTGACAAGGAATGTACTCATTACTTTACTTCTGTAACTGAAACCCCTCTGTACATCACCATGACAATAATATGTATATATATATATATATATATATATCATATTTCAAGATACAGCCTCTTTCCAAATACTAACGATATAGTGTAGGGAATTTCCTACAGAACACAAGTCACAAAAATCACAATATTTCCATTTCTCCCAAGAGTTCTGAAAATGGAAAGTTTTACAGTAAGCTAATTTAAATACTATAAATATAAATGTCATGAAGACAAGTGTTTGCAGTGACCCATAAACACATTGTCTTTTTGGCAACCACAGGAAAAAATGTGCTATCACTAACTAAGCTTACAATAAAGTCAACAAACATGGAATAAGAATCTTGCTCTAGGAAAATTTCATTGTGGTCTGCCATACTTTGGAATTTTCCTTTGAAGAGACAGGTTCCCTAGCTAGAAAGCATGGAGGAGAGGATTGGAAGAGTAGCATGAATGAGGATGTACCAAAAATACAAATTTACTTTATGAAACTGGAAATTGAGGTAAATCAAGACTTTAAAGAAGGATAAATGTTAAAGGAGAAATAAAGGGTTCACTTCAGAAACTTATAAAACAATATGAATCCATGAGACAAAAAGCTAGAGTAATGGATCAAATAGCTGGTTGATGAACAGTTGGTCAATATTTAAGACAATAATTTCTCCAAAAGTTAATAGGGTCCAAATGACCTGTTATTATTTTAATTGCTATTTTATGAATAGATTAATATCCTACTCTAAATAGTTCTCCATTTTTCTGAACACAATATACTCTAATTCACTTATGATCTTCTGGTGGCTTACATTAGTTGGTCAGTTTATTTTATTGATTTTTGTCTTATTGGATAGTTTCCTAATGAGTATTGGTTAATTTGTTGATATTAGCTTAGAAGAAATAGTAAATCAACATTCTGCTGACATCTATCTTTATTGTATTTTATGAACTTTTTCCCAAACTGTTTTCTTATTCAACAACTTAGATGAAAATATAGCTCCTATACCCAACAAATTCTCATTCCATACAAAATCAGAAAATAGGTTTGTGCACTGTTATTCAAAAGCCAAATTATAAAAGATTTTTATAGCTGAAAATATAACCTGCATCTGAGGTTGGTTCAACAAGAACAGAGATTAGGCTCCATGTTGGCATAATAAATCCTTTATCCAAGCATATGTTAGGCATATCAGAGATTGATGTATTTCGTAGAGATAAGATGTGAAATTTTTAGTAGACTAGAATATATGGTTCAACATTGTAATAATGGCATTTAAAAGCCTCATATACTGTTACACAGAAATAATAGAATTGTTCTGCTCAGAGATTAAATTTAGGCATATTGTGCTTTCCCTTGGAAATCGCACATCTGGATGTGCTCAGTCTTGGCCATGATGTTTTAATAAGGGGTTTACAGTCTACAAATCTTTGAGGTTCAGAAACCAAGATGTAATTGTGTTACATGAAAAAATGTTTGAAAGAATTGTTGGTTTTAGCTAGAGAAAGCCAACTAAAAGATTAATGTCGGTATTCAAAGTATTGTCATAAGTAAGAGGGAATAAGCTTGTAATGTCATGAGTCAGAGCAAAGATGAAGAAGCTGCTCACATGTTTGTATATTAGCCTTGTAGGACTACCAAAACAAATCACGACAAACTGAATCTCTTAATACAACAGAAATAGGATTTTTTCACATTTTTGGAGACTACAGATTCAAAATCAATATGCCACAGGGCCATTTTCCTTCTGATAGGTCAGGCGGTGATACTTCTTGACTCATTTCAACCTCTAAAGGTTGCCAGCAATTTTTGGCATTTACTTGCTACAGCTGTGTCTCTCAGATAACTGTTTCTATTGTCACATGATATGATCCTTTCTACATACCTTCACCTTGCCTCTTTATAGGGACATCAATGACTAAGGGTAAAAACAACTCTAATCCAGTATCACCTCATTTTAACTATTTAACAACTGCAAAAGTTCTATTTCCAACCACATTATGTGGTTCCAGGTAGATATGAATTTGGGAGAAAAGCTATTTACCACAGAACAGTTTGGTTTATTTGCTTCTTCATCAATAATGAAAGAAACATGTTGGTTCACTTAAATATAACTTTTCTGCTCATCTAATAAGATTATCCTAGATTTATACTAATTATTGCAAATAAAGGAAACCATGGGACCTGTATTTCTTTGGGTCTGGATTTCTTCACTTAATATGATTTTTTTTCCAAGTTTTTCTATTTTCTTAAAAAATAAGGTGGTATCATTCTTTCTGAAGGAAGCAAGGAATTTCATTGTGTGTGTGTGTTTGTGTGTGTGTATAATATATATATATATATATATACACACAATGGAATATATATATCTATATATCTATATCTATATCTATATATATATATATATAATCACATTTTCTTGATCCATTCATCCACTAAGGGGCATCTGGGTTGGTTCCATATCTTAGCTATGGTGAATAATGCTGTGATAAACATAGTTGTGCTGGTAAGTGCTCAGAAGTGAGAAGAAAAGCTCAAAAGCTGTGTGCATATGACCATATAAGATGATTCTAAATGAACCCCAAGATATGGACACAAGAGGTCTTTCTTTGTTGTTGCTTTTTTTTTTAATGTACTATGTGATTTGTTTTGTTTCCTTTATATGTCCTTTCCCCTATGGTATATCCTCTGTTGTCAATTTGTTTGACTTTGGTACCCTGCATCTTGTATATACATTTATCTAATTCGGGGAGGGGAAGAGGAATAACAAAATGCTGAAACGAGGACAAAGGATGACCCACTGCAACAACAATACTCACAAGGCATTATCTTGGAAATGATCTTTATAACTTTGGCGTGGTAGGGGGAGGTGGGAGAGGGCAGGTATAATAGGAAAAAAGAAAAGGAGAGGATAACAATGTTCGACAACAAATGTACTCATTACCTCACTCATGTAACTGAAACCCCTCTGTATAGCATCTTTGCAGTAAAATAAAATTAATATAAATATAATAAAAAAGATAACTTTTCAAAAACTCTTTCTGTCTACAACAATAATAAAGAACTTCATGAAATAGTGAGCTACCACTTTTTAAGTTTTAATTATTCATTATCCATGCACATACACACACACACACACACACACACACACACTCACACACACACACATATTTTGGCAAAAACCCAGTGGGTAGAAAGTTAAGGAAGATAGGAAAAAAATTATGAAAAACGTTCAGGCAATCAGAAAATAAGAGATATGGCATACGTAGAGAATCCTGTGTGGTCTAGTGAAGCAGCAGCATCAGCATCACATAGGTTGAACACATAGCTGAGTGCTTCCTGTATGGGTGAGGTCTGGGGTTGCATACATAACATCACACACAAACTCCCACCAAAACTCCACACACAAAACTCACACCAAACTCCAAGAATTTACTTTGTTTACTGATTTATGGATTTAAGCATAGTAATAATCTATTTTGCTTTTACATTAAATACATGTTTTTGGAGCTACTCAGGAATACTTAGGTATCACAGGCATATAAATGCTAAGATCTTAAAATGCAGGTAACAGTCAACTTAGAAAACAGATGGTTTAATATATGCATACAACATGTTTTTTTATTATTTTTTGTCTTTATTACCTATATTGTCTTTATTATCTTTTATTATCTGAAAGATAATATGACAAGAAGAATGTAAATATATTCATTATGGACTAGATAATTAGAAAGAAAACCACAATTTCTATGGTCTTTGTTCTGTTTACTTACTGATGAATCCTCATTTGACCAATATTTGTTCAAGAAATAAAATCAAGAGGCTTTATTTTTATTTTAAACTGGCAGTTATTTAATAGGCATACTAAAAGATATAAGTAGGCTGAATAATGCTAGAAGGTTTAAGTATTAGAATGGCTAAGCATTAGACTTCCCAATATTTGAGAAGTAAATGGGTAGCTACTACTGTCCGTAAGATAATTTTAAGTAGCAAGCATTGATTAGATGGTATGACATGTAACACAGAAAAGAATTAATAGGAACCAACTTCTCCATGTAGACAACAGGCAAATGGAAAGGAATAGTGACCTTTAAGTGAAATGGCATTAAGTGGGCAAGTTCAAGTAAATGAGGCAGAAGGAGAGAGACTGATTATTTCCAAATTTAAGAGGAACTGTCTTGTGATGGTGTCAGAAGATATCATTCACTAAATGTGATAATCACCAAAAAGCACTTAGCAGAGTCCCAGATATAGGATAGATGCTTTGTAAATATTAACCATTAACAATATTATAATGGGCTTCATTTTTAAAATGGAGTGTGTACATTTTCGCCTCTGGTAACAAAATTAAGAAGATTGTTCTTTATCACCATCTCTGAAGTTCTTTGACTTGGTCAATTTGGAAATGCGTTATCTCAGTGGACTCATGAGAATAAATATATTTTTTTAATTTTATTTTATTTGTGAACATACTGTACAGAGGAGTTACAATTACATGGGCAGGATAATGCGTACAATTCTTACCAAGCATTGCAGCCTCTTCCTTTGTTTACCCTTCACATCCCTTCCCAGCCTCCCAATCCTTCTCCTTCCCCCCCCTTCCCCCCCCACCACACCGACATTGTAAAGCTCGTTTTGGACATGACAACTTGTACTTCTCATTGTTGCAACAGGTCCACCTGTATCCTTAAACAACTGGTTTTTCCCCATCTCCTCCACAAGTTATACTGATATCAAATATAGTGAAAGCAGGGGTTATACTGTGGGGAAGGGACATACAAAGCAACAAAGAGATAATCTTATAAATGCGTTAGAAACACATGCATGAAAGAAAAAAACATTAAAATACACATCTAAGGGTTCATTTTCCTGACATCACATTATCTGACCTTTTCCGCTTGACTCATACATGTACTAGATATTACAAATAAGGGAAACCATGGGACCTATGTTTCTTTGGGCCTGGCTTACTTCACTTAATATAATTTTTTCCAAGTCTTTCCATTTCCTAACAAATGGGGCAATGTCATTCTTTCTGATGGAGGCATAGAATTCCATTGTGTATATATACCACATTTTCTTTTTTTTTTAATTTAAATTTTATTTTATTTTATTTGAGAACATACTGTACAGAGGGGTTACAATTACATTGGCAGGATAATGCACACATTTCTTACCAAGCATTGCAGCTCCTCCTTTGTTTACCCTTCACCTCCCTTCCCAGCCTCCCCCCTCCCCACAACCCAATCATACCCCCCCTCCCCCCCACACACCGACATTGTAAAGCTTGCTTTGACATGACATTTTGTAATTCTCCTTGTTGCAACAGGTCCACCTGAATCCTTAAACGACTTGTTTGTCCCCATCTCCTCCACATGTTATACTGACATCAAATAAAGTGAAAGCGGGGGTTACACTGTGGGGGAGGGACATACAAAGCAACAAAGAAATAATCTTATAAATGCGTTAGAAACACATGCATGAAAGAAACGAAAACATTAAAATACATATTTAAGGGTTCGTTTTCCTAACATCACATTATCTGACCTTTTCCGCTTGACTCATACCTATACTAGATATTGCAAATAAGGGAAACCATGGGACCTATGTTTCTTTGGGCCTGGCTTACTTCACTTAATATAATTTTTTCCAAGCCTTTCCATTTCCTAACAAATGGGGAAATGTCATTCTTTCTGATGGAGGCATAGAATTCCATTGTGTATATATACCACGTTTTCTTGATCCATTCATCTACTGAGGGGCTTTTGGGTTGGTTCCATATCTTAGCTATGGTAAATAATGCTGCAATAAACATAGTTGTGCTGGTAGCTTTAGTGTGGTCTTGTTTGTGATCATTTGGGTAAATGCCCAAAAGTGCGATTGCTGGATCATAGGGGAGATCTATGTGAAGTCTTTTGAGGAACCTCCATACTGCTTTCCAAAGTGGTTGAACAAGTTTACATTCCCACCAACAATGAAGTAAGGTTCCTTTCTGTCCACATCCCCTCCAGCATCTGTTGTTGTTAGAGTTCTTGATTTTTGCTGTTCTAACTGGAGTGAGGTGATATCTCAATGTTGTTTTGATTTGCATTTCTTTTATGGCTAGGGATGTTGAACATTTCTTCATGTGTCTATTGGCCATCCTTCTTTCTTCTTCAGAGAAGCTTCTCTTTAAGTCTTTCGCCCACTTATTTATTGGGCAGTTGTTTCTTTGAGGATTTGTTGTTGGGTGGTTTAATTTTTTGAGTTCCAAGTATATTTTAGATATGAGACCCTTGTCGGTTGTATGGCTAGTAAAGATCATCTCCCAATCGGTGGGCTTTCTATTGACCTTGCTAGCTATGTGATTTGCCCTGCAGAAGCTCTGCAACCTTATGCAATCCCATTTGTCCAACCTTTCTTTGATTTGTTGTGTTTCCGGGTCTCTATTCAGAAAATTTCGGCCTGAGCCAAGGAGACCTAGGGTTTCTCCTAAATACCACATTTTCTTGATCCATTCATCTGCTGAGGGACATCTGGGTTGGTTCCATATCTTAGCTATGGTAAATAATGCTGCAATAAACATAGTTGTGCTGGTAGCTTTAGTGTGGTCTTGTTTGTAAACATTTGGGTAAATGCCCAAAAGTGGGATTGCTGGGTCATAGGGGAGTTCTATGTGAAGTCTTTTGAGGAACCTCCATACTGCTTTCCAAAGTGGTTGAACAAGTTTACATTCCCACCAACAATGAAGTAAGGTTCCTTTCTGTCCACATCCCCTCCAGCATCTGTTGTTAGAGTTCTTGATTTTTGCCGTTCTAACTGGAGTGAGGTGATATCTCAATGTTGTTTTGATTTGCATTTCTTTTATGAGTAGGGATGTTGAACATTTCTTCATGTGTCTATTGGCCATCCTTCTTTCTTCTTCAGAGAAGTTTCTCTTTAATTCTTTCGCCCACTTATTTATTGGGCAGTTGTTTCTTTGAGGATTTGTTGTTGGGGGGTTTAATTTTTTGAGTTCCAAGTTTATTTTAGATATGAGACCCTTGTCGGTTGTATGGCTAGTAAAGATCTTCTCCCAATCCGTGGGCTTTCTATTGATCTTGCTAGCTATGTCATTTGCCCTGCAGAAGCTCTGCAACTTTATGCAATCCCATTTGTCCAACCTTTCTTTGATTTGTTGTGTTTCCGGGTGAGAATAAATATATTTTAAACTTTATACATTATACATTTCTACTGACTATAATCGCTGTTTGACATTGTAATAATTTGTTTTGCTGAGTGAAAATAATGGTGGTATTATAGAATTAGAAGATGGCATAGTTTGAAGCTTTTGGTCAGAAATAATACTTTTAATGAATAATTTTTACTTTCTTCTTCCCCATTGTACCATTAAAAGTATCATTCTCAATGGGCTACTGTGCACATTGAGAGATAAGGGAGTCTTTTTATGCTTTGATTCATTAAAATATATAAAATTGTTTTTTGTCCCCAAATATTTGTGGCTCTTCAAAATTCACATTGGCTTTTGTTAAACAATTTAATTAAATATCCAATTGTATGCTGTAGGGAATTTACTTCATATGTGATTATTTCATAGTCAGTTACATTATCTTTTGGTGAGGCATTGATATTTAAAAAGTTGTTGTGACTTTTTAAAATAGAAGCTTGCACTTCTGCTGGTCAGAAATTAATCTGGACCTAAAAAAGTAAAAATTTAGATAGTATTTTCTGGTCCTATTGTTTGATGTCAATCTTACTTTCTTACTCTCTGCTTATGTAAAACTTTTATTCTTTTACAGAATATGACATTCCAGTTAGTAGTTTTTGTGCTCAAATGATCACAAGCATACTATGCTAATACATTATCTCTCATAGAAGCTACCAAATTCTGCTAATTATTTTGAAACACTATTTGTACATCATGACAGTCTCTCTCTCTCTTTCACACACACACACACACACACACACACACACACACACACACACACACACACACACTCATACACACAACAAGCAAATATATAATGAGACTGTCAGGAAACTAACTAACAATGCCCAAGGATGCCCTGATAGTATCCTTTCTGTTTTATTTTATTCTATCTATTCCAATCCACTCAGTTGAATCTGTTTCTATGTTATTTAAAACATAATGCATATTGATGCTCACTACATTGGATTCGAGATCTACTCAAGAATGGGCACTTTTGAAATCGAAGAAAAGTGAGACCCAGATAATTGCTCAACAAATATTGTTAAGCAGTAAGTCAGTCTAGTTCTTTGTATGAAGACAAATAGCTGGTGTTCCAGAAAGAGGTAAGACTCATTACAAATAGTATTAAACAGAATAATATTGGAGTGTCTGTACTAGATTCTAGTGGTACATGCCTGCCCAGGAGACCAGATTTTCCTAGGGAACTACAGTCCTCTAACTATACGTAGAGAAGTGTTCTGATTTATCTTCCTGTTCAAGAATCCTATTTAGCTAGTTAGCTCTTGTACTTACCTTGTTTTTATTTAACATATTCAAAATCAGCAGAGTCTTGTTATTTAAATAGTTGAAATAAAGTATTTTATTAAGAGCTACAATATAACAATCTGGAATGGTATATTTTATAGTTCTGAATTTTCCCCTAAAACTCATGTAAATCTGGGATTTACTTAATATAAAGTTTCACTAGTAATTTTAAATAATACACATGATTAAATCACTTGTTCTGCAGGAAGAAAATAGGTACTCTGATGAAATTCTCCAGGTTCTTTCTTGTTATGAAAGAATGCCTTCTCATGGGGCACTGGTGGCTCACACCTGTAATTCTTCGATTCTCAGAAGGTTGAGATCTGAGAATTGACATTGAAAGCCATCCAGGGCAGGAAAGTCTCTGAGACACTTATCTCCAATTAATCACGCACACAAAAAAAGAAGTGGAGATGTGGCTTAAGTAGGAGAGTGATAGCCTTGAGCAAAATATCAGGTATAGATCGTAGGCACAGTGTTCAAGGCCCAGTACAGGCATAAGAAAAATAAAAAAGATGCATTCTGGTGTTAAACACATAGTAAACACATAGACTCAAAATTTCAAATTTGCAGGTGATGTCACATTACTTGCACAAAAAAGAGCTATTTTGGTCAGGACATATCTCCACTAACCCTTACATAATTACAAATCATTATGACATTTCTCAGGGAGCCATGCCTTATAAATTCGTAGTTTCCAGGTTTGTTTTCCATAAGCAATTCTAGATAGATGAGATACATTCTGCTAAAAGCATTCCAAAGATAAGGTCTCTCCAGTGAAAACTATTATTTGTTGGCCAGTAGAATTCTATTTCCATGTTTACAAGGAAGTTTGACAGGGTCAGTTATTTCCCTTGTGTAGATGTCTTCTCCCACTTTAGAGAACTATAGCTCACAGGCCAAGATGTCAACCACTTACTTCCCAGATGTTGTGGAGGGCCTTCCATTTTGTGTATCAGCTTTTGACAGTCTTGCCTAATAGCATATGAGATAAATGTGGAGGAATGGTATCCTCACTATAACAGAAAGTTAAAGTGATAAGCCTGCAAGATTTCACACTTTCCTTTGGAACTCTGCTTCCTGGTACAGAGAGTGAAAGGATAATTAGATCCAACTACATTTCTCCTTTCTAGATAAGATAGAGTATTATTGTTGTTTAAGGAAAACTATGTTTTCTATGTATTATTTCTAAAATAATTTCTAATAGATATTTTTTCATAGAAAATTTTATACAGAGCTAATCAAGAGAGTAGACAGCACCTTTAATCTTATTTCTAGTCAATACTTTAGCATATATGATATCAGCAACAATAAAACACAAGTGTGTAATGGTAACTATAATTTATTATGTGCAAATTCTCCAAAGGGATAATCTAAGGCAATTCAGGCGTGAAAACAGTGTTCAAAAAGCTTTTGTTATAAGGAAATGATACACATTCAAGAAAATAGATGTGTTTTAACTTGGCTTAAATATTATGGAAAGTATATATGCATTAAACATTACATAGTACTTCATTAATATGTAAAACATTGTTATGTATCAGTTTAAATAAAAATTTTAAAGAGTTCTTTGAAAAGTGTGAGCTTTGTTCTTCCTTTTTATCAACATTACCCCATTGAGATGACTTTAAAATGCCCAGGGAAACCTTATGAGTTGCATAAAACTATTTGGGGGCTTAGTGGAAAATGAGTGTCATGTAAGAGAAATAAACTTTGATCAGTGTTCTCACATTTCATTCTCCAGAGTGAAGATGATTTATTCTTATCCTTTAAATTAAAAGTTTTCTTTTTACCAGCACTTATTTTGGAATAAACATCGGATGCAACTATGGACCTCAAAGTATATTTTAATTTTTAATAAATATAGGTTTTTTATTGTTAAGAAGAGCTGGTAATAACCATGCTATTTTCTCAGATTCTTCTAATGAAATACTTTCACTGAGGCGGCTGGGTAGTGACCAGGTCACAATGGGGTCACAGGTCAAATGATGAAGCATTAGCTTCCAACTGAAAAGTTAGTAAATAGCTTAAGTAAATAATTCCTTCAGATGAGAATTGAAGAGCAGTGGAAGAATTTGTATTTAATAATATTCTGTGAAGCTGAGATTTCTTTTACAGATAGACTCTTTAAAAGTGATTTTGCTCATGTACTTATGCTTGGACAAACCTAAGAAACATGTGCTGTTATTGTGATGGCTTCATTGACATAAAAATATAAATATTTAGATGACAGAAGATTTGTCTCCATTGCACTGAATTCTTTAAATTGAAAATCTATTCCAAAATGTGTTTGCATTTTATCTAATTAACTAAATCTCGCTAAGTCATCTCATTTAAGATAAATGTTTAGTATTATTAAAAACATGTTTCTGAAATTATTTCAAAGTTCATTAATGAGGAAGAAAATATTTTACAATGACATTATAAAAAAATGTAGAATCCATCTATATGGTATAAAATATATTATTAACAAATTAAATATACACAAAAGCCCAAATTACATGCCCCAAATTGGCATTTCTAGTGAAAGTGAAACCATTGTATCAAAAATTACATGGTCAGGCACTCGTATTACACATCTCTTGTCCAAGCTGTTCAGCTCTGGAGTATGGCAGTACAAGTCCAGCCCCTGCAGAGAAGTCTGCTAAATCCTATCTCCAGTACCTCAGGTTGTAGAATGCCAATTGTGCAAACAAGCTGAGCAATGACAAGACTTGAATTCAAACTTCATGATTGACCCAAAATAAATACATATTGTAAGGTCCACCTTGGAAAGGCGCAGCAGACTCCTCCCTCCTCTTGGTTGTCTCTGCCCAGTACCTACATCACCTAAGTAACCCGCACACTTTGAGGTATCACCTCCCTTCCTGAGGTCACATGAGCATTCGGTGTGGCCACAACTTCTCCCTTGGTAAGTCCTGGCCCCGCTGTGGTTCGACCCTTTTTATTCTTGCTGCAGTGGGCTTCCAACTTGACAAGGGGTGGCTTGCAAATAAACCTTTCTCTTGCCTGAATACCACTGTGCTGCTCCCTTTCCTCTGCTGCAAATGTAATTTACCTAACACATATATTATATACTTATATATAACTGAATTATATAACTAAACAATGAATCTTATTCTACTAAAAACAGAGTCATCTAGATTTCTTAAATGAATTTCCTCAATTATAACATACACTCATGTGAGCCTTCCAGTTTATTTTGTAAGTCAAACTAATGTCTTATTTAGTATCCTATGAGATATTAAATTTCCTTAAGTCTTCAGAATCTGAATTTCACGTGTTAAATAGTACCCCGTTTGTATAATTCCTTAAAGATAATAAATATATAATTTAAAAATCTGAATTGCATTTGTTGAGAATGATTTGGAAATATTTAAGAAAAATAATCTTCAGTTTTTGAAGTTTTGTAAAGAGTATTTTAGAAAATAGCAAAAACAAACTCAACTTGGCCAAAAAAGAGAAGAGAACTTAAGCAATTAAGCAAGTGCTTAAATGGTATATAAGCATAGGTTTGATTCTTGTATTGTTGTACATAAGAAAATCTTACTTTTGATGAAGAAAACTTATGCAATGCCTTTTTCCTTAGAAGGATTATGGTTTGACCTCAGAGGCTCATGCTGATTAGGAAGAAGAAACACCACTCAAGACACACCCTGACATAAATTGTTTGTCAGGTAAATTCCCACATTCTTGTCCAGAGTGGCTTCATACTGTGATCTATTATCTATTTATGTCTGCCAGTAAGTAATTTGCATCACAGATGTGAATCACCTTTGCCAGACTGTGGTTAAAAATGAGGTCATGTTAACGTCTGCTTGGACTTGTCTTAAACCACAATCCTCCTTAATCTCTGTCTCTCAAGTGACTGGGATTATAGGTATGAGCCACAGCATACCTTATATGCAATACATTTTTATATATGTTTTGAAAATATACACAATTGTTTTTCAGGCTGCATCTCATATTTTTGCCCAGAAAGACTCCAGACTGTGATCCACCTATTTGTTACAGACAGTTGTTTAGAACACAGTTGTGAATTACCATTGCCAGCTTGTGGTTTGGGAGGAGATTCTAACTTTTGCAATTAAAAATGTCTATAATTTTTCAACATCTACATTTGACAAAATATTCTAGTCACAAATAGCAAACACTTATTTTAATAATTTTTAAATGTCAAAGAAAGTATTCAACATAATTTCAGAAAACAGTACTTAGGAAAATGCTCTAATATAGTTATACATTTAATATAAAACAATTATAATTGTGAGATATTGCACTTACAGAATTTGCTAAGGAATTACCTATAAAAGATGAATTTTTAAGTTAGAAACATGTCATAAAATCATATTAACTAAAGATTCAATAGTATCAGCTATATTGATGATAAACTGTACTTATGGAAAATTTTGTCAATTTTATGAACATTTACAAATGAGACCATTAGCTGGGCACTACTAGTTATACCTGTATAATCCCAGCTACACAGGAAGCTAAGATCTATAAATCATGGTTTGAAGCCAGGTCTGGCAGGAATATCTGTGAGATACTTACCTCCAATTAGCCACCAGAAAACCAGAAGTAAAGCTGTGTTGCAAAGTGGTAGAACACTAGCCTTAAGCAAATAAAAAGCTCCTGAGTTCAAGCCCCCCAACAGACCAAAAAAAAAAAAATAGAGACCATTTTAAAATATAAACTTATTTTTCAAATGAATCTGTAGAACAGTATAGTGGAATAAATGAGTACATATTATGAATATAAGTGAATAATAATTTTTCTACTTCTCTTATATTTCTAAAGTTCAAGAAATCAGGGAAAAGATGGTTGCAGGCTATAATATGTAGTCTTTTAAAATTTTTATATTAGTGAATTTATTTTTAAAAGTTAATTGTAGTAGAATGATTTTATAGGCCCACAATTTTAAAAAGTTGACTCATTCACTAATTAGTATTGAAGAATAGTATTTATTTTTATGCACCTAATCATTTTTAAAATGTCCCCATTGGAACACACATAAAAGGAAGGTGTTCAAAGTATACTCCTGTGGGATATTCTGTGGAAAATGTGAACAAAACTCCATCTACCTGCTTTCTCTGGAAGTTTCACAAAGAAAGCCTATGACCATGTTTTGATAAATTTTCTGAAATTTTATATTTAATTTAATAAAGACATGCCTCAATATATGTGATCATAAATATTACATATACCTAATTAGCATTTGAAATTTCTCAAACTCAACCTCCTTACAATCAATTTCAGAAAACTCCTAGCAATACACAGTCCTATCCACCCTGTCTGGTATTCCCATTGTTAAATTTTACCAGAATCTTTAAGCATAAGTTCAAAAATATAGCCCTTAAGTACCTCACATATGAAAAAATACTCTCAATTAGTAAAAGATTCCTAAAGAATAAAGATCCATCAGGGATGAATGCTACTTGAGATACAAAGGATGTGTCGATTCTCTGAATAACGCCACAGAGCCAAAACATTGGAAAAGCTGTCCAATTCTAAAGAACACCAAATTCTCTGACAGAAGTTGCAGTGACTCACTCAAGTCCTTTGTAAGGCCTGTCATAAATATAAGTGTACATTTAACAATCTTAATGAAATGTACAAGTTGTTATGTCAAAAATGAACTTTACAACTTTGGTGGGGGGGGTGGAAGCAGTGAGGATTGGGTGGGGGGGCGGGGGAAGGATAGGAAGGGATGTGAAGGGGAAACAAAGGAGGAGGCTGCAATGCTTGATAAGAAATGTACTCATTATCTTGCCCATGTAATTGTAACCCTTCTGTACAGTATTTTCACAATAAAAAAAAATAAAAATAAAAACAAAAAACACATATTTCCATCCCAGGACTTCAGGATTTGTCTGTTAGCTTTGATGTCTTGCTGTATTAAATAATTGTGAGACATTGTCTCCAAAGACCAATAATCTGAAAGAACTAAATTCACTATCAGCTTTATAAAATGCAGTACACTCACAACACATTAGTGCTGCAGAATCAAATTTTCTGAAGGAGTTACTGGGAATAACAAGAACACTTTTGTACTATTTGAATATTTTTTATTAATGCTCAAAAGCCATAAGCTTGCTGCTTATATATAACAAAATGTATAAATTATCCAAACCCAATAACTAAATTTGGAATCCTGTAAACATCATATACTGATTCTACAGTATATTCAACAGACAATTCAACCTTACATAAAATAACTTCCTATAAACAAAAGTTCTTGTGCTTCTTGAATGCAGTAAGTATTCTTAGTTGGCTTTTTTTAAAAAATCAAATTTTACGCAATGTTAATTCTTTATTATTATTCATTTATTCATTCTCTTTGCAGAAAACAGCAGAGTGCATACAATGGATATAGTGATATCCCAGATTAGGATTTCGTGCTGGAGATAGATATGTCTTAACATTCAGTATTACCTGAAGTGCTTCAGATAGGTAACAATTACCTTGATACACAGCTAAAGGAGCACTTTATTCATTTATAAGTGAAAACTTATTAACTCTGTAGGTTTTTATCAATGATCTAATCTAGAACTAAATAATCTAATCTAGAATTAAAGGCAAAATTATGAACTTTATTGATTGACTTACCTAAAAATAATTTGCCTTCACTATTTCTTTCTAACAGTAACATAGGAGAGATAATAGCTTAGTGTTTCTCAAGATTCTATAACTTAGAAAAATATTTTTGGCCCCAAAGTATTTTTGTTAACTTGAATACTATCCAGTGATGCACTAGGTCCAACACACAGTGGCTTACAAAATTTAATTGTGCAGCTCCTCCTAAATAAGGGACCAAGCTAATTGGAAAGCAATTTTAAAGGAAATAAAGTGAATAGAAAATAATTATTAGTGATTTTGTGATGATTGTGGTGGTATATTTTCTGTCCTTCATAAATCCTTATTTCTGATTTATTTTCTTCTATTGGGCCAGCTGAAGTTAAATCAAGTTTTGCCAAAAGTACAACTAATTGTGTCGTTCAGGAGAAAAGAGACAGGAACTGAGGGAGTTCAACAACTAAATTCTTCTCTTCTGTTTTTAAGTGTTTTGTTGTTCATTCATTTGTTTCACCCAACCTCATATTGTCTGCTAAAATTTTGAAGTATTAACTAGCATTTCCCACATGCCACTTCAGTCATTCTGCAAAGATGGTGAAAGCACTCCATTCATACTGCTCCAAGGAACATATAATACAAAGAAAAATATGTCAATAGCTACTGAATGAGCTTTTTCTTTTAGGGAAGAATTGTGGGATGGCTGAATGCTCTTTGGCAAAGGATTCTGTACTCCCTCCTCCTCCCTAAATCAAATCAAGGGGAAGAAGAGGAATAGGAATAAAGTCCTAATGACTTTTGAAGGGTAAAGAACACTTCTGCACATCATATCTTGTTTGATAAAGGCTCACGATAAAGAACTCTATGGGAGACATTACTTTACTGGTTCATGAACACAGAGGAAAGGAGAATTGTAGCCCTATCCTGTGATCCCATGAACTAGTGACTGAAGCAATAGAATGACACACATGAGCAGCTTCTCAGGTGAGATTTGGGGCCTTAGCAAATAGTTTTCTTTGTGTCATGTTTCACTAGATCAATAGGGACATAGTCCATGATCACCAAAAATAAAATCTGAAGGTTCACATCACCTAAGTTCATGACTTGACACTACACAAGGTACCTGGTATCTTAAATCTCACCTGAGTGATAGAAAATTGATTGAAAGATTGTATTTATAACATCCAGGAAAATATGGACACAGAATTAAAAATAAAATATAATCAAAATAAAATATAACTATTGCGCCTCTGCGATTTAATTTACAAACTGAATTTTGTAACACGCTATACCTGGCCTCTCACAATTAAAAGACTAAACCCCCAAGGCAGTGTGAGATTAACAGAAAAGAATCATTAGGCTTAGCTCTACCTCTGCCTTAAGCCTTATGCAAAAGAGACAAAAGAGTTCTCCTCTGAGCACACATGGTCCAGTATATCTCATCAGGCAGAAGTTCTGGCAAGGACTTGTTGCCAAAACCTGATTTCAGTAAACGGTGTGTAATTTGCTTAGAGAATTGTTGGTGTATCCTCTTTAGAACCCAGTTGGGAATAGATAGCTAGTGGAGGATTAGGAATTCCTGACCTTGAGTATCACCTGGGAAATGGTTAACTTTGCACCCTCAAATATATCACAATCTATTAGCCAGTTTGTATCTTATAAAGTGAAGATACAAAAAAAAAAATTAAATGCAAAAAGAAAATACCGAGTGCTAGTGCCAGCAATGTTTGTACTTATTAACACTTGAACACCTGCCAAAAAGTATAAAAAGTAGATTGTGCTGAAGATTTATTTACAAGTATAAGTTGTCACCTATGTCTTAGCAGATACATTTCTATGGATAGCTTTACTCTGAGTATGTGAGTGTGTGTTGAGGATGTATATGCTCTTAGAACAGAAAAATACAATTTCAAACACAAAGGTCAGGAGCGTGGAACTGCAAATTACTATTTAATACGATCGACAATTTAGAATTATGTTTCCAAAAAGTGAAGGAATTCAATTTGAAATATACTAACCATAATTTAATTAATGAGTAGTATCACATTTCAGAGATTTTTTTTCTGATTATAACCATTTTAGTGACAAGAACTGAAATCAGACTATTTTTTTACTTATTTATTTTCTTTTTTTTTTTTGTCAGTCATGGGCCTTGAACTCTGGGCCTAGGTGCTGTCCCTGAGCTCTTTAGCTCAAGGCAAGCGCTCTACCACATGAGCCATAGCACCACTTCCAGTTTTCTGGTTGTTAATTGGAGATAAGAGTCTCATGGACTGTCCTGACCTGGCTGGCTTTGAACCGCAATCCTCAGATCTCAGACTCCTGAGTAGCTAGGATTACAGGCATGATCCACCAGCATCTATTTCTATAGGCAAATTTTTTACATGTTATGTCTATAGATAAATATGGTATTCCTTTTTGAAGTATTAAAATTTCACTAACTATATTCCCATGAAAATTTAGAATTGTGATACTGATTCGAGTTTTTCCAAATATTCCTGACCTCTACCAATATAGTTCAGTTTGAACAGTAGTGAAAAGAGAAATAGACTGTAAGAGGAAATTAGGAAAACTTCTCAATGAACAGGACCAATAGCAATCTATTATGGTTTGGGATTGTAACCACATCAAACTAATTCAAATTAGTTTGACTAAAATATTTGAGTAATACATTTAGGGGAATGTGGTAAATGGAGGTAAGAAAGGTGGCTATCTTTGTCTAAAAATAATATATAAACAGTAGTGGTAACAAAAACTCAAACTTCTTTATTGGCTCATATGTAGGTATGCTTATAATTCTACGAGAGCCCTGTAGAATATTTGGTTTTATTCTGAGACTGTTGGGATATTAGTGAAGCTTTTCAAGCAGAAGGATGATTTACTGTTCTGGAAATATTTTTTCTGACATTGAACTGAGAATGACATCTAAGGGTAAGGTTGTAGGTGAGATCTCAGGAAGTGATTGCAGTAATGTCTGATAGCCAGTAAGAGCATATGTTAGCACTGTAATGGTGGATATAAAGAAATATGGTCAGATTGTGGTTTCATGTTTATTGATAAAGTCTTAAAGACTTTCCTGATAAAATAGAAAGAAACTATGAAGAAGTAATTCTTACACATGTAACTTTCCAAAGGAACTGATTAGAATATGAAATGAGGGTTCTTTGGAGAGAGAAAACTTGAGGATTAAAATTAATTTCTTCATTTTTGAAGCATATCATATGAAATGTTATTAAGTAACCAGATGAAGTTGCTAAGAACAAAAATACATCTCATGAAGAAGTTATAAACATGAGGTTATTGACACATTGAAATCCTAAAACTGAGTGATATCAACTAAGAACCTGAATATACAACATAAAAGGACCCAAGAAAAAGCTAGGAGATATTTAAGCTTTGAAGTTCTGACAGAGAAGCATATAGTAAAAGATCAAAATACGTGGGAAGCCAGGTACATCTAGAGATTAGTTATTTATTTTAAGTATAGATTGGTGAAGCTGTCAAGGTAACAATAAGCAGTAGAAGATAAGTCATTGATCATGATCATTTATTTTAGCAAAATAAGGTCACTGGTGGGAATTTTTCAGTGAAAGAGGAGGAAAATATAGCCTAATTTAAGCAGATTGAAGAGAAAAGAGGATGGGAACAAAGGTGTAGAGGCATTTATTTCAGAGTTTCTTTAAAGGGTAAGGGAGAAAGGGAGTAGTAGAATGTAAGGAAAAAATTGTAAGGCAATATTTAGTGTTTACAAATTTTAAATGCATAATATTGAACATCATTTTAGCAGGAGAATAATGATCTGGTAAATGGATTCATTGTTGAGGCAAGAAAGCAATGTGATTCATTCTTTTCTGCCTCATCCCCGCAGAATTCTGAATTTGAAATTAATTCAGATACTAAAGAAAGAAACAACCAAGAAAACTCAGAAGTAGGGCTGTCCAATAACTGATAGCATGCTAGCCTTGAGCAAAAAAGCTGAGAAACCGTGTCCAGGACCTGAGTTCAAGCCCCAAGATCAATATGAAAAAAAACAAAAAGAAAAAGAAAAAGATTTGAGAATGAAATATTTAGATATTCCTTAGCAAACATCTGTGGTGTATGAATTGTCTTCATTTACATCCTGGCTCTTTCTTAATTCATATTTTGTAATATTTTATATACAGAAAGATCTGAAAGAGAAAACTTAATAGTATATTGTTACTCTTAGTATTTATTGAGTAATTCTTTAAAAATTAGATCAATAACGAGCCTCTAAGCTCATAAAAGATTACTACCATTTGAGAAGATGAAATGAATTTTAAATCTATTACCTTAAAAGAAGTATCTGATGAAATATTTTAAAACCACAGAAGATGAACGTCACAAAATTGGATGGTAAAATATAAAATTCTTACTAGTATCTATGGAAAAGACCAACCCTTGGGAAGTTAGGCAAACTTTTCTTAGATGATATATTACTAGTATATGGAACAGGCAACTGAAGAAAGCCATAAAATGCTTAATTATGAACACAATGAAAATGATTTAAACATTTTAACTGTACAGTTTACAGCCTTTAAACATTAGCTCTGTAAGAGGAGAAATAATTAAGTGCCACCTGGCCTCTTTCTTTGACAAAGCATCATTTCAGCGAAGTAGAAGGTGGAAAGAAATAAGGATTTTTATTGCAAGCTCAAAATTCCTTTCTGTTCTTTAAGATATAATTAAAATAATAAATGGGAAAAACCTATTGTTATAATAATCCAGATAATGGTAAAAACAAGTCAGATACTTTTGTAGTATCCTGGAATAGTAAAACATGATTTGGATACAGTTTTCCAAGGCCAAGGAAGGAAAAAGCAATCAGTCAGAATTATGTTGTGGTTGGAGTATTATGGAACTATAACAATTTGTGATGGAAGTGTAGTTTAGTTCCACTCAACTCTATTCAGCAATTCTGTTTACTATGGACACTTACAAGCATAACAACATAGCTTGCTAACAATACCTTCTAAAACACTAGGAAATTCAAAAAATGAATAAAAATATTTCAATACTTGAAGATTCTAATTACTCTATTATTTTCCCAAACATACAAGTCATTGACTTAAACTGTACTTAATTTGATTTAAATAAATCATTCATCTGATATTATTTCCATGTTACTTAAAACTACTAAAGTCTTACTCATCTAAACCATCACCAATATCCATTACTTTAACTATAAAAGTTCTAGGTACAAAGTAAGACATTGAGGAACCAAGGTATCAGAATAAAAACCAATTGTCATTTTGAATGACAATTACAGTTTAGTTTCAAAAATTAGTAAATTATCCCACGAGACTAAAAACTAAGACTAGAAGATCAGATTTGTATTTCTAACAGCTTCCTAATACTTGGGATATTTTACATTATTAAAATTCTTGAAAATACTGATTCTGATTATAGGAAAAATGAACAAAATCTTCCCTTGTTTTTCTGTAAAAGGATATTGAAATAGTAACTATTGATTTATTAAGACCCTTAGAGAAGCAGAGTAAATAGACCGGCATAATTAAGTGTTTAAGCAAGAGGAGTAATGCAAAAACAGATTCTCTGTTGCAACTGCTCTAGGTACAAACGTCACCTCACACCCATGAGGAATTCTGGGAATACTATCAAAGAAGGGCAGACATTGCCTTGGTTCACATACATCTTTTTTTCCAGCTAAGGTTTTGCCACACTAAATAACAGAAGCAGAAGAGAATGTATTCAAACTGAAGATAAGAAGCCATGAATATAGAACATGCCCACAGATGCCTACCTACCTTCAATCATCTCAGAGATGCCATTCTACATGTGTGCCTTGCCTTTAAAATAAGAATGTTAAAAGACATCAAAAAATGTTTTTATTATAGAATGAAAAGGATTTATCCATAAAAAGACAAAACAGAATATAATGGATCAAAACAAAATGTTAATAATAAAGAAACCACAAAATTTTAGAGTTAGCACATTGCTTTGCTTCTTTGTAAATTATAATTGTTTCTGGTCTTTCTCATCTTAAGGCAATACTTTTCAACTTCACACATTTTTTTACCTACAGATTCTTTTTTAAGAAATTATTTGTTTGTTCCTTCAAGAAGTCTTACAAGAGTGTTACCATTTAAAAGTAGTTTATGAACACAATGTATTTTGATCAATGTCATGACTTTCATCCTTCTCACCCATCCTTACCCTACCTACCACTTTACTCATTCTTAATTTTGTAGGATATTCATTGAATTGTTGATTATATTCTCTTCCTCTTCTCTTTGTTCATCTACCTCTTTGCCCCTTTAAGTCCATGTCACAACTTTCAAGTACCTGTTTCCTGGTGTTTTACTTTGTTAAGAAATAACACTATTTCTAAGAAATTACACTGAGTTCTCCTTTGAATCTACCATATTTCAGTTAAAACACTGTCATATATACATTTTATATATGACATATAGGTTATATATATACATATATAAACATATATAGTAATACATTTGTATAATATTTTTGTATACACTTGTATACAGCCCAATGTATTTACTTGAAAGTTTACTAGCTAAACGTAGTTTCTACATTCAAGGGAAAACATATGTCTTTTATCTTTCTGGACTGATTTATTTCACTTACCATAATTTTTTTAAGTCTTTCTATTTCTTTAAAGAAGATACTTTCAAGGTGAACAAACAAGATAATGAAAGCAAACTCTTCTGGCAGTATATTTATTATTTAATAATGAAGAAGAGTTGATCACTTTTCAATCCCAAGGAGCTAATATATAGATAACTAGAAGGCACTATGAGCTTCTAATTAGAATATACAATACTTTATAATAGAGTCTTACTAAAATACCACATTTTAATTGAATGAAATATGTATGTAATATTGAAAGTATGTTGAAAATATTGAAATTATATATAATGAAAGTATATATATATTATATATATATGTTGAAAGTATGTCTTGAGAATATGTTATGGGATATCATGGGGTAAACCAGAAATCTCAGGTTGTGAATATATTTGCAGGGTAAGAAAAGAGAAATAGATATAAATTTCATTTTCGACATAACATTTTGTACATCTCATTGGTGAGACGGGAAGAGATGGGAAGGGGAAACAAAGGAGGAGGCAACAATGCACTCATTACCTTGCCTATGTAATTATAATCCCTCTGTACAGTATTTCCCCAATACAAAAAGAAAAGAGAAATAGAGAAACATACAATGAATAAATATATAAATAGAAAGAGACACAAAAGCATAGCTGCAAATCACAATGTGTGGTTATAATTCAAACAAACTACAAAAGCTGAAATAAAATTATATTTATAAATTTCAACATGGCTTAAGAGTAAAGAAATATAGTTAAAAGTATAGTTAATTTGAGGGGTTGGTATTAAGGTTTGAAAATAATAAAATATTGTTACTGTCTAAAGGCATGATTTATTTTACTGTGATTATCTTCTAAGTTTTAGCAGGGGTTTGTTTTAGATAACAAAGTTACAAAAAACAATAGAAAACAAGAGAGAAATATTTCCTGTACCCATGCAGAAAATGCAAGTTAAAGGCTCAAAATAGTGGTTCCTGTAGGGTCTGCACAGGGACACTTCCCTACCTCTTGGCTAAGTTTCTGCCCAGTATCTATTACCTAGGTAACTGGCAGACCTGGAAGCAGTCACCTTCCCCTCCTGCTAGGTCACATACTGGGCCACCTCTGGTCACATGCTTCCCATCTGACCTTCGGAGGGTCATGTCGGAATCCAGCATGGCCACACCTTTCCCCCACCTGGCCACACCGCTTCCTGTCCCTGGCCTAGGTAAGTCCTGGCCCAGGGGTGGGTTACCCCCTTCATTGTCAGGCATGCCTCTCCACTATGAATGGTGGGGGCAGCAGTTCAGTAAATAAACTTCTTCTCCAGCGGGAATAGCATGTGGTGTTCTCTTCATCGGCTACCTAATGAAATCTACCTATTTAATATACCTTACAGTTCCTATTTGTCATTTATGTTTTCATAGCTGGATCATGACATGACCATATGTGTTTGGAATCCTAAAATAAGGTTTAGGGTAAGATGGGTGAGACCCACTCAAAACACAAGGCGCTTTCCAAACTTTCTTTTGTCAGACATGACTTATTTCTTTCTTTACCCATTTAAGAGTAAAGTTTTCAGATTTTTACCATTTCAAAGTATAAGACCGATTTAGATATACCCTCCAGTTTGTCTTAATCTTATAACTTAACATCTAAAATGTCATCTAAAATTGAGAAAAGGGAGCTTATGCGTTTTTTGGTTTACTTCCTAATTTTATTGTGATTATTTTCAAAAGGAAAAGATCTTATCTTTTAGACTGAAATAAAGTGTTTGAAATAACATGGAAGCTATAAATGTACATAGAATACTGTTGTTGAAACAGCTAGTGGGCATATACATTATTTTAATAGTTTTTTTCAAAATTTTCATTAAAAATAAATCAAATAGTTATAGAAGAAAATGATGTCATTCACAAAAAGATGATTCATCTATAATTTTTCACTTTTTTAGAGTTGAAAATTTACAGTTAGCCCTTTTATTGTATTAATGATTTATGAGTCTGCTCCTGAGTAATAAGACAAAAGTAGTAAAGTTAGTTATCTGAGTTTTCTTACATTGTTGTTGTATTTATTGGTGATAGAGTTGTTCATTAGGAAGGCACTCTATCACTTGAGTCATGCCTCTGCCCTTTCTTGCTTTAGTTATTTTCCAGATAGGGTCTCTTACATTGTTTCCAAGCCTGGTCACCACAATCCATCTACCTGTACCTTGGTATACACATATGCAGGCACACCAAGCTTGTTTGTTGAAATTGATGTCTCTTTAACTTTTTTCTGTGTTGTCCATGAACAGGGATCCTCCTGATTTCTACCTTATGAGATGTGATTGTAGGCATGTGCCAATACAACCAATGTTAAAACAGCATGTCTTATAAGAGTTTCCTTGAAATCTTGTTTGCAGTTTTCATTATTTTTTTTAGTTGACAAAACATTTGCTATGTATTTTGGGAACTAGGAATAGAAGGGCCGTGTTTGAGCATAATAAAGGACACACACACACACACACATACACACACATACACACTAAGCCTACAACTATGTTTACAGTGAAAAGAGAAAAACTTAAACCAGTTCCTCTAAATTTAGAATATCTTCTCTCTTTCTTTCACTCTCTCTCCTCTTAATACAGTGATAAAGGATTTAGAGCAAGTGAAAGAAGTAAACAAGGACACAAATAGGAAAGGATAAATCAAATTATCCCCATTCACAGAATATATAATCCTATAAAGATCCAAAAGACTCTATGAGAAAACTCTTACATATGATACAGTTTCATCAAAGTCGCAGAACACAAATGCTAATTGAACTACAAATAACTTCAGCATTTAATAATATACTATTATCCCATTAAAAAAAAACCTAAGAAGAGAAAGACCTTTACAGTGAGAACTATAAAATACAGAAGAAAGAAACAGACTAAATCATTGTAAGGTGAAAAGATCTCCCATGTTCATGAATTGGCAGAATTACCATTGTAAAAATAGTCTTATCATCAAAAACTATATTAATATTCAATGTGCTATCCAACAAATTTTCAATAACAATCTTGACAGAACTAAAAATCATAAAATTCATATTAAAGTATAAGTGACTTCAAATAACCCAAGGAATCCTGAACAAATAAAGCAATGGTGATATTACAAGGCCAAATTTCAAATTATACAACTGAGCCATAGTAATTAAAATAGCACAATAGTGGAAGAGAAACAGACACAAAGACCAGTGGAATCAAGTAGTAGATCCAGAATAAAGCTCAAGAAAGTACTCATTCTTCTTAAAAATATTAAGGTGATGCACAGAGGGTTTAGTTACATAAACAAGGTAACATGTGCATTTCTTGTCCAACAGTGTTGCCCCATCCTTTTCTCCCACTTTCTCTATCCCTGGACTCCTCTCACCCCCAAGTTGTAAAGTTCATTTCCAACATAGTATCTTGTGAGTATCACTATATATTTGATAAAAAAAAAAAAAAGACAGCATTAGTGGTACTCAGAAATCTGGATAGCCACATGTAGAAGACTAATATTTTACACTGTGTACACACTTCTGTTATGTACACCAAGGATCAAAGGAAGAAAAAGATAGAGATAATTATATAATCATGTTTGTCATGGCTATTCACAATTAGCCTCACTATGGAATTAGCTTAAGTGACAATAAATGACAGGATAAAGAAAATATGGTTTTTATACACAACTAGATCATTAAAATAAGAATATCACCTGGTTTCAGGAAAATGGATAAGCAAAATAGCCAGATTTATCAAGACAAATATTACTTATTTTCCTCTTACATGTAGAATTAATGTTTTTAAAAGCAATCTTAAGAGTAGAAAAGGAACTACAGTATTTGGAGAGAGAAAGTGATTGAGCAAATAATAGGATGGGTAAAAGGGATCAAAGTATACTATACATAAGAATACATACACTTATTTATAATAAAGAAACCCATTATTTTCTACAATTAATGTGTGCTAAAAAAGGAAAGAGCTATAATATATTTATTGAAAAATAAATAAAATGAATAATATCTATATTTATAGAATACTTGGTAAGGCATCAAATACCTCCCATCTACTAGGTGGCAAATACACCTAACCCCGAAACTTTCCATATTTCTTTTGAGCCAATGTATTCTAGTGTCTCTCATAATTAAGTAGACCTGTTTAATTTTAATAAATATTATATAAAACACAGTATTGTCTAATACCTTATAGGTATTTAGATTTGAAAGTAATTGATATTTGTTTATCCTCATGGATTTTTGCATATTCACAGAAAGAAAGCCCTTTCTAATCTGCCTATAGGAATACAAATATTCTATTTTAAAATCAAATTTGACATGTAAGTAATGCAAGTTTCTAAGCAACCTGTTACAACAGCCATTGCCACCTAGTGAGTCACTTGAATCTACCTGCTGCCCAGGAATTCTGAGAGCAGCACTATATAGTGGTCATTGAGAGAAGATGCTCTAAACTATTTATTTCCTGTCTGATTCAATAATGTAGTATTTAATACTATATTTTGAAATCTTGTGCCCATTACTTATCTTCTTTTTATAGAGTTAGTGTTTTTTTAATTGTGAGAATACCGTACAGAGGAGTTGCAATTACATAGGCAAGATAATGAGTATATTTCTTATCAAGCATTGTTGCCTCCTCTTTGTTTCCCTTTCCCATCCCTTCCCATACTCCCCCCACCAAAGTTGTAAAGTTCATTTTTCAACATAACGACTTGTACATCTCGTTGTAATGGGTCCACCTGTATCCCTAGTTAAACGATTTGTTTTTTTCCTTGAGTTCAAGATGAATCTGTGTGCTACGCCATGTCAGTGAACCAAAAATGATGCATGAACTTGAATATTGGTGATTTTGAGATCCTAGGCCAAAGAACAACAAAGGAAGTCTATAATGATAAGTAAGAATTTCAATAAATTAACCCCATCTCCAAAATGAAAGAGGACCCAAACTATTTGACCTGCCACTAATTAGCCTATTTGCTTTCTTGAAGGATGATGCCATATTGTGGATTCTGTGTTGGTCTCTGATGATGACAAGTAGAATATCAAGCAAAAGTAGTGTCTAGATAGACCTTCCTAAGTTAGAATAAATATGTATGATATCTACTACTACCACTAGAGTTACTCTATTTTATCTTAAATCAGTTAACATAAATTTATTGTATAAGAGACATTAACAAGGTGGGATCCTTCAGTTATTATACCATCATAGTACAAAGGATTAAGTTTTAAAGCCCTAATATAGGATTATGTGGGTTTTTTTTTAATCACCTCTCAAGTTCAATTAGTATCAATAGAGTACAGTAGATTCAGGAAAAGTGAAAATAAATAAAATCGGCTTGAAATTCTTTGTGGCTTGTGTGAAATACCATAGTAAAACTCCTTTCAACAACTAGTGTCCACTAAAAAAATGAATGACTAAAATGTAAAACAGGTCCTGCAAAGTGTGGGTCCAAAAGGAAGAGGAAAAGGTGAAATAGGGAGAATATTGTGGAAATAGTTTATGGGTGAAAATGGAACAATGAATCTTGCAGATATATGTTTGAGAAGACTGGAAAGAGAGTAAGAAAGAATGACAAGGAATTAATCTAATCAAGGAACATTGTATGCATCTATGGACATATTCAAAGGAATCTTCCTCCTACAATTTATTAATGTAATAATTTATTAATGTAAAAATATTGAAAAGAACAATAGGGTTATAGGATACAGGAATTTTTGGATGGTGAAAGGAGCACCAGTTCTGGTAAGAAAGTTTGGGGTTTGGGGCTCTAAAGTTCTGACAACTATGATAAAAATAATCAAATTACTTGAACTCTTGCAAGCTTAATTTTCTTTTCTGGAAAATTACACAAATAAAATCTATCTTACAGAAAAAGAGTGTGAATTAGGAAGATACAGGTACTATACAATCTGGTTTTTAATAACCTTTCATACTATACAATCTGATTTATAATAACCTTTCAATGTATGTACTAATTGAGAAGAAATTAATAGCATTTTGGATTGTCCACCATTAGGAATGTTCAGATATGGTGGGGTACAAATCTCTTGTAGTGGAGAAATTGTGGGTGTGAAAAGCAGAACAACAATTTGCAGCATAGAATGAAAATGCAATGCTACATGGAGCTTAAGCTGCAGAAGTCAATGGGTTGAGATTTCCATGAACTTGAGAAGTCATTGTGATACGAATGTGGAAATGAAAGAATTGAAAAGATGGGGAGATATGGTAGGTAGTCAGGATCACAGAGCTTAAGATTTTTCATACATTCTATTTCTGAACAATATCAAGGCACAGGTATACTGTAACATTGATTACACTGAAGTACAACAGAAAACAATTATAGACACTTAACTCTATCTACTGCCACAGATAGAAAGTTAACATTTGTATAGGTGGTGAACTCCCATCCTGGTGACTATAGTTTAGGATTAACTAGGTATCAAGTACCTGTATGGCTCCAATAAACCCTCTTAATCTTAGTTGGTTTCATTGACATATACTGGACTTTAAGTCCTTCCTACACTTTTCATGACTTGTCAAATTTTATTATCAATGAAACTAATGAAGAAACCACTCAACTCAGATTGTCTTCCCCAATCTCAGAGACTATTTTGATAATTTTGAAGGGACATAGAAGAATACATATATATATATATAATTTTATTTATGTATGTATTTATTCATTCATTTTTTCAGGTCCTGAGGCTTTAACTCTGGGCCTGGGTGTTGTCCTCAGAAAATTTTGCTCAAGGCCAGCACACTACCACTTGAGCCACAATGCCACTTCCAGCTTTTTTCTGTAATTTATTTGGAGATCAGAGTTTCACAGACTTTCTTGCCTAGGCTGGCTTCAAACTGTGTTCCTCAGATCTCAGTCTTTTGAGTAGCTAGGATTACAAGCATGAGCCACCAACACGGGGCTAGACCCAATTCAAAGCAAATATTTCTCAATTAGGAAAGAATGGTGTTTGCATGACATTTTATACTCATTTATGCTTTATTATCATCTTCTTACTTCTTTTTCTTAAATGAAGAATAGAGCCTTAAAATGATTAATTGATTTGCCTCTGGTTCTTCCCCTGAAGACAGGGATCCAAATTCTTGGTAGACTCCAAATTAAAGATGATGTCTTCCTAAAAGCCTGCTCAGATAAAGACACACTTTACTGAACTATTTAATTCTGGAAGACAAACTTGTTTTATTTTGTTTGTGGTTATGGTCCAGAATTAGGCTATTATAGTTTTAATTTCCACTTTAACATTTGTGTTTCTCTTGCAGAGTTCATACATAAAACTGTCTAGACAGTGGAAGACCATTGGACTGCTTTTTTTGTTTTGTACTTTGTGTATATGTGCTATTTTTTAGGTATTAATATCAGTGTCACTGTTTGAGTTAAAGACTTTGCTTCCAATGTTTTGAATTATTTTAATGTGAATTTGACATGTTGCTTGAATATTTCTCACATTCACATTCTAGGCATTCAGTCAACATTATTGAGTAGTTTAGGGATCCTCAGTAATCTATAATGTGTGACTGAATTGGCTGTGCTGCTTAAATGGAAAACTATATGCAAAGGTTTAGAAGTGAATTATTGGTCCAGAATAAGTCTATACTAGTAAGCAGAGACTTATTTCCAGTTAAATTGTTAGCTATTTATTAGCATGGCATATGCTGAAAAGAAAAATAGCCCAGGCTATTTTAGAAGATTAAGTAATAGTAATTCTCTAACGACTTGGGAATTCAATATAAAGTTCTTGATGGGTTTCCCAGATAAGGTGCAACAGCCTTAAGTTCAGAAACAAAATAATCGATTCTTTAGAACATTCTGTAAGAAGAGAAAATGATCAACATTATTTTTCTTCTGGAAAGGATAAAGCTTCAGAGAACTGAACTTTATGCTTTCTTGGTATCATTTGGTGGAAAAAAGATATGTATTGGATAAAAAAAGAAAGAAAAATGTGATTAATTTCCATCCAGTTCCAATTTTGGGTTTTTAAAATCTGATCACTATTTTCTCTCTCATTTTATTTCTCTCTCATTGTATTCATTACCTGATTTTATCAATATGAAATCAAACATGAAACAAGCAGCTAGCTTAGAGTTTGAAAGTAATTTATGACAACTTCATATATAGTTATCCTTAGGCAAGCAACATATCTAGGTATCTAACTGAAAATAATTTACTCTTTTTAAGGAAATTTACTTATTGGTTACATAATCTCCAGGTGCCTTTGATTATAGCTATCTTTAGATAGGGCAATGAAAGCAAGGGGATTATTATTATTATTATTTTTGTCAGTCGTGGGGCCTGAACTCTGGGACTAGATGCTGTCCCTCAGCTCTTCAACTCAAAGCTACAGCTCTACCACTCAAGCCACAGCACCACTTCTGGCTTTTTCTGCTTATGTGGTGCTGAGGACTCGAATCCAGGACCTCATGCATGCAAGGCAAGCACTCTACCACAGAGCCACCTTCCCAACACAAGGGAATTATTTTAAAGGTGGAGGAAACACACTGCAGTCATTCTGCTGTATTTCTGGGTCCCTCATAGGCAAATTCAACTAATCATGGATTAGAAATATTTGGAAAAAAATCCTTGCATGTATATTAAGTATGAACAGATATTCTTCTTGTCTTTTCTTCCTGAACAATGAAGTAGACCATCATTTTACATAGAATTTATTTTATTATAATAGGTTTAAGTAATTTAGAGATGATTGAAAATATATAAAATGATGTGTGTATGTTAGAAGAAGCAAATACTATGCATTTGTATTTTATTTTGTATATTTGTATCTGTAGAGAGGTCCATGAGTAATTTTCTCTCTGAGGGATGACTGCATGAGTAATGCAGGAGTTACATTTGCATTGGTAAGAAAAGTTAAAATTCAGTAGAAAAAAGTAACATTTTCCCCCTAAGACTGGAGAGAAGAAAACATGTCCAGTTATAGTGAAAGGAGAGGCAGGGTTCATTGTGATTGGTAATTGATTGGATTGAAGAGTTCAATGATATTTTCTTGAGTGTCTTACCTGTCCTCCTTGAAAAGAGAAAACAAAATTAGCTAAAATGCAGAAAAGAAGTGGTGCTCCCATGGCTCACACTTGTAATCCTAGATACTCAATAGCCTAAGATCTGAGGAGTGCAATTTGAAGCCAGCCCAGGCAGGAGAGTCTGTGAGACTGTTAGCTCCAATTAAATCACAGAAAAACCTGGAAGTGGTGTAACTCAAGTGATGGAGTGCTAGCCTTGAGAAAAAAGGAGCTCAGGGACAGCACCCAGGCTGAGAGTTCAAGCCCCAGGACCGGCAAAAAAAAAAGAGGAAAAAAAGCCTAAAAATGATGAGTATTTTTGAAGTGTTGTGTGAAATGAAAGACATAAGGAAAAGACATTTTGGCAAACAGAAAAAAATGAACAAAATAAAGAAGTGTAGTCAAAATGCCAGGAAGTCAAAGGACCCATATGAGACTAGTCAGCATGCTTATTTTGTATAATTGGCTATCATTGCCTTATGCCAGCACAGACTTGTATCTAAGTAGAAAAAAAGTCAACCAAGGTTGTAGTTTTGCTAAACAGTCAATACAGAGAGATGGAGGTAGAGACAGAGGCAGAGTCAGAACAGAGAAAGAGACAGAGACAGAGACAGAGGATGGGATGGAATGGGATAGAGGAAAAATTGAGATCACATTTTTGAAGCCTATCTGGGCAACAGTCTAGTCATTGAGACCCCAAAAGCTGGGATGGTGGTAAGAGCCTATCATCCTACTTACACAGGAAGCATAAATAGTCCCCTGGGAAATGTTGGCATACAGAAAAGCCATTAATTTTTGAGGGTTAATTTTATACCTTGCTACATTGCCAAAGTTTCTAATAGAAACTTCTCTGAGGAGGAAATAAGAATGGACAATAGACATACGAAGAAATGCTCAACCTCTCTAGCCATAAAAATAATGCAAATCAAAACAACATTGAGATTACACCTCATCCCAGTTAGAATGGCTATAATCAAGAACTCTAATAACAACCGATGCTGAAGGGGATGTGGCCAGAAGGGAACTGTATTGTATTGTTGGTGGGAGTGTAAATTTGTTCAACTACTTTGGAAAGAAGTATGGATGTTCCTCAAAAGACTCCACATAGAGCTCCCCTATGACCCAGCTATCCCTCTATTGGGCATTTACCCAAATGATTCCAAAAAAGTCCATACTAAAGCTCCCAGCACAACTATGTTTATTGCAGCATTATTTACCATAGCTAAGATATGGAACCAACCCAGAAGCCCCTCAGTAGATGAATGGATCAAGAAAACGTGGTATATGTATAAAATGACGTTCTCTGCCTCCATCAAAAAGAATGACATCGTCTCATTTGTTAGGAAATGGAATAGACTTGGAAAAACATATATTAAGTGAAGTAAGCCAGGACCAAAGAAACAGGTCCTATGGTTTGCCTTATTTGCAGTAACTAGTATATGTCTGGGACAAGCAGAAAAGGTCAAAAGCTATGTACATATGACCAATAAGATGATGTTAAGTGATATGATAGGGACACAAGTGGTTTTTTCTTTCTTGCTATTGTTCCTAAAGTATTTATAATGTACCATGTGGTTTTTTTGTTGCTTTGTATGTTCCTCCCCTCCATGGTATAACCTGTGTTCACTGTATTTGATGTTGATGCCCTGCATCTTTTATATACAATTCTCTAGCTTGGGGAGGGGCAGGGAAAAAGCAAAATGCTTAAATAGGGATACAGGATGACCCATTGTAACAATGAGATGAACAAGACACTATGCTGAAATACAAACTTTACAATTTAGGAGGGAGGGGTGGAGTGATTGTAGTTGTGGAGGGCAGAAGGAAGGAAGGGTAGGGGAAAAACAAAGGAGGAGGTAATAATGCTTGGTAAGAAATGTACTCATTACCTTGCTCATGTAACTGTAACCCCTCTGTACAGTATTTTTACAATATAAACATTTAAAAAAAAAAAGAAAAGAAAACATAGTTCTTTGTCCCCTAGGCTACTAGCAGTCAACAAGGATGCCAGAATATTCATCATGGGTTTTTCAGGAGTTAAAGAAGAATTTAAATGAGTTTTACTAGCAGATTATGAAGTTTTAAGCTCTGTTTTACACTGCTTTTTCCCTCAATTTTCATCCGGAAGCACTGACTTTTACTTTCTGACACTTCAAAGTAACAAACACATAGATCTCTGGTGAGGTTCCTACTTCTGTACAGATATGCAAAGCAGAGTATCCTCACATGAAACGGGATGGTCAAGGATCTTACCACCAATGCTCAAAAGGAAATGTACTCATTCCCTTGCTTATGTAACTGTTAACCCCTCTGTACAGTATTTTTATAATAAAAACATACAAAAAATAAAAAAAGAATCTCACCAACAAAGACTCTAATCAATTTCTGTTTAAATTTTTTTTCTTCTTTTTATTGTGATGGTGATGTACAGAGGGGTTATAGTTATATATAAGCCAAGTAATGAGCACATTTCTTTTTGAAGACTGTCACCTCTTCCCTCATTTTCTCCCAGCGTTTTTCTGCCAATCCCCCTCCCTCACAAGTTGTATAGTTCATTTTCAATGTAGAGTCTAGTGAATGTCACTGTCGCATTTGTTCACCCTTAGTCCCACCATTTCTGTGCTTCTCCTTACCCTCTCCAAATAGATAACCTTTTGTCTTGTATGTAAGTTAATCATTTTCTTCAAGAGTCAAATGTCTTCTTGTTCTTGTTTGGCTTTTTTTTTTTTTGTCAATTGTGGGTCTTGAACCCTGGGACTGGGCACTGTCCTTCAGCTCTTCAGCTCAAGGATAGTGCTCTACCACTTGAGCCACAGTGCCACTTCTGGTTTTCTGGTGGTTTATTGGAGATAAGAGTCTCACAGACTTTCCTGCCCAGGCTGGCTTTGAACCACGATCCTCAGCTCTCAGCCTGCTAAGTAGTTATGATTACAGGCGTGAGCCACTGGCACCTGGCAGGCTTTTTTATTCATGGTAAGGTATTAGTTAATTATGTCCCAGCAGCTCCTTGCACGTTTTGTTCAAAATTCAACATTGTCAGTAGGAAGCAGGATTTAAACAATGTCCTCCCTGTAAAAATTTGCTACCTTAAATATCTTATGTTTAAAAGGGAGAATATAGAAATAATATCAAATTATATTATTATATTATAAATCATGTTATAAATGCAAAACGTGTCTTACAATGCCTAACACATAGAAAAATCTTGTTTTATGTTAATTGTTTTTATTGTGATAATTTCCAAGGTAAGATATTTCACTTAGTTTTGAAAATTCCTTTAGTTGATTCCAATTACTCTGTTCCCTGACACTGCTATAGCTTGGATATGATTTAGGAATAACCATAGGTGTGAATATGTTAGGTGCTGGGTCTTCTGTTATGCTGATCTTGGGGTGATTGGGAACTTTTTTGTTGTTGTTGTGGGACCTGAACTATGCCTGGGAGCTGTCCCTCAGTTCTTCAGATTAAGGCTAGCACTTTACCACGGAGCCACCTTCCCAGCCCCTGATTAGGAACTTTAGAGTGGGGCCTAGTGGGAAGTAGTTTAGTCAGTGAGAATCCTGCCCTTGGAAGGAATTGATGTGATTTTCAGTGAAGCCTGGTTAATTCTTGCAGGAGAGTTATATATGTTCTTGTACAAGAGCAAAGCTGGGCCCTTTCCAGTCTCTCCTAAATTCGTGTCTTACCATGTAATTAATCTCTTTCTGTTGTGATACCACAGGTTATGATGTGCCATAATTGGGGGTCTTTCACTGGAGGCTGAATCTACCATTTAGAATATTCAGCCTTCCAAACTGGAAACTAAATAAACTGTTTTACTTTGTACATTATTCCTGTAATGTATCTTGTTTAGATGCAAAGGAGATTAAATTCCATGAAAATACGGTCTTAAATAGTCACATAAATTAAAAAATAAAATATTTTGCCTCAGTTATCTGGATGCTGAACATTTAGTACAAATTAACTAAAATCTTACTGTATGCTTTCATTATACTTGATTATGGGAATTTTTAGGTAGGAAAAGTAAAAATAATCAAGAATCTGTAGCATTTTCTAAATGAATTTTTATGTAGACACAATAAAATGCAATAAAATTACAAAGAAACTGTTATGGAATTTCTGTTGAATTATAATGCTGCTACAATTGATACAAAGCTAATACTATAATACATAATTTTAACCATATATGTCTTACCCAGTAGAACTACCTTATGCTGCACAATTTAGTCCATATAAATTAGGGAACCTAAATAATGCCCTTTAGTATACTAAGTCTACTTTATTGTGGACATAAGAATTATTTTTTAAAAAGCTCTCAACAACATAATATAATAAATCAGGGCCATAAAATAAGAACAAAATTATTTGAAAATCATTCATTCATAGATAAAAATGACTAAGAATTGGTTCCATGAACCAATGAATCTTTGAATGATATTTATACATCATTATCAACATTAGCAAGGAAAGATGATAATTCTGTATATTAGTATTCTGTATTATTCTGTACTAGGATTTCCTGATTCATGAAGTCACCTGTTCCTAAAAGAAGTAATTTAGGATATAATACAGTATATATATATATATATATATATATATATATATATATATATATATATATATATATATACCTCTATTTACTCCTGAACTGTATCTTTTCATGAAGAAATGGGAGTTGTAAATTTTTACCACTAATAAAAAAGTAACATTATCTTCACTACAGATTTGGAATTTAAAGAACTACTCTAGTTATATAGGCAAGAATACTACCCCAAAATTGATTTTAGTGATTGAATAAAAGATACATGGGTGTCTGCACATATTTTAATGTTAATAAGAAAACATGTATATTACTGGACACATAAAATCAATTTAAACATAATTTGTTTCTAGTTTGTAATAGACAGCTCAATAAATTCAAATGTGAATGACCCATTTGCTTTTAGAGAAATGTGACCTGGGTGTAAATTGGAATCGGATCTTTTGTTGTGAACTGTGAAACTGGATAGTAAGGGATTATTGCAGTTTTTATTTTTGACATTGTTGTTATTTTAATTGGAGGAGGGATAAAGAAATCAAAACTAGGTTTATCTTCTCTTATGGTGATAATTTCTAAGCACAAAGCACAATTGTTAACACTTAGACTTTCTCCACAGGACTCATAGTAACAATTTAGTGAAACTCACAATGCTTTCTGATTTAACTGAAAACCATGCTATAGATGAGACTTGAGTTGTGCACATTCTTTCTAGCATTTAAATAACATGTCACATGTTGTGACCCAGCCACAATCAATATCCTAGATGTAGACCTTGAGGCTAGCAATTTTACCACCACTTCTTTTGCAGCATCAAAGAATTTGAAATTAAAAGCATAAATCATACATTGTAGCTGAGAGCTAACACATCATTTGATTCTAAATACTTTCTTGGAATCAGAGCCAAGCAATACTAATTCAATGAAGTTACACCAAAATACTGAGAGCAGTTTGTCTAAACAATAAAGACCTTCTCCTAAATACACAATATCTTAATCCTATCTTCACAAAGAGCATAAAAGATTCCCACACTAAAGAACAGAAACTTTCTTTCAAGTAAAGAATTACTCCAGTTTCTAAAATCCATATCAGAAATAGAATTGGTCAATTTGGCCTTTTTCACAATTGTAACTGATGTTAAATCTATTGTGATTATATGCTAATAAAATATTTGAAGATCTATTGTAAGACTAACATAAAATATTAGTAATTTAACTTGGTCACTTAATCTTGGCTCAAATAAATCAAGGATATTTCTCCATAAAATGAGTTTTGAAGGTGAAGAAAATATATGCTGATTAAAAGACAAGTTCATACATCTACCTCACAAACACTTTGCTTGAACTTTTATCTACATATTGCTCTTTTTATTCTCTTTCCTTCTTCCATTCCTCTTTTCCTTTCTCTCCTTTCTCTCTTCCTTCTTTTTCCCTTCCTTCTTTTATTACTTCCAACATTTTCTTTCTCTTTCCTTTTTTTGGACTATTTTCCTTCAGACTATATCAATTGTGGGAAACTATTTTTTTTAATATGGATTCATAGTAAAATAATATTCAAATTCATCTCATGTGTCTTTTCAATTACCCCCCTTCAATTTTAAATTAGGTGACTGCTTAAACAGTAATTTCAGCTTTCTTCTAATATAGAACATTAAATGAACTATCATAATTCACTTCCGCAATTGTTAAAACTGTACAGACTCTATTATGTTTCTGCATAGCTCTTGCTTTAAATTCTTTATAGGTGTGGTCATGTGTTTATTCATTGTCATTTGCTTAACATTTGCCTTTCCTATTCCACTTGAACTCTGATGATAGCAAAGAACAACAATCAATTAATATTGATGGCTTGGTGAGTAGCATTTTAAATTTCTACTTGCTTTTTCAATTATTGAAGGTGAATATGTTGAGTCTGTGTCTTTACATTTGAAAAACCAGAAAACATTCAATAAATTTTGTTAAATGTTTCCCAAACACCTTTGTTCTCAAAATGACTAACTGGGAAATCACTATACAGACTAATTTATAAAACTAAAAGTCCACACAGGCTTTACCAAATACTCATCAATTGCACTACAATTAACACCCCATTAGTAGTTCATTATTAAAATCAGTTTACTCACATGCACAAAAATTGTGCCATTATTAATAAATATAAATAAATTGTGCCATAATTAATAAAAGAAAATAAAAACTCTTTGCAGAGCATTTAGAATGTGCCCATACCATTGATTTTGTAAGCTTGCAACAACAACAACAAAAAATCTCACCATGAAAAATCATATTAACTGAAGTAAGCCAGGCCTAAAGAAACATAGGTCCCATGGTTTCCCTTATTTGCAATATCTAGTATATGTATGAGTCAAGTGGAAAAGGTCAGATAATGTGATGTTAGGAAAATGAACCCTTAGATATGTATTTTAATGTTTTTTTTTCTTCCATGCATTTGTTTCTAATGCATTTATAAGATTATCTCTTTGTTGCTTTGTATGTCCCTCCCCCACAGTTAACCCCTGCCTTCACTATATTTGATGTCAGTATAACTTGTGGAGGAGATGGGGAAAAACAAGTCGTTTAAGGTTACAGGTGGACCTGTTGCAACAATGAGAAGTACAAGTTGTCATGTCGAAAACGAGCTTTACAACATTGGTGCTGCGGGGGGGGGGGGGGGGGGGATTGGGGGAGGAGGCTGGGAAGGGATGTGAAGGGTAAACAAAGGAGGAAGCTGCAATGCTTGATAAGAAATGTACGCATTATCCTGCCCATGTAATTGTAACCCCTCTGTACAGTATGTTCACAAATTTATATATATATATATATATACATATATATATATATATAAATCTCACCACTGACATGTTGTTCTGTCCCTGCTGAAGCTTCTGTCAATACCTGCAAGCAGATTTGTCATTTTTAGAACAGATATCACTATGAGCTTCAATCGCATCTGAAAATGCTAACTTGATATCTAAGAATGGTTAGTTTTGACTATTAAATTGATTGGATTTAGAGAAAGGCCTAAGGGATTACGAAAGCACACTTCTCAGTCTTTAAATGATGTTGTATCTATGGTTATTGCTATGTGGGTCAGCAACTGAAGGAAAAAGACCTACCTCATATGAAATAGGCTCATTTGGTACCTTTTAATGCCTTTATGCCTGCTAGTTATGGTACATATGTAGTATAAATAAGCATAGTCTGATGAGGATTAGGTAAGTAAAGGCTGAGACTCCTTGAAGACAAAAACCTGGACCATCTTCATAAAGACCCTAAGAGAAGTTCCAAAACCAACTCCAAGAGTGAGGATGACATCTCTGTTAATTTTCTTGGTTTGCTAAAGTCTGAGTAGTCTTTTTAGATGCCCTCTATAGCTGTTAATGTGAAGCATTCTGCTCAGCGAAGAAGGGACTTCCTGTTTCTACTTGTTGGATGGATATGATAAAATACAAGCTCGGCTCATGTTTCAGGATATATTCTGTACTAATCCCAGAGTCTAGGTACCACTACAACTACTCATGATAAGCTGCTCAGTAGGTCTTGCTCCCTACCCACCGCCACCCCTCCCACAGCTGCCCAATAGAAAAAAATTAACATCATCTTATTATTTCCTAGGAACATGAATTAACAAATTATCAGCCATTCCCCTTAGCAGCAACCTAAGTGTAAGCATCAACAGCCTCAGAACTCAAGATCTACAGATAAGACTCTGAGTGGCTCTATCTTCCACAGCAACTTTCCAAATTATCAAAGTAAATTCTGGAGGTGGTAAATTTAAAACCTTGTAGGAAAATTTCTGTCCTTTGAGACTGAAGAGATAGAAATCCAAAGACCAACTACTTTTTCATTCTTTTCTTACCTCAACAGCTGTCATTTCCTTTGCTGACTGTAACCTTGGATCATGTGACTGATTAATGGCTAAGGCATTCCTTTAAGGTTTGTTGCTGGTTTTTCTATTTATATACACCCTTTACTGGCCTTCTCTCCCAAGAACGCTTCATTTTTCTTTCTTTACTTGCTTCTTGATTCTAACTTATACTCAGCAATAACAAGTCAGTATAGAGTGAGCAAGTTATGAAGAACCCAAACTCAAAAGGCTTATTCAACATGTCAAAGACCTCTAAGATCTATTCTGTTGTTGCCCACCAAAAAAAGCTGCTGAAACTCACAAAAATATTTCTTCTTGTATTTGTGTCTCAATTACTGAGATATGTCTAAGGATGAATGCCATGGAGAATCTCTATTTCCTACTTTAAAGGACTTAATTGAACTTATCTACTCAGCAAAAAAAAATATGCCAAATATTAAAAAACTAAAGGTCCAGACATGTGAGCAGTTGGCATATGTATTTGTCAAAGATTAAAGCATTGGTAGGTAAAAAGAGGGTGAAAGGTAGGTAGATTGTACATAATATACAATAAAAACTCCTTATTAGCTGTATAGATATGAAAACACTGGGATGACTTTCACCATGAAATAATTAAACATGTGAAGAAAAGAAAGAAATAGGACAAATGACAGACATCTGAAGAGTTGTCACAGAACATTGTCAGATACAGAAAGTGAGAGAGGTAAAAAGAATGGAAAATAGAGCCTAATGAGGCACATCAAAAGTATTTATAACAGATCTTTATACATAATATATAAAACTTGTTTAACAATTCATTAGCTAGTTTGTTTCTGACACCTGTTTTGCTAGATTCTTCATTGTTTCCTATAGAGATGATAACTTTGAGCATTTTGAATATGGATCCTGTCCTGCCAAGCAAAAGACTCACTTTATAGTCACTATCATCACCAACATTTTGTGTCATTTAGTCTTAAAACTTGAAACAGGTTGCCAATCATATCATATGCATTTATTAAGAAAGTGTACCAAGTTATAAACCTTTGTGTTGGTAAAGGCAATAATAAAAACAAAAAAGCTTGTCTACTGATTCAAACATACACAACCACATAGCAGATCATGCATGAACTCTTGAACACTATTTGACAGATTAAGCTGTCATTCTAAATTCCACATATTTTCTATTCCCATATTGGTAAAATGAGCCTCCTGTTGCTACTTACTCTTAATTCTGAATGCTTCTGTAAGCATTGAACCTGTATTCTCCCAATCAATATCCTGTATCAAAACAGGAAACTCAACTTGCAAACTGTACCAGCTCTGTTCTGCTACTAATTGTAGATAACTGATTTAAACAATAAAGACATAATATCACAATAGAGAAGTATTAAAATAGTAATGTCTTTAGTGTCATAATCTATAGAAGAAATGTGGGAATAATACACAGCAACACTCTTAAAAGAAAATGCTGCTGCATTTTATAATTATATAAACTAGGAAGAGAATTAAATGATTAATTTACTGATTTTAACTCAATATCAAGTATGACTAACTAATAAGATTTGTTCTCTAGTATTCACACAAAGAAAGCTAAAAGTCAAGACAAAGAAATGCAAATTATACAAAATTAAAATTTGTGGAAATTTAGGAATAATACATAAAATATTTACGGCAGAGGGCCAGAGGAAGATGGCAGAGGAAAAGCTGGAGGCTAAACAAGCTCTCACATAGAGAGCAGTTTCAGTGTTCCAGTGAACAGTCCTACGTAAGAGAATCACATCAAGTGTTTGGCCAGCGAGGGAAAATCCAGGAAGCTTGGTCAAGTAGACAGATCTGAGCACCTGCTAGCAGTGGCGGTGGCAATGGTGGTGAGGGCGGTAGCAGCAGCTGTTGTCATGGCAGCCATATCAACCAAGAGTGTCCAGGACAAAGGTGCCAGATGCAGAGTGAGAACAGATTCTACTCATCACCAGCAAGAACTGACAAGGAGCAGAAACCTTTATCCTGCTGATCACAGACCTTGGACGGCCCAGAAACACGAGGCTGGCTTGAGTAGACCCAAGATATCCTCACTCTTCATGGAGCAGTGGTGGGAAAGTAGCCCCTCCCCCACCACTGGAGAAGATATCTATCTTTGATACTGACAAAGGCGAGGCTGGAGCAGGTAGCTCCTACTCAGGTCTTGGAAGAAAATAATAGGAGCCATTTCACAGGTCACAGGAACCTGATTGACCTGCGGGGCAAAGCTCCACCCAGGGGAAAGTTGCCCTTCCCAGGCAGAGGGGGTTCTGCCCACCTACCTCCCCAACTGCCCCCACCCCAATGACTTTCTTCACGGGGTAAACAGAGCCAGAGGCTGCCCCTCCTGACTGCAGCCTTGGCCTGCAGTCTCAGCAGCAGGGGGGAGGGGGTTCCAGATAATTGAAACTCAGTAAACATAAATCCTGAGAATGGCTCCAGGCTGGGTGAGTGTCTCAAGAGCTAGCCCCTCAGGGAAAAGCTACTGATTGCTGATAGGCCTCAACTCTACCCAGAACCTAGCCTTATCATAGCAACTCCAAGCTAGAAGAAACAACCATCTCCCTCTTTTGTGATACTCAAAGCAGATCTCCCTCCCACTGAACTAACCTAGGAGGAGGATCACAAAGCGTGGGTAAGGCAGAGCTTTTCTCTGCCTGCTCAAACAAACTGACTTAAGAAATCAATCAAGCCACAGGAAAACCAAACACAACAAGCAAACCAGAGACTCCACCAAGAGACTGGTTATGAACAAAGGGGAGATAAAAAATCTTTCCACCCCCCCAAAAAAAAATCAACTACTCTTTTTTCTAACTAATTTTTTAAAAAAAGTGTTTTCTATTTTTTTCTTTCATAATTTTTATTTTAGGTGTATGTGTGTGTTCTTTTTTTAAACTCTCTTTTAACCTTTGGTCCTTTTTTTTTTTGCATGACTTAATTGCTGTTCTGCTCATACCCAGATATATACCCATTGTTGATTATTAGACCTTATCTCTCATTGTGTACATACTTAATTCAGAAATTTATTACTCAATTCACAACCTCTTAGGTTCAACTGCTTTAATAGTAGTATTGTTTCTTTATACTATATATTTTTAAGTATTCCATTGTTAACTTTTTTATTTTTTCATTTTCCTCTTTATCTCTCTCCTCCTCTCACCCTATCCTTTTCATCTCTCAATATTATTTCTTTATCCTTACATAATTTTAAGTGTTTCTTTTATAAATTTAAATTTCTGTTTTTTCATTTTTTCTTGTTTTTGTTTTTTATCTTTCTCCTTTCATTCTGTTCTATCCATTTCCTCTCTGAGATTAAGACTGGGTTAAATTCACTCTTTCCTTTTACTTTTCCACATCCCTCTAATCCTATTTTCCCACAATTCTCCCTAAACCTATTAATTTCTGGTCTGCTGAATGAATAGATTGTATCTGTTGAACAAGATTGTATCTGCAGCTATTTTGACTGTGAAACTACAGGACTCTGGTTGATGCTCGCCTTAAAATAGTGTTTTAGAATGAAATTGGTGTTACTTTCAAACCAAATGGGCAGAACAAGCTCGAGAAACACAAGAAAAATGGCAAGTCTGGGTATCTCAACTCCCACTCATGATAATCAGGTGACAGAACAGTTAATGAATAATCGAGAGGAGAGTTCCCAAAAAACTCTACAAACACTCATGGTAAACATGGTGAATGAAAAGATTGAAAACCTGCTCAGGACTCAGTGAGAGCATGATAGGGAGTAAGATGAGGTTAACCAAAAATTAATACAGGAACTTTGCAAGCATGATGAGGCTAACCAAAAATTAATAGAGGAATCTCTTGAGCAAGAAGAAGCTAATCAAAGCTTGATACAGAATTGCATGAGCTGGATGAGAATAGACAAAGATCAATAGAGGCATTCATGGAATCCATAAACAGACAGCAGAAGGAATCCAGGGAGACCACAAAGGGAATGCTGAATGGAGCTCCTCAGAAGGAAATGGAGTCTAAGAAAAGCATAACAGATCAACTAAGGGATTTGAAAATAAACACTGAACACAAAATTAAGGAAGTAAAGAAGTCTAAACAAAATCTAAAACAAAGCCCCAACAAATAATTTGAAGCCATCAAAGCCTATCAATCAGAAGAAAAGGAAATAAAAAACAAAATAGAAAGTTTTGACAGTAGGTTAGACCATGTAGAAGATCAACTCTCTGGGATTGAAGACAGCCTAGCTAGAACAGAAAAAGAATATACAACTATCCAACACAAATCCAAGAAATATGATAGATCTATTCAACATTAACAAGACACCATCAGAAGGCCTATTCTGAGGATATTGGGTATATAGGAGCACCTAGCAATAGAAGTTAACGGACTTGGGAATTTATTTAACAGGATCCTAGCAGAGAACTTCCCAAACATGCAAAAAGATAGGCCTATTCAGATACAAGAAGCTTTTAGAACCCCAAATAGACGAGACCAGAACAGGACATCCCACTGTCACATTATAATCCACACAGGATCAATTCAAAACAAGGAAAGGATCCTTAAAGCTGTCAAAGAGAAAAGATCAATCACCTATAAAGGGAAACCAATTAGATTTATCTGCAGAGACAAGGCAAAAAGAGCTGGGAAATGATGTATGCCACACCCTAAAGACAAACAACTATCAACCAAGAATACTCTACCCAGCTAAAGTCTTCCTCATAATGGAAGGTCAAATAAAAACCTTCCATAGCAAAGAAAAACTGAAACAATATATCTCCCCCAAACCATCCCTAGAAAAGATACTTAAAGATGTCCTACACATAGAAGACCAACAAGAGCACAATAAAGGCCCAGAAACCACCCAAACTGAGAATGCAAGAACCAAGGGAAGAACCCAGTTGTCTCAGTGCTCAAGAAGGTGAATAACATGGCAGGAACTACCAAACACCTCTCAGTTCTAACTCTCAAGATTAATATACTTAACTCTCCAATTAAGTGACATAGACTGTCTAATTGGATTCAAAAGCAAGATCCTTCTATCTGCGGCCTTCAAGAGTCACACCTTGCCCATAATAACAAACGTATTCTGAAAGTGAAAGGCTGGAATAAAATCTACCAAGCAAACAGCCCCCCATAAATGGGTGGGAGTTGCAATCCTAATATCAGATAAAATAGACTTCAAATTAAAATTAGTGAGAAGAGATAAAGAAGGTCACTACATACTAATTAAGGGGTCTTTCCTTCAGGAGGATATTGCAATCCTAAATATCTATTCACCAAACAAGAGAGCACCCGAATTTATCCAGGAAACACTACTTTCCCTCAAATATCACATAGATCCAAAAACATTAATTTTGGGGGACTTTAACACACCACACTTTAATGAGACATCTGAATCTCCTTGAAAAAGAGCAGCAAGCTAAACCCCAATCCAGTATATGAAAGGAAAAAGTTAAAATTAAATCAGAATAAAATGAATCAGAATCAAAAAAATAGAAAGAATCAACAAAATAAAGTTGGTTCTTTGAAAATATTAACAAAATTGACAGACCCTTTGCAAGCTTATCAGGAAAAGAAGAGAACACACCCAAATAAAGAAACTCAGAGATGAGGGAATACTTCTCAAACCTTTATGCTAATAAGTTTGAGAATCTGGAAGAAGTGGGCAATTTCCTAGCAAATATCAACATGCTAATGCTAAACCAAGATGAGTTAAACCAACTTGAAAGACCAATATCAAGCATCAAAATAGAAACAGCAATAAGAGTCCTCCCATCTAAGAACAGCCCAGCACCAGATAGATTTGCAGTGGATTTCTACAAGGCCTTCAAAGCAGAATTCACACAAATACTATTCCAACTCTTCAATAAAATTAAAAGAGAAAGTTCACTACCAAAATCTTTCTATGAAGCCATCAAACCCTCATCCCAAAACCAGGTAGAGACTCATTAAAAAAAGACAACTAAAGACCCATTTCTTTGATGAATATCTATGCAAAAGTTCTCAACAAAATTTTGGCCAATCAACTTCAACAATTCATCCAAAAAAATCATACACTACGATCAAACAGGATTCATTTCAGGAATATAACTACATGCAAATCAATTAAGATATGCAAATCAATTATTATAATTCATCACATCAACAAGAACAAGGATAAGAACCTCATGGTTTTTTCAATAGATGCAGAAAAAACATTTGACAAGATCCATCATCCCTTTATGATGAAGGTTCTGAAAAACTAGTAATCCATGGAACATTCCTCAATACAATAAAGGCTGTATATGACAAACCTACAGCCAGCATTATATTTAATGGGGAAAACTAAAGCCATTTCCTCTAAACTCAAGATTGAGTAAAGGATGTATACTCTCTCCACTTCTCTTCAATTTAGTATTAGAATGCCTACCTACAGCAATAAGACAAGATGCAAACATAAAAGGGATCCAAATACGAAAAGATGAAGTAAAACTCTCTCTTTACATATGACATGATCTTATATTTAAAGAATCCCACAAACTCCACTCCCAAATAACTCAAAATTTTGGCAAAGTATCAGGATATAAAATTAACCCTCAAAAATCAATGGTTTTTCTGTATGCCAACAATGAGAAGAGCCCAGCTGAAATCAGGAAAGCAACTCCTTATGTAATAGCCCCACAAAAAATATAATACCTAGGAGTTAACTTAACTAAAGAAGTGAAGGACCTCTATGATGAAAACTTTAAAAACCTGAAAAAGGAAATCAAAACAGAACTTGAAAGTGGAACAAACTCCTATGCTCCTAGATCAGAAGTATCAACATCATGAAAATGGCAATATTTCCCAAGGCTATCTACAAATTCAATGGTATACCAATCAATATTCCAACCTCATTCTTTAAGGAAAGAGAAGAGACAATCCAAAAATTCATATGGAACAATGAAAGACCCCAAATAGCAAAAACGATCCTTACCAGAAAGAAGAGTGCTGGAGGAATATCAATACCAAATTTCAAACTCTACTACAAAGCCATAGGTAATTAAAACAGCTTGGTACTGACCCAAGAACAGACCTCAGCACCAATGGAATAGAACTGAAAACCGAGAAATAAACCCACAGACCTAAAGCCAACTAATCTTCGATAAGGGAGCTGTAAAAATAGAATAGAAGAAAGACAGCCTCTACAGTAAATGCTGCTGGAAAAATTTGTTAAATACCTGTAGAAAACTAACATTAGATCCTTATATATCACCCTGCACCAGAATTAATTCCAAATGGATCAAAGACCCCAAAGTTAAAGCAGACACCATGAAAACATTACAGGGCAGAATAGGAGAAACCCTAGGTCTCCTTGGCACCGGCTGAAATTTTCTTAATAGAGACCCAGAAACACAACATAACCAATGAAAGGTTGAACATATCAGACTGTGTGAAACTGCAGAGCTTTTGCATGGCAAAGGACATAGCTAGCAAGATCAATAGAAAGCCCACAGATTGGGAGAAGATTTTCACTGGCCAAACAACAGATAAGGGTCTCATATCTAAAATGTACTTGGAACTTGAAAAATTAAATCCCCCAACAACAAATCCTCTAAGACACAACTGCCCAATAGATAAATGGACTAAAGAGCTAAAGAGAATCTTTTCTGAAGAGGAAAGAAGGATGGCCAATAGACACATGAAGAAATGCTCAACCTCCCTAGCCATAAAAGAAATGCAAATCAAAACAACATTGAGATTCCACTTCACCCCAGTTAGAATGGCTATAATCAAGAACTCTAATAACAACAGATGCTGGAGGGGATCTGGACCGAAGGGAACTCTACTGCACTGTTGGTGGGAGTATAAACTTGTTCAACCACTTTGGAAAGTAGTATGGAGGTTCCTCAAAAGACTCCACGTAGAGCTCCCCTATGACCCAGCAATCCCACTTTTGGGCATTTACCCAAATGATCACAAACAGGACCATACTAAAGCTACCAGCCCAACTATGTTTATTGCAGCATTGTTTACCATAGCTAAGATATGGAAGCAACCCAGATGCCCCTCAATAGATGAATGGATCAAGAAAATGTAGTATATGTATACAATGGAATTCTATGCCTCCATTAGAAAGAATGACATTGCCCCATTTGTTAGGAAATGGAAGTCCTGGAAAAATTATATTAAGTGAAGTAAGCCAGGCCTAAAGAAACATAGGTCCCATAGTATTCCTTATTTGCAGTAACTAGTATATGTCTGGAACGAGCAGAAAAGGTCAAAAGCTATGTACATATGACCAGATAAGGTAATGTTAAGTGAAATGAACCCCAAGATAGGGAAACAAAAGTTTGTTTTTTCTTTCTTGCTACTTTTTCTAACATATTTATAATGTACCTAGTGATTTTTTTGTTGCATTGTATGTTCCTCCTTCACAGTATAACCCCTTTTTTCACTGCCTTTGATGTCGGTCTAATTTGTGGAGGGGAAGGGAAGAAGCAAAATGTTTAATTAGAGATACATGTTGACCTATTGCATAAATGAGATGTACAAGACACTATATTGAAAACCAAACTTTACAATTTAGGTTGGGGTGGGGGGTGGGATGGGAGGGGAGTATATCTGTGGAAGTGGGAGGGAAGGGATGGTAGGGGAAAAACAAAGGAGGATGCAACAATGCTTGATAGGAAATGTTCTCATTACTTGCTCCTCTGTATAGCATTTTTACAATAAAAAATGTATTTAAAAATATTTAAGACAATTCACTAGACAAGTTTAAATGCAGAAATAAGTCAAAATATCAATACATTTGAAGATAGAAAGATATAAATTGCCTAATCTGAATGGACAAGAGAAAATATTTTTAAGAAAACTGCCCATTAAGTGTCTATGAAACATGTAATTGGTCTCAGAAGAAAAGGTTGAGAAAGAGAAATGGGAACTTAAATTCAGTGAAAATATAAATTTACAACTTTATAAGGAAGCTTAATTAACTAAAGCTGGAAATATTGAGGAAATCAATGCTAAGCACATTATATTCAAACTGTTTAAAATATGATCTGGAGAAGTATCCAGTTAACACAAAGAATTAGGAAGAAATGGCTCACATTATATACAATATTTATATTTACAACATTTACTTGATCAGGTTGTCAATATCTTTGAAAGTTTCTGTTAGCCATACTCTTTACCTAATACCTTCTAGCAGTTCATGTCTGTTATCTTAGCCACAGGGATTCTAAGAGCAAAAGGTTCATGTTCCTAGATCAACACAGGCAGAAAAGTTCCAGAGACCCTATCTCAAGTTTTTTCCAGCAGAAATTGGTAGAGCACCAGCTTAACAAGCATGGACCCTGAATCCAAACCACATTGTCACAGTGTTTTCTCTTGTGTGTGGATCTAAGACTCAAAATACAAGTTCCCATTAAACTTTCATAGATGTATATACTTATATGTATATCATAGAATTGGCTATAGAGTTTATAGAAGTGAAACTGCATAGAGAAATCCTTTGGATCAATAAACAATTTAACAAAATGAATATCAGGAAGCTAAATGAGATTGTATGTGAGGGGCTAATGGAAGGGGAGAATGAATGAACAAGGTAAGAAAAGACAAATACAACAAGAAGATTCTATGTATACCTATGATAACAGAAGTGGATAAGTCTGAGAAAGAAATCCTTTTCATACTACTTTTCTCCTTTCTTCATTATTTCCTATAAATTTCTTTGGACTTAAACATAAAATATAACAAAATACCTGAGTAGAAACACATCACTAGTTTCTTCCTGATGAGTTTCTTTAGAACAGGTTTTCATTCATCCTATCTTTATCTAATTATTTGTTTGTACTTGTGAATTTTGTGTCCATTATATTTGTGTGGTTATTTGTCCATGTATAATCTCCTTCTCTGCACAGAGTATAGATTCCAATCATATGTATATTCCTTATCACTGAATTTTTGAGGCCCACACAATAAATTAATGCTAAAATACAGATGAATTACCTGATTCAATTACAAAGAGAATAAAATATTAAATCAATTTCTAGAAATATTGGATTGTATATGTAGTTTGCTTGTTTATATAGGTACATTCAAATCTACTTTTGATAAATATTCTTCTATAACTTTCTTAGCTCCAATATTGATCAATGGCTTACTGTGTAGGACAATGTAAGATACTTGATTCTTCTAAGTATGTTCTGCCTCTCTGAAATGCCTTTTGTCTTCGTTCTTGAAAACCCACCCATGCTTTTAGTAACACAGTCATTATTTTTTTTAATAGCATTTCACTTTCAGGTACGTTTACTGTCAAAGTAAACGTATAAAGTAAACTATAAAGTTTACTAATAGGAGTATGTTAACTTCAGATATGATTTTAAGACTATTTAAACCACATGAAGTTTTCTGTATATGAGTATTTTAAGTATATTGTTTCTTGATATTAGTTAAATAAATAGAGTAGGTCAAAGAAAGGACACATTTTTCTTATAGTAAACACAATCTGGAAATGCTACATTGATTAATGAATGTAGTTGTAGACGTGCTTTAAATGCTTCTCTTATTAGAAGCGTTGTCAGAAGTAAGAATTTTCAACAATTCTAGTTGAATTCCACTAAACTTTCTCATTTTCTCTCTTTCCCATGAGGAGAATGCTGTTTTTTTTTTTTCTTCCTCCAATTCCTTCATTCGATTGCATTATTTTTTCCTGTGGAACAGATGGCTTCCCAACTATTGAGATTGCTCTCAAAAAATATCTTGGGGAAGTATAAACTTAGTCAAGAAAACCCTCAAGCAATTTTTCACATTATTTATTTTCACATTAGTTTATAGAATTAGTCCATGAGATCTAGTTTTCAAAACAGATAACATGATCAATAGTGAAAATAGAATAAATTTAATTTTATCTACACTTTTCCTGCTGAAAGACTTAACCAGATTATTGGTCTATCAATGAATACAAGAAAAAGTTTAAAATGAATATAAATTAGTTCAGAGGAGCAGAATGAAACTAATTTCATTTCTTTTCCAGTTATTCATTTTTCTCTCTTAGCTTCTTTACAAATTAATGTGGCTTTTTTTAAAATGAATGAGTTTTCCATACAGATAACAGATTATTGAAATGGTGTTTCTGATTAACCATCTTCTATTAATTTTTCATGTCACTCATTTTAGACTTACCCTTCTTTGTATCATTCATCTGATTTAAAATTTCCGAGGCCCCAGATTTCAAGGACAGCCTTCATGATCTTTAGGGTTCGGGCCCATCTAAGGAATTTACCTCCTGGCAAATGTGTGATTTTTCAAGCCTGACTGTCGATATTGCAAAGCCATGGCTTGGCAGGCTTCGTGGGGGATGGCTGCCCTCCAGACACCACACTTGGGGCTCTGTAATCTCTGAAGTGATTTTCACGCAGCAAAGGACTCAGAACCCTCTGGCCAACTATTTTCCTTAAAGCCAACATCTCTATTTTAGGACTTCAGAAGATCTCTTCTTGAACTCTTGCCAATGGTTCCTATGGAGGTAACTGAGAAGAAGAAAATTTTAAAACATGTTCCCACCCTGACTCAGTACTCCATAATCCATAACACCCCACAGCCTTTTTACTGGGGCTTCCCTCAAAACTAGATGTATGGAATGCTTTGTGCATAAATTGTTCTCTTTTGTTCCATCCAATCTCGAGTGGCATTTGGCTTTAAAAATGGGTATATCTTGAAACTTTGGTAAACTGTAGAAGTAAATGGGAAACTCAACACACTTGAGGCCTTTTGCTATAACACCCAGGTCAAACATCTGCATCAGCTCCTTGAACCAGGTACTCAGTCATCATGTTCCTTTGAACATTTTACTGAAAATATTTGAGCTGTTTAGTGTAAGACATTTGAGGAATCCATGTTTTTAAGTAACAAATAGGAGAACTAGTAGACCATGAGGGGAAGATGGGAAAGAAAAGGTTATGTGTTAAATTGAAAACTATGTAACATTTAAAACGACAGCAGTAAATTCTACTTCTTCATAGAATGTTAATCACAGACACAATCTTACTTGTGTGTTCTTGACATTTCTAAAATTCTCTCAACTGTTGTAAACCTCACTTCAAGAACCCAGCTGTTTTATCAAATTATAGGGAGAGTAGAATGAAGTGTGGTCCTTGCATGTAATGCCTAGTGAAATATGTGAACAACTGACTAATAAAAATATTTTTTGTGTGTGGGGGTTGTATTGGTTTATTTGAAAGAGAGTCCAAATTAATATCTAGACAGCTTATTTGTAAATGATGTTTCAAATATTGGGAAAGATAAATTATTTCTTTGGATTTTTAAATGTATCTGTCATCCCAGATATATTGGACATATGTCATAGTTTATTGACTTTTTCTACAAAGTGAGTTCCAAGGCCTTTTGATATAAATAAGGAGAACAGAAAGGGGGTGTTAAGTCAGACAAAATCTCTCTTCTAACTCTACTTGTTTTCATTTTCTCTTAGTCACCTATTTTTTGCAATAACTTACATATGAATAAAAACAGGTGACATTTACTATGTTATATATTATCTTTTGCTGTGGTTAATAACTAGCCATCAAAACAGTGGCAGTTTCTGTAGATTTATAAGGGGATCAAGAGATCTTTCTTTAATCATTGTTAAATTATTTTGTATTTTGTCTCTACTTCTCCTAAAACATTAAAATTTTAGTTCTTTGGCTTCTTAGGATGTAAAATAAGCATCTAATCCCTCAGTTGCTCTTGCATAGGTCTTTCTTGTTCTAACACAGAAGAATTGTGCACACACACACACACATACACACACAAACAAAGTAAAAAAAAATCAGGAAATGAGTACAATCAAGATTGAGGGGGAGGGTCAAAGGAAAAGGGGTAGATCAATGAAGGGGAAAGTGAGGAAGGAGTATACAATCAAGAATTCATTGTATATACTACAAAATTTAAAAATGTAATGAAAGGGGTGTATTGAAGGGAGGGTGAGAATGTTGAAGGGGGAGGCAGTGATCATGACACATTGTATCCATAAGCTGTTTCCTTATATGACATCTCCTTTGTGCAATTCTCAAAGATAATTTAACATATTTAAAAACATGATACATTTCTAACTATTTCTGTGGGGAATTAGCAGTTATGGTAAAGATAAGTACAAAGAGGAAAACATGGCTGTTGCGGTCAGCTTTCCATCACTACTACAAGGTACTTGACACAATTAACTTATGAAGTAAAAAGTTCATTTTGGTTCACAATTTTAGAAGTTCCAGTGTGTGATTGATTGGTCTCATAGTTTGGGCACTATTAAGAAGGAGCATATCATGCTGGGAGTACATGATAGAGCTAAATTGGTTATATCATAAGTCAGGAAGCAAAGAGATGCAAACCAGAGTTTTAGAGCCCCTTCAAAGACACAAAAACTAAAAACCTCCCAATTGGTATTCCATCTCAGAGGTTCCATTCTTTCCATTCCCTTTCCACTCACCGAAAGCACTATTTCAAACATGTTTAACAGTATTGTTGAACACATCAGTCTTTGGGATATGTTAATGAACCAAACTACAGTAACAGCCAGTGCCATGATGTTAAGAAGTATCAGAGTCTGTTTTAGTTGAGCCTGAAATTCTTTTCAAATGTGGTGACAATACCATAATTACCTTGTTCACCAATATACTTTGGTGTGCAGTGGTGATTTTTTTCAGATTAAATATTACAGCAATATGAGTGGTTTGTGCTTTCTTAAATTACTGCTCTGAGCTCTTGTCTTGTTTTATACAGTATAAGCATGTTTCTTTTGGTATCTCTCATTTTTCCTAATACATTGACATAACCAAAATAAATAACTACATTTCAAACCATAAATGTTTAGCAATATGACTCAGCAAATTTTAATAGGTTGGCACAACTTCTTCTGAAGTCATGAAGCAATTCATTTGTCACCTACATCTCAACATTAAGACATTTTTACCAAAAGACATGGGAGATGGTAAAAACAAGAAGTCATAGTAACATTGACACGATTATAATACTTAAAATTAGTAGTTATATGAAAACCCAACATATAGCTATATACCCAAATGGTGTTGAAGATTGTTTCAGGGGACAGGATAATTAGAGACTATTTCTTACCTTTTTTTCTTATGTACTATAACATGGACAGATTGTTTCTATAATTTTATTACTTTAAATATTTTAATGAGATTTAATTGTCAATTTCTTGTCCAGATTTGGGGGGAGGGAAGCAACAACAGAGAAAACAAGTAATTCTGTCTGAAAAGACCTAAAAGTGACTTTGTGACTTTTATTCAGAAGGAGCAAAACACACGAAAAATAGAAGAGTAAAATACACGAAGGCCTTGAAATCCACGTGCTGTCCTGGTGAAGTCTGCAAGGCAGTCCAGCACAGTGTGCAGTATAGTCAGGGGTTCTGCATGGCTTGGAGGCAAGCTTAGCTTCCAGATGCCAAAATTGTCACATAAAGCCACCTATGAAAAAAGAAATGTAATGGTAGTGCTCTGAATGACTTTCTCAGATAGAAAGAAAAAGAGCCAATACTTGACAAAGAGCCAGGCCCTTGTGTTCCACATTGCCTAGTGGAATGGTGCACGTCATATCAAAGACAATACTATTGATGATAAGTAATATATGGGGCTAATTGTCAATATTAAAAAACATTTTAGAATTTAATAGGGAATTAAAGTCAAGAATCTTAAGCAATTTCAACTTGAAGAACATGTTTACTATGTCTCTTCATCCCAAACAGTCTAGGAAAAATTGGGAGTATATAGGCAAAGTACCTAACCAATATCTGAGAGGAACACAGGAGAGACACTTGAGAACAGAAACTTCCACTGGCTGAACTTTATGATTTCCATGTGTGAATATTAAAGTGAATTGATGGTAGTGGTGGATATACGCTATTGTCTTTTGCATACCCACCACTTTCTCTTTTGCTTGATTTGTATCTTTATCAACATCAATTTCTACTATTAAATTTGCTATTATTCCTTTAGGCAAGTTAGTTTATAATAGGTGACTCTTGTAGTCTATCAGCAAAACTCCAGGATTTCAATCTTATTCAAGTTCTTCTTACCTATTCGTTCTTCATTAAGTCAAACTTCCTAGTGTTCTTTGTTTTATTTTATCTTAAAAACACAAAATAATGCATGCCTCATAGGATGGTTAGGGTCTTTAAGGAAGTTGAAATTCTAATTTAGTATGAGCTATTGTCAGTTTTACAATAATGCTACTTTCCCTCTCTCTGAAGGCTCCCACTACCCATTCTTCTACAGAAATGCCATTCATCTCTCTTGCAGAAAGTCTGCCATTTTATCAATCCAGTCACCTGGGATGCTTTCTGTCTTCTATTTTCAGGTCCTTTTAATTTCACGCCTGAACTATTTCAATAGTCTCTTAACTTGTCTCTGATCTCCAGGCTTTTCCCCCACCCAGCTTTTCTGTTCACTGTTGCCAGACTAATCTTTCCAAAGTGTCACTCTGACCCTGCCATTCTCCTGCTTAATTTTTTTTTTACAGTTTTCTAACAAATATAAGAAAAATTCACAACTTCTTGCTGAAGCAGCACATCAGGCTTCACCCTAATATGAACTTTGTGTCTAAATTCCAGGTGCTTTGCATGCATTTTCTTTAATCCTTATAACAACATAACAAGTGTGAGATTATTATTCAATTTTACAAATAGGAAATGGAGGATCAGACAGGGTTTGGGACCAGCCAAATTGAAACAGCTTGAAGGCACTGGAGTGCACTCACATCTGGTTTTGCTTTCTCTGCAAGGTCTGTATCCTTAAACATCACACACCAACACTCAAGCAATTGTATCCTAACCTTGTACTGTTTCTATATCTGTACTTCATGTGTGCTAATTACTTTTCTACACGGTGGTATCTACTGTGATGTTCTGAACATTGAAGGACCATTTCATTTTCTTCTGTATATCTATGAGAATATGCCAAGAGCAAAACAGGCAAAAAGTAAAGAGTTTCTATTTTATGAATGGATCAATTAAAGAGAAAAAAATGACACTCATGACATGTAAAATGCCTGGTCAGAGCAGAGTACAGCTTGAATACAGTGTGGGCAACATTGTTTTAAAGATGATGAAAGCACAGAAAGCTTTAATATCTGTATGCCAGTATCAGCAGAGAGGGGAGAATGGAAATTGGTGCTATGTTTCAACTACAACTTGTTTCTCTTTTTTTTCCATAGTAACATTCTCTTATACTGTATTAGTTTAGCCTCTTTCCCTATATAAAACCAGAAAGGGTACATTTTTTAAGTTACATGTTTGTCTTTCTTCATGCTGTATTCTGTGATTAGTAGTAATTGTTCAATTGTGACATGTGCTTAGTAATTTCCTGTGGACTTTATATGAAGTTGGGACTTTACATAATGGTGTTTCTAATTAGAGCTTTGTTTGAGAAACAATTCAAGGAGATAAGGAAACACAAATATCATTTTATTGCTCAATTATGCCATTGAGGGGCTAATTTTGAACACACAGTATTCTTCAAGGCTTGCTTTTCTCTGTATCTCTCTGTGTGTGTGTATGTTTGTGCATATGTATATGTGTGTGTAATATTACTCTTTTAGTGGCTGAGAAATGATCAGGACATTAATTTCTGCATTTGGGAATTACAGGCATATGTACTGAGAATAATTTAATATAAATCAAATTTAAAAGTGTACATAAATGAAATTCATCAGTACAGTGCCTCTCAGATTTGACAAACACACAGCAAGACCCAAAGGGATTGTCAACTTAACTGCTATTAATATGAAAACATGATTAGAGCTTTAGCATTCTGCTATTAAAGTCAGTCCTGATATACAATAGTGAATATCTTTGGTGGGGCAGCTTCTTCACCAAGGAATCTAATTCTTCATTTTTCAAGAAGATGAATTTGTCTGATGGTAAGGAACTGGAAGTAAACTGTCCATATTATTTCAACAACACGACAATTAGTGATATAGTTAACTGAATCTGCCCTAGAAGAAAGAAGCTGGTATTAATCTGAACTCAAAAACAATTCCTAGTTTACTTCACATATTGGATGATAAATAAAGCCTGAGGAAAAACAAATGTATGGAGACAAAAAGTCTAAGTATAACATGCAAAACAGTGCTAGAAATAAGAGATATAGTCAATGTTTTGTTTTTGTTTAATTTGATGTTTCAACTTCAGTCACTGAATTTTAGATTATTGGATTACTTTAAATCATAAATAGTGAATAAGATAAAAAAAACAGAGAAAAAATAGCTACTTATCATGATAGCAAAAATAATTTTATTTATATCATTCAGAAATATTCCCTGCTCTTTATAAGATGAACTACATGTCTGCATTGTTACATAATTTGTTTCGGCTGCTAGCCATCTGACAAAGTTAATTATTCCTTGTGGTTCTGGGAGCAGGTTCAGTATGTACAGAATTTAGTTTGAAGCAGCTTTGTCCTGTAATAAAAGGGAGAATGAAATCTTTCTGCTTCCTTTATGCTAGAAACATGACCAATGTCCACTACGGACACACTAATTTTCCCTTTTTATTTACAGTATGACAATTTTCTTCATCTAATGGGACAGTTATTAGAAATTATATTTAAACTGAAAGTCTAAAAACTATTGGTCTAAAAATTCTTAATTTATGAGGAAATAATTTCTTTTCTTTTCTTTTTTTCTTGCCAGGGCTGGGGATTGAACTCAGGGCCTGGGCTTTGTCCCTGAGCCTCTCTGTGCTCAAGGCTAGTGCTCTACCACTTGAGCCACAGCGCCACTTCCTACATTTTCTGAGTAGTTTATTGGAGATCAGAGTCTTAAAGACTTTCCTGACCAGTCTGGCTTGGAATGCTGATCCTCAGATGTCAGCCTCCTGAATAGCTAGGATTACAGATGTGAGTCATTGTCTCCTGGCTAAGAATTTCTTACTTATGATGCTTACTCAAACAATTTTCCTTGTAATTTTTTGTTTGCCTGTTTGGTATTGGTCCTGGGCTTAAACTTAGGGCCTGGGTGCTATCCCTGAGCTTTTTCCTCAAGGTTGGTGCTCTAACTCTTGAGCCACACTTCTCTTCCAGCTTTTTACTGGTTTATTGGAGGTATTGTCTCATGGTCTTTTGTGCCAAGTCTGGCTTCAAACCTTAATCCTCAGATCTCAGCCTACTGATTGGTTAGGATTACAGGTATGAGCCACCAGTACCCAGCTGTTGTTCTTAATATTACATTTAACTCCATAAAATTTGCAATGTTCTTGGATAAAAATGCTCAAATATTTATGTGACCCATTTCATACTTTTGGGGCAAGAGAAAAAAAATAGAAGTCCAACTGAACTGAGATGTATATATGCCTTTTGGAGCTATTTTATTTCATCAAGTGTTACATAATTTCCTCAAGGCCACAGTCCTATGAAGCTTAATATTGTGAACTAATTGCCTAAAATAAGCCTGCAGAATTCACTTCCCTGCCTTGACTTCCAATTTATAAATGTTAAAGTTGTCACATTAGTCATGTAGGAATACCTCCAAGTGGAAGCAAATAAATTTTTATTGCTTGTAGCCTGTATCTCTCTTTTCATCCCTGTTTCTCTTTATAATGTTCCTCTTCTTTCTGCACTTACTTTTCCACAGTATAACATACCTGGCTCAGCCATTAATCTTTCCCATAAAAATGGGGACATTCACGAATATTGCAGGATCACTTAATAATTGCGTTATCGACTTTGGGGAGAACCCTTCCCTACTGTTTACCAAAATGATTGTGCCACATTATAGTCCCATAATCAGAGCATAAGTGTTCTCTTTCCCCCACATTCTCTCCAACATTTTCACTGATAATAATAGCTATTTTAATAAACATTGAAGTTTTAGTTTGAAATTCCTTGGGTAGAAATTATGACCTATATTCATAAATTTGTTGGCTTTCTCTTATGTTTTCTTTGAAATCAGTATTGATAAAAATACACCTGCAGTTCCGTACACATTGCAAGAGTATTCATAGTAGCCAGAATTTGAAGAAAACCTACTCATCCAAAATAAATACAGTTTTAAATGTATACAGGACATAGTTTTTAAAATATAAAATAAAATGCTTTTTTTAGTGACAACATGAATAAATCTAAGACATTACAGTAAGCAAAATAAGATGGACCAGTAAAGTTAAGCATCTCAGGATCTCACACATGCCATGGAATTTAAATATTCAGATAGTTAAACTTAGGGAAGGAGAGAATAGACCATAGACCGGGAACTGACGGAGGCTGAGCCATCAGGTGTTTGGGAAAAGTAAAATTGGAAGTCAAAGCATACAAAATTTTATAAGATATGAAGAAAAATTTGGGTGATCTATTTGTTGCATAGTAAGGTGGCTACCCTTAATAGTGTCGTTCATTTCAAGATTTTGTGAAGTACATTTTCATCATAATGAAATGCCTATCATAAGAGGTGAGGGATTTTAAATTGTTAATTGTCTCAATGTATGCATGTATGGAAGCATTACATTATGCTCCATATATATGTATGTATGTTTTTCACTACAATAAAACATTTAAAATATCCATTTCTATTTGTCACAAGGAAGTGTCCAAATTATAGACTACACACTATTAAATTAATATACTTTGAATAGTTTGGCATTTATACCTCAAAACTGTTTTTTTCTTTTTAATGATAAACTGGCATGACCATAAAACTCTCAAATACCCTTTGACAAATAAATGGTGTGCCAATCCAAAAATTCATATGGAACAATAAAAGACCCCGAATACCAAAAACAATCCTTAACAGAAAGAACAGTGCTGGAGGAATATCAATACCAAATTTCGAACTCTACTACAAAGTGATAATAATCAAAACAGCTTGGTACTGGCACAAGAACAGACCTCAGGACCAATGGAATAGAATTGAAAACCCAGAAATGAGCCTACAGACTGATAGCCATCTAATTTTGATTAGGGAGCTAAAAAAATAGAATGGAAGAAAGACAGACTCTTCAGTAAATAGTGCTCTCAGAATTGGTCAACTACTTAAAGAAAACTAAAGTTAGATCCTTATATATCACCCTGTACCAGAATCAACTCCAAATGGATCAAAGATCTCGGAGTCAAAGCAGACACTCTGAAAACATTACAGGATGGAACAGGAGAAACCCTAGGTCTCCTGGGCACAGGCTAAAATTTTCTTTAAAAAGACCCAGAAACACAACAAATCAAAGAAAGGTTGGACAAATGGGATTGCATGAAATTGCAGAGCTTCTGCATGGCAAAGGACATACCTAGCAAGATTAATAGAAAGTACATGGAATGGGAGAACATCTTCACTAGCCATACAATGGACAAGGGTCTCATATCTAAAATATACTTGGAACTCAAAAAATTAAATCCCTCAACAACAAATCCTCAGAGAAACAACTGCCCAATAAATAAGTGGGCTAAAGACTTAAAGAGAAACTTGTCTGAAGAGGAAAGAAGGATGGCCAATAGACACATGAAGAAATGCTCAACCTCCCTAGCCATAAAAGAAATGCAAATCAAAACAACATTGAGATACCACCTCACCCCAGTTAGAATGGCTATAATCAAGAAATCTAATAACAACAGATGCTGGGCATTGTTGGTGGGAGTATAAACTTGTTCAACCACTTTGGAAAGTAGTATGGAGGTTCCTCAAAAGATTCCACATAGCGCTCCCCTATGACCCAGCAATCCCACTTTTGGGCATTTACCCAAATTATCACAAAGGGGACCATACTGAAGCTACCTGCACAACTATGTTTATTGCAGCATTATTTACCATAGCTAAGATAGGGAACCACCCAGATGCCCCTCAGTAGATGAATGGATCAAGAAAATGTGGTATATATATATATATATACACACAATGGAATTCTATGCCTCCATCAGAAAGAATGACATTGTCTTATTTGTTAGGAAATGGAAAGGCTTAGAAAAAATTATATTAAGTGAAGTAAGCCAAGCCCAAATAAACATAGGCCCCATGGTTTCCCTTATTTGCAATAACTCGTATATGTCTGAGACAAGCAGAAAAGGTCAGATAAGTTGATGTTAGGTAAAATTAACCTCAAGATAAGTATTCAAATGTATTTTTCTTTTATATGATTGTTTCTAACATCTTTATAAGATGATTTCTTTGTTGCTTTGTATGTCCCTCCCCCACAGTATAATCCCTGCTTTCACTGTATTTGATGTTGGTATAATTTGTGGAGGGGAAGGGTAAAAACAAACCGTTTAAATAGGGTTACAGGTGGACCCATTGCAATATGTCGAAAAAGGAACTTTACAACTTTGGCCGGGGGTGGGGGGAGATGGGAAGGGATTTGAAGAGGAAACAAAGGAGGAGGCAATAATGCTTGATAAGAAATGTACTCATTATCTTGCCCATGTAATTGTAACCCCTCTGTATGGTATTTACACAAGAAAAAAAAAAGAAAGCCAAAACCAAAGTTCAGTAAAACAAAAGCAGGAAATGGGCACTCCGGAGAGGTAGGTGGGATAAATAAGAAAGGAATAGACAAATGAAGGGGGAAAATATAGTCAAGAATCCAATGCATATCCTATAAAATTAATAAGGGTGAAAGAAGATGTGGGGAAAGTAGGGATGGGTGAGAATGTTAAAAAGAGTGACGCTGATGGAGATATTCATATATTTGTATATTCATATATGCATATATTGATGCTTTGTTAAATGGCAATTCCTTTGTAAATAATAATAATAAAGTAAAAATTTTATGTGTCGGGTTAAATAATACATTTTTATCATCTATGTAAGGCATTTGTCATATTTAACTAACAAGAAAGATGGCACATTAAGGTTCAGGATTCAAGCATTATCCCTAAGGTAATGTTGGTTATAGAATAAATTCATTTTAATTTTTAATCAACAGAATGAAGATAATTGTTGCTACTTTAAAAAGTTGTTTTTGACCTGGATTCTGGTGGTTCATGCCTATAATGCTAGCTACTCAGGAAGATGACATCTGAGGACTTACATTGGAGGCCAGCCTGAGCAGGCACTGCAGCTGAAGTGGAATGTTAGCCTTAGTTTTACAGATATTCAAAAAATTCTAGGTCCTATGTCATCATTACATCATTTGATGTAATTGATATTTAATTAATCTCTCACAAGGAAACTAAAACAGCTTCTAGAGATACCTTTTTAAAGTTTTTATTTTATTGTAAAGATGCTGTACTGAGCAGTTACAGTTACATGAGGAAGGTAATGAGTTCATTTCTTCTCAAACATTGTTACCCCTTCCTTTGTTTTTTTCCTACTATAGCTTCCCTCCCCCCACATCCCCTACTACTCTCCTGCCAAGTACCTTTTTAAAATACAGTGTAATATATGCCTTGGAAGATTCTAACACAACATACACATAACATCCTGCAGGGTGGAAAATATAAATGTATTTTATTGTTTCTCCTCTAGAAAGCAGAAATCACTGATTTTTTTCATGTTTTAAACAGAGGAAAAAGCCGAAGTACAGAAGATCACCAATAGGAAATTAAGTACAATAGAATTACAAATTCAAGAACTACAGACAATGGCAGCAGCACACTGTTAGAAAAGTTTCTGGTTATTAGTCATTTCTGATTATTAGTGAATAGCCAATTGAAACTTTATTGAACAGTCCCTGTCATGTTACTTGTTCAACATGTTCAGTTTCTGTAAAGTTAAAGAAATGGTTTCTGAGATGAAGGGATTAGTGCTCATATCTACCTCTGAGGAACTTTATGAAACCATGTGTCAGAAAAAATACCACAAAAGCCCTTGATTTTCATTTCTGTCTTTTGCTTTTACTCTGAATTATCTGTCCCATAGTTGGTACATGGATGAAAGAGAATGGTGACCAGAAAAAAAATACAATTTAAGCTAGAATCTAAAATCTGCAACACAACCCTATTTAGACAAAAAGATCTCCTAGACACTGGTTTTTCTTACCTTTCTGCCTGTCTATTATCATCCTACAGGTTTTTTGTTTTGTTTTGTTTTTTGTTTGTTTTAATTTTTTTTTACTGGTCATGGGATTTGAACTCTGGGTCTCAGCTCTTCAGCTTAAGGTTAGCACTCTACCACTTGAGCCATAGCAACATTTCCGGCTTTTTTTGCTTAGGTGGTGCTGATCAATTGAACCCAGGGCCTCACACATGCAAGGCAGGTGCTCTACCACTGAGCCACCATCCCAGCCCTACAGCTTTTATTTATATTTAAAATCTTTTTACTACAGATACAAAGTTTTTTTTCTTGTAACTGCCTTGATTTAAACACACTTAACTCTCTAGTTACATTGTAGATTTGTTTGATTTATCTCAAAAGACAGAACAATACTTCCATTTTGCAAAATATTTTGTTTTCCTTTGTTGGGTAAATACTGCATTTAAAACTATGTCTATTAAGTTATGTTTGGACATGATTGTATAAAACTCATTCTTGAAGTGATAGTCTTAAAATCAGTTTAGAACATTCACCAAGAACAACTCTAATTTACATTGATATAATTCTTTCCAATCCCAAAATATGCATTTAAGATTAACATGAATACCAATAACTAAGTTATAGTTCAAAAAGTGACTATGCTCAAAATCTCTATAAATTATCTAAAAAATTTAATTTCTTCTATTTCTCTAATTGAAAAAGCTAACAATATAATTTATAAATCCACCAAATAGTACAAATACTGATGAAAACTAGTTTCTTAACACATTGCTAAGGACTTACTAATTTTACTGTAAATGCAGAAATTTCCCTCTTTAACATTGTCATGAAATGGATAAAATATTTTTATCATCAGAGATCTGAATAGTTTTCATAAGATAGTAAGTATTTGTACTTTCTTAGTGACTTCCAACGTGCAAAAAATATATAGTCATATGAAGGTCTGATAGCCAAATACAACTAATCATGTAAATATCAGCACTATTTTTAATTTTACTAATAGTTATTATTATATACAATTTATTAGACCTGGGATTTGGTGTCCATGAAAGTATATACCCACTTCTTTTAAGGTCACAGATTCTCATCATTTTCCATTTTGTTTCCAATAGAACAGATAGTGACAAAGCCTATGTTTTTGCATTCTGAGCTAAATTTTAGTGCATTTAGACATAGTGAGAAAAACATTGCTGAGCAATTAAATACTTTGATGACTTTTAAAACTACTAACACTGGGAAATTTTGTTTCCTTTCTGAGGCCTTGATAAATATCTCATCAATTTATTATTATTTAATATTTAATTTAGTTAATCAAGATTATACTTTTCCTAGGCAAAAATAAACAAAATTTGTACAGTCACTACCTAAATTTCAGTTTTTAGAACAAAATCATCTGAAATAAATTGTCTCATGATTACCTTGAACAAGCACCATTTTATGTATCATAATTCCTACAAAATTTAAAGAAAAGAGAAGTATACACAGAATAGCTTACTTTATGGAACATACAAAAAGTAAGGATACCAATCTTTTGAAAAGATCAAACTTTTTTTTTTGTTATGTTCAAGTAGTTGTGCAAAGGAGTTGCTATTCAACAAAGCAGTTTAGAGGAAAGAAGGATGGCCAATAGACACATGAAGAAATGCTCAACCTCCCTAGCCATAAAAGAAATGCAAATCAAAACAACATTGAGATACCACCTCACCCCAGTTAGAATGGCTATAATCAAGAACTCTAATAACAACAGATGCTGGAGGGGATGTGGACAGAAGAGAACTGTACTTTACTGTATTGTTGGTGGAAGTGTAAATTTATTCAACTACTTTGGAAAGCAGTATGGAGGTTCCTCAAAAGACTGGACATAGAGCTCCCTTATGACCCAGCTATCCCTCTATTGGGCATTTACCCAAATGATTCCAAACAAGACCACACTAAAGCTCCCAGCACAACTATGTTTATTGCAGCATTATTTACCATAGCTAAGATATGGAACCAACCCAGATGCCCCTCAGTAGATGAATGGATCAAGAAAATGTGGTATATGTATGCATAGTAATTCTATGACTCCATCAGAAAGAATGACATTGTCTCATTTGTTAGGAAATGGAAAGGCTTAGAAAAATTATATTAAGTGAAGTAAGCCAGGCCCAAATAAACATAGACCCCATGGTTTTCCTTATTTGCAATAACTAGTATATATCTGAGTCAAGCCGAATAGGTCAGATAAGGTGATGTTAGGGAAATGAACCCCAAGATAAGTATTCAAATGTTCTTTTTTTTTCTTTCATGCAATTGTTTCTAACATATTTATAAGATAATTTCTTTCTTGTTTTGTATATCCCTCCCCCACGGTATAACCCCTGCTTTTACTGTATTTAATGTTGGTATAATTTGTGGAGGGGAAGGGAAAAAACAAATTGTTTAACTAAGGATACAGGTGGACCCATCGCAACAATGAGATGAGCAAGTCGTTATGTCCAAATACGAACTTTATAACTTTGGTGGGAGGGGGTGAGGATTGGCTAGGGGAAGGGGGGAGTATGGGAAGGGATGGGAAGGGGAAACAAAGAGGAGGCTACAATGCTTGATGAGAAATGTACTCGTTGTGTTGCCCATGTAATTGTAACTCCTCTGTATGGTATTTTCACAATAAAAAAGTAGTTTTTAAATAAAATCTATCTTGAGAAATATCACCTCTTTCATCATTTTCATTCATCTCTCCCAACCCCAAACCTTTTCTCAATTTTGTAAGTTATACATTGAATTTTATACCTGAATTGTCCCTATTCCTCTCTTCTTTTATCTATCCCTACCCTTTGAGCTTACCCAGGCCCTCTTTTACAAGTATCTGTTTCCTGTGGTTTTGTTGGTGTGGTTATTGTTGTGTTGGGCTATGAATAGGTTCGTCTAATGAATTAAACCATTTGAGTTTTCACAGTGTCTACCATATTTCAATTAATACATTTATGTATGCTTAGATACTACTCTGAAATGTTTACTTATACTTTGCTAAATTAATTCAAGTTTCCACATATGAGAGAAAATATACATCCTTTGATTCTCTGTTAATTTATAAAGGGATGATATAATAACTAATACATTCATAGAGTTAAAAAGATAACTTGAATACTTACATATAAAATATACTTGAATCTAGAATTGAACAAAAGAAGTTAGAGACAAAAGTGAGCATAGTGTTTGATTCTACGTACATTAAACATACAAAACTAATCTATGATGCTAAAATTCATTATAACCCTTCAACTTGGGGGAAAAGGTAAAAATTTAAATAATATTTGAGAGATATTTCTAGGTTCTATTAGTATTCTGGTATTTTTATGTAGATGTAGGTTGAAAGAGTTTTACTTTTCAGTTATCATTTGCATATATTTTCATTATTGGTTATTAAACTAAATACTAACCTTTGATAAACTTTATGAAAGAACATGAATAAAAATAGAAATAAATTAATGATCAACTAATAATTGAAAATGGAGAAAAGTATATTGTGGAAGCGACGATGGGCTAATAGAGCATAATAGTTTTCCCAGTACAGAAATGTAGAAAGCTTGTAGGTTATAAAATTAACCCCCCAAAATCAATGGCTTTTCTGTATGCCAACAATGAGAAAAGTGTGGCTGAAATTAGGAAAGCAACTCAAATGTTTACAAACAAGACCACACTAAAGCTACCAGCACAACTATGTTTATTGCAGCATTATTTACCATAGCTAAGATATGGAACCAACCCAGATGCCCTTCAGTAGATGAATGGATCAAGAAAATGTGGTATATATACACAATGGAATTCTATGCCTCCATCAGAAAGAATGACATTGCCCCATTTGTTAGCAAATGGAAAAACTTGGAAAAAATTATATTAAGTGAAGTAAGCCAGGCACAAAGAAACACAGGTCCCATGGTTTCCCTTATTTGCAATATCTAGTATATGTCAAGCGGAAAAAGTCAGATAATGTGATGTTAGGAAAATGAACCCTTAGATAGGTATTTTAATTTTTTTTTCTTTCATGCGTGTGTTTCTAACACATTTATAAGATTATTTCTTTGTTGCTTTGTATGTCCCTCCCCCACAGTATAACCCCCGCTTTCAATATATTTGATGTCAGTATAACTTGTGGAGGAGATGGGGAAAAACAAGTCGTTTAAGGATTCAGGTGGACCTGTTGCAACAATGAGAAGTACAAATTGTCATGTCAAAAAGGAGCTTTACAATGTCTGTGGGGGGGGAGGGGGGGAGGGATTGGGTGGGGGGGAGGAGGGAGGCTGGGAAGGGAGGTGAAGGGTAAACAAAGGAGGAGGCTTCAATGCTTGGTAAGAAATGTATGCATTATCCTGCCCATGTAATTGTAACCCCTCTGTACAGTATGTTCACAAATAAAATATAATAAAATTAAAAAAAAAAGAGATTTAGGAAGCTTGTGTAATTTGATAAATTAAAACCTAGAAAAAGTCGTTAAGTATAGATTATGGTCTTTTTGCTTCAGTCTTCCTAACTTTATGTTTTTGGTTATACTGATATGTCTTTAAAAATTCACTGAAATCTATACCAGCTTTGGTTTCTCTAACACAATGAACAAGAAAAGTGACTATGAGTGTTTAAATTGTCTCTCTGTCTCTGATCTAATTTATGTGTCTTTAGTCCTTGAAAAATAAAACTTTATTAGGAGTTGATAATTATTTTTCTATGCTATAAGAAAAACCAAGGAAGATTTGAAGTTTGATACAAGAAAGATAGTCTTCCTTGGAAATTGAACTAAATTACTTCCTCTGAGAGTAGCTGGTGGGGATTGCATATATTTGTAGGATAAAACTATTATTTTAACTCAACCTAATTCCCAACAATATCAACCAAATTGATTGTAACTGGCTTTGATAATTGTCAGCATATGGTCCTTGGATGACATTAGTATCCTATTTGCATACTATAGAACTGTTTTCTCAATAAATCTCATTTTTTAAATTCATATAGTTTCCATTACAATAAAGTATTTGTATAGTTGTTAAATATATACTGCAATAGAGAAATAGCAGAAGGTATATGAGAGAAATAGAGTAATATAACTGGTCCAAAATTATTCACGGCTAACGTTGGGATGAGACAATGAAAAAATTATCTTTACTGTAACATTGGAAACCTAAAGTATAATTAAAGATTTGAAAAAGATCTGTCCAAGAAAAACTTCAGTTGTACATACCATAGAGCCCCTTTTCTCTTCAAATTCTGTAAGAAAGTTCTCTAATAGACATTTGCCCTGTCTGTACTAGTAACAAAGGCCTGGACTTACCTATAGTGCACAGAACATATGGAGAATTTGCCTTTTAGTCTCAGTTAATACATTTATACTTAACAGAAGTAATTTTCAGTTACCTAAAAGTAGATAGAGTAAATGCTTCCTAAATTCAATTAATACGTTTCACAATGTGCATATGTGCTCTACAATTCTCCTATTAAATATCAATTTTCCTGTCTGTCTGTCTCTTGGGGGTTTGTCTTCACATAAAAAAAGAGACCAGGGATGGTTAATGTGTGTATCATTCATGCAATACAGTGAAGTAAAAATACAAAGTTATTGAATGGATAAAAACTGCCAATATTACTTTTCAGTAAAATACACACACACACACACACACACACACATATTACAGAGATCAAGAGTCTGTGGTATCTGAAACAGAAAACATCTAAATAAAAGATCCATCAACTTTGTCTTTTGGTCCTTTTAAATTTTATGAAATAAAAATTATGAAATGACTTTTTCCATTGTAAATTTAAAACCTTTGTTATCCACATTCTCAAAATGGGAAAGTATATTTTCATCATTTCCACTTAATAACTATGTAACATATAGAAAGAAGTTTGTAAAAAAAAACTCTGGTCCAGGCTTTCTCTACTGACAACTGGATAAAGTCTCACTGGAGAGAGGAAAAAGACAATATGAAACATATTTTAAATCTCATTTCACAATCATGGAAATAAAAAAAATACAAATACAGATGATATGTTCCACTTGTTTTAAAAGTACACAATCATTTAAATGTCTCATTGGCTTTTTCCAAAGTTTATTTTCTCTTGAAAATATCTCCCTCTTTTGGACTCTAAGAAGAAATGAAGGCCAATTAATAATCATACCATTCAATTGAACACCACAAAAATTATACTTTTCCTATAATTTTCCTTTATATTCATTTCAGATTATATGAAAATAGCTAAACAAAACAATATCTCAGGTAAAGGTCAGTCTATATTATACAGAAAGACTTGAAAACAATACTACTATAAAGGTTTCAACACTGAGACTTTTCTTATGGAATATCCCTGTTGTTTATTGATAACTTTGATAAAGGTCATTTAAGAGTGTAAGTTTTTAAGGACTCCCAAACCAAGACTTAAAACAAGTGACGGCATATACCAATTTATATTGTGTGCTCAATTATGATGTGTGCCATATTGATGTTTTGAAAAAAATGGAGATGACAAAGTCAGTTCTTTGGCCTAATAAATATGTCCTATTTTCTGTGTGTTAAAAAAAAAAGCCTCAGTATGGGCTGGGAAGGTGGCTCGGTGGTAGAGCTCTTGCCTTGCATGCCTGAGGCCCTGGGTTCGATTCCTCATCACCACATAAGCAAAAAGAAAAAAGCTGGACGTGGCACTGTGGCTCAAGTGGTAGAGCACTAGCCTTGAGCTGAAGAGCTGAGGGACAGCGCCCAGGCCCAGAGTTCAGGCCCCACGACCAGACCCCTTGCAAAAAAAAAAAAAAAAAAGGCTCAGTAAAAGTAAAACCTAAAGTAATTCGCATAGTAAAATCACAATTAAAAATATCTTTATTATCAAGACAGTCTAAAAAAGAAACCAAATGTAATTCTATAATTAAAAAGTATAATAACAAAAATGAAAAAGTCCATTAGGATTAAAAGGTAGACTTGAGTAAGCAGAAGAAAAGGCAGAAAATTTTTATAATGGATGAAATAAAATGATCAAGTCTGAGAAGCACTTTCTGATCCCAGAGAAAAGTGGAACACTCATTATCAAGTGCGATTTACTTCAGATATTTTTTACGTTTCTCTGTCAAGCAGCCAGCACTAGAACACTCAGATAAAAGATGTGGATCTCTAACTTCCTTTTATGAATACTGGGAATTAAGGCAAACTCCTGTTATCTAGAAGAGAACTTGATTTCCTGCCTACCCTTGTTAGCTATACTTTGGAATGCTGCTCACACAAGCACAAAGCAAACTAAGCTAGTAGTATTACTGCTTACATAATCTAATATTGAACCCACTCCTCTTTTGTAATTGGGAGTTGTGAAAGAACACTAGGGGGAAGACAAGTGCTCCTGGTCCACCATGATTCCACTGTGCCTCCAAGACACTGCTGTACAGAGGCTATACAACACTCCTGGGGCACTGTGAGGTCAAGACTAGAGATGTACAGTCTGTCACCATTGGGCCTTAAAAGTACTGTGGAGCTATGCAGTGAACAAACTTTTCCAATGATAGCTTCTCTGTTAGTTTCAATGAATTTTTTTTGTCGTATATGCTATTTTAGTGTATTTTCTTTGGTTTCTCAACAACCTACCTGTACTACCCCATTTCAGCTCATCTATCAACAAGGCAAACATTAAAGAAAAGATGAAAGGAAAGTGAATAAAGTCCAGTATACTTATGGGACACTATCAAAGGAAGGAACATACATGTTGAAGGAGTCCTAGAGTTAGAGAAAGAGAAATGGAATTAATGACTTAAAGGAACTCATAAAATCCCAAGTTTATTAAAAACAGACATAACTGAAACATCTAAAAAGCTAAACAAACTCCAAGTAGGATGACCTGAGAGAGATAGGATGACCTGAAAGAGATCCATATGGAGTTATAGCATAACTGAACTGGGAATGTTGAAAGAGATAGATAGAAATTTGAAAGCAGCAAAAGACAAATGGTTCATCACACTCAAGTTATCCACAATGATATTATGACCAGATTTCTCACCACTGATTCCAGGTTACATGCTACCCACTGGTTGTTTCTGTCTCCCCTGAGTTCATATGTTAAATCTTTAATTTTCAATGTTATGCAGTTTGCAAATAGGGTCTTGGGGAGATAATAAGGTCATGTAAGTAGGACTTTGTGGATAGAATTGATGCCTTAGCTCTCAGGGAAGGAGCCATCTGCAAAGTGGGAGGAGACACCATCAGATCATACTTCCTGTTGCTCTGACATAAGACTTCTCAGTCTTCTGTGAGAAATACCCCCCCCTTTTTTTAGGTGTTATTATAGAGGTGATGTACAGAGGGATTACAATTAAACAAGTCAGGTAATGTGTACATTTCCTTTCCTGCAGTGTCTTCTGTTACCTCTTTCTCTCCTAGTCCCTCCCTCCCATTTCCACCCACGAGTTGTTGAGCCTGTTGTCATCAGTGTCCATTGATCTCCACTCAGCACTTTTTCACCCTTTTTCCCTCGACTTTTGTACCCTCCCCCCTTCGTAGGGTAAAGAAGACAGAATCACTGAACACTAAAAAAAACAAAATAAAAGAAAGAGGAGGAGTTAAGAAGTCTCTTATTTCCATATCTTGGAGTTGATTTTAGTATGTATATTATTTTATATAAACATGAAGAGGCAGTTAGGCATTGTGCCTTTGTGTTTCTCTCCTAGAGTAGGAGAAATGAGTAGAATTAGAATAAGTCATGTTAAGTGAGATAAGCCAATATCAGCGAGACAGATGGTGTATGTTCTCTCTGATATCAGAAATTAGATCTAAAATGTACTGGGATATGATAAATTATGCAGGATTCTAGATACTCACACACAGTGAGAGAAGTACTCATTTAAAAGTCACCCATTCATGATACTTTCTTGTGGCAGGCAACACTGAGTAAGATTAACCAGAAGACAATGGCCTATTAGATTTAGAATGCTATGATAAGTAAAATCTGTTTATCAAGAGCCCTACATCTACTAAACTGCTTTCAAAAATTAAAAAAAACAACAAAAATGGCTGAGGGTGTAGTTCAATGATAGAGCAGTTGCCTAGTGTGCCTGAGGCCCCAGGTCCAATCCTTAACAAAAAAATGGAAGGAAGGAAGGAAGGAAGGAAGGAAGGAAGGAAGGAAGGAAGGAAGGAAGGAAGGAAGGCAGGCAGGCAGGCAGGCAGGCAGGCAGGCAGGCAGGCAGGCAGGCAGGCAGGCAGGCAGGGAGGGAGGGAGGGAGGGAAATTAAGACCTTTCCAGGTTAAACCAAAACTTAGATGAGTGACTAGGAAGAAGGGGAGAATGAAGTGATAATATTCAACTCTTACTTTATGAAACTACAAAAATTGAGTCGATGGATGGGTAAGGCTGGGTGAGATAGGTGAGAATGAGGAAAGTAGAGATATTGATCCAAATGCATTGTACTCATAAATTGACATGTTAAACTCTACACCCTTTCTAAAACTACTTAAAATAATAAGAATATAATTTAAAAATGCAATTAAAAAACCTGAGCAACTTTATTACTTCTAGACATAACCTATAAAAAATTTTAATAGGAGTCTCTCAGATTGAAAAGAAAAGACAACAGACAATAATATAAAACTATATAAAAAAGATTTTAGTAAATACATGAACAACTAACTATAGATACAATTGTTATTAGAATCCTGTGTAACTTATGTTTGTTTTCCACATGAAATAAAGAAATTTAAAAGGTTATGCATGTAAAATCTAGTGTTTTGTAACCTGTATGACCTTGACAACTGAAAGAAATATAAAGGGAACAGACAGTTTTTGAATATTAAATTGTTTGAAAAAAATTAAATTTATAATTTTATAATTGTCAAAGTAATGTTTATGTAAACCACAAAATGGATATTGAACACAAATAAAAAATAGAGTTTAAACATATCAACATTTTTCTACAAAATAAACTAAATAAAAAAGAAGCCAGTAGTATAAAAAATGAATGGAAAAATGTAAGTCATCATAAAAACAAAGACACTTCTCTGATCAATAATTAACTTATACTTAATGAATTAAATTGTCCAATCAATCCATCTTTTTAAAAGTCCTAATTATATACTGTGTACAAAAAATTCACAGTTTAAAAGCCAAAATATGATAAAAAAAAATAGTTCTCACAAATAAAAAGAAGAGAGCCATGATTATACTAAAATTATGCCCGATAGACTAAATCAAACTTTTTACAGAAAATATATGAAATATTAATAAAAGGTACAAGACATCATTGAGTTGTAATAACTCCCTAATGACAAATCATAAAAAATGATCTTTGTAGACTATCACTTGGAAATACTGAAAACTCATTCTCTAAAAATTATAGAATCGGATTTTAAAACAAACAATATATAAGGATTTAACAATATGACTAACCTACTAGATCTAACAGACATATATGAATCACTGTAACCCAAAAGTGGGGTATAAACTTTCTGAAGTGCACATGACATATTTTCTATTATAGATCCCACATGTCTCATCTCAGTAAATAAAATATTGAATTTTATACAAATGTCTTCATCATAATGGCATCAAGTTAGAAATTAGTAACATGAGGAAGATGAGAAAAAAAGACAATACTTTAAGATTCTTTTTATAAATACAAAGATATGTATGGTCGTATGTACATAGCTTTTGGCCTTTTCTGCTTTTCCTACACATGTGCTAGTTATTGCAAATAAAGGAAGCCATAGGACCTATGTTTCTTTGGGCCTGGCTTACTTGAGATATGTAGTGGTGTCAGAATGATGAAAATAGATAAAATTATAGTTGCCAGGAAAAGGGAGCAGGAAGAGATAGGGTGTTAATGCTTAAATGGTATTGAGTTTCAGGTCTACACGATGAAAATAATTCTAGAGATGGACGTTGGTGATTACTTTCTCAATAATAGTAATGTTCTTAACCTTATTGAGTATTAACCATGTACTGTTATTGAGAAATGGTATTTTAAGTATTATATGCATTGAAAAAGGAAAAGTCATAAATCGTATATTATATATTTTTACCCTGTTAAAAATTAGAATAACATAATTATATAAGTCACTATCAAAAATTTTCCTTTGGCTACTTTTTACTACAAAGATTTTTTTTAAAACACTTATAAAGAATCTGAGTGCTGATGGTGTATGCCTGTAATCCTGGCTGCTTTCGAGGTTGAAAATGGGAAAATTGTCATTCAAAGCTAGCCTGTGCAAAAAAGTTCACTGACTGTTTCTCAACCCATAGTTGGATGCAATGACACATTCCTGTCATCTCAAGCTTTATAAGAGGCTGAGAATGGGAGCATCATAGTGTCAAGTCAGTCCAGAAACAAAAGTCGTAGGGACTCCATCTCCATGGAAGTGAAACTGGATGTGATTCTAGCAATGGCAAGAAGCACAATAGGTAGATCATGGTACATGACCTTTACCCAAAAATTAACCAGTGAACAACTGAGCAAAAGGTATACCTCAGCTGTACTGTCAAATGTACCAAGTGTAAGGCCATGAGTCCAAACTCTTAGTACTGTAAAATTTAAATAACTAAATAACTAAATAAACAAATAAATCTAATAAAATAAAAGTTATTTACCATGAAAAAAAATAAAGATGCTGTGAAGTGATAAATTTTCCAGTATTGAAAAACCAATGAAACAAGTAGAAAACCTTTGACTGAAATATAATGAGTGGTTGCAGTTAAAAGGTAATCAAGGAAAAGCCATACAGGCCTAGCCATGTCTTTCATCCTCATGCCCTGTAGGAAAAATGACATAAAAATGGTTCTTTCCCCTAAAACAAAGTAGAAATACCAATTTTACATGAAACAATAATGATCTGATACAACACTTCAGATACATGATAACATAAATAATTTTTCTGTAATGTGACCTGGACCTTAATCACCAGGCATAATGGTATTACTAAAAAAAAATCTTACAAGCCATAAATAGTCATTCATCCATGAAAATTTAAAAGATGGCAAGAGGCTGTCTTGTGGGACCTCTGTTTAAGGTGACACTGTGAGAATGTGATGTTACTGCCCTCTAATGGGTGGAATGTAATAGAATTCATTCAAATTACAATATATATGAAGTTATCAGATGATATTAAAGCCCTACTTTGATATATGTACATAAGAATTTTAATTCACAATGCATAAATATTGGTGTCACTTTGGGGTAAACAGAAAGGAAGGGTCTATTCTATTTTTAACAAAGTATAAAATTTAAAGGTAGGAATGCTTTTTTATTCAATTAAAATGCAGAAACTCAAAATATTGGTTATATATTTTAAGTACCACTTGTTAATGTGATTTATGAAGGCATGGTCATGATTCTACTACTTAGAATTTAAACTTTGGAAAAATTCTAATAATAAACATACCTATACACTGATATTTGAATTAAATCATGCATTTAATGTACACTAAAACAAATGTATACTTCATATTATACATTTATATAGAGAACTAAAAGAAACTATTGCTATATGTTAAAACATACAAAATTAATATTTGCTTTCAAGGAAAAAATTTTAACCTCTCTAAAACCTAAGATGGGATTAAATTCAGGAAAACAATGAGGGATGGGGACAAGTGTCTTTAGTCTGACCCTTCTTTTCCCTCAGTTGAATAGATACATCCTTGCTTCTTCTTTGAGACTAGACCATACATAATTATCTGGAACTGAATCTTTCATACACCACAGAAACTGCCCTGCAAATGTCACAGAACACTAGCCTTTGCATCCCTCCAACACCACCACTAAGGTAAATGAAAACATCTGCACAGATGATTGTCAGGAAGAAGAGAAATGTGTTTCTTCAACCAGTACATGAAGTCTACTGACAACATAATTGCTTACCTGACTTTCCATCTCTGTAACTAAACAGAGAGAGAGTACATGTGAGTGTGTGTGTGTGTGTGCACTCACGTGTGTGTGTGTGTGTGTGTGTGTGTGTGTGAGAGAGAGAGAGAGAGAGAGAGAGAGAGAGAGAGAGAGAGAGATCTCAAGTGATCCAAAGATGCATCTGAAGCACTTAAACAAGAAAAATAAACAAAATTATTAGGCAAAAAGAAATGATAAAGAGTAGAATTAATGCAATTAAAAACTAAAAAATAATACAATGAATCAAGAAGTTGGCTCTGAATAGATAAATAACAGTGATAAACTCTTAACCAAAATAAACAGGAGAAGGCAAAAGCAGACACAATTCAATAAGATTAGAGATGAGATATCACAACAATAATAACAAAAATACAAAAAACTGTAAGATTATTGGGGAATTCTTCAAAATTTTATAATCTAAAAAACGAGAATAAATCTAGAGAAAAATAAGAGTATTTCTGAATGATTATGCCTTAGTAAACAGATTTATTTTTTTACTGTGAAAATACCATACAGAGGGGTTACAATTACATGAGCAAGGTAATGAGTACATTTCTTATCAAGCATTGTTGCCTCCTCCTTTGTTTCCCGTTCCCATCCCTTCCCAAAGTTGTAGAGTTCATTTTTCAACATAACAACTTGTACATTTCATTGTTACAATGGGTCCACCTATTTAAACGGTTTGTTTTTTCCCTTCCCCTCCACAAATTATACCAACATCAAATACAATGACAGCAGAGGTTACACCGTGGGGGAGGGACATACAAAGCAACAAAGAAATCATCTTATAAATATGTTAGAAACACTAGCAAGAAAGAAAAAAACATTTGAATAATTATCTTGGGGTTCATTTCACCTAACACCAACTTATCTGACCTTTTCTGCTTCTCTCAGACATATACTAGTTATTGCAAATAAGGGAAATCATGGAACCTATGTTTCTTTGGGCCTGGATTACTTCACTTAATATAATATTTTCCAAGTCTTTCCATTTCCTAACAAATGGGGCAATGCCATTCTTTCTGATGGAGGCATAGAATTCCATTGTGTATATATACCACAGTCTCTTGATCCATTCATCTACTGAGGGGCATCTGGATACAATGGACAAGGGTCTCATATCTAAAATATACCTGGAACTCAAAAAATTAAATCCCCCAACAACAAATCCTCAAAGAAACAACTGCCCAATAATTAAGTGGACTAAAGACTTAAAGAGAAACTTGTCTGTAGAGGAAAGAAGGATGGCCAATAGACACATGAAGAAATGCTCAACCTCTCTAGCCATAAAAGAAATGCAAACCTATACAACATTGAGATACCACCTCACCCCAGTTAGAATGTCTATAATCAAGAAATCTAATAACAACAGATGCTGGAGGGGATGTGGACAGAAGGGAACCCTACTGCATTGTTGGTGGGAGTATAAACTTGTTCAACCACTTTGGAAAGTAGTATGGAGGTTCCTCAAAAGACTCCACATAGAGCTCCCCTATGATCCAGTAATCCCACTTTGGGGCATTTACCCAAATGATCACAAACAAGACAGATTTATTAAATAGTGAAATTTCAGTAGTAATAAACAATTTCCCAACAAGGAAGGCAAGGAGCAGAAGGATTTACAATGAACTCTACCAAAGTTTTAGAGAACAGCCAACACCAATACTCCTCAAAACTTACATGAAACTGAAACAGAAAGGATTTTATTAGACTAATTTATTGAGCCAGTAGTACTGTTTTTACTAAATTTGATAGGGATATAACAGAATTTCTTGATAAACATAGAACTTGAAACCTCTCAATAAAATACTTTTGAATAGACTTGCACAGATTTCAACAACATATTGAAAAGATCCTAGACCATAATCATGCTTGTTATATTCCAAAAATGTAAAGGTGATTCATGATCTTCCAGTCAATGATTGTAATAAAGGATAAAAATCACATGAACACCTCAATAGTTACAGGGAAAGCTTCTGACAAATTTTAACATCCCTTCATAATAAAATCTCAGAAGATAGTAAGAAATATAAACATATAGGAGGTAATAAATGGCAAATCTAGAGCTAACATCAGACCAAATGAGATAAACTAAAAATGCATCTTAATGAATCTGTTGCTGATCATAATAGTTTGAAAAGCTGACGAATATATATTAGGAAAAATCCAAACTTGGAAATGCCTACCTGACCTACAAAATTCTCATGAATACTATTAATATGCAATGATAACTATGCACTTCAGAAAAATGTAAAACATTAGGAAATATAATTCCATCAATCTCCTCATAGGTAAACAACATCCCACAAATAGAATGATTAAAACCACACAAACACTTTAGGGACATACCACATAAATGTCAAAAGAAGAGAACTTAACAGGACTTGATACTGAAGGCATACTTATATTACAATTCATACTGTTCCCTAATATGTAGGGTATTATGACTTGCAAGACACATTAATTATATCCCCACTAAAATACACAGAGTGAGAGACAGGGAAGGGATATACACAAACACATAGCCAAATATCTTATGATACTCCAGGCAAAGATGCAATCTAATTTCATAGGTGTTAAAATGTGAGGATTTAGACATAGTGACATTAACTCAAAGTCTTAACAATAGAAGAAGTTCAAGCATCAAATCTTATACTTGTAAAGATTTAATATTCATTAAAATAACTTTGTACCAGATGTATCTATTTTCATGTAAAAACTCTCATTATAAAAAATGATTTACTTTTAAGTCTATACATCCATCTTAGTGCCTACTGTTTAGCAAGTCTAAGAAAATTTAAAGTTAAAAAAATGTATTAAGTGAAAAAAGTAGTCTTTGCTTCCAGTTTTCTTTTCATAGTCAAATTTCTACTTAAGTAGATATGACCTGGCTATTAAGAGCTATTTGATTCCATATCTTAGTTACGGTAAGCAATGCTGCAATTAACATGGTTGTGCTTGTGACTTTTGTGTGGCCTGGTCTGAGGTCATTTGGGTAAAAGTCCAGGAGTGGGATTTCTGGGTCATAGAGGAGCTCTATGTTTAGTCTTTTGATTCCCCTCTTGGATGACTATATAAAAAAATGTGGTATATATACACAATGGAATTCCTTGCTTTCATCAGAAAGAATGACATCGCCCCATTTGTAAGGAAATGGAAAGACTTGGAAAAAATTGTAAGTCAGACCCATAGAATACAGGTTGCAGGTTTTCCCCATTTGTAATAATTAGAATGTGCCTAGAAATCCAATTGATAGTAAAAGACAAATCATTACACTTGAACATGATTAACTAAACAGCACCCTAAACATTCACACAGTGAGAACAAAAGAGGATATTGGAGAATATTGGAGAGGATCACAATGGTTCAATAGCTTTGTGCATATGATCATATAAAATGATGCTTATTGAAATGTATTCCAAGAAATGGAAACAAGAGGTTTTTGGGTTTTTTTGTACTGTTTATAGTTATTTTCCCCCTTTTGGTTTATTCCCTTTTCCCACTGTTTTAGTTTCGTGTACCCTTTGTCCTATGAATAAGTTTACCTGATTTGGGGAAGTGAAGGGGAATCACAGAAATGGTGGGACAATAGGAAAACCAATTCAGCACTGATACTCACTAGACACTATGTGGGAAATGAACTTTATAACTTGGGGGTAGGGGATTGGGAGGGGAAATACTGGGAGAAAATGAGGGAAAGGTGACACTGTTCACAAAGAAATTTACTCATTACCTGACTTATGTAACTGTAACCCCTCTGCACATCATCTTTATAATAAAACTTAAAAAAGAGATATTTGAAAAAAATCTATTTTTAAAATGAAAACTATTTTAAACTATCTGTTTTTAACTAAAAGATGAGAATATGAGATACATAAATGCAACTATGTTTCAATATAATAGTTAAATTTAAAACATTAATAAACATAATTATTATTTTTATCCATCAAAGTTAAAATAATTTCTCACTGCCAATATTTATACAATTGCCATGTAACTCAGAATCATGACAAATAAAGAAACTAGGTATATCTGAGATAATCTGATCTTACCATATTAACTTCTCAATTTCTACATGCTCCTAAAGATCAAAGGTCACAACTGACACAGAGTGCTATAATAAATGAAAAGCACTCAGCTGGGTTGTCTTTCAATGAGTCTGACAGCCTTGAAACGAGACACTATCAATGACTGTCAGACCCTGACTGGCAGCTGGGGCCAGTCAGGGTCGTCAAAATTGAGAAGTTTCTTCAGTACCCTTGGTCTAGAAGCCATTTGTATTACCGTTTTAAAAATCAGTACCTAGTCAGGAAAATTCCCCAAATCTATACAAAGATTTCTATAACTCATTATTTTAGTGTGGTTCATTGATTTCTCACTCACAAACATACTATCATACCCAATATGTCAGCAGTTCAATAGTCATATTTTTAGTCTTTGTCTTTACTTTTGTTTTAGTTTTTGGTCTTACCAAGTAAACTGTAATGTATGTATCTGCACATAATGATGGCTCAGCTATTCTTCACTCTTTTGGAAGGAATCCAGAAATTGAAATATTTTATAACTCAGCTTCTTCAACCATCAGTTTTTGTCCTGATTATGTGTCATTTTACAACAAATGTTTATTTCCCTAAAGTATGAATGTTAAGTAGAGCACTTAACGTCTACATGCCATTTTCTTTATTTTCCTTCCACTTCAACGAACATATTTTAAGTGGAACTAGATGAATGTGTTTCACTGGATCAGATCAGAATCCACTGAGGCTATGGGAGACTGTCATGTGCATCTGAGTTCAACTAACTTTAATGTCTTTATGATCAACTGGTAACTGACTAACCCTCAGCACCTTATGAAATTAACAGGCCATCATTTACATGCAAGTCTAATATAACTTATCAGTGATATATTTTTCTAATTACTAAAATTTCCAAGTCCTTTTTTTTGTTTTAACAAAACAGGAGTAATAATGAATTTTATATAATGTAACAGTTACACTATCATAGCCTAGTACTTCACAGAGAGACATCTTTTCTAAGTAGAAAATATATAGACTTAGCATATATAAAAGACATGAGAAATCACAGATGTTTTTCACACTTTGTAAATAAGTTGGATGACATTTCATGCTGAGGAATGTACCAAAGTATTTTAAGAAAGTTTTTAAAAAAGAACATATACATAAGGATAAAATAGTACATTTATGACTCTTTCAACAACTCTTCAAATCTCCAATATATCTAAAAAGGAAGGAAAGTAAAAATACTAATGCAGTTTTCTTGTTGTGTTGTCATTTGCATCTTGAATTATTCAAGACATATCTGACTAGAACTATATAAATGTAGCTCCATGTTTTATCAACACTTATTTTCATATATATAGATATATCAAATACTACATCTTATATGCATGTTATCTTGATCTTGTATTGCTTAACACACTGTTACAGAGTAAAAAAATACTTCAGCTATGTTGCTATACTATCATACTAAATATTTTGGGGTTTGTTTTAGACTAATCAGATTTGTGTTATAACAATGAAATATGAGAGGCAGGTAATTTATAAATGGAAACAAGGTAACTTCACAGTTTTGGAGGCTAATGCCTAAGATTGGGTGTCCCTTATGTCTGGCCTCTGACAAAGGCAAGAGTTAGAAGCCAATCATTGGGGAGGGCATGTGTAGAAGCAAGCCAGATCAGGAAGGGGAAAGAGGATGTGGGGATCCAAGCACAGGTCCCCAGTTGCCTAAGCATAATCTACTAAATCCATTTTTCCAAAGATTCCACAAGCTACCAAAAGTACTACCCTAGAAACCAACTCTTAATCACAAGACTCTTAGAAACATTCACACTGAATCTAACTTGTAACAGCTCATTAATTTATTTAGTTTCCCAATTATGTATTTATCCTGGTTCACAAGAGCTCAGATGATGAAAATAGCAGGAAAAATAAAAATGCAGTTCATGAAAATAACCTAAAATATCTAATAAAATATATTTCATGACAATTGTTTGCAAATTAAAAGTGTAAACAGAGGAAATATGTAATATATAAGAAAAACTGTGCCTTGAACTAACACAAACTAAAACTGAAACATGACAAATAAATGAAAATAACAGAAGATTATCAATCTGAAAGAATCATCTTATAATGGGAACTAATGGAAAGTTTAAAATAAGTGTAAATTAAAAGTCATTTTCTCTGGTTTTGTGTCAACTTATTGCCAAAAACTATGAAGACAAAGTTCAATTCCCAATACTACACAAATAAATAAATAAATCTGTAAAGATGTTTACGAAGTCTCATTGTTTCTTAAAGGAGGTGACACTGATCAAGATATATCCATAACCTGCCTTGTTAAATGGCAATGCTTTTGTACAGCTTAAAGATAAAAATTAAAAACAGCAACAACAGTTCAAGCCTTTTTAGACCTCCAGAATCTACCCTTCCAAAGTCAGTAAACTTTTGTCCTTTGCAAATCATAACTTACTTCTGAAACTTTTTTAAGGCTATGCTCTACAATTTAAAGGACTTAAATCAGTGTAAACTTTTTGATATCAATCTCACTTGATTTTAGTTGACCTTTAGTTCTTTAGCTACTACAATGACATATATTTCAGTAAAAACAAACCAATCAGTCCATTTGTCTAAACACTGGAGCTTTGTTCCTGTTTCATGTTCAGCTAATTAGAACATAGCTGCCATTATGTCTGTTAGGAAATGTAAATTAATGTCCTTATGGAATTAGTTGAGTTCAAAGCTGGCAATAGCTAAAGAAGATCTAACATAAAATAGCCTCAAAAGAAATTAAGACAGAAGAAAATGTCTACTGCTGAAAGAGTCTTAGAGTTTATTTATACATAAATGCTGAATCAGGAAATTGCCATGTGGGTGAACTGCTTTTAGTAGAAATTATTGCCAAAGGGAACAGAGATTTTTTTATTATTCCAATTTAAGTGATCTTCATTTTATGATGTATTCCCAGTGGACCCATAAATTTATTTCTGTGTATTGCATTTACCACAGACAATAAATGTTGCTAGGGGAATTTTGTTTTGGCCTTATTTTTCTATTCTAAAATGTAGGATACTTAGGGGGTTCCTTTAATCCCCGCCCCAAATTCAATTAACTACTTAATTTCAGGAACCTCTGTCTTTCTGACATTTTGTTAATATGATTTATAGTTCCACATTAGTATTAATAATTCTAGAAAGCTCATGGTAAATCTTTGAATCTCAAGAGAACATAATGTGATGTCAAAATAATTTGTCCAATTTTAATTTTTAATTTTTCTCCTCCAGAAAAGAAATTTCTTTAATACCTGATATGTACTCGTTACCTTAATGATGTAACTGTAGCCTCTCTGTACCTCATCTTTACCAGAAAAAAAAATTGTTTAATAATGTTTTTTTTTTTTTGTCAGTTGTGGGACTTGAACTCTGGGTCTTGGCACTGTTCCTGAGCTCTTCAGCTTAAGGCAAGCGTTCTATCACTTTTGGGGGGAGGGGCGTTTCCAGTCGTGAGGCCTGAGCTCTGGGTCTGGGCACTGTCCCTCAGCTCTTCAGCTCAAGGCTAGCGCTCTACCACTTGAGCCACAGCACCACTCCCGACTTTTTTCTTTTTTTGCTTATGTGGTGCTGAGGAATCGAACCCAGGGCCTCATGCATGCAAGGCAAACGCTCTGCCATTGAGGCACTTTCCCAGCCCTGCGTTCTACCACTTGAGCCACAGTGCCACTTTCAGTTTTCTGGTGATGAATTGGAGATAAGAGTCTCACAGCTTTTCTGCCTGGGCTGGCTTTGAACTACGATCCTCAGATCTCAGTCTCTTGAGTAGCTAGTTTTTGGCGTGAGCCACCTGTACCCAGCAAAAAGAAAGTTCTTAAATTTATAGAATGCAATTCTTTCCTAAATTGTATTTGAAAAGTTATTCAGAAATTCCACTTAGTATTTCTGATAGGTGGGAGGATAGCTTAAAATATTAGCTTAAATACAATTATCTTCCACTTCACATCTATAATCTGGCACTCAAGACCAATTACAAATTAGACAAGACAGATTGCAAAAAATGAGTTTAAAATATTTTCTTCTATGAATACATAATATGTAGGTCATAGCAACCAAAGGAATTCCAGTGAGCAAATTTAGTTCATCAGGCCCTCTATCTGATATCCCTTCCATGCTTATATTTTACTTATTTAAATAAATAAAAGTGAATAGGCAACTTTGCTTGTTGCTATAAATAAGCTCTTGAAAAATAAAATAAAATAATCCAAATAGCCAATATCTTGCTTCTTTCTTACTCAACTAGTAGGTGCATATGTTACAACCACTTTAGGTCTTTAACACCTGAGAAAAATGTTTTAACTCTATTGATAATCTATGTACTATAACCAACATAGTATTTTATAGCCATTGTGTACTCTTTAAGTCACATGACTTTTAATGCATTGTTAATATCCTTGGAAGAAACATGTTACAAGACTATTTTTAGAAGAAAAAGAATAAAGTCATGATTCATAACCATACATAAAAAGCATTATTACTTTACTTATAAGATATGAAATAATCAAGTTGATGTTACAATCGTCAGTTCAAAGGAAAAATCCAAGCAGCATGAAATTAAAAAATTTAAGGCAGTGTTGTCTTCTTAGAAGGACAGTAATTGAAATCATTAACAGACAGGATAGAATTTGTGTATTACTAATGATAACCTAGAAATATCTGCCAGACAACCACTGGCTAGAATATGATAAATTTAGAAGGGTCTGCTATGGATTACATAGTTTTCTGTTGAAAGAGATTTTTCTACGAAAGGTCCATTTTGACTTAAAAGTAATTTCTAAAAAAAGATTATTACTTATCACAAACTTAGTAAGAATGTGTCCTGTTACTTTTGACCTGATTATTTTCATAGGTGCAGCACAAGCATTAATTTGGCCGATGGGCCTTCTTAGATGTGCTTTGCTAAAAGTTTTTACAAGGAATCTCAAATTTGACCTTTAAAAGCCTCTTTACAATCAGAAATCAATCCATGACTCAGTGCCAAATTTTACCTGCAGTGCCTTTTCACAAGAGTGAGTTTTTCTCTTCTCTAGGCCTCCAAAATACCCACAAGCTTCCTGGGACTTCCAGAAAGCCACCATTTCTCATCTGTAAAGCTGTGAACCCTGTAAGTGACCTGCCAATCGTTTTTCCAAGAAGGCTCTGGAAACATTGGATCAATAAAGTCAGTGTTTCTTAAAAGTTTCTGGTCACAAGCCAGGCATGGTGGTGCATAATCTCACTCAGAAGCTGACTCAAAATGATCATGATTTCAAGACTAACCTAAGCTTTAGATGGTAAACTTGGCATACAGTAAGACACTCTTTGATAAACAACCAAAAACAAAAAGTATCTGATTATGCCTAATTAAGTGATTTAATGAAGCCTTCCTTGACCTAAATGATGAAGTTCCAAAAACAGCCTTGGTTCCATTGCTAATAATATTAATAATATATATTAGCATAAGAAAGAACAGCTTCTTTTACTTTCTTGTGTACAGTCCCAGAGTTTGAACCAAGTCGCTTACTTTCTGCACAAAACACCACCACATGAACTACCCTCCCAATCCATACTTAATTAAGTTATTTATTTATAGTCTTGATAAATTTGCCTGGGTTCACCTTGAACATGCTATATTCCTGCCTAGGAATATAGACATGCACTATTATTCTTTGCTACAGGACAGATTCTCATTAAAGCTGTACAAATAACTCTAATGATACAAAAATAAGACTATAAAATAAGAGTTTCTAAATTCTGGAGGGCTCAGTAGAAAGAATGAGAAAATTACATGTTTCATTTTGCTTCAGTATAATAGATTTTGCTACTTTTTGGTTAAATATAGATTAAAAGAAAGAAAAATTTCTTTTATATGTATTTTTATATATTACATATTTTATGTGTTATAGATCCAGAAAACAAAATATTAAAATAACAGTGTTCCAAATAAAATTATGACATCATCCAATAAGCCATTTATCTCTATACAAATTTATTTACTGGGTCCTGTATCAGAAGTCTGAAAAAACCATCTGTTACATAACAAAAATTTTGGAAGTCCTGAATGGTCACTGATATGGTCTCAAAATTGTTCAAGCAGTGCCATCAGAAACTCATAGCTGACATTTCCTGTTAATGACCTTTTTCCATGAGTCTCTCAGATCACGTTAAAGCTTCTGGTCAGTAAGTGATTTCAGGCCATTTAAGGAGGAGCCAAAGTAACCAGTGAAAAACTATCCGAAAGACAAATGACTTAAAAGAGCTAGTCTTAGCATATTAGTACTAATTTTAAAAGTGAAATATATAATAGAAATTAAGGCCAAAAATGAAAATGGAAAAAAATGAAATTTTCTATGGAAAGCAAATTAAGATAATAAAATAAGTTTAAAAGTGAGTGAACATAGTCTTTAGATAGGAAGAAAATGATAGAAGAATATTAATCCCGATATATTTTATGATTATACCAAGTATGCATTAAGATATACAAAGAACACAGAGACTAAGTCAACTAGAAATTTAGGAAGACTCTAGCAGTTCTTAAAATTTACAAAATGACTCTTCACTGATGATTATTGTGCATCTCAATTGAAAACTTCTGATGTGAATGATCCTATATTCTAATTAAAGAAAATATCATGCTATCATGTTAACATTTGAAAATGGAATTGAAATTGTATCTCATGGAGTAAAGTCTTGACATGTACTACTAAGGCAAAGCAAAACCAAGTCTTAGATAGACATGAGCACTGCAGACCTTACCAAACAATAACATATCAAGTGAATTTTATTATTATTTTATTGTAGCACCTCTCTTTTTACAACCTGAAAGAACAGAACTGTGTGATTTTTCAGAAGGCCTCTTGGAAATCTAAAAGGTAGTGTCTGGCAGAAGATTCCCCAAAGGCTACTTTATTTTATACATATAATTTCTTTTTGGAAACAAGAAAATCAAAAGTTGTCAACAGATTTTAAGAGTTAAACTGGGAATTGAATCAGCCGGTGGAGGAAACAGTAGTATCACTCCTTTCGAGGTGATAATAAAATATTTACAAATTAAAGATGGCAAAAAATCTTAGCTCTTCTTTCCCAGAGGAGAAATATTTATTTTCCTGGACAAGGACACCAGAAATTTTACTGTAACACATCATAGAATATGGTTCTAGTAAGACAGAACATCTTTATGATCTGGGCATATTACAGAGATAAAGATAATGACAATTCTTAGTGGAGGTTATGGAGAGATGCAGAAAATCCAAGTAAACAACTCCATCAGATCAGAGCACATTTTGCTCATAGTTCAAAATATTTCATAACTTTAAAAACTCATGTACTACAAAGTAAAAAAAATTTTTATACTTTTTATTATGCTTTATCGTTCTGGAATATATTGGCCTGATAAGGATTTTCCAAATTAGTGCATGAGGTTAGAAGTGGCTTTAATAATTAACTGGATAGACTGACCAAAAATTTATGAAGGGTAGAAAACAGCTCAAAATCAATGACTAAAGTTAGAATTTGACAAATATGGAAGAATATGTTACTAGTGATATATAAATTCCTATTAAAACAAAATGTTTTCTAAAACTAAACTTATTTTATTCTCATATTATTAGCAAAGTAGCTAAATAAATACTAACTTAAGGAAATATGGAAAGTGAATCTGTAAAACATACATTTGCCCAGCTGTTTCCCATTGCTTTAGATTCACTAAATGTTGACATGTACCTTGGGAAAGGAAGACTGATATCCAAGTACCACTTTGAATTTTCTGTGTTTTTGAACAAATGAAGCACTAAGTTACAAATAAGTTATTATCCATAGACAAAAGACAAAATCTGTTCTTTTCCACACTTTGCTAATATGTAGCAGAGAGATTGGAAACAATTCTTTTATACAAACTCTTTATCAAACTGTCCCTACATCAAAGATTATGGGAATTAAATGTAATATCAGGATGGGAAGCTCTTCTCAGTGCCGTCAAGGTGGAGTTTTTTCTCCCCTGTCCTTAAGACCAGAAATCCCCTGACTGCCACTCTTCCAACTGTCATATTTTATACATCAATGAAGAATAGCTCTCATTTTGATTGAGAACAGATAGAAACTGAAACAGGTTGCAATTGACAGAACAGGCTTCCATCTGAAGATAGTCATACTGAAAATCATACAATTTTTTGGCTAAGTAGCTAGGAAAACAGAAACTTGATTAGTAAGCTACTTTGCTGGAGTAGATCTCAACTATGGGCTGAGTTTGGATGACCAATGGGAGAAAGCAGTGCTCTTTAGTTCTGGTGTTATCCATGGTGTTATTGACTGCCAGTTTCAGCTACTGTCTTCCTGTTTTTAAGAGAAACATTGAAAGAGCGCGTATCTACTTTTTTCTGAAGCAGATAGTGAAACAAAAAATGAAGAAACACCATGTGTTCAGCTCTGCCTGTCCCTTGTTTTATGCAAATTTTCATGGAAGAAATCTGTTATCCAGGTCAAGTACAGCATCTCCTCCTTCAGGTAACAGGTTTGCGGTGTGGGCAGAACCACCAGATGCATGTGCCCTGCAAATTATACAGAGAGGCACCATTCACAAGCTTCTGGTGTTTATAAATGGAGCAGTGACTTGGCTATCTTTTTCATTCATATGCATGACTGGGAAAAATCTTACACAGGCTAATTCCAGACATGGAGTGACACAAATAAAGGAAGACACTTGAAAACAATGGACCTACATGTTCTTTTGCTTCCTGAAGAATTAAGCTTGTAAGGCTCTACATATGTTTAAAATGGCTTGCAAAAACCACTGGGAATATTTTTAAATGAAAATGCTTTTTATGGAATAGAACTGAAAACCCAGAAATGAACCCACAGACCTATAGCCACCTAATCTTCAATAGGGGAACTAAAAAATAGAATGGAAGAAAGACAAACTCTTCAGTAAATGGTGCTGGCATAATTGGTTAAACACCTGTAGAAAACTAAAGCTAGATCCCGATATATCACCCTGCACCAGAATCAACTCCAAACGGACCAAAGACTTCAAAGTCAAAGCAGACACCCTGAAAACATTACAGGAAGGAATAGGAGAAACTCTAGGGCTCCTTGGTACAGGCTGAAATTTTCTTAAAAGAGACCCAGAAACACAACAAATCAAAGAAAGGTTGGACAAATGGGATTGCATAAAACTACAGAGCTTCTGCATGGCAAAGGACATAGCTAGCAAGATCAATAGAAAGTCCATGGATTGGGAGATCTTCACTAGCCATACAATTGACAAGGGTCTCATATCTAAAATATACTTAGAATTCAAAAAATGAAATTTCTTAACAACAAATCCTCAAACAAACAACTGCCCTATAAACAGTGGGCAAAAGAATTAAAGAGAAACTTCTCTGAAGAGGAAATAAGATTGACCAATAGACACATGAAGAAATGCTCAACTTCTCTAGCCATAAAAGAAATGCAAATCTAAACAACATTGAGATACCACCTCACCACAGTTATAGTGACTATAATCAAGAAATCTAATAACAACAGATGCTGGAGGGGATGTGGCCAAAAGGTAACCGCACTGCTTTGTTGGTGGGAATGTCAACTTTTTCAACCACTTTGGAAAGCAGTATGGAGTTTCCTAAAAAGACTCCACATAGAGTTGCCCTATGACCCAGCATTCCCTCTTTTAGGCATTTACTCAAATGATCACAAACAAGGCCATACTAAAGCTACCATCATGACTATGTTTATCACAGCATTATTTACCATAGCTAAGATATGAAAACCAACCCAGATGCCCCTCAGTCGATGAATTGATCAAGAAAATGTGATATATATATATATATATATATATATATATGTACACATACACACATACACAATGGAATTCTATGCCTCCATCAGAAATAATGGCATTGCCCCATTTGTTAGGAAATGAAAAGCCTAGGAAAAAATTATATCAAGTGAAGCAAGCCAGACTCAGAGAAACATAGGTCCCATGGTTCTCCTTATTTGCAATAACTAGTATATGTCTAGACAAGCAGAAAAGGTCAAAAGCTATATAAGATGATGCTAGGCAAAATGAACCCCAACATAGGGATACAATAAGTTTTATCTTTTTTTTATGTACTTAAATGTACTATGTGATATTTTGTTTCTTTGTCTGTTCTTCCCCCATGGTATAACCCCTGTTGTCACTGTATTTGATTCCAGTGTCCTGCATCTTGTATATACATGTTTCTAATTTGAGGAGGGGAAGGGATATAACAAAATGCTGAAGTAAGGATAAGGATGACCCATTGTAACAATGAGATGTACAAGACACTATGTTGAAAACAAACTTTACAACTTTGAAAGGGGTGAGGGAGGGAGGAAAGAGTTGGGGAGTTAGGGAGGGAAGGGATGGTAGGGGAAAATCAAAGGAGGGTATAACAATGTTTGATAGGAAAAAGATTCATTACTTTGCTAATGTAACTGTAATCCCTCTGTACAGTATCGTATATATATTAAAAAGAAAAAGCTTTTTAATTTTTTTATAAACTGAACATATGTTCATTCCAATGGAAATTAAGGAAATAAAACAAAATATAAAGACTAACATTTCTAGACTGAAAAAAAAAAAAACAATGCTGATTACATTTCCTTCAGGATCGATTGTGATATATCAACCAGAGACTAAAGTTATAAAGTTTTGAAATTATGCTATTTTGTACCACTTTGAGCTATCAGATATTCTATACGTCCTATACTGTACGCAGGTACCCTCCCAAAGGTCTTATATATAATAGTTTACTTAGTACTACTCCAAAGTAGATACTATTATTATCCTTGTTTTACACAGATAATTGAAGCAAAAGTTCATATTGCCAATTAGTGGTGGAGTTTGATTTGACCATATTCATAAGAGTTTCTCCAGGTCACATCTATGCTATCAAATGCATTTACAAGGATATTTTAATGAATGTGGTGTTCCCTGGCATAGATATTTGAACTACTTCCCTATTATAAAAGATGTGCAATAATATTATTCAAAATAAAGCAAAACCCTGACTTACAGAGGCTCAAAACTAACTGTGCTAAAGGTTTCACTTTATCCAATGAGGAAAAGTGTGAGATATTAAAAACATTCCAAAAGAGAATAAGAGAAATAGTTGGAGAGCAAAAATAATAAAACCAGTATGCAAAAGGGGACAAAACTGATCTCTTCCTTGAAGTGGGAAGGGACTCAATTGAACTTCCAAAGGTCACAATTTACATGACTGTGGGATAGAAATAGTTGGTGTCACTATTATTTATATACAATAATTGGGGTTAAAATTACCTTCCCTGGGGCTGGAAAGGTGGCTCAGTGGTAGAGGGCTTGCTTTGTATGCATGAGGCCCTGGGTTCAATTCCTCAGCACCATATAAACAGAAAAAGCCAGAAGTGGTTTTGTGGCTCAAGTGGTAGAGTGCTAGCCTTGAGCTGAAGAGCTGAGGGACAGCACACAGACCCTACGACCAGCAAAAACAAAAACAAAAACAAAAACCTTCCCTGGAGTAAGATTAAAAATCCTAGAAAGTGTGGTACAGACATTGAGGAGCCAGCTTTTCCTTGAAGATCATTATACATATATGTATCAAACATAAGATGTAGAAATTTCAATCACTGTAATATATATGTGTATATGCGTAATTATTTTCTATCACATAATACTGCTTTAGTGCCCTCAGTGCCTATTTCCATACAGATAAAGATACTAGATATTTAGTCCTCTGACATTTTAATCTCTTATCATTCTAATTCCACAGGGACTAAAGATTTATGTGTCAGAGCACAATTAAAGTTACATTTATTTGGAGACATTAAATAATTTATCAGAAAATCATGCTCTTAAAGAAGACAGTGAAAAAGCATGATATTATTTCTCTGATCTGAAAGATTATGTGTAAATTTTCCACACACCAGTCCACAACTGGACTGTGGACACTCAAGAAGCAATGAAGAAATAAGAAAAGAAAACATCATACATCTGTATGAATGAATCTAGTTGGATATGCCAGAAAGAAGAATATTTGATGGAGTTTAAAATACTCAGGTAGGATTATTATACAGAGTAAAGCATAGTGAATTGACAAGTTAAAACTATTTTAATTCCCTAAAGTCTTTACATCACCAAAAAAATGAGCAAATGAATATTATAAACCTTCTGAAAATAATATTTGTAATGATTAAAGTTGTGTGTTCCAAAATCTATGTTGAAATGTTTGGCCAGAACCTATGCATATAACCTTATTTGGAAATAAGAATCATCATAAATTTAATCAAGCTAAGATGAAGTCATACTATCCAGGACCTAACCCAAGTGACAGGTATTTAATAAGAAAAGGGATAATTGGACACGGACCAAACAAAAAGCAAACAAACAAACATGAAAACACATTAAGATGGTGACTTTAGAGACTGGAATGATAATCTTAGGAGCAAAGAAAAGCTATGAGTAATGACAACACAGGAAAGAGAGAGAGAGAAGATTGGAACATATTCTCCTCCAGAGCACTGAAAAAGGGTTCAATCTTGATCACACTTTGACCTTGGACTGCTAGATTCCACAACTGTGAGTAAATAAACTTCTATCATTTTAAGCAGAAGTTCATGGCATTTTGTTATGGCACTACTAGGAAAGGAACTTTTATCTTGCCAAAAATTCTCCTTTAAGCTGGGTGGCAGTGGCTCATGCCTGTAATCCTAGCTACTAAAGAGGCAGAGATCTGAAGATCAAGGTTCAAAGCCAGCCCTGGTAGGAAAGTCTGTGATTTTTACCTCCAATAAACCACCAGAAAACCAGAAGTGATGCTGTGGCTCAAATGGTTCAGAGTTCAAGCCCTACCACCACCACCAAAACCAACAACAACAACAACACATTCTTTTTTAGTACAACCTCAATATTGTATATTTAATTCTTAGTGAAATTATGCTAACAAACTATTTTTTCTAAACAAATGTCTATTGTGACTTTTCATAATTACTCTTAAAGAATGTGTTCTTATTTCCATTCAGTTGTTCTCTCCCTTGGATTCCAGAAAACAGAAATTTCAGTGTTTGTGTTTGAGACATCTGTCCTTGGTCTATGTTAAACAGTAGTTTTAAAGTTAAGCACAAGGTAAACTCTTCTAATTTTCCCCTAATTTTATCATTCATTATATCAATCAAGTCCTTTTATATGTTTTCTAAAGTAGACCTCATAATCTATAAAGGAAAATAATTATAAGTCAGGAAGAATCTATAGTTAAGACTAAAGATGGATCCCAAATCATTTCTCGTTGGCCAAATATCTGCAGTACCTTCAATGGGTAGGTGAACAAAGTCTTCAATAAACAATCATGCATTTGGAAATAATGTCCTAGTTTGGTTTCACTGACTCAATTGCTCACATCAGGTATATTATTGAAGAACCGTTTGTTAAAATCAAGACTGTTAGTTAAAGTGAAGAAATTAGCTGGAAGTCAACAACCTGACATTTTGACATAATAAGACTCCCAGGCCAAAATTAAAGACCTCAAGTCCAGCCCATTCAAGTATCACTTAGAGAACACTAAGAATATCTAAAAAGAATCAAAAGAATTATAAAATGTATAACAATGGATTTTATTTGTTCCTTGATTTGTAGAACAGTTGGGCTGCCACATTTCAGGTTTCTATAAAAATACATTTTTGGGGCTGGGAAGGTGGCTCAGTGGTAGAGTGCTTGCCTTGCATGCATGAGGCCCTGGTTTCGATTCCTCAGCCCCACATAAGCAGAAAAAGTTGGAAGTGGTGCTGTGGCTCTAGTTGTAGAATACTAGCCTTGAGCTTAAGAGCTGAGGGACAGAACCCAGACCCAGTTCAGGCCCCACGATTGACAAATATAAATAAATAACTAAATAAAAATACATTTGTGCATAAACATACATATACACATATATTCATAAAACATAAAGATACATTGTGTATTATATATTTTATATTATATATTTTATTATTTATAAATATCTATTATATGTACGCATATATACATAAATAAACCTCTCATATTACTACTTCACAAAGAAAACGAACCTTATATGGCATATTCAGTAGGTTTTTTTACCTCAATACTTAGAAAGAACGGTGTTAAGCTCTCTTTTCTTCTCACTGCATGCCGTGTTAAGAACAGCAAAATTGTTTGTATAAAGTTCAAACTAAATATGAAATAATTTTGTTCAGAGCATGCCTTTACTCAGTTGTTAGGTGGCATTTTCTAATTGAGCCTTCAAAACAGTGCTGAAGAAATTTTCTCCAAAAGGTCATTTTCTGCCATGTGGAAATAAAAAGGTTATTTTAGCTGAAGAATTTTTCTCTCATGATCATAAGGGCATTATTTACTTGCAGTAGAGGTTTTTGAAGTACACCAAAAGGAAACAAGCAAGTTTGACAATTTGGTTACAATTCCTAATTGCTAGAACCCTTTCCTAAGTGTTACTATTTGCCAATTATGTTGCATTGAAGGTATAACAAGGAAATGAGTTTTAAAATAGTATATTAAATTAATAGGATAAGCTAGGCTCTGGTGGCTCACGCCTTTAATCCTAGCTATTCAGGAGACTGAAATCTGAGGATCATGGTTCAAAGTCAGCTTGGGAAGGAAAGGCTATGAGACTCTTATCTCCATTAAACCACTCAGAAAACCAGAAATGGAGCTGTGGCTCAAGTGGTAGAGTGCTTGCCTTGAACTCAATTGCTGAAGGACAGCACCCAAGCCCAGAGTTCAAGCCCCACGACTGACAAAATAATAATAAATTAATTAATTATTAAGATATTACATTTCAGAATGAACATTTTATTTATTTATTTATTTATTTATTTATTTATTTATTTATTTATTTATTTATATTGTGAAAATACCGTACAAAGGGGTTACAATTACATGGGCAAGATAATGGGTACATTTCTTATCAAGCATTGTAGCCTCCTCCTTTGTTTTCCCTTCCCATCCCTTCCCATTGCTCCCTAACTCCCCTACCCGATCCCCCCCACCAAAGTTGTAAAGTTCGTTTTTCGACATAATGACTTCTATATCTCATTGTTGCAATGGGTCTACCTGTATCCCTATTTAAATGATTTGTTTTTCCCCTTCCCCTCCACAAATTATACCAACATAAGATACAGTGAAAGCAGGGGTTATACCGTGGGGGAGGGACATACAAAGCAACAAAGAAATCATCTTATAAATATGTTAGAAACAATTGCATGAAAGAAAAAAAACATTGGAATACTTATCTTGGGGTTCATTTCCCTAACATCAATTTACCTGACCTTTTCTGCTTGTCTCAGACATATACTAGTTAGTGCAAATAAGGGAAACCATGGGACCTATGTTTCTTTGGGCCTGGCTTACTTCACTTAATATAATTTTTTCCAAGTCTTTCCATTATCACTAAGCAGTTGTATAAAGGAGTTGCCATTCATCAATGTGGTCATTCTCCCCCATCCCTCTTTGGATGTCACAGAGGGCTACACTGTCTCTCCAACAGCCTCTTGCTTTAAGTAGGACTGAGAAAGAAGTGTCCAAGAGATTAAGTAGCAAATACAAGGCCTAAATGAATGGCAATGAGTCTCTTGAGCCACAGTTCTCCAACCTGCTATACACCAGAATCACCCGGACAATGTTAATACACCAATACATCACTGCCCATGACCCACTCCTGGTTATTGGGATTTAATTAGTCTACAAAAGGGGTCTAGACAGTGGTAATTTTAAAAACCCATGAATGAATCTGAAAATCATCCAGGTTTGTGACTCACTTGATAGATTAGAAAAATTGTTCCTAACTTTTTAATTGATTACATCACAGTTCTTTACTACAAAGTTATGTATAAAAAACAAGGGTACTTATTAAAACCCAGTCTTTACTCCTGTTGATTTATGCATTTAAAAGAATTTGATCTCAAATGTCCTCTAAATTTCCCTACCTTGTGCATTCACTGTGGTATCATTGGGTGGTAAGGCCTAATTGAAGGAAGTTCGGCCGTTGAGTTCCTAGACTTGAAGAGAAAATAGATTGGGAAATCCATTCTCTGATATTTCTTACTTGCCATTATGAGATGAATGGATCTCCTCTACCACAAGCTCCCATAATAATGACAAGGAATCATGGAATAAATACATGAGTTAAAATAAGCTTTTCACTCTTGTAAGTTACTTTATTTCGACAAAAGGACCCAGAAATAATACAATAAGTCACTCATTGCTTCCCGAAGCAATAAAATAGCCTGGATCCAATCAGAGATAGAATAACTGAATTAAACAGGGAATTACACAACACTAAAAGTATAATAGGAGGATGTAATGAAAAGCTACTACCTTAAGATTGAAAGCCAGGAAGGACTAACATGAATAGAAAATTTCTGCCTCAATGAATGTCAAAGGCCTTATCATAGAGTGGTGTTTTGTTGTTGCTGTTGTGGATTTTTTTGTTTTTGTTTTTTTGGATTTTTTGGTTTTGTTTTTTTGTCTGCCCTTGAAAATGAAGTCAAGGCCTGGGCATTGACCCTGCGCCTCTTTGTACTCAAGGCTAGCACTTTACCACTTGAACTACAGAGCTGCTTCCAGATCTTTCTGAACAGTTTATTGCTGTCTTCAAATCGCGACCTTCAGATTTCAGCCTTCTGAGTAACTACTAGGTTTACAGGCATGAGCCTCCAGCACCCAGCACACAGTGCTTTGTTGAATCCCCTGGGCAGTAGAAAAAATGCTGGTTTATCTGGCCTGACATCTGAAGTTATGGAACACATATGGATCAAACTTGCAGAAAGTAGACAAAGAGGATGACAATTAAGCAAACTGGTGGTTTGTTGTCAGTAAGAAGAAGAGTTAGGTTCTCCAATGTAGGTCAGAAAGAGGAGACAGGCAGGACCTTCATATGAAGAGAATTAAGAGAAGACATTACTAGGACTTTTGGGGATCACATTTTCAGTGATGTATATTGCTGGTGTGTGACTAAAGCAGAACTCCATCTGAATTTACATACATGGCAAAAAGCACTACATTATACCAAGGCCCATAGGTGAAGACCTACATCCTGCAAAGTCCCTCCAGAAACCTTGCCCAAGAAACTGTAAGAAATTATCTCTTTATTTCTTTTAATTGACAGAAATAATTGCAAATATTTATGAGGTACAGTCTTTAGTTCCTGCAATAATCACATTGTACTTCATAAATTATCACCACATTATGCTCATATTATGGTCACTGGAATCTCCTCTTTGCAGACATTTGTTATTCTTCATGATGAGAATATTCAAAATTATCTCACCTGGTTATAAATTACACAACAAAATTTTGTAGGTTATATTTAACTTTGGTGTTGAAAAACATTGAAAATTATTCCTTCTAGATAACTGTTTTGAAATATATTGTCCATTCTCCCTCTCTCTTTCTTTTTCATTACCTTTTCTAACCTATCAGGACCACTAGTTTCTTTACTTCTACTCATTCCAATTTTGTCTACCTGGATATGTGAGTTTGAATATGTGGTATTTAAGATTTTATAAGAAAATATTTAAAGGAATTTAATTTGTTATTATGAAAAGATCTTCTGAATGGAACAAAGACTACTTGCTCAACAAATGGCACTGGCAGAATTATCTACACAGGTATAAACCGAAGTTATATCACCTTGCACCAGAATCAATACCAAATGGATCAAATACCTCAAGGTAAAAGCAGATATCCTGAAATATTACAGGAAAGAATAGGGGAAACGCAAAGGCTCATTGGCACAGGTCAAAACTTTCTTAATAGAGACACAGAAATACAACAAATCAAAGAAAGGTTGGATAAATGAGACTGCAAGAAACTGCAAAGCTTCTGCAAGGCAAAGGACATAGCTAGCATGATACATAGAAAGCCCACAGACTGGGAGAAGATCTTCACTAGCCATTCTACAGACAAAGGCCTCATATCTGATATATACCTAGACCTCAAAAAATTAAATCCCCAAAAACAAATCCTCAAAGAAACAGCCCTGCCATCAAACAAGTGGGCTAAAGACTTAAAGAGAGATTTCTCTGAAGAGGAAATAAGAATGGACAATAGACAAATGAAGACATGTTCAATATCTTGGTCATAAAAGAAATGCAAATCAAAACAACATTGAGATTCCACCTCACATCAGTTAGAATGGCCATTATCCATAAATCTAGTAACAACAGATACTGGAGGGGATGTGGCCAAAAGGGAATACTACTACACTGTTGCTGGGTGTGTAAACATGTTCAACCACTCTGAAAGCAGTACAAAAGTTCCTCAAAAGACTAAACATAGAACTTTCCTATGACCCAGCAATCCCACTCCTAGGCATTTACCCAAATGACCACAAAAGAAACTATACTAAAGCTACCAGAACAATCATGTTGATTGCAGCATTATTTATCATAGCTAAGATATGGAACCAACCCAGATGCCCCTCAGCAGATGAATGGATCAAAAAAAATGTAATATATAGACACAGTGGAGTTCTATGTTTCCATAAGAAAGAATGGCATTGTTGCATTAGTAAGGAAATAGAAAGACCTGGAAAAAATGTATATTAAATAAAGCAAGCTGGGCCCAAAAAATGTAGGTTGCATGGTTTCCCTCATTTGTAATAACTAGAATATGACTATGATATTCTCAGCAGGGGCTCACAATAGCTCAATCACTAGGTGCATAGGACTATATATAATGAAGTATATCAAAATGAACTCCAAGAATTGGAAACAAGAGGTTCTTATCATGTCACGTGTGCAATTATTTCTTTGTTTTAGTTTTCTATTCCCTTTGGCTTGTAGATAAGCTTGTCTGATCCGTGGAAGGGAAAGGGAATCACAGAAACAGCAGGATGAAGGATGAACTAATGCAACAAAGATATTCACTATACAATATATTGGAAAAGAACTTTACAACTTGGGGAGGGGGAAATGGGGATTGGTAAACTGAAGAAAATTATGGAAATGGTAACAATGGTTAAAAAGAAATGTACTCATTACCTTATTTATGTAACAGCCCCCCTGTTCATCACCTTCATTATAAATTTATAAATAAAAAGCAAATATCTTCTCATTCCCCTTAACCTGAATAAATTTTAGAATTTTTTCTTTTTAATTATAGATTTGACTTCCTTTTTCTAGAGAATTTACTTTAGAAAATTGTAATTGTGAATTTTTTATTCCCTTTGAGATGTAAAGCCCCTCTAAGTTCTTGCATGTTTCAAGGAATAGAGAAACATAGTTTTTTTAATTTCATTTTATTGTCAAGGTGATGTACACAGGTGTTACATTTACATGTATAGTTAGTGAGTACATTTTCTGTCGAACATTGTTTTTAACTGCACACATTAAGAAGGAACTGTCATTTTCTGCTCTCCCTCCATGCAGGATAGAATATTAACTTCATAAAGTATAAATTAGCAACATTCCTAACTTAATCACATTGACAACTTCTCCCAACTTTTCTTCCAGTTCTTAAACTCTCACAACTTTTGTTTCAGTTCAGTTATGATTCAAACTGACTTCCCTAGTTCAACATTCTTGCATGTAAGTCTCATTGTCTGTTTAACCTATCCTGGATAAAATGTCTTTGTTATTTCTTCAGCATGTGGATACTAACCACAGAAGCAATAAAACTAATAACTGACATAAAACCTTTGTTTTGCTTATTTCACAGATAGATTCATTCCTCATAGAAATTGTTTTAACTGCTGATATAAATGTACCAAGCTACAGTGTTTGAAGAATCTTTACAAAAAGAATTTAGTCATTTGAAAGGATAGAAGAAAAGAATTTGGCATCAAGATAATAAACACTGAACAAAATTATGAAGGATTTAAGGCTTTGAAGTTTGTCCTTTCTTCATTTTTATGTTTCTCCTGTTCCCCCAAATCCATATGTTGAAATCCTAACCTTCAAGGTCATGGTATTAGGAGGCTTTTAGAAGATGATCAGATAAACCTAGTGGAACCATAATGGATGAGTTCAACAGTCCTTTTATAGAGACTCTGGAAAATTTTATTTCATCTGTCATATGAGGCCACAGTAAGAAGGCATTGTCTATCACAAAACACGCCCACAACAGACACTGAATCTGTCAACATCTAGACCTTGGATTGCCAGGCCTCAGAAGTAGACTTATTGCCTTCTCTAGAACTTGTATCTTCTGTTCCCTTACTGAATAAAAGCATTTGTTGTATCCATTCTTAAAGTATCCTTTTTATTCTTCTAATTTTCTTTGTTTCCAGACAAATTTTGTCCAGTACATGCACCATGTAATCTGGCCCTCACTAATTGAACATGCTATTTTTACCAGTGTTAATCACTATTTTCTTTTTTTTTTTTTTGGTCGGTCATGGGGCTTGAGCTCTGGGCTTGGACACTGTCCTGCACTCTTCAGCTCAAGGCAATTGCTCTACTGTTTGAGCCACAGCACCACTTCCGGTTTTCTAGTGATTTATTGTAGATAAGAGTCTCACAGTCTTTCCTGCCCAGGCTGGCTTTGAACCGTTATCCTCATAGCTCAGCCTCCTGATTAGCTAGGATTACAGGTATGAGCCACCAGCACCCAGCTAACCACTATTTTCTTATTGGCATCAAAATTTTAATCTTGTATATTGCCTTAAAACAACTATGATCAGTATTTCAGGTTCTGATGAATACAGTACTAAAGGCCAAGGGAACAGCAATTTTTAATTAAAATTATTAACTATCGGCTTTCTTAAGGGATCTCAATATTGAATTCTAAGCCAAGCTTAACATGAGAAAAGCAATGATCAACTCTCACCTCTTGTACAATTATAAAATCTCCTTCCTAAATATTAATTCTGTATCTATAGAAGTTATTAAAATAGTCATGTGGAACCTTACATTAAATGAAAAACCATTAGCCTACAATTTTAAGAAGTGTATTATAAAAACAATAAATACTTAGTTTAAAGTCAGGGATGATTTATAATAAAGTTGGGCTTATCACATAAGTTGAATGGACTCAATTTGAAATTTGACTGGCAGTGGACACATCCTCAGAATGCTCTGACCAAGGTACTTTTTTTTTTTTTCTGGTAGTGGGTCTTGAACTCTGGGCCTGGGCGTTGTCCCTCAGATCTTCAGCTCAAAGCTAGTGCTCTATCTCTTGAGCCACAGCGCCTCTTCCAGTTTTCTGAGTGGTAGATTAAAGAGTTTCTCGGACTTTCCTGCCCAGGCTGGCTTTGAACCGTGATCCTCAGATCTCAGCCTCCAGAGTAGCTAGGATTACAGGAGTGAGCCACCGGTGCCTGGCTCAAGGGACTTTCAAATATGACCTAAATTGCCATTAAACTTTTCTATAACATCCATCAATCAGAGAACCCAGAGAAACCGAAGATTAATCTCAAAGAACTCCTAATTCTATGCCAGTTAACTGTTATACCAAAATTGTTCTGGATTAAATTGTCTCATGCTTCATAGTTAATCTAAGAAAGTACCAATTTGTACTATAAATCAATCAGCAAATATAATTCTTATTATTCTTTTTTAGATAAAATTCAGATATGATATGAATCAATTATTCTAAAAGATGGTCAATGTAATTAAGTTTCTTTTAGTTATATGTAAAAATAATCCTAAGAGAATTAATTCATAAATTTAAAAATAAGCCTTCTTATTTTAGAAATAGACTTGCTGAAGAATGATATAAATCAGCATATTTTAATGTTCATCACTCTGGGTTTTGCCCGTTGCAGATGATTAAAGAGGTGGATGTCTAGAAATAACTATTTTGTTTAACTTATCTTCTCATTTTCACCAACTTTATTTTATTGATTTTCCTCTCACTTCCTCCAATGTTCTCATCCCCTATTAAAAGAATAAATTTGTTTTAGATATCTCTCAATCATGAAAAATTAAAAAATGCTTTGAAAGAAGTAAAAACAGAACTAAGTTTCTTGTATCACTTGCTCTTCTACACTATCTACATTATTGCCTCTGAGCTAATTTTCAACTCTGTAAGTCATAAAAAACTTACAATGTAAATAATAATCATCTGAAGAAATGCAAAAGAATGATATCTAATGGAATGCAATTTATGATTGTGTTTGGATAGACTATTTGCATCTAATTATAAACTCATATAAATATTCATTATTGTCTAAATATGTAGTCTTGGAATTCTATCTTGAAACAATTATAACATTATACAGGTTGTTGTTTATTGATTTAATAAATTCAGTATGATTTTACATGTTTTTATATTTGTGTGGTACATTTTTATGAATCTGTATTTTTACATGATTAAAATAAATTAAGTTTATTCTTTAACATCTTCTTGAGTATTCCTGTCTACTTCCACATACTTTGGTTCCATTAATCCTTTAAATGATTTACTTCACAATATCACCCACCATCTCACAGGCCTCTGAAAAAGTATTACTGTATTTCTTTTATAAAGAGGTGAAATAAAAGATAAGATCCCTAAGGTTAGAAAGGGAAAGAGGAAAAGTTTAACTATTCAGGGTAGGCATCTCAGCCAATATGAAATCAAGGCTTCTTAGTTTTAGATAATACTAAAAAAAGAGTAGTTATATTTTCTTTCACCTTCAATAAAGTACAGAATGAAGAAATATTCTAATATATAAAATGACAACTCTGTTAACAAGTCTATCCTATTAAGAATCTGAAAACATTTGGGGGCATATCCAGTCATTTCTAGCCCCAAGTGGGTAAGCTTGTGTATATTAATGGAAGCTATATTAAAGCTTGTCCAAGGAGGTTCTAGAACTTCTAGGAGATGGAACTTGGTGGAAATGTCTCAGTCCTTCACATGGGAATGGGAGGCGTTGGCTCTTTCCCTCATTGCTCTTAGTTCCTGGCCATCAGGTGACAGTTTTCCTCCATGCACTCTTGACTCTGCCATGAAGCATCTTCCAGAGGGCTAAATGCCACAGTCTAGGACCTCTAAGAGATGAGTCAGAATATTTTTTATAATCTTTAGTAGTTGTAAAAAGGAGTTTTAATTCAACATACAAATTTATGAATATATTGTCACTTGATCAATAGCATGTCTTTCATGGTTCTCCTACATTTCCCCCAATATCCATCCTCTCAACTTACCTAGTTCCATTTTCACATATGTACATTGGATATTATGACCCTGTTCGTTCACCCACCTTTTCTCTCTGCATTCTACAGTGTTTCCTTACCTTGACCTATCAGTTTCCTGAAAACACACTTCAGCTTCTTGTTATTCATTTTATTAAACAGTGAGTTCATCATCTTGTAAGAGTATTTTGGACACATTTTCTGATCTAAAGAAAGACTTAACAATTATAAATTAGCAATGATAATTATTAATAGTTGCCTTGAATCTGAGTGTATGAGATGTTTCCATGCAGGTATGTGACAAAATGTTTTTATTATTAATTAAGAATGTGTCAACTTTAAATCAACACTAAGGCAGTAAAAAAATGTAATATTAGAAGAATCATAAAAATAGCTGAGCTAAAACAAAATTTCTTCTTTTAATTTTTTTATTTTATTTGTGAACATACTGTACAGAGGGGTTACAATTGCATGGGCAGGATAATGCGTACATTTCTTACCAAGCACTGCAGCCTCCTCCTTTGTTTACCCTTCACATCACTTCCCAGCCTTCCCCCTCCCCCCATCCCCATCCTTCTCCTTCCCCCCTTCCCCCCACCCCCCCCCCCCCCCCGCACCGACGTTGTAAAGCTCATTTTGGACATGACAACTTGTACTTCTCATTGTTGCAACAGGTCCACCTGTATCCTTAAACAACTGGTTTTTCCCCATCTCCTCCACAAGTTATACTGACATCAAATATAGTGAAAGCAGGGGTTATACTGTGGGGGAGGAACATACAAAGCAACAAAGAGATAATCTTATAGATGCATTAGAAACACATTCATGAAAGAAAAAAACATTAAAATACATATCTAAGGGTTCATTTTCCTGACATCACATTATCTGACCTATTCTGCTTGACTCATACATATACTAGATATTGCAAATAAGGGAAGGCATGGGACCTATGTTTCTTTGGGCCTGGCTGGCTTCACTTAATATAATTTTTCCCAAGTTTTTCCATTTCCTAACAAATGGGGCAATGTCATTCTTTCTGATGGAGGCATAGAATTCCATTGTGTATATATACCACATTTTCTTGATCCATTCATCTACTGAGGGGCATCTGGGTTGGTTTCATATCTTAGCTATGGTAAGTAATGCTGCAACAAACATAGTTGTGCTGGTAGCTTTAGTGTGGTCTTGTTTGTAAACATTTGGGAAAATGCCCAAAAGTGGGATTGCTGGGTCATAGGGGAGTTCTATGTGAAGTCTTTTGAGGAACATCCATACTGCTTTCCAAAGTGGTTGAACAAGTTTACATTCCCACCAACAATGAAGTAAGGTTCCTTTCTGTCCACATCCCCTCCAGCATCTGTTGTTGTTAGAGTTCTTGATTTTTGCCGTTCTAACTGGAGTGAGGTGATATCTCAATGTTGTTTTGATTTGCATTTGTTTTATGGCTAGGGATGTTGAACATTTCTTCATGTGTCTATTGGCCATCCTTCTTTCTTCTTCAGAGAATTTCTCTTTAAGTCTTTCGCCCACTTATTTATTGGGCAGTTGTTTCTTTGCCGATTTGTTGTTGGGGGGTTTAATTTTTTGAGTTCCAAGTATATTTTAGATATGAGACCCTTGTCCGTTGTATGGCTAGTAAAGACCTTCTCCCAATCCGTAGGCTTTCTATTGATCTTGCTAGCTATGTCATTTGCCCTGCAGAAGCTCTGCAACTTTATACAATCCCATTTGTCCAACCTTTCTTTGATTTGTTGTGTTTCCGGGTCTCTATTCAGAAAATTTCGGCCTGAGCCAAGGAGACCTAGGGTTTCTCCTATTCCATCCTGTAATGTTTTCAGAGTGTCTGCTTTGAGTTCAAGGTCTTTGATCCATTTGGAGTTGATTCTGGTGCAGGGTGATATATAAGGATCTAGCTTTAGTTTTCTACATGTAGTTAACCAATTTTGCCAGCACCATTTACTGAAGAGGCTGTCTTTCTTCCATTCTATTGTTTTAGCTCCCTTATCAAAGATTAGATGGCTATAGGTCTGTAGGTTCATTTCTGGGTTTTCAATTCTATTCCATTGGTCCTGAGGTCTGTTCTTATGCCAATACCAAGCTGTTTTGATTACTATGGCTTTATAGTAGAGTTTGAAATTTGGTATTGATATTCCTCCAGCAGTGTTCTTTCCGTTGAGGAGCGTTTTTGCTATTCGGGGTCTTTTATTGTTCCATATGAATTTTTGGATTGCCTCTTCTATTTCCTTGAAGAATGAGGTTGGAATTTTGATAGGTATTGCATTGAATTTGTAGATAGCCTCGGGAAGTATTGCCATTTTCACGATGTTAATCTTGCCAATCCAGGAGCATGGGAGGTTTTGCCATTTTTTAAGTTCTGTGTTGATTTCCTTTTTCAAGATTTTAAAGTTTTCATCATAGAGGTCCTTCACTTCTTTGGTTAAGTTAATTCCTAGGTATTTTATTTTTTGTGGGGCTATTACAAATGGAGTTGCTTTCCTAATTTCAGCCACACTTTTCTCATTGTTGGCATACAGAAAAGCCATTGATTTTTGGGGGTTAATTTTATAACCTGCTACTTTGCCAAAGTTTTGAATCAGCTTGAGTAATTTGGGAGTGGAGTCTATGGGATTCTTTAAGTACAAGATCATGTCATATGCAAAGAGGGAGAGTTTTATTTCTTCTTTCCCTATTTGGATCCCCTTTATGTCTGCATCTTGTCTTATTGCTGTAGCTAGGCATTCTAATACTAGATTGAAGAGAAGTGGAGAGAGTGGGCATCCTTGTCTTGTTCCTGAGTTAAGAGGAAATGGCTTTAGTTTTTCACCATTGAGTATAATGCTGGCTGTAGGTTTGTCATATACAGCCTTTATTGTATTGAGGAATGTTCCATGGATTCCTAATTTTTCCAAAACCTTCATCATGAAGGGGTGTTGAATCTTGTCGAGTGCTTTTTCTGCATCTATTGAGATAATCATGTGGTTCTTATTCTTGCTCCTGTTGATGTGATGAATAATATTAATTGATTTGCGTATATTGAACCAGCTTTGCATCCCTGAAATGAATCCTGTTTGATCGTGGTGTATGATTTTTTGGATAAATTCTAAAACAGAATTTCTGTAATTAATAATAAGCTAAACAAAGAATAAAGGATTTTGGACTGTTTTGAAAGTAGTATTGTCAATCAAATATGTTAAGCCAAGGTCTTGACTCACCATCAATACACAAGTTTTCCATGTTCCTTTCTTGCCAATATATTCAGAAAAATAGTCTGGTTTTCCCAAGAGCAGAAGGTAAAAAGGACACATCTGGTAATGAAAGCCATTTGTGGTAAGAAATAATCTTTACTTAAGAAGGAAGTAAAAAGTTCAATAAAGTAATTAGGAAGCTAAAAATGTTCTTTAAATTACATCTTTTGAAGAGTTCACTTGATATGCTTCACATCTACAATTGGTCTTAGGCATTTTAGGCATGTGGAATTGATTTCTATCCTTAGGATATACATACAAGGTTCTTCTTACTAACCAGACCAAGGAATTTTCAAGATTTATTTGACAAAATTAAAGCTAAAATGTTAGTCCTATTGTTGACTCTTGCTTTACAGCAAAAATTGTCTTTTGTATCAATAAAGCTAGAATTGTTATTTAGCAATGATTTGAGTGTAAAACAGACTTGATCTCTTCCTCAGCAATTACATCCCATCAAGTACAGATGAAATCTATTCCCCAATTAAAAAAATAAAGGAATATTTTAATGCTAAGAGTTATATTTAGTGAGTAGGAAGCATGCAGAGTGACTCAAATAAGTAACATGTTTTAATATTTTTAATTTAAAATGTCTGTAATAGTTTTAGTTCAATCATTACTAACATTATGTAAATACTTTTAAAAATAACGTTTGTTGATAACTGGATTTCCAAATTGTAGTAGAAAAAAATTTTGATAAGACAAAGTTGCCCTATTTCAGTGGAGAGAAGTCACGGTGAGAATGTTTGCTGACAATGTGAATTGCAGTTGAAGGTAGGTGAGAGCTGTGGAAATAGTACTGATTATCATTTTTTTCCACACATGCTTTAAATACAATGGCAACGCCAATTTCGTGATGTATTATATTTTTTTCGGGGGTTCTAAGGATTTAGTACCCCATAAATCTTTTTTTATTGTGCAAATACCATACAGAGGAGTTACAATTACATGGGCAAGATAATGAGCACATTTCTTATCAATTATTGTTGCCTCCTCCTTTGTTTCCCCTTCCCATCCCTTCCTATCCCCCCTTACCCCCCCAAAGTTGTAAAGTTCATTTTCAACATAACATTTTGTACAACTCATTGGTGTAATGTGCCCCATAAATCTTTAAATATACTTTCACATTTAACACAATGGCCCTGATCATGAAACACAATCAAAAAAGGTATAATTGTGTATGGACTAGAAAGAAAACAGTTGTTTTCTGGTTGCTTATTAACTTGAAATTTACATTGAAAATATTTATTATCTTTAATGATATCTAAAATAATTTGATCCATGCTTAATATTTCTTTTTTTTTTTTTTTTTAAATTGTATTTTATTTTATTTGAGAACATACTGTACAAAGGGGCTACAATTACATGGGCAGGATAATGGATACATTTCTTACCAAGCATTGCAGCCTCCTCCTTTGTTTACCCTTCACTTCCCTTCCCCGCCTCCCCCCTCCCCCCACCCAATTTTACCCCCCTCCCCCCACCCAATTATACCCCCCTCCCCCCCCCACACCGGCATTGTAAAGCTGGTTTTGACATGACATTTTGTACTTCTCATTGTTGCAACAGGTCCACCTGAATCCTTAAACGACTTGTTTGTCCCCATCTACTCCACATGTTATACTGACATCAAATATAGTGAAAACGGGGGTTACACTGTGAGGGAGGGACATACAAAGCAACAAAGAAATAATCTTATAAATGCATTAGAAATACATGCATGAAAGAAACGAAAACATTAAAATACATATTTAAGGGTTCATTTTCCTAGCATCACATTATCTGACCTTTTCCGCTTGACTCATACCTATACTAGATATTGCAAATAAGGGAAACCATGGGACCTATGCTTCTTTGGGCCTGGCTTACTTCACTTAATATAATTTTTTCCAAACCTTTCCATTTCCTAACAAATGGGGAAATGTCATTCTTTCTGATGGAGGCATAGAATTCCATTGTGTATATATACCACATTTTCTTGATCCATTCATCTACTGAGGGGCATCTGGGTTGGTTCCATATCTTAGCTATGGTAAATAATGCTGCAATAAACATAGTTGTGCTGGTAGCTTTAGTGTGGTCTTGTTTGTAAACATTTGGGTAAATGCCCAAAAGTGGGATTGCTGGATCATAGGGGAGATCTATGTGAAGTCTTTTGAGGAACCTCCATACTGCTTTCCAAAGTGGTTGAACAAGTTTACATTCCCACCAACAATGAAGTAGGGTTCCTTTCTGTCCACATCCCCTCCAGCATCTGTTGTTATTGGAGTTCTTGATTTTTGCTGTTCTAACTGGAGTGAGGTGATATCTCAATGTTGTTTTGATTTGCATTTCTTTTATGGCTAGGGATGTTGAACATTTCTTCATGTGTCTATTGGCCATCCTTCTTTCTTCTTCAGAGAAGCTTCTCTTTAAGTCTTTCGCCCACTTATTTATTGGGCAGTTGTTTCTTTGAGGATTTGTTGTTGGGTGGTTTAATTTTTTGAGTTCCAAGTATATTTTAGATATGAGACCCTTGTCCGTTGTATGGCTAGTAAAGATCTTCTCCCAATCGGTGGGTTTTCTATTGATCTTGCCAGCTATGTCATTTGCCCTGCAGAAGCTCTGCAATCTTATGCAATCCCATTTGTCCAACCTTTCTTTGATTTGTTGTCATGCTTAATATTTCTTAAGACTGATTATTACAGTAAAATATTTGTGTTGACTTGATCATTGTGCTTATTACTTTCATTAATTCTAGAGAAGGCAATTCAAAAAGTGCTACACTTCCATGAAAAACTTTTACTACCATTGTAATAAAATATTCATTAATCAATATAATAAAATACAATTTGATGAAGCTATTCAAATGCTTTTTATTAAAGAATTGATAGGCTTAAGGCAATTCCACATGGTAAATAAGAACAAAGAAGACATTGAAATGGAATTTTCCACACATGAGAGTAATGTAATTCCATTCAAAGTCTAGTGTCATATTTTAATCTTTGCTACCTGGACTAGGCTTCAAAGAATGAGAAAGCTTTGGTTTGATAAGGTAAGCATAAGGCCATATTCAGGAGCCTCAAAATATCTGATATTCCAGGTATAGCTTGTTTTATTGCACTTTACCTATTTATAATTCAGTTTATTTTTAATGGAAAGTTTTTATTAATCCTTAGTCAAATGAGTCAAATGGAATCAATATTTCCATTAGTGTGTGCCTACTTCGTGTCGCTGTGAATTACCATAAGCTTTGGTAATTCTCACAATAATTCAAACTTTTCCATGATGATTTATAAACTTTGATATTACTAACATAATTGTCTTCCTGCTATAAACTTCATCCACATAAGGCAGTGAAGTTAACAGATAAAATTTGGTTATGTTCTGTTTTCCTGACCAGCTCTCTCCTTGCCCTCTCTTGCTGCTCTCTCTCTTTACCCAGCAATGCCTATTTTCTATGAAAAAAATATTTGAAATAAGCCCACCAATACTCTACAATGTCTTCCACCTGTTCAAATAAATGCAAGAGTTACACTTCCTCATTTTAAGTGAAAAGCTGTTCACATTAGTGAAGGAGACATGTTCAAAGCAAAGATATGCAGAAATCTAAGCCTTCCAGGCCAAGTACTTTGCAAAGTAGTGAATTGAAAGAAAACATTCTGGAAAAAATAAAAATACGACTTCAATAAACACACAGATACTAAGAAGTGAAACAGCTATTTTGCTGATAAGGAGAAAGTGGTAATGGTTCAGAAAAAAGATCAAACCAGCCACAACATTTCTTTGAACCAAACTCTAATACAGAGCAAAGCTATAATTTTAGTATATGAACTCTAAGAGGAGTGACAAAGCTACAGAAGAAAGGTTTGAAGCAGGCATATGGTGCTTCCTCAGAAGCATACAGGCACAGTGTAAAACTGCTTCAAGGTTTGCAAATTTAGCTAAGATAATGAATAGAGATAGTTATACTAAGCAGTGGATAGGTTTTCACTGTAGATGAAAGAAGCTTGTAAATATAAGTGTCATCTAGAACATTTGTAACCAAAGAGAGGAAGTTATTGCTAGGCTTCAAAGCTTCTGAGGACAGGATGAGAAGATCATGCCTCATCATTAGCCTTTTCCAGAAGCAAAGCATTTTAATTAAGTTCTATTAATTTTTGGACATAGTGATATTGCACAGTAATAGGAAGAATTTAAACATATGTTTTATATGTTCTGGACAAAACAAAGAACCACATGGCTTGCTTTATTATTATATTCATTTCATTACAGTTGTCTGGAATGCTACAATATGATGAGCTATGTCTCTTGTTATTTCATAACACAGATGATAACACATTCAGTTGAAGCCAATGGCAATTTACTTTTTTGAAAATTTTAGGACTCCTAAGATATATACTAAAGCTACTCATACTATGACTTAAAAAAATAAAGCAACAAATTCTGTGTGACAGTATGTCTGGTTACAACATTTTATTTACACTGAATATTTTATGCCCACTGTGGACTTAACTGTTCAAACAAAATATATTCCTTTAAAAATGTTACTGTTTACTAATATGGTTCCTGCTCATCATATGACATACATTCTCTGGAACATGCATCAAAGAGTAATCTTCAATTCTAAATCATATTTTTGAAGAAAAATATTTTACAAGGATATAGCTACCACAGATGGTGATTCTTCTTATGGTTCTGGCCAAAGGGAACCATTAATTTTATGAAAAGGATTCACCATTCTTGGGTGCCACTAACATTTCTGGGTCATAGGAAGTCTATTACTAGCGAAGAAGCTATAGATATTAATTGATTGACAACAAATGATTCAAAATATTACAGAATAGTAATTCAATTTAATTGAGAGAGCATTGGTTGAGTTGATAAAGATTAACTCCAATTTTGAAAGAAAGTTCTATTACATGCAATAAAACAGCGTCATATGCTACATGTGGTTGTGGAGATGGGAGGGAAGAAATGGGAGAGAAAAACAAAGGAGGAGGCGACAATGCTTGATAAGAAATGTACTCATTACCTTGCTCATGTAACTGTAATCCCTCTGTACAGTATATTTACAATAAAAAACTTATTAAAAAAGAAAAGTAAATTAATATAGCAAATGGCATTGTTAGCTTATTATCGAAGTTGCTATATCCACCCCCAACAGTCAGTATCCACCATCCAGAATAGTCAGTATCCATTATACAAGGACCTCCACCAGCAAAGTGAGGCTTGCATGATCATTATCATTTTAGCAACCAAATATTTTATTATATTAAGTATATTATTAGTAATTGTCTAAAAGGCATTTCAAGGAATATTTTCTTTCTTCTTTCTTCAATGGATCTACCCTTTTTTGTATCCTGGGATCTGTTTGACTAAGCTTGTTGGAAAATAAATAACATCAGAAAGATAATGTTAAATTATTTTTCACAATTACGAATGGAAGTATGAGAAATTTTAAATTCAGTGTAAAGAACATCAAGCTGTCAGAATGGACTGTTGTTTAAAACCTTGATGAGTATACTATCAAGAGCAATTGGAGAAGATTCCAAAGGGAATATAACAGTAGAAATGATGAACATAGCAATATATGAGGTAGTCTCATAGTTACAATATCATGTAGAAATATGTAAAAGTGATAATATGTGAAGGTGATGGTAGACTGAAGAAACCAATTGCTATCAAGGAATAAAGACTGTCATTTTCCCATAACAAGAGAAACCTATGATTTCCTCTTATTTGCTTCTGTGACTGAAAATGGCAATAAAATGACCTTATTGAATTTCAGTTTTATTCCATGAAACTTTTGTACACACCCTCTACTTAACAAACGCCTCTGTAAAAAAAAAATCCAGTGGGAAATGATTTGGTGGGAATAAGTCTCCCAGGCTTTAATGTTTCTAATTTTTAACAACTTTTTTTGGGAAAAACCATCACATAATTTTAGAATGGATTAAAAAATGAAGTCAGCTATGGAAACAATCTTAACAATAATCTGTACCATTTGGAATCATTAAGTTACACTGCTTTTCATTAACAGAGGGAAGTGATTTTATGCATTTGTTAACAAAGGCAAACTTTTCTTCAGAAGGCTAAGGAGAAAACTTTTTAAAATTACATCATTATTTGTCACTAAAATTGTGGGATTAATCCTGGTTTCTCATCTATTTAAGATAGTATTTCAACTTGGAAACCAGATGAAAATTTTTGTTTTTTTTTTTGGTACCGGCATTTAATTTGCTTCCATTGCATTTTTCTCTTACTTTAAAATACATATATATTCATATTCTAACAAAAATAAAGCTGATTGCCCTTTTAATATTAAAATTATTGCACACAAATTTTATCAATTTTGGAAAATAAATAAAAAATATCAAAATATCTTAAAGTATATAGAATAGATTAAATATAAATAAAATAAGTAAATAGTTTATAGCTGATATCATTCTGAAATAGAAAAATTACCATCATGAAAGTACATCTAAGTCTATATTCTTTGTCTTTTATTGAATCTATTCCAGCTTGTTAACTAAATTTGTGTATTATGGTAAATTAATAAGTAAATCTAATGTATAAAATCTTAGCTCCCACCTTGAAGACTCAAATACTGTGGTTGTTAATTTTGCTACCAACTTGACTAGGTTATAGTATCTGGTTGTTTAATCATCAATATTTGTTAGATGTTGCTCTGCAGGTTTTTACTATTCATAACCATTTAGTTTAAACATTGGCAGATTATACACCATAGTATAGTTGGGCCTCACCTGGTTAGTTAAAGCCTTAAGACAAAACATTGAATATTTAATGAAGAAATAAATCTGCTTCAAGATTATAAAGGCTCTTGTCTCAGTTTCTAACTAGATGGCTTGACCTATAAACATTCCATTCCATTCTGTAACTTTACTTCTTGCAGGATACTCAAATTCCTTATTCATTAAGGAATATGACACTTTCTCATGTGAATGAATATTATATCTGAATTATGTATATAGAGGATGTATTTATATATTATATATTATATCATATAATATATTATATATTACATTACATAATATATGTGATAAATATACATCTATACTTATATACACACATACTGAATGCATATGGAGTATATATATATATATATATTGTGTGTGTGTGTGTGTGTGTGTGTGTGTGTGTGTGTATGTTGATTTGTTTTTCTGTTGTCTACTATTACATCACAGCTACATCTCTTTTCTGGGAATTATATAAACACGCATTGACCATGTTTGCTCCAGCCATCCTACCTCCAATGGTGAGTTAGTGTGCGATAATACCACAAGCTAAAATATAATGTATCTGTTGGAAACTTAACAAGGGCAAAAGATGAAGAAATTCAACAGTGATACTCACTAGACACTATGTTGGAAATGAACTTGGGTTCATTTACCACTTGGTTGGGGGAGGAGAGCCTGGGACAGGGGTAGGGGGACCAGCCGGTGGGAGGGAGAGGGGGACAAGTGGAAGAAGATGAGGGAGGGGTTAACACTGTTCAAAAAGAAATCTACATAACTTTGAGATTCCACTCACATCAGTTAGAATGGCTATGATCAAGAAATCTAACAATAACAGATGCTGGAGGGGTTCTGGCCAAAAGTGAACCCTTCTGCATTGTTGGTAGGAATATAAACTTGTTCAACCACTTTGGAAAGCAATATGGAAGTTCCTCAAAAACTCCACATAGAACTCCCCTATGACCCAGCAATCCCACTTTTGGGCATTTACCCAAAAGATCACAAGCTACCAGCACAACTATGTTTATAGCAGCATTATTTACCATTATTTCCAAGATATGGAACCAATCCAGATGCCCCTCAGTAGATGAATGGATCAAGAACATGTGGTATATATATATATATATATATATATATATATATATATATATATATATATATATATATATATATACAATGGAATTCTATGCCTCCATCAGAAAGAATGACATTGCCCCATTTGTTAGGAAATGGAAAGACTTGGAAAAAATTATATTAAGTGAAGAAAGCCAGGCCCAAAGAAACATAGGTCCCGTGGTTTCCCTTATTTGCAATAACTGGTATATGTCTAGACAAGTAGAAAAGGTTAAAACCTACGTACATATGGCCATATAAGATCATGTTAAGTGCAATGAACCCCAAGATAGGAACACAAGAGTTCTTTTTCCTTCTTGTTATTGTTTTTAACATACTTACAATGCACTATGTGATTTTTTTGTTTCTATTGTATGTTCTTCCCCCATGGTATAACCCTTGTTTTCACTGTATTTGATGTCGGTGCCCTGCATCATGAATATACATTTTTCTAATTTGGGGAGGGAAGGGAAAAATCAAAATGCTTAAATAGGGTTACAGGGGGACCCATTGTAACAATGAGATGTACAATACACTATGTTGAAAATGAACTGTGCAACTTGTGGGGGGGGATGGGAGGAGTCAGGAGGTGTGGAGGGAAAGGATAATAGGGGAAAAACAAAGGTGGAGGTAACAATGCTTGATAGGAAATGTACTCATTACCTTACTCATGTAACCCCTCTGTACAGTATTTTTACAATAAAAATATATTTAAAAAGAAATCTACACATTATCTGACTATGTAACCTTCTATACATCACCTTTACAATAAAATTTAAATTAGCAAAAAGACAATGGAAGATTCTCACCTAGACATTTTGGAAAGAGCATAGTCCAGTAGCTCCACAATTATTTTTGATATAATTTTTGTTATTATCAAGGTGCTGTACAGAGGAGTTATCATTTCATATGTCAGATGAGTACTACTTTTTGACAATGTCACCCTTTCCTTCACTTTCTACCACTTTTCCCCTCCCATCCTTGCTCATGAGTTGTATAGTTCACAATTATAACCTAATAAACATCAATAATACATCAATAAGCTTGTAAAATAGTAAAAAGTTAATATCTAAAAGTACAGCACTATCATTTGAGACAAGTGTCAGTCTGTTGCTAGCAAATTAGACTAAATCTACCCTGTAGGAGCAGGTATTCATCTTAACTACAGGCAACATGTAGTCCATATACAGTGTACCTCACTTAATTCTAGGGTATCAGTTAACATCATTATCCAAAGCTAGAGTGTCAGATCCATGTACATTTCACACACAAAAATATTATCTTGAACCAAGAAACTTGCTGTCAAAGCAAAAATTATACAACACAAAATCAAACAGTCCAGAAAGACTTCTCTGAAGCCTTTTCAAATCAGGGTAAAAGAGTTCCATCTGAATTCAACAAAAGTCAGACTACTTTCTAATGTCTGGAATGAGTGCATGTAAAATACTGGAGGATGTTAGAGAGGAGGTAAAGTATTGTGATATGTCAGATACATCGAGTTATTTCTGAGATGGAAAACATTCTTCTCTCTGATTAACCATCTGTATTTGCTAACTGGTGCTCACTGGAGTAAGTTACTATACTCCCAGCTATATCCCAATGGGACATAGGTATGCTATATCTTTCTCAATTATTTTTGTTTTGTCAGTCATGGGGCTTGAACTGTGGGCCTGAGCACTGTCCCTCAGCTCTTCAGCTCAAGGCTAGCGCTCTATCACTTGAGCTACAGCGCCACTTCCAGTTTTTTGGTGGTTTATTGGAGCTAGGAGTCTCATGGACTTTCCTGCTTGGGCTGGCTTTGAACTGCAGTCCTCAGATCTCAGCCTCCTGAGTAGCTAGTATTACACGCATGAGCCACCGGTGCCCGGCAATGATTTCTTTTCAAAAAGAGGGGCTACCAGCTTCTTCTGAAAGACGTTCTGGAATGTAATCTTGTAAAAAGATTTTGTAAAACATATTTACGTTTCAAAAGGATAGAGCTTATAAGTTTTCTAAAATTGGTGTTTTGAGAAAAAGATCAGGCCTTAGAACCTGTCAAAGTTTAGTGAAACTCAGAGAAATATTTATAGAGATAAAATGACAGCATGATAGATCAATAGAATGAGCTTTTGACAACACCTTAAAATACTGGCTCAGAGATATGCCACTGCAAGAATAGGGAACACCCTCCAGGATTCAATATATGTCTTAAATCAATAAGAATTATATGCGGTGCTTTCTCTACCCCATGTAATATGTGAATATATACGTATATATGAATATATAGACTACGGAAGCAAGAAGTCGAAGTATTAGTAGTCTAGATTACTATCACTTTCTGTGACTCACCTGGGAGAATTTGTGATTTCTCTCTATAAAACTTTAGTTCTAGTGGGCTAGAATCCTGATAATAGGAAAGGAAAATCAGTGATGATGGGGCACAGCAATATTTCCATTCATTCTTATGTAGTTGCTGCTCTGCCACTTCAGTCTCTACCAAGAGACAGACATTTACCAAATTATGTGCAACTCGGTTCAACATGTAATATCACATTGATAATTTAAAATGGGCAAGTGTAGAAGTAGTTACACCACAGAAATTGCAAATACAAATCAGAGTCAGCTCTTAACCATTTTGAGCATTCATAGTAGGCAAAGAAAGGAATCTCCATTTTAGTAGGAGTCACTGACCTCAGTAATTAAGAAGAGAAAACAAAAATTTCCCTGTTCAAAACAAAACAAAACAAACACAATGGTGATTCCTTGAGCTCAAAGGATCCTGCCCTTGACTCAGGGCCTTGCAAATCTCCGGTCTCTTTTTGGTGTCTAAAAATACGGTTATTATTCCAACATATTGCTAAGAAATATCTCTAAACACATTCTCTACAAAGCGTCTTGACCTTTTGTCCTCACAGAGAGGAAAGAGGATGAGGGTTTGTCTCCTTATTTTCATAAACCACCCATTCTCTCCACAGCAGGAAGGAGAGTGGGACTGGACATTTCCTTTAGGGGAAATCCTCTCCTCACCCACAGGATGTGGTCAGGCCTTTGAGGGATATTTTTTTCCTTTTTTTCATAGACAAGGCAACTTCAATAATTTTCAATAGATTTCCTGTCATCCTTGCTACTCTGATTAAAATTACACCATTTGTGGAAAAAAAACTCAGCTGGCTCAATATTTAACAAATAATGTTATCTAATTCTTCAAGAACAAAATTAGGCTGAAGATAATCCCAATTCATACTTTACATCTCACTCCAATGTCTACATTTAAAGTTGTTGTTACTAACTTAAATGGGTATGATCTTACATTCTTCACAATTATATAGATTTTATTTTTCCTCCAAATATTTCTTTATTGAGTTTAAGTGACTACATAGATTTCATAATACTGTGGTATAGTTATACTTAGCTAAGGTCATAAACACATCTGAACCTTCATGGTGATAATCATCATGGTCTTAATATATAAAGTTTATGAAGTCTACAAACTTTAATCATAAGACTATTTTTTCCAAATTGGGGGTTATGTGCTTTTCTTTCCTTTTGCTTAGTGTCAGCTGTTCCCTCTTTCTCTCTCATTCCCTCTCATTACTGCCCTTTGAGTTGCTTAGTTCATTTTTATCAATATCCAGTGCTGTTGATAGGCCCCTCTGCTGTATTTTTTCACTTGTTTTCCAATGATTCTGTGTCCTCATATTGATTTTAAAAATATGAGATAGGGTCCCTATCTTCCACCCTCTGTAGGAACTTAATTTCAGTCAGGACCTATAAACAATCCCAGATGAGGGTTCATATGGGCCATTGTACCCATCAACACTACCCTGCTTTCCACTTCAGTAAGTTTTCATTTCTACTGAATGCCTCTCATCCTTTCTATTTCCTCATTCTCCCTTTGAAGCTATCAGCCTTGATGGTTCATACCTGCAGTTCCAGCTAATCAGGAAACAAACATAGGTAGGAGCAGAGTAGTCTAGGTTGGCCTGGACAAAAATGTAAGACTCTATTCAAATAATAACTAAAGTTAAAAAGATTTGATCAACTGTCTCTAAGGGGTACAGTCCTAGCATATAAAGCAAAAGGCTTCGAGCACAATTCTCAGTTCTACTCCAAACAAACAAAAATCTTGTTCTCCTCTATATTCATTGAAGATGGATTCAGTTTATTCCCTATTGTAATAATAAATTAGAGATTAAATCTTTCCTTATCACTGGGGGGAGGGTCAATAACTTCTTGATATTCATACTCAGTTTGGTCCCAATTATCACTTTACTTACTAAAACATTATTCTTGTTTGTCAACTTTGCACATCAAAACCATATTTTCTCTATAAAATAGATTTTAATGTGAATATTTACACATTACAATGTTATATCATATATTTCTTATTTACACAATGTTCTTATTTATACATTGCTTATTTCTATATTACACATTACGATGTTCTTATTTATAGTTGAAAAACTATAAGTGACATGAAAATGGTATGTGTGAGGATATAACAATTCAATTCTAAATATTTTCCTATATTATAACTCATGTGTCAAATTGTATATTTATGTAGCAAAATAGTAGAGGAATCAACAATTCTCAGCATGTTCTATACTTTTCAGGAAAAATTATTTTAATTTATGTTATCATTTTGATGTGAAAAATTAGCAATATTCTAAAATTTCATTCACCTTACCAAGTATCTACAAAAAAGCATGAAAAATTTATAATCTTAGTGGCATATGGAGGTACATTTTTTTGAAACATTTTTCTATTATAGCATGTCTTAAAAGTTAACCTAAATAGTTTGGCATTAGTGGCTTATGCCTATAATCTTAGCCACTTAGGAGGCTAAAATCTGAGGATTGTGGTTCAATGGGGAGGCAAGAAAATCTATGAGAGCCTAATTTCTAATTAACCACCAAAAAGCCAGAAGTTGAGCTGTGGCTTCGGCAGTGGAGTGCTAAACATGAGCAAAAGAGCTGAAAGAGAGTGAACAGACCCCCGAGTTTAATCCCAGAACTCCCTCTCTCCCTAGCCCGGTCCTCTCATTCTCTCCCTCCCCCCCCCCACACACAAATTAACCTATGTGATAGTGACAATTGGCTCCTTTTAAGTTCTGTTAACTTTAAAAGCTCACAGGAACTGTGTATACCTGTATACATGTGTATCAGATTATCCAATTATAGTGGTTCTGAGAGTTCTGGGTGTTCCTCTTTTGGGCATAATTGTACCACCCCCTCCTAGTCAAATGTATACACCAATGCATTAACCTTGCAACTATACTTGTAAAAAGGGCTTTTAGCAAGTTCATGAATATTACATAAGGACTTAGGTGTGGAACCCTAATCCAATATAATTGATAAAAAGTAGAAATCACACTAGAGTTGGACACACAAAGAAGTAAAATATGTGAACATACAAGCAAGTCGGTGTTGTGCAAGCCAATAAAAAGACCTCAGGAGAAATTCAACCTGTGGACAACTTGATGGATATACAACCTCCAGAATGAGGTTAGGCTTTTAACTGAAACTGTTCTTCAAATTCATCACATTTAGAAGGTGCTATGAATTTTCTACTGTTGAATCAGAGCCAACATTTTGTTTAAAATTTTGCATGTAAGGATTTTCTATTAGCTGCTTTAGTGTCAAATGAATTTCTATATTTCAATCATTCCTTGTATTTGATTCGCTCAACAGAATACGCTGCAGAGTCTGGGGTTGAATGACACTAGGGATATGGCCAAAGATTTCTACATAGTCACACTTTCAACTAAGCCTTTCTCGACTATAAATACTTTGATGTTTAACAAGGCTGAAGATTTACATTTTAAAAAATCACTTGGTGCATTTAAAATGCCCTTTAGAATTCTCTAGGTGAATCTTCCAGTGCTCAGCAAGATGGAGTTATGAATAAAGAATTTACCCTATTTCCTGTTTCAAAAGGTCTTTCTGTTGCATGAACTGTTATGTGGAGTGTTTAATCATCTACTAAATAATTTTCCACAATTGCTGCATGCATAAAGAGTTTCTACAGTATGAACTATTTGGTATATGAAAAGTTGGATATATGGTTGAATAATTCCCTACATTCCCATTCTTCATAAATATTTTGTCCAGTGTGTATTCTCTGGTGCTGAACAAGTCTCCATTGTGATTCAAGATTTCCCCTTAGTGCATTTGTAGTGCCTTTGTCCTCTTCCCATTTGGTGTTGCTGTGTGTAACCTTTACCCAAGTGCTGAGTGATCTGAAGCTTCAGAAGGCTTAAGCTTGTTGGAAAAAATAAAAGCCTTTCTTATCCTTCACACATATGAAGAGCTTCTGTGAAGCAAACTGTACAGTTTCTTCAATACTTAACCTCTTTCCTCTGTTGTGCAGTGGTGGTGTTAGTGAGGGTTACTCAGAACTCTAAGCTTCTCCATATCCAGACCACCATCTGCTAGGTCCACAAACAGTGGAGAAAATTCTTTCATGACTGGACAACACAATGCATGTCAGTTTCCCTTCTAGGTACACATAACTGTCCTGGAATCCTTGACCTGTGACACTTCATATATAAAAGCACTTCTGTGCAGGAACCTGCTCAGGCTTCCTCTCTCTTTGTAAACAACCATTTGTGGCCCCTCTATTCCTTCTCACTAGAGCTGCATTATGTCTTCTCTAAAAGCCTGTTAGCTGCAGAGAGGTGTCAAAACCAAACACGACTGATTAACATCAAAGAGAAGTTGTCTTTGCAACTTGTCTTTGTGATTGAATCTTATTCATTCCAATATGCACAGTGGGGAGATTTCTAGCAATGTTAGGATTGTGAAATACTTTCTAGAATAAGCTGTATGTCTTCATTGTCCAAGGATTCACAGTTCTGTGACCACCAGAACGATACATGAAATCATCTCAGCTCTATAATCTAGTAAACATCTATCATGTGCATCTACAGACCCAAGTGCCCTTACTTCAAATCCTAGAGGAAATCTCCAGTACCTTGATTTTCCCCTGCTAGTTTACTTATAATGAAGATCTGTCCATTATAATCTCATGCTACTTTTCTTATTGACTTATGAGGGGAGAAACCTACTCTAGGGTCATGGGGATGACTGAATACATATAGGGGTTGCTTAAATCCACATTGGAGAGATGAGATAGATAGAAATTCACACTTGCAGCAGTGCAACTGCAGCTCCAGAGAAAATACTGCATGCTGTACAAACCTAGAGAGATCACTTTGGGAGCACTTTAAGTAAGAGAATAAGTAGATTTCATAATTTCAAGAGAGTCACATGGCTTGGCTTTCATAAGAGGGTGGGATTGGTTTGCTTGAGCAATTCCTTGGACCCACAGAGCACTGACATCTGCCTGTCAGATGTGTACTTTCCCAGCTACTGTGATGAGGAGGCTCAATTAGGAATGGGTTTTATCTGTGAGAGAAGAGTACAGAGAAAAACAAAATTCTAGTTAGGCTGAATAGAATGTCAGGGCTTCAACAAATTAAGCTAAAAAGCTTCTGCACAGAGATAGACAATGTCCCTAAGCTAAAGACAGCCTACAGAATGAGAGAAGAGTTTGTCAGCCATATACCTGATGAAGGTCTCACGACTGAAATATACAAAAAGATTAAATAGTAAAATCCCTAAAAATCAAGAAACCAGTAAATAAATAGGAAAGTAACCTAAATAGACACTCCTCAAATAAATACATAAAATATACACAATATTCTTCGACATAAAGGAAAGACCAGTCAAAGCAACATGGAGATTCCAGTTCACTCCAGGCCATACAACTTTTAGAATGAAAACAAAAGAAAAATCATGACAACAATATGAAACAGGAATTCTTCCTTGCTGATCAAATTGTAAAATAGTACAACTGCAATGATATGCAACTGGAAATCCTACAAAATTATACATGTCTTTATTGTATGATCCAGAAACATATTCCTTGGTTTTTATTAAAAAAATCTGAAGAGTTATGACCACACCTTACACTACACAACCAATTCAGACCAGCTTTACTCAAGAAACCAACCATCTTTCAATAGCTGAGTGAATAAATAAATTGTGGTAGAGAAAGAAAATGAGATTTTTTTTTTTTGGTCAGTTGTGGGGCTTGAACTCTGGGCCTGAACACTGTCCCTCAGCTCTTGAGCTCAAGGCAAGCGCTGTACCACTTGAGCTACAGCGCCACTTCTGGTTTTCTAGTGGTTTATTGGAGATAATACAGGTGGACCTGTCGCAACAATGAGAAGTACAAGAACTTTACAAGGTTGGTAGGGGGGGATGAGGGGGGAGGTTGGGAAGGGATGTGAAGGGTAAACAAAGGAGGAGGCTGCAATGCTTGATAAGAAATGTACTCATTATCCTGCCCATGTAATTGTAACCCTTCTGTACAGTATGTTCACAAAAAAAATAAAATAAAATAAAAAATTAAAAAAAAAAACAAAGAGGTTTCAAGGGGGGGGGGAGGATTGGGTGGGTGGGGGAGGCTGGGAAGGGATGTGAAGGGTAAACAAAGGAGGATGATAAGAAATGTACTCATTATCTTGCCCATGTAATTGTAACCCCTCTGTACAGTATGTTCACAAAAAATAAAAATTTAAATTAAAAAAAAAAGAGTTTCACAGACTTTCCTGCCCGGGCTGGCTTTGAATCATAATCCTCAGATCTCAGCCTCCTGAGTAGCTAGGATTACAGGCGTGAGCCACTGGCGCCTGGCTTGAAAATGAGATCTTATTGAGCCCTCCAAACAACCAACCTATCAATCCATAAGAATAGATACAGAAAATTTAAATGCATGTTAGCAAGTGAAACTGACAGTCTGGAAAGGCTACCTATTGAATGATTCTATCTATATAACATTTTAGAAAAGGGAAGAACATGTAAGAATGCTCATAAGCTGCCAAAGTTTAAAGATGATTAGGCAGAGCACAGAAGGCTCTTAGAATAGTGGTGTACAAGACCAAGAAGTTGGAAGGCTAATATAAACTGTGGACTTTGATCATTATCTATCAATTAAGATTCGTGAGTGGAATTCTATGCCTCCATCAGAAAGAATGACATTGCCTCATTTGTTTGGAAATGGAAAGACTTGGAAAAAATTATATTAAGCGAAGTAAGCCAGGCCCAAAGAAACATAGGCCCCATGGTTTCCCTTATTTGCAATATCTAGTATATGTATGAGTCAAGAGGAAAAGGTCAGATAATGTGATGTTAGGAAAATGAACCCTTAGATATGTATTTTAATGTTTTTTTTCTTTCATGCATGTGTTTCTAAGGCATTTATAAGATTATTTCTTTGTTGCTTTGTATGTCCCTCCCCCACAGTATAACCCCCGCTTTCACTATATTTGATGTCAGTATAACTTGTGGAGGAGATGGGGAAAAACCAGTTGTTTAAGGATACAGGTGGACCTGTTGCAACAATGAGAAGTACAAGTTGTCATGTCCAAAACGAGCTTTACAATGTTGGTGTGGGGAGGGGGAGGGAAGGATTGGGACTGGGGGGGAAGGGGGAGGCTGGGAAGGGATGTGAAAGATAAACAAAGGAGGAGGCTGCAATGCTTGGTAAGAAATGTACGCATTATCCTGCCCATGTAATTGTAACCCCTCTGTACAGTATGTTCACAAATAAAATAAAATAAATTTAAAAAATAAAAATAAATTAAAAAAAAAGCAAGCATAAAAAAAAAAGATTCGTGAGTTCAGGTATATGGACTGGAGTGAACTGGAATCTCCATGTTGCTTTGATTGGTCTTTCCTTTATGTCGAAGCATATTGTGCATTTTTCATGTATTTATTTGAGGAGTATTTAGTTAGGTTATTTTCCTATTTATTTATTGGGTTCTTGATTTTTGGGGATTTTACTATTTAATCTTCTTGTATATTTCAGTCATGAGACCTTTGTCAGATGTATGGCTGACTGAACCATCAGGATGGTTATTTGTGTAGAGAATATATAGTGTTAATAAGATATATATGCATATATATAGTGTTAATAAGATATAAAAGCCTGATTTCTAATAATAAGGTTACTTTCGGAAGAATCACGAATGTCAGTCATTTATATTTAAAAACATCATTGATGAATGTCAAACCCTTCAACATGTTTTGTGTATACAATTTGGAATAAGAAAGCCATATATATTTTATAATCTAGATGTTTACCTAATTATGGTATTTATTTTTTAACAGAATGCTGCAATTATTAGAAGCCTTATTTGTGGTGACCACAGAATTCAGAGAAACTACTCAGAGCCCTTTTTTAAATTCTGCCAAAAATACGTCTTCAATTTCATGAGCTCATGATATAGGAAAAGGGGTGGGGTGTTAATCTGTGTGGGAAAAAGCACAGTTGAGCTGTGGCCATTCATTTTTCCTTGGCAGGATAAAGCAAGTTTCTTAATATTAAAAAGTCGTTTGGGTGTACTCAGTGTGTGTCAAGTGATTATACTGTTATAATAGACATATTAGCTTGCAGCTGTGTCCTCCCAAGATAAGGCTTAAGCCATCTTTAAAGAAATATGCTTGTCCAAGAAACCTAAATCCATAATTAAATTATATTACTGTCTTTCCCACAAAATATATTTTCCTTTGGTATCATTGTAAAAGTGTAATATTATCTATTATTTTAATTTCTATGAGAATGTTTATAGACACAGAAACATTTGCAAAACAAGATAATTTGCACAACAAATACTAAATTGTATAAGTCTTTGTGACTGTGTGCCTTCTGTTAGCCAGAAAATGTAAAACAAAATTGAGATGCATTAAGAGACCAGATAGAAATAATATGTAATATTACATGGAGATCATATTTAGACTATATTACAGAAATATATCTATGACTATACTGGCAAGGTAATCTAGAATTTTCTTCACTTCAAATATATTCAAATTATTCTTATTGATGTCATTTAATCTTCAGTCAAAACATGAATCACTGTGATACAGAAGAAAGTTTTAGGTTTGAATGAGAGAAACCTGAGTAAGAGCTTTTTCTCTATCATTTACTGTTATTGAGCAATAACTACCCATCAGGGTTCTCCTGAAAGTGAGAAATATAATATAATTTATTAGCTAAAAATGTTAAATAAAACACATGGAAACATAAATGTATGCAAAATATCTAACACTTTGATAGAATCAACTAATATTAATATTATACTTAAATTAAAAATATGCTATACATCTAAATTATATAATTATCTTTAAACATTTTAACAAATATGAATAGTTTTCTATGAAGCTGCTAAAAATTTTGCTCTAAAAACATACACTTTGAGGCAAATAAACAATAAGTTCCATTTTTATAAAAATAAAGCATTGGCATGTCAGAATGGATTAGTTTTACCTATGAAGCTTCATGTGTTTCTCATGTAATTTTTCATCCTCTGACTTCTCATATTAACCAAATAGCTGGCTCTAAATGAAAAGGTCATTACTCTTGAGAATTTATTATATTTCATGTGGGAACTTAGAAGTGCTTCAGTTCTGATTTTGCCATTAATCTCTTTAGTAAAATATTACATCTTATGTACTAAAAGTATGCTGTAAAACAACATACTTTCTTTAGTAAAAGTAAAAGTTAAATGGCCCTATTTTAAAACTATAAAAAATATTAAGGTACAGCATATTTTATTAGGTCCTAGTTCTAATTCTCTTGCATATGTACATAAGCACATTCACATATATACACCAAGCACAACCCTGACAAAATTATTTATGAATTTTGCCTAAAATTTAGTAATCTTGAGAAAAAAATTATATTTTGAGTAATTCTTCCTTCCATACCTATGAAAAAGCATCAGACTTTACAACTTTGGTGGGGGGGGAGGATTGGGTGGGGAGGTGGGGGGAGGCTGGGAAGGGATGTGAAGGGTAAACAAAGGAGGAGGTTACAATGCTTGATAAGAAATGTACTCATTATCTTGCCCATTTAATTGTAACCCTTCTGAACAGTACATTCACAATAAAAAAAATTAAAAAAAGAAAAAGCATCAGACACTTTAATATCTATAGAATTCCGTCTATAAAATTCAAACTTAAGCAATGATGATGGCTTCGAACACCTTCTGTTATCTGTACTGACAAAGACGACCAACATTGTTTTACAGAAACTATTCCTCTCCTTGAAAATGCATTACTTAGCTTCCTTTTGTTTATATCCTTAATAGTAAATTTCATAATTCCTAGGTCCTGTTTAACATGAGCCCTAGATAGAATGCAACTATCAATGGCAGAAAAGAATTCACTTTGCATCAGTCAAAATTCAGATGTGTTTAGTAGGGGACTTTTTAGTATTTATTTGCCATATTAATCATAAGGCACAAAGTTGGCTTCTTTGCTCTTTGGTTTCACAAACTGAAATTGCAGCTTTTGCTCTTTTCAATCAGCATGAAATAGAGAAGCAATGAGGAAACTACCCTTTCCCTCTGAGGGAGCTTAAAGCTCCCTGTCTAAAAACTGGAGGAAATAATAGAATACAATTTGGTTGTATGCTACAATTATGTTCTTATATTTCCCTGTGTGGATATGTTTACCAACCTGGACAACAGGCTGATGGAGAGAACATGTAGATCTTAACAATTTCTCCTCTTTGTGAGTTTGGAATGAGTGTGGAATGTATCCTTGGCATAAACATTGTCTTCCTAACAGCAAGCACTGAACCTCCATTTTCCCTGTGAGCTTCCCTCTAAACCTTCCCTGCTCCTTTTCCATCTGCTCTCTAGAGGACAGCATGTTTGGAAATGAAGGTTCAACTTGTGCCCTTTTAATTAAATAATTGCTGTCTATCTTCTTTTCCTAGTAGTCATAGAACAGGCAATGTATGTCCAAAGTATGGTCAAGAGAGAGAAGAACAAAATGAAAAACAAAATCAAGTGACATCAGTAATAAGATCCCAAAACTCGTTTCACACACAAATAAAACAATAAACAAGCCACTGCATTCTGACATCAATAGCTCTGAGAAGGCTCATGAGTATCATAACGAAGTTGCAGAGACACTGTGCAACATAGACACTGATGGAACCCATAAAAAAAAGTGTCGAAAGCATTCATTCTAGCTGCATCATCCATGCTGCCGTTGGGCCTACCTTGTGTTGATAGTGATAGCACCAAGATGACCTTCCCCAATGAAGGGTAATGAAGGCAGCAGTAACCCAGCAGTAACCTCATCGCCAGGGCTTTCTCCACCAATGTCTCTTTCACATCCTATATACATGGAATCAAATGCGTGGTGCTACCTAGAGATCATTCTGCTATGCCTTTGTCAAGAAAAGGGTTCTGTACCCTTCCAGAGAAGTTGGCACTAATGAGCCCTGACAAAACAATGAGTACCACTGAATATTTGAACAATGGATAGCAGTTGAGCACAGTGGAGCCCAGCTACAGCCCAGCTACAGCTACTTGTGGAGCCTTCCTCACTCTGAGGGTGACCTATCCCTGTTGTTGGTATTAACATGCACCCGCATTCTAAACATCAGACAGCTATGGCAAGTGTACATGCATCCTGATTCAGACACCACAATTGTGCTATGCAGTGTTTTTTCCCAGGAACTGGTTTGTTGGTTGTTTTGAATACAGGTGCCCTAGAATACGAGTGTTATTATTCTGGGAATTATGCCTGTGCTGCAGGTCCAGGCAATGCCATCACATTTACATCCTTAATACTAGCTCAACAGCAGTGGAAATTCCCTTGACTGTCATAGAGGAAAAGGAGCCAGGAAGCATTCAGAAGCCTCTGCCACCAAGAACCCCAGTAGCCCTCTGAGAAAATGGCAAATAGCCCCAGCTATGAAAGCCACTGCCCTCTATGCTGATGCTGACCTTTGGTTCATAGAGCTCCCGCTTACAGAAATTGTTCAAGTTAAAAAGCAAACAATCTGAGTAGCAACATGAAAATATATGAAAACATAAGTCTAAGAGGTTTATATACAGGTTGATGTCATGCTGTGCAAATAATTCTGATCCCCTAGTATAAAAACTAATAGATAAAACTTGGCTTATAGGTATACAACAAATCTCATTTGTAAGAACAACAAAATCACAAACATAGGGTGGGCAGGAACAGAGGAAAAGAATGGTGTTTTTGTAAGCGATTGAAATTAAGTTATTAATTTATAACAGAATGTTGTAAGTATTCGCTATTTTATAAATGCCTCAAATTAATCATAATTGAAAGTTGCAGCAAACATGGAGACTAAAGACTAAAGCAAGTGACTTTGAAAAAATCATTACCATACAACAGAAGAGGAGAAGAAAACAAGATCAAATCCACTAGAAAAAAGGATAAGGGCAAAACAGCTTCAAGACAAAATAATTTTTTAAAATAAAAATAGTATATTCTCACTTATCAATAATTACCTTAAATGATTTAAATGTCCAAATCAAAAAACATGAAATGGTTGAATAGGAAAACAGGAAAACAAAATTCAGTGGTGTGCTGTCAACAGGAGAATGACTTTAAAGACATACATAGGCTGGAATTATAGCAATAAAAATAGATATTTTATACTAACAGTACTCAAGGAAAGCAAGGGTGGCAATACTTACATAGGACAAAATACACTGATATTTAAATATTATTACAGCATGTTGCCAGTGGCTCATACTTATAATTCTAGCTACTCAGAAGGCTAACATCTGAGTATTGATGTTGCAAGCCAGCAAGGCAGAAAAGTCTAGGAGATTCTTATGTCTAATTTACCACTAAAAGCCAGAAGTGGATGTGTAGCTTAAGTGTAAAGTGCTAGCTTTCAGCAAAAGAGCAAAGGGACATTGCATAAACCTGGAGTTCAAGCTCCAGTACCTGCACATATTCACACACATTCACACATACATACCAAAAAAAAAAAACAGACAAAAAACAACCCACTTTTATTGCATAATGATAAAGTAATGGCTATTAAATGTAATGATAAAAGGGTCAATTCAAGGGGAATGTAATGATAAATATATACAAAACCAACATCAGATCACAGGAGTATATAATACAAATATTGACCAATCTGAACTGAGAAATGGGTAGAAATTCAGTAATTAGAGAGAACTTTTAAATCCCACCTACAATAATGAATAATTATTGAAACAGATATCAATAAAGAATACCTGGGTTGAATAGTATGTAGCATTTCACATCCAATGGGTGAATACTCATCTCCTTAAGTACACATGGGATATTATCTAAGATAGACACCATGTTAAATAAAAAGTAATTATTAAAATTTTTAAAATATCAAAAGCATTTCAATCATCCTTTCTAAGCAAAATGAAATAAAACAAAATCAACCAAAAGAAGGAAATGGAAAAACTTACACATACCTGGAAAATAACCACAAATATTTTAGTAAGTCCCCTCAGTCACAAAGGAAATCAAAATTAAATGAAAATTAAAACACAATATTCAAATTTTTTTAATTTAATTTAATTTTATTTGTGAACATACTGTACAGAGGGGTTACAATTACATGGGCAGGATAATGTGTACATTTCTTACCAAGCATTGCACCCTCTTCCTTTGGTTTACCCTTCACATCCCTTCCCAGCCTCCCCCCTCCCCCCCAATCCCAATCCTTCTCCTTCCCCCCCTTCCCCCCCCCTTCCCCCCCCCCACACCGACGTTGTAAAGCTCGTTTTGGACATGACAACTTGTACTTCTCATTGTTGCAACAGGTCCACCTGTATCCTTAAACAACTGGTTTTTCCCCATCACCTCCACAAGTTATACTGACATCAAATATAGTGAAAGCAGGGGTTATACTGTGGGGGAGGGACATACAAAGCAACAAAGAGATAATCTTATATAAATGCATTAGAAACACATGCATGAAAGAAAAAAACATTAAAATACATATCTAAGGGTTCATTTTCCTGACCTCACATTATCTGACCTTTTCCGCTTGACTCATACATATACTAGATATTGCAAATAAGGGAAACCATGGGACCTATGTTTCTTTGGGCCTGGCTTACTTCACTTATTATAATTTTTTCCAAGTTTTTCCATTTCCTAACAAATGGGGCAATGTCATTCTTTCTGATGGAGGCATAGAATTCCATTGTGTATATATACCACACTTTCTTGATCCATTCATCTGCTGAGGGACATCTGGGTTGGTTCCATATCTTAGCTATGGTAAATAATGCTGCAATAAACATTGTTGTGCTGGTAGCTTTAGTGTGGTCTTGTCAAAACTTTTTGTATATAGCCAAAATGCAGCAGTGAGAGAGAAGTTGTAACGATAAATGCCTACATTAAAAAAGAAAGATCTTAAACAAACAACCTGACTTTACAACTGAAGAAATTGAGAAGAAACAAAGACTAACATTAGCAGAGGGAAGTAAGTATAAACATTAGGGCAGAAATAAATCAAAGGAAACAAAGATATAAGGGAATTTTTAAGTAAAAGCTAGTTTCTTGAAAATATAAACAAAACTGGTAAAATCCTTAGAGTAAGAAAAAGAGAAATGACAAAGAATTATAGTCAGAAATAAATGAATGAGTCTTTCCAGAAACATGGTCATAAGGAACTATTCTGAATAACTATATGCAAGTGCTGCAAGGAAAAGTGGATAAATTCTTAGAAACTTTAAAACTAAACAAAAGAAAGGATAACCCACTGAGAAATAGAAAGAATGAACAGATAAATAACAAATAAGGACACTGTAAACAATATTTCCCACAAATACAATCCAAATACCCAATGATCTTACAGATGAATTCCACCAAACATTCAAAGAAAAATTGAATCTTCGGAACTGTAACTCAAGTCTTGAATCCTAACTCTTCATGAAGCTGAGATAATAAGGCTCACAGTTCAAAGCCAAAAAAAAATTCACTTGCCTAGCAAGGGCAAGGCCCTCATAATATACCTAAATAACACAAAAAATAATAAATACTGATAGAGTAACATGTTGTGTTTAGATTCATGCCTATATTGTATACTGTTTAAGTTAGGTTAATCATTTCTGTATTTTCAAACACATCATTTCTTTATATTGAAATTTTATAAAATTCTTTATATTTTTATATAAACAGTATATTGTTGTCACATTGCTGTGTAATATCACAACAGAACCTTTTGTGCCTATTTAGGTTTAACTTAGTATCTGTTGATCAACTTTGTTCTACATCCTTCATATATTTCCTCCAACTTGTGCTAACCTTCAGCCTATCCTCAACTTCTGTGTGACAATTCACACATTAATGAGATCATGAAGATTTTCTGGGTCCAATTCATTTAATTTGATTAGTGTAAGTTTCATCCATATTGCCACAAATGATAGGATTTTATTGTTTATGACTGAATAACATTATATTATGTATATGTAGCATATCTTCTATATCTAGTCAACAGTTGCTGGACATTTAGATCATATCCACTTCTTGCTAAATAAATAGGGCTACATCAAACATGAAAGCAGAGAAGTCTTCCATATACTCATTTTATTGTTTGGGGATATATACATATATATGCATGCATATAAATAATGTACAGTTGAGAAATTTTGTATCATACTGTAGTTATATTTTTAATTTTTAAGTCTATATGTATTGTTTTCCATAATGGCTGTACTAATTTACATGCTTACCAACAGTGTCTAAGGATTTTCTGTTGACCACATATTCACCAACATTTGTTATCTATGTCTTTAATAGCCATTCTTTATTGGGCCAAGTTGCTGTTTCACTTGGTTTTGTTTCATTAGCCAGGCAGAAGCTTATTGGTTTGTGTATTTTATCTTCTATATTCTACACTGGTAAAGCATGGTCCAAAATGTTCTTACTCCTTCTAATATCCTAAAGTGTTTCCCCATGTTTTCTTCTAGTAGTTTTAGGTCTTAAGTTTTTCTTCTTATATTTAGGTTTTAATCAGTTTTGAGTTAATTTGTATCTGATGAAGAATATCTGCCTAATTTTATTATTCTTCATGTAGGCATCCAATTTTCCTAGAACAATATGTTGAAAATATTATTTTCTTAGACCCTGATTGTTGCAAATTAGTTGGCTGCAAATGTGTGTATTTACTTCCAGTTCTCTATTCTGTTTCATTGATCAATTGCTTTTATACTTGTATTGTTGCATTCTTTAGAGAAGGAAGCAAATTAAATGTATATAGTTTCACAAAGGAAAGATTTCAAATAGCCAAAAATACTTCGCAAAGAAAGCATCATACTTCTGATTTCAAATTGTATTATAAAGCTACAGCTATCAAACCAGTTTGATACTGATATACAAACCAACATACAAACCAAAGAAACAATGTAGACCTTGGATTAATTTACAATTGTAGCAAGGATGTTATGAACCCCAAATCGGGAGAATAGTCACTAAAACATTTTGAGAGAATAAATTAGAAATCTGCATGTAGAAAAATGAAATTTAAACCTTCTGTATCTATTTATACAAAATCAACTCAACATGGATTAAAAATCTGAGTCATTTACTGGTACATTTTTGAAAACAGTTTATGTGTTCTCACACAAACAGAAAGTTATGTGTAATGATGCTCTGTTCCCTAGTTACAAGTGATTATTTCAGTATGGATATGATAACATATTATCAAATTTTTGAAAAACTCATCAAGCTATGTTTCTGTCATCTGATGACTTTTCTATAGCTATATTATATATTTCAATAAAATATTAATTTTATAAAAAAGGTTCCTGTAACTTCTACTATCATCTGCTCTATAGCTTATACATAATATTTACCATACTCAATTAACACTTTTGTAGAGTTAAGCTATGTTCACCATTCTTAGAATTTCTAAATTATCTTCTATTTAAAGAAGATTGTTTTCATGATTCATTTTTGCAAACTCTGCCACTGAAATTTTGTTCCTCTAATTTCTCCCAATTCTAACTTCAAGGCATCTTTCACCATTAAATATATACTGACAGAATATATAAGCTATATTGATAAACATCAAGGATTTTTTAATTAGGGATGATGATGAATAGAATCTTAACATAATTTAAGATAGAGCTGTCAGTGAAATGATGTAAATGAAATAATAATAACCCCAAGAGTTTTTTCCTACTTGATTAAAATAAATTGCTCAATGTGATCTTCTTTTACTTTTTTAAAAAAATTTATTTGTTTTAACTCATATCCAATGATTGGCTTTACTCTAAAATAAACCCCAAATCTCCACACTATGTATGTTTCAAAAACTTTAACTGCATGCTAAATTATGTAAAAATGTGCACATCCTACTCTCAACTCATTTAAAACTCTGTTGGTATGTTGTGCAAGCATGTGCACAACTGAACATCATTTCATTTATGAGCATTATACTTCAGTAAGGTAGAGATCACGAAGCACAAATATGATTATTCATGAGGAAGTAAATAAATAGATGATAAAGCTTGAACCAGACCTCCAGCTCTAGCCCTTCTCTTTTCCTCACCCACATCTCCCTTCAATACACACAGGCATTCCCAAAAGAACAAGTAAAAAAGGACAATTATCACATTTCAGCTTCACATTCCTCCTAGTTTTGCATATAGATCTCCACATATAAAAGAGACTGCATGCCCACATGCCATATGTTAAGCAATCTTTGCTTGCAGAGACAAGAGTACTTGGTGGAACTTTGTAGATGTGCATTTATTTAAACTTTGTAGTTTTGTATGGCTCTGGGAAAGTCCTCGGGATTGCTCTTGCATTGCCATTCAGTAGGAAGATGATCATCCTTTCACATACCTTGCAACCCAATTGCATCCTCAATGTCTTCGTTTATTCTGCGATCCATTATATGGATATTAAGCTGTTATCTCTGTAATTTCCAAGCCCAAACTGTTGGCTTCTTATCTATTTCTCTGAGCCGTTCAATTTTCAGGCTCAAGCACGAATTTATTCTGGTTCAGTGATATTATCCACCCATCATCAAGCCATCTCACATCCTCTGCACCATCTGTTTGTGGTAGATCTTCACTACAGCGTTTGCTCCCTGGAGGAAAGCATTCAGCTGGAGTTATTTCTTTTTTGATAAGCCCATTATTATAACTTCAAGAAACCTTGTTGTCACTGTTTACTTAATATATGTTCAAGAACATCAGTGTTGTTTTTTTTCAACATGTTCATACCATATTATTGTGATGAAATGGGAATCATCTGTTCTTTCTATTTTAAGACTAGATGTTTTTGATAGTATGCATTAATATTAAATATTAGTATTAGTACTAATCAGCATTTATTTTCTGTGTTGTTGAATAGAGTAATACTTGTTATACACAAGTAATTGATCACATGGAATTTCCAATTATGAACATTTTGAGGAAAGAAGAGTAAATAGACCTGAGATATTAAATGTTGATTAAGGGCTTGGCATTGGTGGCTCACATGCATAATCCTAGTTACATATGTAACTAGTGGAGAATTAAAAATTACAGTTCAAAGTTAGCTCTGTCTAAAAAAATGTCTGTAAGATTCCATCTCTAATTATCTTGAAAAATGCCTGACTGGATGTGTGGTTCATGACACAGAGCACCAGCAGTGAGTAAGTAACCAAGCAAGAGCACAATGTCCTGACTTCAATTTCCACTATCAAGAAGAAAAATGTAGATAACAATACATGGTTGTCAAGTGAGGTCCCTTTTTCTTCCATGATCTATTAGCAATTCACTGAAGTGAATAAACTTCACAGTTCTACTTCTTTGAATATTCTCCCATTTTAATATGCTTTATATTAAAGTTCATCTACTCAAACCTCTTTCTTATTTTATAACAAATACACTAAATATTGTTTGTGATACATACTATGTTAGAACCTATAACCCTATATAGTACAAAGATAGTCAGAATGTTTCCATAAAATATTTGTTAAGGTTAACAAGGAAAGCAGAAAAATATGAACTCTATAAATATCCAGCAAAAGATAAAGTCTTAACCTTAGTCAAAAAATTTCCAACTAAAAGTACAAGCCCTTCCTAGGGACACAAGTCAGGCACAAAGACAAGAGATTTCTTGTTTCAGAAAAAAATACAAATAAAAATCAATTGATTAATATGTAACTCAGATGATAGCTCTTTCAGTAAAAGTCACCTTTGAATATGAAGCATTGATTTTTAAAATGCATGATTTCATACATCATTACACTAATAGGGCTTTTGAGAAACATCTAACAATATTCAGGCTATTGGTTTTCTCTCTGAAGCTAGTTCTAGTTTACTATGATAATGGGCAGACGAAGAGGGAAGTATTGGAGTATCAAGCTTTATTTCCAAATGTCTCTTGTTTCATTCAAAAGGATAAAGTTCTTAGAGAATTATTAAGATTCAATAAAGTTTGGTTTCACTTCTGACTTCTTTGTTTTGGGGTACGTGTATGCCTCTAAAATACGTTTTCTGAAAATCATGCTACACAATAAATGCTGAATTTTGTAAAAGTCAAAATTTTAATAACCTACTTTTCCTTTAGCAGGAAAAATAATTCAAATGTATCCTCACTTTTTCAAGTCTGTTTAGGGAAGACTCACTTCCTCTGCACTTCAGAGACTTGCCACAAAATGTAGTGCTTCCACTTGCTTCAAAGAAAACTATCATCATAAAAGAAATAAACAGGAATAAAGAAAGCTAAGTCTAGGTCATGCTGTGACTACATACTCTGTGCTATGTGTTCCTGGAATGAATTTAGGAACTAAAGGACAAATAAAAATGCATTGTGTATTTATTTTTTGCTATTATCATTTAATGTATCATTTTCATCTGTTTGTCTTTAATGTCAATAGCAAACGCACAGATGTGTTATGAATGTGCAATATTTAATCAGTTAGCATAATGTCAGGAAAATTTGCTGTGCATGGAACCGGAAACTCTGGGTTTCAAGCATTAGTGAGACAATGACATGTATGTGGTTTTCTATCTCTCTGCAATTCCTTTGTAAACCTTGAAGGATGGTGTCAATGATTATTCACATTTTAGGAGGTCATTGCACTGTGAAGATGTTCAAAGGGCTGCAGGTATAGAGGAAGGAGCAACAAACACCAGTGTTTTCATGTAAATTGAGAGAATATCTACATTTCTAGATGGATAAATGCCTGATCTAAACCTTTGTTAAGGCTCTACAGACTAAGACTTAACATCAGACCTAAAAAAAGCTTCAATATTTAATCATCACTAGTGATTATAAAAATAGTTCTATAACAGAAAATGATCACTATGACTAAGTTTCTGAACATGGAGATAAAAGTGGTTCACTGCAAATTTTTTTGTGTGTGTGGGTGGATGTCGGTTGTGGGGCTTGAACTCTGGGCTGGGCATTGTCCCTCAGCTCTTCAGCTCAAGGCAAGTGCTCTACCATTTGAAACCTAGTGTCACTTCAGTTTTTGGGTAAGAGTCTCACAGATTCCTGCCTGGACTGGCTTTGAATCATGATCCCCAGGTCTCAGGTTCCTGAGTAGGTAGGATTGCAGACATGAGCCAACTGTGTCCAGCTCCACTGCAAATCTTTAATAATTAACATGTAAATTATCTGGTTTTGTAAAAAACAAAAAAAGTGTAAAATGCCAACGATATATCATGTATCTTTATAATTAATTAGAAAACCCTTCCTTTGTGATAATTAATTTTTTCAATATTTACAATTGATTTAAGGTGAGAAAGTCTTTCTGGAAAATAATATATTAAATTTGCAATAATAACATATGATAATAATAGTAATAGTAGAAAATTTCCATGCGTTTGAATGCTGAATATTGAGGAAACTTATCTATAATATACATATATGTAAACACAAATACACACATATATATCACCTTAGTATTTCAAATTTAGCAAGGTATTTCTAATATTTTAAATACCCCCAAATCTAATTCATAATATATTCTATATTAAGCTAACTGAAACTTAACTTGATGTTCACTAATGCAAGACTAAAATAATAGATATACATATATATAATGCAACCTTTCTTTCAAAGGTTAAGAATAGGCCTTAAAAACAATCAGAGTCATGGAAACAGACATATATACACAGTTAATATACAGAACAAAGGATATTTGGTGATAAAGGAAGGTGATTTTCACAAGAGAAGATAAATAAATCCCCATGAAAAAAATGTTATAAGTAAATAAAGAGCTCTGGCCATTCTTACCCATGAAAGAATGCTGGGTTTTTCAGAGGACAAAAAAAAAAAAAACAACCAACCAACATTCCACATGGAAAAGAAAATAAGGAAACATGAATCAAATGATAAAGCTAGAGAAATATCAGAAATGCTAGATTATCTGGTTTTCAGTGATTAAACATTTAGGGGAATGAAAGTAAAACATAATTCACAGTACAATATTGATTAATGGTGATGTCTTCTAAAGAATAGCAATTTATATATACAAAAGAGAAGAAATGTCCGTCCTGAGAATATCAAAAATATTTGAGCTTTACTCTGAGCATGAGCCGTCTCATTCCCATCATTGAGTGAGTTATTTAATGGCTTTGAGTCTATTTACTTAACAGTTAAACTGAAGGATTACTCATAACAATTTTATGACAAAGGAAAGCTTAAAATGATTTAGCATGTGTCAAATCACAAGATAAACACAGTCACAATAAATATTATTTCCTACCTAGAAAAGTGTGAAAAATGGCTACATAATATATTCAGTCAGACTTCAACTCAGCTGCATGATGATGAGCTTCTGAAACAAAGAAAAATATATTATTAACACATTGATATTTGTGTTCGATGTAATTCTTGAACACACATAGGTAAAGTATGGGTTATTCACATATGGAAACTTTTTCTTAACAAAACTATTTCATGAAGAGAACATTCTATACTATTGCCACGATACATAGAACTTTATTGCACAGTGTGTTCAAGTATCATGGCCATCTGTCCAGAAAAAACTACTCCAAATTTAGGAAAACAGCATATTATTTGCTACAAAATCTGAAATCCAAAATTAATCTCTACCTGAAGTTCATTGAGGGAGGGAAATAACAGACTGGGAATAATAGAAAGGGTGGTTTAAATAATTTTCAGAAATTAAAACCATGACTTGCATGCAAATAAAAACGAACACATGTCAAAGAAAAAAAAAGAAAAAAAAAGAAAAAAAGAAAAAAAAAAGGGTGGTTTAAAATATCTTGTGTCCCTATCTTGGGGTTCATTTCACTTAACCGTCATCATAAATGGTCATCTGTACAATAGCTTTTGACCTTTATCTTTTTGTTGTTGTTTTTAATGTTTTTATAATGTACTATGTGGTTTTTTTTTGGTTTCTTTGGCATGTTCTTCCTCCATGGAACAACCCGTGTTTTCACTGTATTTGATTCTGGTGTCCTGTATCTTGTATATACATTTTTCTAATTTGGGGAGGGGAAGGGAAATAACAAAATGCTGAAATAAGGATACAAGTTGACCCATTGGAACAATGAGATGTACAAGACACTATGTTGAAAGCGAACTTTACAACTTTGGGGGCTGGGTAGGAAGGAGTTGGTGAGGTGGGGAGGAAAGCTATGGTAGGAGAAAAACAAACGAGGAGGTAACAATGCTGGATAGGAAATGTACTCATTATCTTACTCATGTAACTATAACCCTCTGTACAGTATCTTTACAATAAAAAATATATACTAAAAAAAGGGTGGTTTAGAGTTTCCTAGGAAAGTAGAATAGTATGTGAAATGGTGGTGGTGGAGCACTCAGTTTTGCTTTGACAGTGTTTTATTTTATACTTTTTACTCATTGGAAATCAATTGGGTTATTTTTACCTCATATGATTTAGGATAACATCTTTCATTAAACTTTAGCAGTAATCCTAGAACTTGTATCTAAGCTAACTAAACAAACCTATACATGAAATCTATATTTTTAATTGTTGTTGTTGATATTACTAAGATTAGAACTCACGGCTTTGTTCCTGAAAAGAAGCATTCTATACTTAGGTCATTTTGGATGACCATATTCCTATTCAAGCATATCTGGGATAACATGAACATCACCAGCGCTTGGCTTGTGATTGACATCTTTTATATATCTTTAAATTTTCTATTGCCTTGAGAAAACAGGGCTTTTTTTAAAACCTGAATGGTTTTAAGGAAATGTAGACTTGGTAAATTTGAGTACTACGAGGATTTTAGGTGCTGCTACTTTGTTGATGTTCATTATGAATGCAAAGTTAAAAGTAGAAACATAACCACAGCCAAGAATGCAGACAAAGCTGGGTGATGGTGGTTCACAGATGGAATCCTGGCTACTCAGGAGACTAAGATCAGATGATTTCTGTTCACAGCAAGTGTGGGCAGAAAAGTACTTGAAATGCTTCAAAATAACCAGCAAGAAAAGCAAGACAGGAGGCATGGCTGAAGTGGTATAATTCCAGCAAACCAAGCAAGCTAAGTGGCTGAGGACCTGAGCTCAAACCTCAGTACCACACAAAAAAAGGAAAATAAAAATAAGAATAGCAATATGGAGGTTCCTCAAAAGACTCCACATAGAGCTCCCCTATGACCCAGCAATCCCACTTTTGGGCATTTACCCAAATGATCATGAACAAGGCTATACTAAAGCTACCAGCACAATTATGTTTGTTGCAGCATTATTTACCATAGCTAAGATATGGAACCAACTCAGATGCCCCTCAGTAGATGAGTGGATCAAGAAAATGTGGAATATATATATATATATTCATATATATATATATATATATATATATATATATATATATATATATATATGAATTCTATGCCTCCATCAGAAAGAAAGACGTTGCCCCATTTGTTAGGAAATGGAAAGACTTGGAAAAAATTATATTATGTGAAGTAAGCCAGGCCCAAAGAAACATAGGTCCCATGGTTTCCCGTATTTGCAATAACGAGTATGAGTCTAGGACAAGCAGAAAAGGTAAAAAGCTATATACATATGACCATTTAGGATGATGCTAAGTGAAATTAACCCCAAGATAGGGACTCAACTTGTTTTTTGCTTTCTTGCTATTGTTTTTAATATATTTAAAATAATTTTTTGTTTCTTTTGAATGTTCTTTCCCCACAGTATAAACCCTGTGTTTCACTGTATTTGATATTAGTGCCCTGCATCTTGTATATACATTTTTCTAATTTGGGGAGGGGAAGGGAAATAACAAAATGCTGAAATAAGGATAAAGATTTACCCTTTATAACGATGAGGTGTACAAGACAGTATGTTGAAAACGAACTGTACAACATGGGGTTGGAGGGGAGTTGGAGAGGTGGTGAAGGAAGGGATGGTAGGGGAAAAACAAAGGAGGAGGTAACAATGCTCAATAGGAAATGTACTATTACCTTACTCATGTAATTGTAACCCTCTGTACACTATTTTTACAATAAAAATCATAAAAATCCAAAAAAGAATACATTTAGGCTACCTAAGCTGTGAACATTTTAATTGTTGAAATGTTAATCCCCTTCAATAAAGAATATCGCTTTCAGCTAGCCAGTAAACAGATTTTTGCTTCTTCACTATAGAGAACTAGCTAAGTATTAAAGGAATCTTGCTATTCGACTCACTCTATCTGCCACCCCTTCCAGTTTAATCACTTGATGTAAGTACCTTATACTTGCTCAGGTGACCACCTAAACCATGCAGTCATATTTGATTATATTTCAACAAAGTCTACAAATGTATTCATTGACCCAAGTTCTCTGTATTAACCAACACATTTCTTGGGATAAAAGATACCGTTACCCAATTTCCCCTCATATCTCATTGCATAGACAAATTTTAAGGAAATAAGATAATGCAGTGAAAATAAATTATATATACACAAAATTAAGAAAAATAAAGACAGGGGTGAGTCAAAGTGGGGAGAAAATGTTGAAGAGGACAACACAGATCCAGATGCATTGTATTCATAAATTGCTTTGTTAAGTGGCAAAAAATTCAATACATACCCTATAAAATTAATGAAGTAAGGGGTGAGTTAGGAAGAGTGGGTGAGAATGTTGAAAGGGGTAACATTCATCACGATACATTGTATTCATAAACTGCTTTGCTAAATGAAAGCTCCTTTGTACAACTACTTAAAGATAATAAAATATTAAAATACACAGCTACTAAAACATCTGATATGTTTATATTTGCTTCTATTTTGCAGAGTTGGAATTGGGCTCAACTTAGAGAAGCAAAAAACCCTCAAAAACTCCATCATTTATTTAAATCTTCAGAGGCAGAAAATCTGATGAAAAACTGTCACTTGAGGCTAGTTGCTTATGAGATTGCTGGCTCTTTAGCTTACCTGTAGGGTTGCTAATTCACTAGAGAACACTGAGTCTTTCAGAAGTTGGCACTATAAAGCCTCATACCTGCCAACAAATGAAAATACAGCTGAAAAAAATCATCTTGGAGGTGACAATTCCAAATGGCAACAATCAGAGGGCATTAACAAGCAAAGGAGTAAACATCCTTTCTTCAAGGTGATAAGCAGATATTCTGAGATGAGATTGACTTAATCTTTGTTAGCACAGTTGTTTTAAGTATTCAGTCTTGCTTACATCCTATTTTATCAAGAAATACAGTGCTGAACCCCCAGTTATTTCTGGAACCTTTTCCCTTGAACGATTTAAGCAATCAACTACATTAAAACTTATTTTCTTTGATTTGTTCTATATATTTACAATTTTGCACTTTTTGGGTCTTGGGCTCCTCTTTCTTATGAACTGTTACAAGGGAGTGGAACAACTTGTGACATCTTGAAAGCAAGGGAGGAAGAGGAGACCAAGTTCATGTGCCAGTTGGGGGGTTAGTAAAATTGCACATATTCTGATGCTGTTTCTTCTTCAAACAGAAAGCTGTGTATTCATAGACTCCTTCCACATAGAGTTTTCTCAGCCATAGAAGTTATGATTTTTGCCAAAAGAATAGAAACAATACATCTATAATGACATTTTCTAATTTAGAACTTTTAAAGTAATTCAGACATCAGTGGGAGTTATAAATCAAGTAACTTTTTGCTAATATTAAACTAAGAAAAGGACATTCATTCCACATCTTACATTGAGAAGGAAAAGAATACTCCAATGGCAGACAAGGAAAAAATGGTCCATGTTTTGTAGTTATTAAATCATAAATTTTTCATCTGCAGTTTTGTGTGAATTAATTTTGCTTTTGAGAATATAAAATAGGAAAATTTCCACATTTCAATTTACATTTTTATGCTATCAGATTCCTATAAAGAGAAGTTTCATTTCAAAAATATGATAAATAGGAAATAGTTGTGTTGAATTAATAAATCCAAAAGATAAGTTTTGAGAGACATGTGAATATAAGAAAACCTTACAATTCATTTCTACAGGAAATAAATATTATATTTTCAGACGACTGTGAAGGAATTTTACATGTATATAAATAAGAATGGCATTTGTCACAACACTAAACAGACAAAAAATTGACATAACTTATGTAAACTTGTATTTTATGAAATAAATGTAATGTGTTCCAGATGGGGATATCTTTACTCATTGCTTTATATTTTTATGGCATAAGATATGGGGAATATATTTGTGTATATCTATGTGTAGGGGAATAGTGTACCAATGTACAAAACATTTTGTGGGTATCAGAGTAAAAAGAATATGTTAGATTATAAAATAATATAAAATAGACCTCTTTCTTTGTGCATTTCATCGTACATTTAGGAAATTGTTACCAATGCAGGAAACTAAATATTTCATAACTAACCCAGGAAAAGCCTAATAGTAGAGCCTGGTAACTGGTAATTAGAAGGTTAAGAAAGGTTGAATTAGAAGAAAGCGTCTTCTAATTGAGTGTGAATAAGAGATGTGGGATTTGTCCATGTCACTGGACCAAAAAGTGTTTGAACCTAAATAGTTATCCTGATGTTTCACATTATGCCTACTTTCACAGAGGACAAATGTTTGTGGAATTAAGTTTACAATATTATCCTTGATTCTCTCCTGTGCCTCAGTTATATGTTGTTATTTAATTAGGCACTACCAGACACCATAAATATAAGCATGATGCTTTAATTATACATTAAGATGTTACCTTAATGACCGAAAGTACTGTCCTCCAGAGACTGCTAATGTTAAACTTACTGTTTCCACATGTAATTGCCTGGCTAGTGCTGCCCTATTAGATTTTTCTTGTAAAATCTCTTCAGTGTGTATCCTATATGTTTATATTCATTTTTTTATCTGTACACTATTTGACGATTTTGTTTCCTTTATATTCATTTATATCAGTACATTTTTCTTCAAGCTTTCTTTTCTTTGCTTTTTTTTTTTTTTTTTTTTTTTACCTCATCTCGTTTTGGATTTTTTTTTTTTTTTTTTTTGTCAGTTGTGGTGCCTGAACTCTGGGCCTGGGCTGAACCCTCAGCTCAAGGCAAGTGCTCTACCATTTGAGCCACAGCACAAATTCTGGGCTTTTTTTTTTTTTTTTTGCTTATGTGGTGTTGAGGAATCGAACCCAGAGCTTCATGCATGCAAGGCAAGCGCTCTACCATTGAGCCACTTTCCCAGCCCCTTTAGATCTTTTTAACTTCATTCTCTGTTTAGCATTACTTTTCTTTTGCGGGGGGGGGGGGGGTGAGGGGGGCTGGTCCGGTTGTGGGGCCTGAACTCTTGGACTGGGCGCTGTCCCTCAGCTCTTCAGCTCAAGGCTAGCGCTCTATCACTTGAGCCACAGTGCCACTTCCGGCTTTTTCTTTTTGCTTATGTGGTGCTGAGGAGTCGGACCCAGGGCCTCAGGCATACAAGGCAAGCGCTCTACCACTGAGCCACCTTCCCAGCCCTCTGTTTAGCATTACAAACAAATTATTAGAGACAAAATTTGTTAATAGAAATATATTACTTGCAGAGAGCTTCTGAGTTAACTTAGTGCTAACATCTTGCATCCACTTCAAATTTCTTTTTTTTCAATTGTGAAAATACCATAAAGAGGGGTTACAATTACATGGGCAAGTTAAAGAGTGCATTTCTTATCAAGTATTGTTGCCTCCTCCATTGTTTTCCCTTCCCATCCTCCCCCCTCCCTGCCCCCAGCCAAAGTTGTAAAGTTCGTTTTTCGACATAACTTCTTGTACATCTCCTTGTTTCAATGAGTCCACCCGTATCCCTGTTTAAACAATTTGTTTTTCCCTACTGCTCCAGAAAGTATACAAACATCAAACACAGTGAAAACAGGGGTTATACAGTGAGGGAGGGACATGCAAAGCAACAAAGAAATCATCTTATAAATATGTTAGAAACAATCGCAAGAAGAAAAAACATTTGAATCCTTATCTTTGGATTCATTTTGCCTAATATCAACTTACCACCATTTCTGCTGGTCTCAGAAATATACTAGTTATTGCAAATAAGGGAAACCATGGGACCTATGTTTCTTTGGGCCTGACTTACTTCACTTAATATAATTTTTTCCAAGTCTTTCCATTTCCTAACAAATGGGCAATGTCATTTTTTCTGATGGTGGCATAGAATTCCATTGTGTATATATACCACATTTTCTTGATCCATTCATCTACTGTGGGGCATCTGGGTTGGTTCTATACCTTAGCTATGGTAAATAATGCTGCAATAAACATAGTTTTGCTGGTAGCTTTAGTGTGGTCTTGTTTGTGATCATTTGGGTAAATGCCCAAAAGTGGGATTGCTGGGTCATAGGGGAATTCTATGTGGAGTCTTTTGAGGAACCTCCATACTACTTTCCAAAGTGGTTGTACAAGTTTACACTCCCACCAACAATGCAGTAAGGTTCCCTTCTTTCCACATCCCCTCCAGCATCTGTTGTTATTAGAGTTCTTGATTATAGCCATTCTAACTGGGGTGAAGTGGTATCTCAATGTTGTTTTGATTTGCATTTCTTTGTTTTTTTTATTGTGAGAATAATGTACAGAGGAGTTACAATTACATGGGCAAGATAATGAGTACATTTCTTATCAAGCATTGTTGCCTCCTTGTTTTTTCCCCTTCCCATCCCTTCCCATACTACCCCCCTCTCCTCAACCTATCCTCCCCCCACTGCCACCAAAGTTGTAAAGTTCATTTTTAGACATAACAACTTCTATATCTCATTGTTGCAATGGGTCCACCTGTATCCCTATTTAAACAATTTGTTTTTTCCCTTCCCTTCCACAAATTATACCAACATCAAATACAGTGAAAGCATGAGTTATACCATGGGGAAGGGACATACAAAGCAACATAGAAATTATCTTATAAATATGTTAGAAACAATTGCATGAAAGGAAAAAATAAACAAAAAACATTTGAATACTTATTTGGAGGTTCATTCCCCTAACATCAACATATCAGACCTTTTCCGCTTGACTCAGACAAATACTAGTTGTTGCAAATAAGGGAAACCATGGGACCTATGTTTCTTTGGGCCTGGTTTACTTCACTTAGTATAAAGTCTTTCCATTTCCTAACAAATGGGGCAATGTCATTCTTTCTGATGGAGGCATAGAATTCCATTGTGTATATATATACCACATTTTCTTGATCCATTCATCATTCAACCACTATGGAAAGCAGTATGGAGGTTCCTCAAAAGACTCCACATAGAGTTCCTCTATGACCCAGCAATCCCACTTTTGGGCATTTACCCAAATGATCACAAACAAGACCACACTAAAGCTACCAGCACGACTATGTTTATTGAAGCATTATTTACCATAGCTAAGATATGGAACCAACCCAGATGGTTTGCATTTCTTTTATGGCTAGGGAGGTTGAGCATTTTTTCATGTTTCTATTGGCCATCCTTCTTTCCTCTTCAGAGAAGTTTCTAAGTCTTTAGCCCACTTATTTATTGGGCAGTTGATTCTTTGAGTATTTGTTGTTGGGGATTTAACTTTTTGAGTTCCAGGTATATTTTAGATATCAGACCCTTGTCCGTTGTATAGCTAGTGAAGATCTTCAAGCATTTCTTAATTACCTTAGGAAGAAACTTATTTAAAGTTCGTCATGATTGTTTGTCTTTTATATTAAGGAAACTCTCATTGAGAGAAAAACTGCTGTAGGAATCTCAGTTCAAAATATTTGTACAGAAATGCAGATCAGTAGCAAACATGAATACTAGAGAATGTTAGTCTTGATATATTACTAAGAACTAGTTTGTGCTTTAAGTACTAGAGAATCCTAGTTAAAAATGTCTTAAATAAATCAGAAGCTGTTAATCATGTAACATCTACTAAGACTTTTCAGTCTAAAGTAAGCAGAGGGTTTTGGTGTGAGTTCAGTGTCAGACTTAAACTCTTCGTACCTGCAAGACTTGATCTCTGTCCATCTTTGATATAGAGGAAGAGAGAAGAGAAAAGCCATCTGTACCAGTTTACACAAGACATTTATATCTTCTTGAACAGAAATGTCAGGAGCTATGCACTCTCCTTACCTAGAGGCTGTGTGTCCAGTTCCAAATCAGTGACCACTCAGCACCAACAATGGGAAAAGTCTTTTATGTATCACTGCAATAAGACAGTTATTGTTAATAAGACAGCGTAATATTATCTCTACTCTCCAACACTAGAGCTCAGATAACTTTTCAAGAGCTATTATTGTAAAATTAATATGTCTTTTTATGCTAGAAGAAAGTAGTTTATTATTCAGCTATCTTTTGCTGCATAGGAAACAATCCCAAAATTTCATTACTTTGAAGTAACAACTGTTTCATTATTTCTGATAATATTTTGAGTGGTGTGAATTTACCGAGACAGTTCTGCTGCATATGATATTAGCTGTGCTGTCATCTGGGGACTTAGTTATGCTTCTATGTCAAGATGATTCACTTACATGGCTGTCAATCAGCACTCATTCTCTGCTAGTAGCTCAGCTGTGGATCAAAGACCCTTAACAGCCTCCATGAGTCTCTCCATTCACTTTGGGCTCATCCTAGTATGAAGCTTTTATTCCAAGAATCAAGAGAGAGAGAAGCAGCTAGTGTTTTGCCTGGCATTGGTTCAGAACTCCCAGGGCATCATTTTTGCTATATGCTTTATGTATAACCAGTGACAAAACCCTCCCAGATTAAGATCTGGCTGGGATGGGGCACTGGGGGAAGAATGTGTACTACTTTTTGAGGGAGCACTGTCTTGTTTGTTTGCTTATTTGTTTGTTTGTTTGCTTCAGATCTTTTCCTGTTGATCATGTGGCTTGAACCTAGGTTCTGATTGCTGTCTCTGAGTTGATTTTTGCTCAAGACTTGCACTCTACCACTTTGAGCCAAAGCTCCACTTCCAGGTTTTTTATTGGTTAATAAGAGGCTCGCTGAATTTCCTGCGCAGACTGACATTGAACAGTGATGCTCACCTCAGATCTCAGCCTCCTGAGTAGCTAGGATTACAGGCATGAGCCTCCAATGCCCAAGCCATAGCACATTCTTTTAAAGAAATATATTTTATCTCCCCTTTCCCACAGACCTTGAATCTATGTACTAAGTTTAGCCACAAAGTATTTCAAATTGTATGGACAATTCTCCAAGTGAAAGTAATTTGTCAATTAACATATTTAGCTACATCTGTGAATACCATTAGGTAAATTTCTTATTTGACGTGAAAACAGAAAGCAGAATCTTAGAAATAATAATTCAATATGTGGATAGAATCAACATAAAATTATTCATGCATGAGACATACGTAGCATGTAAGATTTTTTCAACAAAAAAGCAAGATGCTAAAATAGAAAAAATCATTCATTTAGTTACAAATCCAGAAGATGCCAATTTCCAGTGCCAATAAAACTCCTGTCAGTTTCATGTAGTCCATAAATGCTGTGGGATGGAAGTAATTTTAATTGATTTTGTTGTTTAAGATATTGTTCTTTCTTCTTTATTTATGGCTGTGTTTTCAGGTGGAAACACAGAAAATTACAAGGTCAATATTAAACAATCAAGATGAAATGCATTCCTCTGTCCTAAAGCTCCTTTCTGGCTGAGGTTTTAGTATAAGCTCATTTTTTTTGTTCCTTTCAACTTGAGATAGTGGAATTATTCCTTGAGTTGTTACATATGAAGTATAGATGTCTAATCATGCTGATAAATAAACCTTTTCCATGTTCCATTTTCCCATTTTCAAAGGTAACACAAAGAGACAAATTAAACCAGATCTTTTCCCCACGATGTGTTTCTTGGTCAAGGGACTCTGAATTTTCACTACTTATTTTCTTCACTTTCCCCTTTGTTTTGTTTTAAACTCACTACAGTTGATTCTTTCTCTAGCAATAAATCTCTACTTTTATTCAGCTATGCCCTTACCACTTCCCAGCCAAATCAATCTGTACTAGACTCAAGCGAATTAGCCATCGACAGCACTGTACCTGAGTTTTTTCCTCATCAGAAATGTGTAAATCACTATAGCTTCTACTACTGAGATCCCAGGTTTCTCTCTTGAAATCCTACATAGAAGATAGATTTCCTCTTTCAAAGTAGCCAGTGAGAAGTGAAGAGTTTTGGGAATCAATCAAATTCCATCTCCCTCAGAGCAGACACTATCTTGGGAAAATTAATTTCTCTGTGTTTAATTTCATTTGGCTTTCTATTAAAATAGCAAATTTATTAGCTTAAATTATTATTTTAAAGATTCAACAAGGATTAAAGTCCTAGAACTGAGCTTAGCATAGAGTATTAACATATCAATAACTAACTTACTTGGTTTCTGATTCAATTATGCTTGTATTGATTTCCCATTGCCACCATAACAACATACTACCACAACTTAACAAAAGAACAAAATTCATTCATTCACTTAAAATCAGTTTATAAATAATGAATCTGGAAACTCTTAAGATAACCCTTTTCTTTCCTCATTCAGTTTCTAGAAAATGACAGAATTCCTTAACTCCTAAATCTCTTCAGTTTCAAAGCAAGCAATGGATGGATCTTCAAGTATTATCCACAATGTTAATGCTCTTGTTTGAGTTTTTCTGTTTTTCTGCTTCCCTATTCGGTGAGGTAAGTACTGTATGTACTGCAATGGACCCAAGCAGAAAAATACTTTATTTCAACATTGATTGTAACATAACATTGTAACATTAATATTCCTTTGACCTATAACATTAGAAGAATAACAATTAGAAGAATAACAAGTTGGACATCAGTAGAAGGTTGTTACTCTGACTTTCTTCTTCTTCTCCTCCTCCTCCTCCTCCTCGTCCTTCTCCTCTTCCTCCTCCTCCTCCTCCTCATCTTCCTCCTTCTCCTCCTTTTTCTCTTCCTCCTCCTCTTCTTTCATCTTCTTCCTCCTATGCCGCCGCCTCCTCCTCCTCCTCCTTTCCTCCTCCTCCTCCTTTCCTCCTCCTCCTTTCCTCCTCCTCCTTTCCTCCTCCTCCTCCTTTCCTCCTCCTCCTCCTCCTCCTCCTCCTCCTCCTCCTCCTCCTCCTCCTCCTCCTCTTCTTCTTCTTCTTCCTCTTCTTCTTCTTCTTCTTCTTCTTCTTCTTCTTCTTCTTCTTCTTCTTCTTCTTCTTCTTCTTCTTCTTCTTCTTCTTCTTCTTCTTTTGTATTTGAACACACTGATATAATTCACTATTTCACTCTATAAATATTTAGCTCAAATGAAGAATTCATTAAAAAATGATTAGTATGAAAAAATACTTCTATCTGATCATTGGGAAAGAAGAAGAGCTTAAATAAATAGAGAAGGAATGTGATTAGAGATAGAAGAAATTCATAAAATAATGGTGAAAAGAATTCCTGAACTAAACATTATACTTTGGAGCATTGGTTTCAATATAAAGAGAGATCAAGGACAAAAAGAATATTTTACTTAATTTTGTTGTGATATTCAACCTAATAATAGATTAAATAAACAATAGAGAGATGAATAGGAAGAATGAATGGATAGTTAAATAGATAGCTTTAAATCTCTAAATCTCTATGTAAACACACAATCCTATTAGAATATATACCTTTATAATTAATATCCTTTTCTTTTTTAAATTAATTTCTTAGAGGTGGAAGTATGAAGAATAGGCCATGAATATAGCAAGAACACTGTAAATGACAATAAAAATGAGTTTTCTCATTTATATTAAGAAAGAACTAACAAAAAGAAAAAACTGAGACAAAATGTAAAAGATGTTATGTCGAAAAATGAATTTTACAACTTTGGCAGGAGTGGGGGTGGGGGGGCAGGAGGGTGGGAGATGGGAAGGGTTGGGAAAGAGAAACAAAGGAAGAGGCAACAATGCTTGATAAGACATGTATTCATTACCTTGCTCATGTAATTGTAACTCCTCGGTGTGGTATTTGCACAATAAAAAATTGAAAAAGAAAAAAAAAGGAATGAGGAACTAGAAGATTTGAAACAATATTGGAATTATTATTGAGAAGAACAAAAATGGAAATAGAGAATACAAAGCACACACTATGTATGTTACAATTTTACCAGGATAATTTTCTTATCTTTGGGGAATAGCAAGTGTATGTACTCAAATACCCAGAACTATAGTTCTCAATAGTACACACATCACTCAAATATAAGCATGTAGACTGAAATAATAGACAATAACTAAACAATTCATGCCTAATCGTTCTTTTCTATGTCATCTTCAAAACCTCATGCATCAGAAAGATTACAGTGTGAGTGGCTTGCTGGAGTAAAAATGTTTAAGTGAAAGAGCAAAAATTATATATATTTGCTTTCATGGTATCTTCATGCTACTCAAAAGAAGGAAATTCGCAGATTAAAAACACAAGAATATTAACAATGAACAGCATATGCCTGAAAGTAAAAAATAACATAAGATAATCCTAAAATATTATTACAACAATCAATTATATATAGGAAGAAAATATATCATGAAGTAGTGAGGGCTACTCTCCACCTTTCCTTTGTCTATGAATTCCCAGTGTTTGTCATGGCATTATTGGTCATGTGCTTATTCTCTATCTCAGAAATGTTCTTTGAAATAATAGGAATACATAGGAGAATTTGTTGAATGTAACTCCTTTGTTTAACTCCTTGAAGATAATGAAAATATAAATTTAAAAAATAGCATAATAATTAAGTTAGGTTAGTGAGTTCAAACAAAAATGTATTCATAAAAGAGATAAAGTGCATTGTTTTCTGTGTTATGTTATAGGATGTAACTTACCATATCACATTATTTTTAATTCATTTAATCATTTTGAAATTGACATACTAATGTTTCAGTGAATAATAAGAGTTCTAGATCATTGTAATCAATAGCTTTGCTCAGATTAATTAGATAAAAATAAATGGCAGCAACACTGTGGCTATTATATATATATATATATGTGTGTGTGTGTGTGTGTGTGTGTGTGTGTGTGTGTGTGTGTGTGTGTGTGTGTGTGTGTGTGTGTGTGTGTGTGTGTGTGTGTGTGTGTGTCTGAATTAGGATATGCCAGTGTTGTAAATTCTCTTAGAAATCTGACCTAGTGAATTTTGCAGAAGTTTCCAGCTACTACATATTATTTAAGGTATGGAGAAAAAGAGACTATCATTTGTTTCTCTGGCATATCTCCAAGTGAATTTAGAAATGTGAGGATTTTGTCTTGTAGAGAGAATAATCTAGTAACCTTTCCTATTTCTTTGTTTTGCCATGTGAGTTGTTCATTGCATAATTTGCAAATCCCACAATTTATGGCTTGCATCAAATTTAAGGAGCAGTGTGATAAGGTACGGTTTATTGAACCTGTGTTCATGAGTTTCAACTGCTGTAACAAAAATACCATAGTCAGAGTGGCTTATAAACAACAGAAATTTATTCCTCACAGTTCTAGAGTCGGGAAAGTCAAATTCCCAGTAGACTTAATGTCTGCTGAAGGCCCTCTACCTAGTTTATGGACAACTGTCTTTTCTTATTGTGAACTCACAAGCTAGAAGGACATAATTAACTCCCTGGAGCCTTCATTAGGACTCTGTCTCATGACCTAATCATATACCATGATCCATTCCTTCAGGGTTAGCATTTCAACACAGACTTGTGAGAAACAAAAATATTTTCACCCTTTTTCACAGTCCATTTCAAACCCCTCAAAATTTCTATCCCACTTGCATGTAATATGGATTCATTCCATCCTGACTCCCAAAGTTGTAACTCAATCTAATATCACCATTAATATCTAAATCTAAAGCCTTATTTAAATATTATCAATTTCAAATTCATCTCCAGTTATGAACTTGTGAAACTGAACTTTCAAATACAATGACAAGACAGACATTCCCACTCTCAAAGTGGAAAATATGAAAGAAAAAAGAAATAGCTCATTTCAAGAAAATCCATAATCCAGCAAGATTTAACAGGACAAAGAGCATCAAACCTTCAGGACTAATTTTTTTTATTTATTTTATTTTATTTTATTTTTGGGAGGGGGGTCTAGTTGTGGGACCTGAACTCTGGGCCTGGGCACTGTCCCTCAGCCCTTCAGCTCAAGGCTAGCACTCTACCACTTGAGCCACAGCGCCACTTCTGGCTTTTTTCTATTTGTTTATGTGGTGCTGAGGAATCTAACCCAGGGCCTCATGCATGCCAGGCAAGCGCTCTACCACTGAGCCACCTTCCCAGCCCCTAATTTTTTATTTGATGTTGTGACCTCCAGGCCCACTGGGTGTCCTACTTTCCAGGCCTACTGAATCAGATGTCCTGTCTCTAACTTTACCTATATAAGCACTAGGCTTCATGGCTCTTGGTGACTTGTCAAGCTTGTTACTTACTTGGCTAGACTCATATGCCAGTAGCTCTCTTAGTTGGGCTAACCGGGGTTTCTGAAGCCCTTTTGTGGTTCTCAGCATGGGAGTCATGCACAAGGCTTCCCATGCTTCAAAATCTAAGTGTAGGTAATCGCAGTCCCAGGCTTCATTGTTCTCTAAGTGCTTGTGGACCTGGTGCTCAGTGGATTCTGACAAAATTTAGTGTCTGACCTCTTGAGGTGCATCTACCATACCCTAAACCACCCTGAGGCCTGCTATACATGCATATATGGTGACCAAGGACTATATCAACACTAGAGCTAGGGGAAGAAGGCCCAGGAGGTGGGCCCAAGACAAGGCATGTCAAAAATCTGTCAGCCTCTATTGTTCCTTCTTTGAATATGAACTGGCGCTGTTTTCCTCCCTCCCTATTCTTCTAGACTGCTGTACTTCATGATGGGGATGCAATATATTTGGCAGTCCTGGTGATATTTAAATGACTTTGAGCATCATACTTCTGTTTTCTTGGACAATATGTCTTGGTTTGCTTTAAAGTGCTGAGTAACCACTGTATCTGATGATCATTAGTCATATCCTTCAAGAGAGTTTTTTCACTGATTTAAGTACAAATAAACTGACAGCTTTTTGAAGTATTCAGTCCTGTTTTATTTTACTTTTGATACTAAATTCTCATTCAGAATTTACAAAACCAGGAGTGGTGGTATCTGAGAGCAGGAAGAGATGGATGTCGCAGATGAGGAGAATACATTTTTCTTTCTTCCATCTTTCTGTAATTAGGCCCTCAGTGTATTTGATAGTGCCTAACCACATGGTGTTGTGATGGAAAGGAGAAGGAAAATGACATTTTTTTATTCAATCTACCTGTTCAAATACTGAATGCTGGACATATCCTTTCATCTATACTAACAGATAATGTTTACCAGCTATCTGGGCATGATTTAGCCCAGTTAATTTCACACAAAAACTAATCATTAAACACCTTTCTAGAGATAGTACCAGAAGTTTATTTTAAAATAAATTGACTTAAAATATAATGATTATATTTTGTAACCTTTCAGTTATAGTTATAACATTTTCAATGGTATAATTATAATTAGATAATTTGTCATCTAAATTATAATTCCATTGAAAATGAAAATACATAACCAATTCTTAACTTATGGTAAAAGAATAATGTGAATATATAAAAATATATCAGAAAAATTTGAATATATAGCCATCATTGTATGTGTAAACAAACATTGCAAAATATGTGAGCAAAACAGGTTATGGTTTGTTTATCTATCTATCTATCTATCTATCTATCTATCTATCTATCTATCTATATACAGACACACATACTTAGGCGAATCACATAATTTTTTTTTACTGTAAGTATATAATTGCTATTTATAGAGAGGGGTAGGTAAGTGTATAAATATATTTTATAGTTGCATTAAGATTCCCTTACATTTGAATTAATTGAAAAATTTCAAATACGGATGGATTAATATAATATTAACTTTAAAAGCAAAGCCCTACTGGCCCTACACAGTTTATATTGGAGAAAGAAAAGGAAAGTCTCACATAAATGTTCTAGATAAGTCTCAATTTTAAGAATTTATGTTACAACAAATGGAAGGAAGAAGAAAAGGAGGAGAATGCAGACAAGAATACAACATATATCCTACAAAATTAAGAAGAGTGATGGAGGAAAAGAGTAGGTAGGATAGGGATGAGTAAGAATGTTCAAATCAGGACATATTGTATTCATAAACTGCAACCATTTGTACAACTATCTAAAGATAATGCAATAAAATAATAAGATTAAAAATAAAAACAGTATGAAGAAACATGCTGCAAAGGAAGTTCATGGCAAAGGAAGTGGCAAGGTCCACAGAGCCCTTGATCTGGACAAATGCCCAAAATTCCAAAAGAATTCTGAAGAAGGAAATGGTAAGAAAGGATGTAGACATCACTGAATTAGATACAACATACCCTGAATTTCTCAGAATGGTATAAAAAGAATGTTAAAACTTCTGTCATAAGATTGTATGTTTTGGTTTAGTTATAGCACCTTTAACTCCATTAGCCATGTTATTTTGGTGAACAATAAGTTGTGGACATGCTTTTTCTGTAAGTTTTATTGAATAATGACAAGGAATAGTGATTGATAACTCATTGACATACTGAGCAATTCTGGGGATGTGACAGAGGTCTGTCATCAAGCAAGACATAACCAATATATGTGTATGTGTATTGGATAGACATCTAATGCTAACCAAGTGCAAATTGACCCCAAGGTAAAAGATATGGCTATGGTAATAACAGAATCAAGAATCAAAATTATTTTGACTTGTGTGAAAGTTAGACCAAAACTATTACACCAAAGTAAGAATCTATCTATTTATCTATCTTTATAAACCTGTAATTCTACCTCCAATTAAAAAGAAAATGTTTGTTGTATCTAGAATGAGAGAATAAAATTTCCTGATATAACAGAAATGAAAATGTTATTGTTTCAAAAACAAAAGTTATTTCTCAATCATACCACCTGTGGTTGTATGGTAGATGTTAGCAAAAGAGCTTTGCTAACATGTGTGTGTGTGTGTGTGTATACACACACACACACACACACACACACACACACACACACACACATATATATATATATATATATATATATATATATGTTCACACACACTGGGGCATAATAAAATATATAGGACCCTAATCATTTAAATACAGAGGCCAAATGATGCTAGGCATAGGAGTGGTGAACAAAGGTTCAATAGCTATATACAGATGATCATATAAAATAATAGTCTAAGTAGCCGGGTACCTGTGGCTCATGCCTGTAATCTTAGCTACTAAAAAGGCTGAGATCTGAAGATTTCCATTCAAAGCTAGTCTAAGAAGGAAAGTCCATGAGACTCTTACCTCTAATAAACCACCAGAAAACTGGAAGTGGCACGGTGGCTAAAGTGGTAGAGCACTAGCCTTGAGCTGAAGAGCTGAGGGACAGTGCCCAGGCCCAGATTCAAGCCCCAGGACCAAAAAAAATTAAAAAAAAATAGTCTATGAAATGAACTCCAAGAAAAGGAATTAAGTGAAACTTTAGTTGCCATTGTTGCTGTTTTTGTTTTCTTTTCTTTTTGTCTTGTTAGTTTGTTTATATTTGAGAGGGTAAAGAGGGCCCATAAAAACTGTAACAAAGATGAACAAATACAACAGCTATACTCTCTAGACACTATGTGAAAAATGAACTTGATATCTGGTGGGTGAGGACAGGAGGGAAACACTGGGAGAAAGCAAGGGAAGGGGAGTCATGGTTCAAAAAAAAAGGAGGGGCAATGCTTGATAAGAAATGTAATCACTATCTTGCCCATGTAGTTGTAACCCCTCCGTATGGTATTTTCACAATAATAAACATAAATAAATAAATAGAGTTGTACTCATTACTTATTACCTGATTCCCATAATTGTAACCCCTCTGTGCATCAGCTCCACAATAACTTAAAAATTTTGGATGGATTGTAAACTTGTTCAACTACTCTGGAAAACAGGATGGAGGTTCCTCAAAAGACATAGAGCTCCCCTATAACCCAGCTCCCTTATGCCCACTCTTGGGCATTTATCCAAATTACCACAAACAAGACCTCACTAAAGTGGTAAGCACAACTATGCTCATTGCAGCACTATCTACTATAGCTGAGATATGGAATCAATCAGATGTCCCTCAGTAGATTAATGGATCAAGAAAATGTGCTGTATATACTCAATGGAATTCTATGCCTCCATTAGAAAGAATGACATTGCCCCATTTGTAAGGAAACAGAAAGTCTTGGAAAAAAATCATATTTAGTGAAATAAGCTAGAGCCAAAGAAAAATAGATTCCATGGTTTCCCTCATTTCTAATAATTAGTATATGTCTAGGATAGGATCACAATAGGTCAATATGTATGTACATATGACCACATAAAATGTTGCTAATCAAAATGAACCCCAAGATGTGGAAACTGTAAGGTTTGTTGTTGGTTTTAATGTACTTTTTGCAGTTATTTCTTTTTTCTTGTTTACTTTCATCTGGCTTATTTCCTGTGGTCACTGTTTTTTATTTGGTACCCTTTGTCTTGTATATATGTTTGCCTGATTTGGGGAAGAGAAGAGATGCAGAATTGATGAAATAAAGGTTGAACCAATGTAATGGTGGTACTCACTAGATACTATCTTGGAAATGAACTTTACAAGCGGAGGGGAGGAAGTCAGGAGCAAGGGAAGGAAGCAGGAGAAAACAAGGAAGTGGTAAGTGAAAAGAGAGGCACTCACCTTGCTTATGTAACTGAACCCCTCTGCACATTATGTTTGTAATAATAAAAAATAAAAATAAATAAAAAAAGAACAAATCAACCTCTCCTCGATCACTTCTGGCTGCTACTCAGCCTTAAGAACTGATAAGAAACTTATCAGTTCTCTCAAATAATAAATTCCTTATCAGTTCTTAAGACTTCCACCAGAAAAGAAATCATTTTCCAAAGGCCTTTATTGATCTAGACCTAATGCAAGAGGCAGACAAAGAAGAAATGTTATATTCTGTAGCTAATTTATATACAATCATCAACAATAACCAAAGTACCTAGCTAAAGTACCTATCAAAATATCTATTATGAAATAATTTAGGGAGTGGTTAACAAGTTCAACAAGAAAAAATAAGAATTCTCACATGGAAATCAAAATAAAGTAAACCAAAACAAAGAAAGAAAAATATAAAAAGAAGAGGAAAAACAATGGGCTATTAAGAATTCAAATCATAGCCCTCTTCTAGTGATGAGCCCTGTATACTCCCTTCATTTGTCCATAGGATGGATTTTATATCTGGGTTTAGGTCATTTTATGCGATCAAGGTCAAAGAATTTTGCAGATATAATTAAGGTCTTAAATCAATTTTAGGAGAAATATGATGGCTAGACCTGACCTAATCCATTGAAGCCTTAAGAAGGACAGAGTGCAGAGAAAAGACAAGCAAAATGTCAGAAATATCGTCTTGCTGATTTTTAAGTAGAACGCTTCCAAGAGAAGCAGCTCAGAGGCTAGGACTTGAGGGAACTGACATGCCTCCTGCAGACAGCAGGAAACTACTGGGATGGCTTGAAAGAAGAAACTGAGCTTTAGCTGAGAACATGTCCAAAGTAACTCTGAGCCCCTGAGAAAAGAACTCAGTAAAGCCAGACATACATGGCTCATAACTATAATCTTACTCAGGAAGCTAAGAGCTGAGGACTGCAATTCAGGGCCAGCCCAGGTAGACGAATCATCCAGTTAACCAACAAAGAGCTGGAAGATGTGTCTCAAGTGGTAGAAGTGTCCCAGTATTGGCACAGAGAGAGCGAGCGAGAGAGAGAGAGAGAGAGAGAGAGAGAGAGAGAGAGAGAGACAGAGACAGAGACAGAGACAGAGACAGAGACAGAGACAGAGAGAAAGAGAGAGAGAGAGGGAGGGAGGGAGAGAGAGAGAGAGGGAGAGGGAGAGGGAGAGGGAGAGGGAGAGGGAGAGGGAGAGGGAGGGAGAGGGAGAGAACCTACCCTGATCCATGAAAGCAGTGAGAAAAAATTAAAATGTATCTTAACACACTAACTTACAGGAATTCATTCTGCAGCATAAAGAAATAATTTCATTTACCATAAAACAACTCAAATATATTTAAAAGCCAACAATACACAATACAATGACTCAAATTTGGTTTAAAATGTATTTATTTATTTATTTTTTGTTTTTTGTTGCTTTTTTTTTTTTGGGTCCGGTCATGGGGCCTGAACTCTGGGCCTGGGCTCTGTCCCTCAGCTCTTCAGCTCAAGGCTAGCGCTCTACCACTGGAGCCACAGTGCCACTTCCGGCTTTTTTCTTTTTGCTTATGTGGTGCTGAGGAATCAAACCCAGGGCCTCATGCATGCAAGGCAAGCGCTCTACCACTGAGCCAACTTCCCAGCCCTAAAATGTATTTATTTGTCTGAGAGAATAATTATGATGTTTATACATTCAAAGTTTAACAAATGTGGTAAACTCTGTCAGCTAGTATTTTCAATTTATGCTGCCATATGTATAAAATCTTATCTTCATAAAGTCCTCAAGGTAGTAATCATTATATTCATTAATTTAATGATACATACAGTGACTTTTAATTATCTTTTTTGGATGTTATGTGGAAATTTCATTTCCAAATTTAATAGACCCAGTGTTTTATAGTTAGATATGAATAAAGCTTTTATATAAAAATGATTGCCCAAATTTACAGAATAGTAGAAAGCTATTTGCATTTTAGAAACTACATAAAACTCTGAAGATGACCACAAATCTAATGTCAGCCAACAATAAATGATACCACAAATTAATATCAGCCACCTTAATCTAATTGAATAGTCTTTCTTGTATTGAACTTTCACACCTAAGTTTATTTGACCAAATTCCATCTTTTAGTTGCTTGCCTCAATGACATTTTTCTGATTCTATGAATACTAACTAGAGGATGGGATTCAAAATTAGATGCACCATTTCCATGCATGGCACATGGAAGCCTATATTCTTGCTCCTCTACTATCTTCTAAGTTTTCTTCTGTCTAACTGGGAAGTCATCCTTGGTGAGTCTAGAGGCTCACGTTGGAAACAGAGTTTCCCTTAGTTGAATCTCTGAAAGAATGTTGGACAGCCTGCCATGCCACCTATGTAGTGCTTTCTTCAACAGCTATGAGTGATAGGTAATTATTTTATATTGTATTATTACATTACATGTTAGGTCTGTTAACAAACGGCTCATGCTTAACTACTTCAGGCAATTTGCTGTGATTCTGTGTATACTATACAAAAATCATTATCATCTTATTTCATACGCAATTAAACTAAATCTTAGAAAATTGTAGTTCATCATCAATCATCTCAAAGTGCTCTTTCAAGTAGTTAGTGGCCAAGCAAGAACTGGAATTTGTTCTTTCTCTACCAAAATCTATGCACATGATGTCTTTGTAGCATTGACATAATTTAAGGGTGATTAAAACAAACTGAGTGGCATATGAAGAAACAGAGAATTTTCCTAGTAGTAATATTTTAAGGAAGTAGGATTATATAACCTGACATGATCAATATGAAAGCTGTTGGAAAGTCCTGGTATTTAAGAGCAGGAATAGAATAGTTCTTTTTTTTTTTTTTTTTGAATTTTATTTTATTTTATTTGAGAACATACTGTACAGAGGTGCTACAATTACATGGGCAGGATAATGCATACATTTCTTACCAAGCATTGCAGCCTCTTCCTTTGTTTACCCTTCAAATCCTTTCCCCACCTCGCCCCTCCCCCCACCCAATTATACCCCCCAACCCCCCCACACCGACATTGTAAAGCTGGTTTTGACATGACATTTTGTACTTCTCATTGTTGCAACAGGTCCACCTGAATCCTTAAACGACTTGTTTGTCCCCATCTCCTCCACATGTTATACTGACATCAATATAGTGAAAGCGGGGGGTTACACTGTGGGGGAGGGACATACAAAGCAACAAAGAAATAATCTTATAAATGCATTAGAAACACATGCATGAAAGAAACAAAAACATTAAAATACATATTTAAGGGTTCATTTTCCTAACATCACATTATCTGACCTTTTCCGCTTGACTCATACCTATACTAGATATTGCAAATAAGGGAAACCATGGGACCTATGCTTCTTTGGGCCTGGCTTACTTCACTTAATATAATTTTTTCCAAGTTTTTCCATTTCCTAACAAATGGGGCAATGTCATTCTTTCTGATGGAGGCATAGAATTCCATTGTGTATATATACCACATTTTCTTGATCCATTCATCTACTGAGGGGCATCTGGGTTGGTTCCATATCATAGCTATGGTAAATAATGCTGCAATAAACATAGTTGTGCTGGTAGCTTTAGTGTGGTCTGGTTTGTAAACATTTGGGTAAATGCCCAAAAGTGGGATTGCTGGATCATAGGGGAGATCTATGTGAAGTCTTTTGAGGAACCTCCATACTGCTTTCCAAAGTGGTTGAACAAGTTTACATTCCCACTAACAATGAAGTAAGGTTCCTTTCTGTCCACATCCCCTCCAGCAGCTGTTGTTGTTAGAGTTCTTGATTTTTGCCGTTCTAAATGGAGTGAGGTGATATCTCAATGTTGTTTTGACTTGCATTTCTTTTATGGCTAGGGATGTTGAACATTTCTTCATGTGTCTATTGGCCATCCTTCTTTCTTCTTCAGAGAAGTTTCTCTTTAAGTCTTTCGCCCACTTATTTATTGGGCAGTTGTTTCTTTGAGGATTTGTTGTTGGGTGGTTTAATTTTTTGAGTTCCAAGTATATTTTAGATATGAGACCCTTGTCCGTTGTATGGCTAGTAAAGATCTTCTCCCAATCGGTGGGCTTTCTATTGATGTTGCTAGCTATGTCATTTGCCCTGCAGAAGCTCTGAAACCTTATGCAATCCCATTTGTCCAACCTTTCTTTGATTTGTTGTGCTTCCGAGTCTCTATTCAGAAAATTTCGGCCTGAGCCAAGGAGACCTAGGGTTTCTCCTATTCCATCCTCTAATGTTTTCAGAGTGTCTGCTTTGAGTTCAAGGTCTTTGATCCATTTGGAGTTGATTCTGGTGCAGGGTGATATATAAGGATCTAGCTTAAGTTTTCTACATGTAGTTAACCAATTTTGCCAGCACCATTTACTGAAGAGGCTGTCTTTCTTCCATTCTATTGTTTTAGCTTCCTTATCGAAGATTAGGTGGCTATAGGTCTGTAGGTTCATTTCTGGGTTTTCAATTCTATTCCATTGGTCCTGAGGTCTGTTCTTATGCCAATACCAAGCTGTTTTGATTACTATGGCTTTATAGTAGAGTTTGAAATTTGGTATTGATATTTCTCCAGCAGTGTTCTTTCCGTTGAGGCGTGTTTTTGCCATTCGGGGTCTTTTATTGTTCCATATGAATTTTTGGATTGCCTCTTCTATTTCCTTGAAGAATGAGGGTGGAATTTTGATAGGTATCACGTTGAATTTGTAGATACCCTTGGGAAGTATTGCCATTTTCACGATGTTAATCTTGCCAATCCAGGAACATGGGAGGTTTTGCCATTTTTTAAGTTCTGTGTTGATTTCCTTTTTCAAGATTTTAAAGTTTTCATCATAGAGGTCCTTCACTTCTTTGGTTAAGTTAATTCCTAGGTATTTTATTTTTTGTGGGGCTATTACAAATGGAGTTGCTTTCCTAATTTCAGCCACACTTTTCTCATTGTTGGCATATAGAAAAGCCATTGATTTTGGGGGGTTAATTTTATAACCTGCTACTTTGCCAAAGTTTTGAATCAGCTTGAGTAATTTGGGAGTGGAGTCTATGGGATTCTTTAAATACAAGATCATGTCATATGCAAAGAGGGAGAGTTTTATTTCTTCTTTCCCTATTTGGATCCCCTTTATGTCTGCATCTTGTCTTATTGCTGTAGCTAGGCATTCTAATACTAGATTGAAGAGAAGTGGAGAGAGTGGGCATCCTTGTCTTGTTCCTGAGTTAAGAGGAAATGGCTTTAGTTTTTCACCATTGAGTATAATGCTGGCTGTAGGTTTGTCATATACAGCCTTTATTGTATTGAGGAATGTTCCATGGATTCCTAATTTTTCCAGAACCTTCATCATAAAGGGGTGTTGGATCTTCTCAAATGCTTTTTCTGCATCTATTGAGATAACCATGTGGTTCTTATTCTTGCTCCTGTTGATGTGATGAATAATATTAATTGATTTGCGTATATTGAACCAGCTTTGCATCCCTGAAATGAATCCTGTTTGATCATGGTGTATGATTTTTTGGATGAATTGTTGAAGTCGATTGGCCAAAATTTTGTTGAGAAGTTTTGCATCAATGTTCATCAAAGAAATGGGTCTATAGTTCTCTTTCGTTGATGAGTCCCTGCCTGGTTTTGGGATGAGGGTTATGATGGCTTCATAGAATGTGTTCGGTAGTGAGCTTTCTCTTTCAATTTCATTGAAGAGTTGGAGGAGTATTGGTGTGAGCTCTGCTTTGAAGGCCTTGTAAAATTCCGCTGTAAAACCATCTGGTCCTGGACTTTTCTTAGCTGGGAGGTCTCTTATTGCTGTTTCTATTTCAATGCTTGATATGGGCCTGTTAAGCTGGTTTAACTCATCTTGGTTTAGTTTTGGCATGTCAATATTTGCTAGGAAAAGGTCCATTTCTGTCAAGTTCTCAAACTTATTAGCATAAAGGTTTGAGAAGTATTCCCTTATAATGTTCTGAATCTTGGTTGTTTCCGTGGTGATGTTTCCATTCTCATCTCTGAGTTTATTAATTTGGGTGTGTTCTCTCCTTTTTCTGATTAGATTTGCTAAGGGTCTGTCAATTTTGTTAAGTTTTTCGAAGAACCAACTCTTTGTTTTGTTGATTCTTTCTATAGTTTTTTTGGATTCTAATTCATTTAATTCTGATTTAATTTTGATTATTTCTTTCTGTCTACTGGATTGGGGTTTATCTTGCTGCTCTTTTTCAAGGAGGTTTAGATGTGTCATTAAATTGTTAGTTTCCGATCTCTCCAATTTGTTGATGTAGGAGCTCAGAGCTATAAACTTGCCTCTGAGTACTGCCTTTGCTGTGTCCCAGAGGAGCTGGTAGTTTGTGTGTTCATTTTTGTTGAATAGCATGAACATTTGAATTTCCTTTCTAATCTCTTCCATGACCCACTCATGATTCAGCAGTGTGTTGTTCAGCCTCCATGTGATACCGGACTTTCTTTGGTGGCTTTTGGTGTTGAGTTCTAATTTTATTCCCTTGTGGTCAGAGAGAAGGCAAGGTATAACTTCAATGTTTCTGAATTTAGACAAGTTTGCTTTGTGGCCTAAAATGTGGTCTATTTTAGAAAACGTTCCATGTGCTGCTGAGAAAAACGTGTATTCTGATGCTGCTGGGTGAAATGTTCGGTAGATGTCTGTAAAGTCTAGTTGATCTATGCAGCTGTTTAGATCTGCGGTTTCTCTGTTGAGTTTTTGCCGAGTTGATCTATCTAGTGGGGAGAGTGGTGTGTTAAAATCCCCAACAATTAATGTCTTTGGATCTATATGGGATTTGAGGGAAAGTAGTGTTTCTTTGATAAATTTGGGTGCTCCATTGTTTGGCGAATAGATATTTAGAATTGTAATATCCTCCTGAAGGACAGATCCTTTAATTAGTATGTAGCAACCTTCTTTATCTCTTCTCACGAATTTTAATTTGAAGTCTATTTTATCTGATATTAGGATTGCAACTCCCGCCTGTTTATGAGGGCCGTTTGCTTGGTAGATTTTGTTCCAGCCTTTAACCTTGAAGATGTGTTTGTTTTTACGGGCAAGATGTGACTCCTGCAGGCAGCAGATAGAAGGGTCTTGTTTTTTAATCCAACTAGACAGTCTATGTCTCTTAATTGGAGAGTTCAGTCCATTAATATTAAGAAATAGGACTGAGAGGTATTTGGGAGTTCCTGCCATGTTATCCACCTTCTTGGGGGCTGCAAAACTGGGTTCTTCCTATGGTTCTTGGATTCTCAGTTTGGGTGCAGTTTCTTGGCCTTTGTTGCGTTCTTGTTGGTTTTCTATGTGTAGGACATCTTTAAGAATCTTTTGCAGGGCTGGTTTAGTGGAGATGTATTGTTTCAATTTTTCTTTGCTATGGAAGGTTTTTATTTGGCCTTCAGTTATGAATGAGAGTTTAGCTGGGTACAGTATTCTTGGTTGATAGTTGTTTGTTTTTAGGGCATGGCATACGTCATTCTAGGCTCTTCTTGCTTTGATTGTCTCTGCTGAGAAATCTGAGGTAATTCTAATTGGTTTCCCTTTATAGGTGATTAACCTTTTCTCCTTGACAGCTTTAAGGATCTTTTCCTTGGTCTGGGTTGATCCTGTGTGGATTATAATGTGACAGTGGGATGTCCTATTCTGGTCTGGTCTATTTGGGGTTCTAAAAGCTTCTTGTATCTGAATAGGCCTATCTTTTTGTATGTTTGGGAAGTTCTCTGTTAGAATCCTGTTAAACAAATTTCCTAGACCATTAACTTCTGTTTCTAGGTACTCCTCTATACCCATTATCCTTAGATTGGGCCTTCTGATGGTGTCTTCCAGGTGTTGGATAGACCTATCATATTTCTTGGACTTGTCTTGGATGGTTGTATGTTCTTTCTCTATAATATCTAGGCTGTCTTCAATCCCTGAGATTCGATCTTCTGCATGGTCTAACCTGCTGTCAAGACTCTCTACTTTGTTTTTTATCTCTTTTCCTTCTAATTGGTCAGCTTTGATGGCTTCAAGTTCTTTGTTGAAGCTCTGTTTTAGGTCTTGTATGAATTTCTTTACTTCCTTAATTTGGTGTTCAGTGTTTGTTATCAAATCACTTAGTTGATTGGTTATGGTTTCTTTGGACTCCCATTCCTTCTGTTGGGTTCCATTCAGCATTCCCTTTGTGGTCTCCCTGACTTCCTTCAGCTCTTTATTAATGGATTCCATGAATGCTTTTAGTGATCTTTGTGTATTCTCTACCTGGTCTCTCAATTCCTGAATTACTCTTTGATTAGCTTCCTCCCGTCTGTGGGATTCCTGCAGTTGTCTTTCTTCCCGTTCGTGGGATTCCTGAAGTTCTCTTTGAGTGTTCTCTGCCTGCTCACGCCATTCCTCCCTTTCTCTTTGAGTATTCTCAAGTTGTTCACGCAAATCCTGTATCAGTTTTTGAGTAGCTTCCTCACGCTTATGATATTCCTGTATAAACTTCTGGGATGCCTCCTCTCTCTCCCTATCACGCTCATACAGAGTCCTTTGTACATTGTCAAACTTCTCATTTATCATGTTTGCTATTAGTGTTTGTAGAGCTATTTGGGAACTCTCCTCTGGATTATTCTTTATCTGTTCTAATCCCTGATTATCAAGGTTGGGAATTGAGATACCCGAATTTGCCATTTTTCTTGTGTTTTTCCGGCTTACTCGGCCCATTTGAGATGAAGATTGCACCAGTTTTGTGCTGGAACACTATCTTAAGGCAACCATCAACCAAAGTTTGCATTTGTACAGTCAATAGTCTACAGATACAATCTAGTTCAACAGATACATCTATTCAACATCAAACAACTATATGTTAAAGGACTTCGAACCGCAGAAAAGAATTTGGAAAACCAGAAATTATTAGGATTAGGGAGAGATGTGGGTAAAAAATAGGAATAGATTGGTGTGGGGAGGCACAGGGAGAGTTAACTATGTCCTAATCACAATGCAGGAAATGGGTTGGGTAGGATGCAAGTAGAGAGAGAGAGAAAAAGAAGAGACGGAAAGGGGAATAAAGAGAGACCAGAAAAAAAATAGAAACGTAAAAATTAATGTTATTATAGAAGTTAAAAGACCGTCTATTTAGAGAGGAATGTGAATATGTTCAGAGAAGGGGAGGGACATAGAGGAGATGTGAAAAACTTCAAGGATGGGAAAGGGAGAAGAAAAGATCAGAAGTTCAGTAGAGCTAGATAAAAAACAAAAAGATAATTAAGAAAGAAAGAAAAAGAGAAAGAAGACAAGAAAAGAAAGGAAAACGCTCATTCACGTATTCCTAAAATAAAAATTATAAGATGAGAAAAAAAAGTTACTGGAAAACAATTATTTTTTCAGAAGAGGCAAAAATTAAAGATTAATAAAAGTTTTAGAAGGGAAAAAATTTATATATATATATGTATATGGTAACAAAAAACAAAAAACAAGCACAAAAAAAGAAAAGAAGAAGAAGAAGAAAAAAAAAGAAAAAAAAGTCTTTTGATTTTTTTTTGGGGGGGTGGGGAGGAGTGGGAAGCATCCTGTATCTCCCTTTTGTCTGTAACCCATCTCTTGTTGGAGTCTCTGGTCAGCTTGAGGTCCTATGGCTTGATTGGTTTCTTAAGTCGGTTGGTTGGAAGAGGCAGAAAAATGCTCTGCTTTACCCAAGATTTTGAGATCCCCCTCCCAGGTTAGTTTTCTGGGAGGGTGGTCTGCTTTGAGAATCACAAAAGAGGGGGATGTGGTGATGAGGCTAGGTTCTGGGTAGAGTTGAGGCCTTTCAACAAACAGTAGCTTTTCCCTGGGGCTATTTTGTGATAAAGCTCACAGCGCCCAGCCTGGAGCCATTCTCAGGGTTTCTGTTTTTCAATTGATTGTGGTGGCTGCTAGAGGGAGGGGCAGCCTCTGGCTCTGGTTACCCAGTGAGGCAAGGCACTCCAATGGCTGGCGCCTGAGCTGGGTGACTTTTCCCTGGATGGAGCTGAGTCTGGCAGGTCACTTCGCCGTTAAGTTCTTGTGACCTGCTAAATGACTCGTTTTATTCCAAGGCCTGAGCTGGAGCTAGCAGCTCCTCCAAGCTTTGTCGGTATCCAAGATGGAGATCACCGGTGCTGGGGGGGGGTGGGGTGGCCTTCCCTCCTCTGCTCCCTGAGGAGTGAGGACTTCGGGCTTGTACTCACGCCGAGTCTTGGATCCTGGGTCGTCTCTGGTCTGCAAACCACAGGATGAAGATGTTCGCTCCTTGTCGGTTCTTGTTGGTGTTGAGTAGAATCCGCTCGTCTGCTGCGTCTGGCTCCTTCGTCCAGGACTCTCTGTGTCTCAGGTATGACCGTGCGGCGGTGGTCGCCGCCGCGACGCTGCCGCCGCAGCGGCAGCTGTTGCGTTTCCTTGGCTTCCCCTCTCTTGTCTAACTCTCTGTCCTGTGATGGCACACTTGGTGTGATTCTCTGGCTTAGGACTGTTCACTGGAACTCTAAAACTGCTTTCTATGCAAGAGCTTGTTCAGATTCCAGCTTCTGCTCCGCCATCTTCCCAAATGTCGTCAATAGAATTGTTCTTTGCAACACAAATGGGAACTTTAGGAAAGAATTCCAACTCAGTATAAGAGATTTTCCAAGAAGTCAAACTGTCAAACCATGAAGAACATTGTCTTCATTTATTAATTTTTCCTTTTATTTAGCCAACATTGTGTTCTTACAATATTGTAGACATTCCACTCAGATGTAGATGTGAAGACAGGAAAGACAATTTACGTCATTAAAAATGTACTTTCTCAAAAAACAAGGTAAAACTATAACAGTACTCCTCAGTACAAAACAGCTGTGTCAAGAGCCATACCAGCCTAATGCACTCAATCTCTCATGATCTGGGAACCTAAGCAGTCTTTTAGAAGGAAGAGGTCAAAGTCCAACAAAATAAGCACCAGGAAATGGGTACATAAATGAGAGTTGAGGCCAAAGGGGAAAAGGGTAGATGAATGAAGGGGAGAATTCAATCAAGAATTCATTACATATACCACAACATTAAGAAAATGAAAGCAAAAGGTGGCTTCCAGTGGGGCAGGAATGTTTCAGGGTCACACTGATCAAGATGCAATGTATACATAAACAGCTTTACTAGATGGCACCTCCTTTGTACAACTATTTAGAAAAAAAAACAAACAAACAGCTGTAACATTTCCAGAAGAAAGCAATTGTCCCTATTTGAATCTGTCAGGGAAAAATATTCTTCAGTAAACTTTGCAGACTAGTACCTGTCTAAAATGAGAATAAAAGAATATAGTGATATTTTTGTAAGGCTCATTTATTCTTCTTAGGTTTTCATTCTTCCTTTTAGTATTAATGCTTTTTATTAAAATTATCCGGTTGCAGCTGGTGGCTTGTTTGTTATTTGTATTGTTTGATACTGGGTTTGATGTTAATGTCTTTTATTTGCCAAATATAGCTTCAGCAATCCTAAACTGCCTGTATATTTTCAAAGTGAAATCTTAATCGACTGTAAGTCACAGTCTAGTTTAAACTGACCATTAAAAATAAGCAGAGGTTTAAGATATCACCAATCAGGTTCCCAGGTAGAAAGGAGTACTTGGGGGGGGGGGAGCACAGGGATTTGAAGTCTACAGACTCAATTTGGTCTCGCTTAAATACAAAATATCATACATGGTATGGGAAAATAAGAAATAGGCTATACAGATCACAATGCATATGGTATTTTTATCATGGTATATGATTTTGATGTGATCCTACAGTCAATGCATTTCTTTCAATAATCCACCTGCTCTCGGTCAGTGGACTGGAAAATTTAACATAGCTCCTCAAACAATTGCTTCATGCTTACTTCATTTTATCTTGTGTTTGAGAGTTGGTTTTTTTTTTCTTTCCAGACTATGGTGGTTATATTTTTAGACTTGGCAGGTCTATGTCAAGAAAAAGAACATTCAGGTCAGACTTCACCCAACTCTCAAAATCAGATTTTTGTTTAGTGTTTCTTTATGCCTTATATTTTATAGAAAAACTGGAAGTATATGATCTTAATTTCAGTCTTAGGAAGACCAGGGTCTTCTGTAAAGTCTGAAATGAAGGAAGACAGTGCACTATGGATATAGGATGAGTAGAAGCCCCAGCAGTAGTGATATGTGATCACCAAGAATCACAGTCTGTTAGCTGAAATGGCTCTTCAGGCTCTTAAAGGGATGTATGGATTTCCTTTTCAAGGTAACATAGATATATAAATAAAGCAGTGTATGTAAGGGTAATGATGGTGAAAATTACCAAAAGATTATATTTCCAGCCTGTCAATGCTTTCCTGTTTTCTTCAGTCTGACAGACTCCATATTTTCCTGCTTTTCCTCCTAATCTCAATTTTTACAAAAGGAGAACAGGGCACTTCCCCAACATCATATCTTTACAATGTATCGTTCATCTTCCTTTGTGAAAAGCATACTATGCCTGCTCTGGGTAAAGCTGACTACAGTCTCAGATTTAGCCTCTAGAAATGTTTATGACACATTTACTGAAATTCCATCCACAAAACAGACTTATAAAATAAATCCAGTCCCTGAATCACAACAAATTGTCATCTCACAAAACTTTGTAAATCAATGCTTAGGAATGCTACTGGAATTTGAACTTTGAAAGGAAGTGGTCAGAATGGAATCAGGTTTAATATAGCTTTTCTAGATAAAACTTGTATTTATTTCTACTTTAATACTGCTCTTCTCAGATTAGCAATAAAACACCATAGACAGCTGAATTTTCCCCTGAAAAGTTTCCTTTTGATTTCTAGAACTGCCTAAATTATATCATCATTGGGCTCATTACTTTAAAAAACTAAAATCTCAGTTCTTAGCAACTGGTCCTAATTCAATTCTTAAGTAATGAATATTAGCCTCTTGTCTTTCCATTACATGTTGGTTTTGATTACTGAAGGCTTATTGAAGCTAAAGTGGACAGTATGATGTATTTTTTCCAATGGAATGAATCACATCTAACAAGATAATAACAACAGTTAAAAATGTCAGTCTCTCAGTCAATGCAACAGTACTTTAATGTGAATGTGCAGCATTTACTTCATTTCATTATTAACTTGGATTACTCATCAGTTACCTTTTTTGACCTGGAAGAGTCATACAATAAAACAGAATTCAAGTCACAGATCTTTTCCATCTATACTTGAAAAATAATAGTTTATCAAAAATCTTTAAATTGCTTATTTCTCTAAAGAATAGATAAAACTGATATAAATATATATGACAATAATTATATCAAAAATCAGAAAATACCTGCACAAAAAGGAATGACCCAGGCCTATACTGTGCTCCTGATGATAGCACCATAATGAAACTAAAATCATATATGGCAAGTTCCCTAGAATGTTATATTTCAGTTCTTTCCACTCCGTAAATGTCATTTTGCCTGGTGCTTAATCTAGTTAAATAAGAAAGAAATTTCCAGAAAGTTTGGTATTCTATCCAAAATCAACTTTCTTATATGAGCATTGGTGTTGATTCAGTGTCCTGAAAGTTCTGAAACTTCAGGATGTGGATGAACTGTCTCTGTGTATTTTTGTCTAGTGTTTACTGTGTTTCCATGAGCATGGATCCAAACCTCACCAGCAAGCATAGAGTAGGTTCAATAAATAAGGTGTTAAATTTAAATCAGCTTTATAAAGATTTGGAAAAAAATGAAATATCATTTAAATTTAAAATAAGCAGAGTAGTACACACATGTGATCTCGATTAACTGTGTGCATAAAAAGGTTCCCTTACTGAGTAAAGGTCTAAAATTGAGCATTGCTACTCTATGTCAAATAAATGATTCTTCTTTCTAAATTCACTGTAGTGATTATATCAGGTAATATATGTAGCTTACAAGGTCACACTTCACCCACAACCCGATCACTCTGGTGGCTCTGTGGCAGCAAGCTGACATTCTTTATTTTTAACTGAATGACCACACATTATGGCATTTTGTGAGATGCAGGTTCATTAGACCTTCTGTTCAAGTGCCTTAAGGCCACAATTCATTCTTAGTCTGCAATTATTTGTGACAATTTTTATATTCAGCCAAATTTTCAATCTCACTGGGTATGTCTGCATAATTTGTAGTTTTTTTGCTCTTTTCTGTAATAATCTCATATTGGAAAATTAATCAATGATGTATTATGCAAAAGCATCAATGCTGTTTGTATCATTTAGTATTTTTTTAAAGCATAAGCATTACATAAAGGAATATGGAGAAATAAAGATATTATCACATCTTGATTTTTATAAAGTTTATACTGGCTTATAATACTGTATAAACTAAAAAAAGAAGAAATAGCAATCTTCTCTGCTCTCTTTGTATCATGTAAGTATATTGTTAAAGTTTTTACTGTTCTGAAATCTGTTCACTCTATGTATCAGTTACATTTTCCCATGTATATAATATTTCTGAAATTAATTTTAACAACCATCCTAGTTTTAGATTGTGAGTTACTGTCATTGAGCGTCTCCTACTAATTTCAGAGAAGCTGTGTGGAAGTCTGTCAGATATGAATTTAAATCAATTCTGGCCAAAAACTTGGAACAAATCCACTATAAACCTGATGGCAGAGACACTAATTGGAAGACAAAGATAGAGCTGTTCCTATGCAGGATCCTGGGGTGTGATTTGTAGGTTATCAGCACACACTGACTTAGACCAGATTCTACAAGACAGGAAACACCTGTGCATTTAAATAAACAAATATGAAACCATAGCAATTTACCATCATTTTTAAAGATTATTGTCTGAAATCAGTTCATTAAAACACAAATAATACTGTTTCTCCCCAGAATTTTAGTTGCTATTTTAGTAGGTTAGATAACATGAAGAGTAGAAAAAAATCTTAGAAAAGTATGTTTACCGTTTATAATATTAAACCAGTTCTGAAAAGAAAGAAAAGAAGAAATGAGGTAGAGAGAGAGTGAGGGATAGACTGAGTGGTAGGAGGGAAGAAGGGAGGGAAAAAGGAAAGATAGGGAGAAAAAGGAAAGGTAGGGAGGGATAAAGGAAAGGTAGGAAGGAGTGAGCATGGAGAAAGAGAAAAAAGAGAAAGAAAAAAGAAAGGAAGGGAGGGAGGAAGGGAGGAAGGAAAGAAGGAAGAAAGGCAGGCAGGCAGGCTGTCAGGCAGGAAGGCGGGAAGGCAGGAAGGCAGGAAAGAAGGAAGGAAGGAAAAGCTGTCAGCAACAGTAAACATTTTCTTAAGAATTGATTAAAATGAAGTTTGAACAAAGCACATGCATTCTTTAGCCTATTCCTCTTAAATTCTATAGCAGCAGAAGGCAAAGGGGTAACTGTAGTACTCTCTTACATACCAGTGCTCTGGGTTATTGTATCTAATACATTTAGAACAAATCATTTTGTCTTCATGTCTATCAGTTTCCATTGGTATAAAATGCCAATGATAATGCAGATTTGTAAAGACAACAAAAAATTTAAACAATATAACCCATGTGACTTCTCCGACTTCATAGTTAGCATGCACAGTAGTACATCAGTCACCTACTCATTAATTGTGAGTGGAAAACTTTTTGAATGAGAAAACATCTCTGGGATCCGTCCACTGGAGAGAACAAAAAGCAAAATATAACTTCCTGATAATAAACACAATCTAGCATATAATAATTACCAACTCCCTTCTCTGGCCTGACAACCCTGGCTATTGATACAAATGCCTGGAAATGATTCAACACACAGGTGCTTGTTTCGAGACCTTAAGCAAATTTCTAAGATACCTCTGGGACCTTTTAACATCAGTACATGACTGGAGAAGTAGGTGCTTTTATAAGCTGAAACATAATGTGTATCTCCACTTAACACCTAATGATAACCGAGTCTGAGCTGCATAAAACTAGACCTGTTAACTTTAACAGTGCTAAGCATATTAGATGATCATTGTTAAATACTTCAGACCTGCATTCTTAAGCAGGTAAACCTCTAGCACATGCTCCAAATACTTCAAACTATGCTACAATTCCTGACCACTGGCAACTAGTGGATGCAAAAATGAAAAAAAAATTAGTAAAGAAAGAAAACATCTATATAAAAGATATTTTTATTCATATGTATTCCCAATATTTGAAATGCACATCTTAAAAGAAATGCTATATTATGCAGGTGGATTTACAATGATGACATTATCTAGTTGCCTTTCAAACTAAATGAATCATGATCAATGGAATATTCAGAACACACTCAACTCCACTTCCTGTGAAGTGACAAGGAGAGTGAACATGTTGCCTGGCTGCTGAACAAGTGAGTTGCTTAGCAACAAGAAACAGGTTCAAAAGATTAGGTCAATAATATCTAGCTGAACTCAGTAACCACCAAAGAGCAGACTCTCAGATATCAGACCCCACACTCCTTCTCAGAACAACTCTTTTTTCCATAATTCAACTACATAGTCTTTACTATACTTGCAATAACAACTTATTTAGTGTTACATTTAAGTTAGTCAAGATCATAAAACTACATTAAATCATGATACATTCAATTGCAAAGCACCTCAAGTTTGTGTTTAAATTGATCTAAGTCTCCTTCTGCTGACTAAGCATGACAAGAAAAGAATATGCGGTAGGTGAATTAGAGAAGACTATTGCTGTTATGCAGATTCAACCCACTTGTCATCTAGGCAGGGCTCAGTTTGAGTAAATAACTATTTGGGGTAAAGAATGAGGGATTTGAGCAGTGTAATAGCACATGTGAATATACTCAGATTTTAACTTCTGTGTTCTCAAAAAGTTTTATAGATAAGATGCAGAGATCATTCAAATTTGATAACCCACAGTCAGTAACTGTACTAAGTAATCTGACTTTGTTTCAACTGTTTTTATGCTGCCACTAGGGTTCCTTCTCTTAATGTCTTTATTGCTGAGTGCCAAGTATTTACCTCAATTAATTCTGCTGTCCCCTCATTTATGGACCTAGCAGGACTAAATGCAGTGTAGCTTCATGTTGTGACTCTCTGGAACTTTGGGGGAGGAAGAATCCTTCCGGCATGGAGTCCCCAACTAAATATTTTTATCTGGAACTAGTTAATTATGTTAGATTTGAAGAACAGCTGTCTGTTAAGACATCAACATTGAACAAGACTGCTTCTTACAAGAACTATGGGTCAAGCTAGAATACCCTCTTGTAAGATTTTCACTATGTGAAATGACGGGGCAGATTCAAAAGTAAAGACACTTTCTATTTATTACACAAAGAAAGATTCTAGGAACGACAGTTGAAACTTGAATGAATTGTAAAAGACCACCATTCGGTCATCTTTGGGTACATGGGTTTTCCTTCAATATTTTTCCTCATTTTCTTCAAACTCAAGCATGTACCTCAAATGAGTAAGAGAATAAGAAGGAAGACATACTATACTACTCAACCACATTCATAAAGTGTGTTTACAGTTGAGGGAATTCTGGAGAAAAGAGAAATTGGAAGAAGTATCTCAAATACCCTGATTTAAATATTAGATTATTTCTTTTAACTGCATGGATTGAATCAATTTCAATAACGAATATATTGGAAAATGTCACGTTGATCTTGATGATGCTTTTTCCCTACTCCATAGTATTTCTACACTGAGTTCTGAATGAAAAGGAAAATCACTGTTGCTTTCCTTTTCATCTTATTTAATGAAAAAGAAAAAGAGCAGACAATTTGAAAAGAAGTTGACTGATTAGTCAGGATCACAAATAGCCACGCTGATGATTTCTCGGGTCCATGTTAGTTAGCTACTATGCCAGTATTACTCACTCAATTGTCTGTTCCTCTCCAAGGCAGGTAGTACTGCATGAATTGTTTCATTCTTAGAAATTATTCCCTTTTCAGCTGGTCCTTTCTTTCTTCTCAGGAGCTGGGCTTAGCCATATAGATATCTTCTGGACCTACATTTTTATTTACACTATAAATTTAGCCTAGAGTCTAATTTAAGGTAATAGGGTCTTCCTTGCTCTTTTCCAAGATGACAATCTAAACTTTTTTTTAGCTTAGCCTCTTGAAACAACCAATTTTATTGTCACTCCAATTTAAAGCAAGTTTATCTTATAAAACCCTAAGCTAGAATTAATAAAGCAAGTCCCCCAAAGGACTTTTATCAAAGCTACACTCAAAGAAACACATTATCTTCAGTTAGGAAACTATAAATCCACAATAATCTACACAGATGGGGAAACCAAAGAGATGTGATTGATTTTTACATTGCCCGATTTAGTTTTGAACTAAGGATGTCAGAACTTCTCTAATAAAACATTGTTTTTCAAGATAGTGATATCCAGATGTTGAGTTCTTTTCTCACTTAGCTATCATTTTTTTCCAAATCAGAATAAATATTTGGATGCTCTGTTGTGACATTACTTTCATTACTGATATAAAAATAATATAAGAAACATCTTATTATTTTATCACCACATTTTACAAAGGTCATTTCCTTGCAGGAAATAAAATAATATGTTTTCGACATAGTCCTAGTTCCAAGTATCTGAGAAATATTTCAGTGCAAATGTTCAAGACAAAGGATGTGGAAATCTTAGACCAGAGATTTCAGTCAAAACAAAAATAAAGCAAGCTGTGTCTTCTATATATGCCCGAGGATATGGCTACAAAACTCCCAGTTAGAAGTAAATTATTCAGCTAATCAGTTTGCTATGCGCTGCCAAAAATCTGATTTGATGTGGTTTTTATTTTATTTATTTTTATTTGAAAACCAGTTGCTTAAAGGAACTGATTTGATGGGCCAGTTCTAATGTTGTTGCACATACTCAGTGTCTGAGAGATTCATGCTTCAAATTTGTCTTGTTGTTATTAATAGATTAACATAATCATAATTCTGTCATTTTTTTACTTAAAGAGGATAAATATTCTTCAAAGAAAAAATTCATTCATAATCATGATTGTTTGTCTCAATTCTGTGTAAGGCTTGTAATAAGTAATATGACTTTCTATTTCAGATGCTTCAGTATCTCATACCAGTTGAATTGCCAACAATAAAGATTTATGGGAAAGCTTGGTTTTCATTTCAAATATATGTGTTCAAGTGTTTGGGGTACAGCTATATAAGTTATCTTCTTCAACTAAGGGAATTTGAGATAAAATACTCCTTGTAGAAAAGCCAAGAGGATATAGAATTGAATGTCAAGGCTTAAGTTTTATGTGAATGAAATGGAGGGCTGTGTATTGGAATGCCTTGAGGAGCAAATACAGCAGTAAAAAGTCTCAATAGAGAAAATGGCCCATTTGTTATGTGGATTTCAAGGTCATTGTGCTGTTCTACGTGGCAAGTGTGAAATTAATTACTTTGATTTTAGATTTAACAATGAGAAGACAGAAAAGGAGTGGAGATATATGTATTTCAGTATAGTAAGACTATAATAAATGGCTCATGAGCATGGTTGAGTGAAGTATTAACAATCCAGTCATGAACACTCACATATATAAAAAGCATGCATACACATTGAGTATTAAAACTTAAAATTTATGTATTATGTTTATGTGTTGTTTTTATGTACATGCACACAAATATTTTTAAAAACCTAACTTTCAAAAAGGACAACTACCATTCCAAATACCTTATACAAATATAGCCTCTTTAGTCTGGGTTGTTTTTGCCTACATTCCTACTAGATAATTTTTATAAGAAAGATATTTGCCACAAATAATAAAAATAATATAATTGATGAACTTTATAAAATTTGAGTTTTATATGAGAAAATTTCTATTCCTTCTGAAGGATAAACAATAGAAAACTAAGGTATCATTTACTCAAACACATTTCTTCCTAAGCTACATATCAATTAAGAAAATATAATTGATAGTCAAATACTTGCTCCAAAATCCTAGCATAATTACTGCATTAGAACATAGTTGTATATAAGTCTATGATAAAACTACAAAATTTAGCATAGATTTAAATCATTATTCATTTATTTATACTAGCTATTATATACAAGACACTCCAGTAAACCTTGTTGGGATACTACAATTTAGTAAAGCAGACATTGTCTCAAGTATCACCAATCTATTAATACTATATTGAACTTGGAAAAGATGAATGTAAGCAAAGAGATGATAAGAAGCAATTTAAAGATGAAATAAGCTTTCAGGATTTGACATAATTTAATACTGAGTTTAAAAATCTGGAAATGGCCTGTAATTTTAAATTAATATCAGTGAAATATCATTATCACATAAGTGTATCATATCATCTTTGTAGGAAATAAATCAGCAAATAAGCTTTAATCTATTGGCTAAATTTGCAAATTCCTCTTAAATTACCTATTATAAAATGATTTTTGGGTGTTTGGTTAAAATAAAATATCATTTTTCTTAGTAAATAAGAATTCAGTATTAACATTTGATGTACAAATTGATATTTTCAGTCCTTCTCCTATTTTTTGTTGTAATGATCCCTTCAGAATTATAACAAAACCATATTTTCCTCTAAGCTGCTAGATATATTCACTGCCAAATGCTTATTAAGTATTTGTGTGCTGTTGATACTATGTATGTAAGATGAATCCTTCAATAGTGAATGTAAAATTTTGGCCTACCTGTCAGTACATGTGGAAAGTAGTTTGACTGAATAGCCATGCCTTCGTCAAACTAATACTGCTATTTAGACAAAATGATTAAAATGATTAATTTACTCACCTTACACCCATAGCAACCACAGACACAAAAGTAAGCAATCTGGTTCACTGAAAAGTGTTTTAACTAAAATTCACCATCTGTTGGACATTGTTCATTGCCAGTTCACATCTTATCTCACTGATGAAAGAGGAAACTCCCATGGCCTCTCAGCTATTCATTAACTAGTCAAAAAGCTGTTCAGAGGCCTTCCCTCTCACTGCCCTCACATCTTTTGTGAAATGTGTGTGATCTTCTTCATGGTTAATAGGACTCATTCCAGCCATTCTAAAAATATAACCTATACAAATGGAAACATATTTTCACCAGTCCTTTTCCTCTCTCTCTACCTCCCTCTCTCCCCCTCTCTTTCCTTCTTTCTCTCTTTCTCCCTCTCTCCCTTTTTCTTTCTCCCTCTCTGCCTTGCTCTCCTTATCCCTCCCTCCATCTCTCCCCCTCTCTCCCTTCCTTCTTCTCTCTCTCCCTTTCGTTTCCTCTGTCTCCCTCTCCTCCTTTCTCATTCCCTCTAGCTCTCTTTCTCTCTCTTTCTCTCTCTCCCCTGCATAGACTCAGCTGTACACACCATCCTTGGGGGTCTTTTCACTTTTTTTTTTGTAGGTCTTGGGGGCTGAACTCTGGGCCTGGGCGCTGTCCCTTGTCTCTTCAGCTCAAGGCTAGTGCCCTACCATTTGAGCCACAGCCCCACTTCTGGCTTTTTTCTGGTTATGTGGTGCTGAGGAATCGAATCCAGGACCTCTTGCATGCAAAGCAAGCACTCTACTACTGAACCAACCTTCTTTTCACTTTTTAAAACAAGATATTCTTGAACCTTCAGACTAGATAATTTTTAGTTTTCATTAATTTTTTCATTTATTTGTTTTCATTTATGTATTGCAAAGATGATGTATAAAAGCGCTACAGTTACATAAGTCAGAGTACATAAAATGTTGAACAAGGTCACCCTTTTTCTCTTTCTGTCCCAGTTTTTCCTTCATGTCCTCACCAACAAGTTGTATAGTTCATTTTCAACGTAATATCTAGTGAGAATCACTGCTCAATTTATTCACCCTTTGTCTCACCATTTCTCTACCTTCCCATTACTCTCCCAAAGAGAGATAAAAGTACAAAGAAGAAAAAGAAAAGGAAAACAAAAACAGCAAGAGAGAAAGAAAAACCTCTTGTTTCCACCACCTGGAATTTATGTTGATAAATATAATTTTATATGGTCACATCCACATAGGTATTGCCCCTATGTAATCCTCTCCTAAAATTATCTTCCTGTGGTCTCTCTCTGTGTAAATGCTTAGAAACTTGCACGTTTTAGCATATCCCAGTGTATTTTTTTTTCTTTTACCATCAAGTGTGTTTACTTGTAGACTGAAGAATTTTCACTGATATGTCTTCTAAATTAAATGACCTTTTCTTCCACAGCCTCAATGTGTGTTTACAACCCACAATGAATTTACACTAGTTCTTATTCATATAATTTATTATGTATTTTATATATTTTAGATACATTATATTATTTATACTATTTAATTGTAGAGGATCCACTAGATCTCTCAGTTTGTATTTCTCTTGTATCACTTAACACAATTATAAAGCTAGCTACTTTTACATCAGTGTGAACTGATTCTAGCCACTCTATCTGTTGATTTTTTTCCCATGAAAACTAATTACAGTATTTTCTTGACTTTATTTTTTAAATATTTCAGCCAATTTTCAATGATCATTTGGATGATGTAAATATTTCATACAAACATAAAAATAATTATGAATATTGAAAATAATGCATGAGTTTATGATTTTACCTCTCAGGATAGAGAATGGTGTATTACATATAATACATATTTAACAAATTAATAAATGATTGGCCTCTCTCATATTTCTCTCTTCTAAATTAGATTAGGTTAAATAAATTCCTTTTTATTTTCTCAGTGTAATCATATTGAGAACTATTTTGAAGTCTCTCACTGCTCCATCAAGATCAGAAACATAGGAGACCCATAAGGAAAATTAATATTCTGTTAAAACCCTGATTTGAGGTGCTATGCCAGGAGTGAGGTGGTTAAACTGGTATGTATGTGTTTCCATTACAGACTTCTATGTTCAAACACTTAAGATATAAAGACAGTATCATAGTAACATATTAAATATCTGACCTTGATTATATTTCTTGTTATCTTCTAAAGGAATTAAACATGTACATAGTTAAAACGTTCAAGTTGTTTATGTGCAATTATAGCATTATGTTTGAACCTTGCAGGGCAAGTTTTAAATAGTTGTTGGTTGTGATTTTCACACTCCCAATTTGTGAATAACTTGTTAGTGCTGTTTGAAAACGGTAGCAAATTTAAGATGTTTGAATTAATATATCCTGCTATAAATTATGGAGAAACTGAGCAATTGAATTTAGTAGGTAGAAAGATAAATTTGGGTATACATATTTGCTAACCAAAACATATGATTTCTGAATAGAGATGCATAAATCTACAGCTACCATTGAGAAAGCCTGTCATTTTATCATAGGTGAAGTACACATAGGTATTAGCAAGGTTATTCACACTGTCTTGTAGTCAGTGGACATGTATAATGTCAGAGTATTGGGTAAACTTAATTTATTTTGCTGTGGAACAATAGCATAAATAAAAAGTACCTATGACTGTTTTAAAACCATCTAAGACACACAGAAATATTTAAATATAGCCGTAGTCTAAGAAGTTATTATCATGACAGAAAAGAAGTATTTTTAATGTTTTTTTAATTGTGAAAATACCGTACAGAGTGGTTACAATTACATGAGCAAGGTAATGAGTACACTTCTTATCAAACATTGTTGCTTCCTCCTTTGTTTCCCCTTCCCATCCCTGCTCTACCATTGCCCCTCCCCCACCAAAGTTGTAAAGTTCATTTTTCGACATAATGATTTGTATATCATTGTTGCAATGGATCCATCTGTATCCCTATTTAAACAATTTGTTTTTCCCTTCCCCTTCCCAAATTACACCAACATCAAATACTGTGAAAACAGGGGTTATACCGTGGGAGAGGGACATACAAAGCAACAAAGAAATCATCTTATAAATATATTAGAAACAATAGCAAGAAAGAAAAACCATTTGAGTCCTGAAAAGAAGTATTTTTCCCCAGACAATTAAGTTTCACTTAGTGTGAAGCTTAAGTTTCACATCAATTGTATGTATCCTGATTCCATCAAGTATCTGCTCAATAGAAGGATTAGAAGAAAACAGAGAAGAGTTTTCAATCTTGTACACATATACATTGGAACCAAAACACTTGAGAAAAACAATCTACCTGTTTCATTTTTTCCCCTAGTACAAAGTCATGAACAGTTATTTTGGAGTCAAGAAGAACTATCCTCCCAAAAATCTTAAATTATTATATTCAGTATTCACTAGTTATAACAGTAAATGTTGGTAAAGGAGAAAACTCAAGATATTTTCTGCCAGCAAAAGAATAACCATGTAGGGGTGTACTCAAAACTCTGTCAGGTTCTGACAGTCAACCTACCCACAAATTGCCAACAGATGATGCCTGACTCTGCCTTCCTCCAGTGCTCAGTGAGGCCATAAATTCAGAGACAGTACTTCTCCAATTGGATGATAGACACAACTCAATTTTGGAAGATCCTATGAATGTTTGCTGGCCGTGATACATTTCTGAAATATCTGTAAATCACATTTAATATAATGAAACTGGAAATACAATAGCCCAATGTTTTAAATCATTCTGGAACAAGTATAATTTAAAATTTCAACAATATGTTGGAAGGCAAGCTTTTGATATTACACTTTACTTCTTTGGTTTTAATGATTGGATATGACCTAAAGAATAACAAATTAATGGTGGAAATTCCAAAACTAGAAATTAGAAGGTTTTTATTTTTTTTATTGTGAAAATACTGTACAGAGGGGTTACAATTACATGGGCAAGATAATGAGTACATTTCTTATCAAGCATTGTAGCCTCCTACTTTGTCTCCCCTTCCCATCCCATCCTCCCCCCAAACCCCCACCCAACCCTCCTCACCTCCCCACCAAAGTTGTAAAGTTTGTTTTCGACATAATGACTTGTACATCTCATTGTTGCGATGGGTCCACCTATATTCCTAGTTAAACAATTTGTTTTTTCCCTTCCCCTCCAAAAATTATAACAACATCAAATACAGTGAAAGCAGGGGTTATACTGTGGGGAGGGACATACAAAGCAACAAAAAAATAATCTTATAAATGTGTTAGAAACAATCAAATGAAAGAAAAAAAATTTGAATACATATCTTAGCGTTCATTTCCCTAACATCAACTTAACTGACCTTTTCTGCTTGACTCAGACATATACTAGTTATTACAAATAAGGGAAACCATGGGATCTATGTTTCTTTGGGCCTAGCTTACTTCACTTAATATAATTTTTTCCAAGTATTTCCATTTCCTAACAAATGGGACAATGTCATTCTTTCTGATGGAGGCATAGAATTCCATTGTGTATATATACCACATTTTCTTGATCCATTCATCTACTGAGGGGCATCTGGGTTGGTTCCATATTTTAGCTATGGCAAATAATGCTGCAATAAACATAGTGGTGCTGGTAGCTTTAGTGTGGTCTTGTTTGTGAACATTTGGGTAAATGCTCAAAAGTCGGAGTGCTGGGTCATAGGGGAGCTCTATGTGGAGTCTTTTGAGGAACTTCCATATTACTTTCCAAAGTGGTTGAACAAGTTTACACTCTCACCAACAATGAAGTAAGGTTCCCTTCTGTCCACATCCCCTCCAGCATCTGTTGTTATTAGAGTTCTTGATTATAGCCATTCTAACTGAGATGAGGTGGTATCTCAATGTTGTTTTAATTTGCATTTCTTTTATGGTTAGAGAGGTTGAGCATTTCTTCATGTGTCTATTCTTCATGTGTCTACTAGTTTCTTTTTACCTTAGACACTATATTTTGTGAAATATATTTTTTTAAGAAAACTCATGCAATAGAGTAGTCTGGAAAGTTTGCCAAAATATTTAGCTTAAACAGCTTTTTATATAAGCAAAACTGATTTTAATTGAGGTAAAAGTCACATAATTTAGCATTAATATTTCTAGAGTGAATAATTTGTATTTATTTCATGTCCATTGTAGGATCAGAGCAGCTGTGATCCCCAAGTATTTCCATCATCAAAAATAAAATATTGGGCTGGGAAGGTGGCTCAGTGTTAGAGTGCTTGCCTTGCATGCATGAGGCCCTGAGTTCTATTCCTCAGCACCACATAAACAAACATAAAATCTGATCCGTGCCCCAGTACCCTTCATTGATTATTAGCCTAGTTTTTTCACCCAAGCATTTACCTGTTCTAGATATTTCATATTGATATACTCATAGTAACCTTTTATGTCCTACAATGCTTTCTAGGTCCATCCATGTTATGGCATGTATCTGCACCTTGTTTCTTTCCCTGACTGAAAAAAAGTTCTATTATCTTTTATTTATTTATTTATTCATTTACTTATTATTTTATTTTTGTTAGTCATGGTGCTTGAACTCTGTGCCTGGGCGCTGTCCCTCAGCTCTTCAGCTCAAGGCTGGAGCTCTACCACTTGTGCCACAGCACCACTTTCTGTTTTTCTGTTGGTTAATTGGAGATAAGAGTGTCATGGACTTTCCTGGCCAGGCTGGCTGTGAACCTTGACCCTCAGATCTCAGACTCATGAGTAGCTATGATTACAGGAGTGAGCCACCAGGGTCTGGCTTCATTTTATTTTATTTATTTAGTTTTTAAATTTTATTTATATATTTTGTTTATTTTTTATTTACTTACTGGCAGTTACTTACTGGGCCTGGACACTGTCCCTGAGCTCTTCAGCTCAAGGCAAGCACTCTATTAATTGAGCTATTTTCAGTTTTCTGGTGGTTAATTGGAGATAAGGGTCTCACTGGGGCTGGGAAAGTGGTTCAGTGGTAGAGCGCTTGCCTTGTATGCCTGAGGCCCTGGGTTCGATTCCTCAGCACCACATAAGAAACAAGAAAAAAGCCGGAAGTGGCGCTGGCGTTCAAGTGGTAGAGCACTAGCCTTGAGCTGAAGAGCTGAGGGATAGCGCCCAGGCCCAGAGTTCAGGCCCCATGACTGGACCCCCCCCCCAGAAAAAAAAGAGTCTCACTGACTATCCTGCCTAGCTGGCTTTGAACTGCAATCCTCAAATTTTTTTTTTGTCATGGGGCTTTAACTCAAGACTAGTACTCTACTACTTGAGCCACAGCACCACTTCTGGTTTTCTTGTGGTTTATTGGAGATAAAAGTCTCCTGGACTTTTCCTGCCAGGGCTGGTTTTGAACGGTGATCCTCAGATCTCAGCCTCCTGAGTAGCTAGGATTTTAGGTATGAGCCACCAGTGCCTGGTTCTATTGTCTTTTTAAAGTAAAAATTTTCCTTTCCTCTGTCCATAAATATTTGAATATTGAGTATTTCTACTTTCTAAGACATTATCAATAATGCTGTTATGAGTATCTGTGTACAAATCTGTGTTTTTCTTAAACAACTATTTTCAATTCTTTAAATTATATGAGGTCATATTAACGTTAAACCTTTGCTTAACTTTTTTAGAACTACAAAGCTATTTTTCACAGCAGCGGGAAAAAAAATTGATGTTCCTGCCTTCAATGTATAAGTGTTCCCATATTTTCTCATCATGCTAACATTTATTTTCCTTTTTAAGAAAATTATAAACACAAACTTTCTGTTTAAATCCAACAATGTTAACTGAACCAACTGATTTTTAGATGCTTGGTTGTAATTTCTCATACCATAAACTAATCATACATATACCTATACATATGCACACATACATGCACTTATTAGTTTTTGTTCTTAGAATATAAATGGTACTATTATTTTAAAAGAGAGAACAACATTTGTACATAACATAAAACGATTCTTCAGGGTGTGTTTCTCTAACCTTTATAATGATCTACAAGGAGTGGTTTGTGATGTTTCCTCACATCCAGGAATTATGGTATTATGTAACAATGACACGTGCAAAAACAGGCATAAAAAGCAACCTACCTCCTACTTCCCTCCTGTAACTCCTATAGTGTAAACACAAAACTGCCAAATTTTGAAATTCATCAAGATTATTTCTTTAGTAAAATTTTAATATGACTGTGTTACTCTTCAGTGCCTTCCTCCATCCTGTCTCACTGGATTTATTTCAAGTATGTTAGATGTTAAAACTATACATAATGGAATAAGCTGGAAAAGTTGCCTAAACTTGAAGTTAAATAACTTTTTGTCTAAACAAACCTGTTTTTAATTAGGGTAAAAAAAAAATCATAAACCTTCACTACCATCTTCTAGGCTCTTGCCATCATAGGGAAAAATGGAACATGAAAATAGTTCAGTCTTAAGTACCAAAATAAAAGTTTTAAATTCAGAGAAACATAGAATCAAGAATATTACCTTGTTCCAAATGGCCTGTGTGAATTTTTAACTTGGCGTTCATTAGCACTCTGACCTTGGGTACATTTTCTTACTTTTTTAGGCATGTGTTATAATCTTCTTGGCAGCTGGACTCCTTGCATCTATAAAGAATATATGTGCCTTATTAATTTATTTATAACTAAAAATAGATTTATATAGCCTTTCATTTTCATAGTAATAGTACAGAATTGGGTAATGCTGCATTTGGATGAATGTTCAACAAGACCTATGTAATTTGCACAGAAAAATTAGCACCATGTCAGTTGAGTAAGAAGCTGCATAAAATATAGAAGATGCATTACTCTCAAATTAGAACATATAGGCTATTCTGTAATTTAATGTTTTACAATATTATAAGAATTCTGTCTTTGAAGCAGATTCTATTCAATGCTCCTTTCTCTTTCCTCCCACATTGGCCAGCAGAATGGCCAGACACTTAGTATCAGATATAGTTAGTATTCAGATCTAGATTTGAATACTTAGTATTCTTAAACAAGGAGGTTAAAGGAAAAAACTAGAAGTCACAACTAGAAGGACCTTTAAGTAGATGACAGAGCTAAGTTAGTGATTTCCACTTTGCTGAAATTCTGTTCAAGTCCTTACATAGATGGGAGAACCTCAGAGAAAGTTTGATTCTGCATTGGTCCTTATACAGTTAAAGAACCCAAATCTTCAAGAATAGTAACATTTTTTTTAACTGGGTCATTATAGATCACCAGATGGATGACTAATTCTTTCTTAGGAATTCAAGTAAAAAACACAAGTTATGAAAATATCAAGAACTTTTTCAGATCAACTAAAATCTCATCTTGCAAACTGGTGTGAAATTTAGTCTTTTCAGATGGAAATGTCACTTCACGTGTCCTACTCTTCTCCAGATAGATATCAGCATGACTATAAGCAAACAGTAGACATGGCCCATCAAAAGTGTAAGCTCATTTGAGACTTCACTTATAAAAAATGTTAGTACAGGTGGACCCATTACAACAATGAGATGTACAAGTCATTATGTCGAAAAATGAACTTTACAACTTTGGTGTGGGAGGGGTGGGGGGGCGGGGGGGGTAGGGAGAGGATTGGGTGGGGGGGGCAGGGGGAAGGATGGGAAGGGATGCGAAGGGGAAACAAAGGAGGAGGCTACAATGCTTGATAAGAAATGTACTCATTATCTTGCCCATGTAATTGTAGCCCCTCTGTAATTGTAACCCCTCTGTACAGTATTTTCACAATAAAAAAAAATACAATAAGAAAAATGTTAGTCCATTTTACTTGTGTGACTTGTATAATACAACTCCTAGGTTTCGCAGAACAGGAGTCATAGAAACACATACAACAACACAAACGCCACGTGGAATCAGGGATTATATGAATTTTACTTCCTTTTTAAATTGAATATGTATGAAAAAATCCCATGGAATGGTTGTTGGCCTGCTATACTTTCATCTACTCCCTTTATTGATATCATCTACTTTTCTTGGTTTCGCATTTTTACAATAGGCAAAAAAAAACGAAACTACTGTTAACTTCCATGAAAATTTGAAAGACGAAAGTGACTGTGAGGCCCATTAACCAAAGCATTTTAAAAATGAATCTTAAATATAGCACTAAAAAAATCTATCATGGGATATTTTAAAGTCAATATCTGAACATAAGGAGGCATGAACTCCATAGATACTCAAAGCACACTCAAGACTAAACCAACACCAAGAGAACTATGTATCAATTCTACTACTCATGGCATTAGGTTAGTCAAAAGGACATTTAAATAAATGAGTAAATTATTCCCTGAAACAGTGAGTTCTCCAAAAGTCCCTGGAATTTAAATTGCAGAAATTTTACTGTCAACAAGCTGGATTTTTTAAAACTCTGAAATATTGAATTATGCTATCACTAATGTCTCTAGCAACTCCAAAAGTCAAGTGAATGATGGGACTACATTAAGATTAATGATTCAAGATACTAGAAATACAATTTTTACTGTCTAATTTTTCACCACTCTTCTTCATCACACGAAAGCTGGCTTTCATCCATTTAGGGAACTGAATTGGCAGACTGCCATGATCTTGTTTAAAATTCAGTGATTATTTCTCAGATTTTTTCCTTCTTGACCTTTCTGCTACATTTGTTCCTACAGATCATCTAGTCTACGCAAAACCTACTTTCTAGACAGACCTATTAATATGCTCCTCCTCTGCCATCAACATTCACTCCTTCCAAGTTTCTGCCACTTCATCTTCTTACTTTTGCTGCTCAGGTATGTGCATTCTACCACTGAGCTTTTTTTATTTTTCATCTTTTTTTGTTTCTCATTCTTTCATGTGGTTCTTATTGTAATGTTGAATTCCAACACTTAAACTTTCCTCAATTCATCATACAGTACAAGTCATGCATTTCAGCCTCCTACTAAGAGATGTACATCAGGTTATTATTATATGACTTCAAATTTTAACTCTCTCAATGAACCTTTAATCGAATTATGTTCCATTTGTCAACTCCCTTTCCTAAAAATGGCATCAACACTTACCCTGTGACCCCTGGAATAAATTTTATCCTAGGTTCTTTCAAGTTCTCTGTGAAGGCCTTTTCCATTGAGCCTACTTAATATTTCCTCACTGATGATCTCCCATTATCTTAGCCCAATATTGCTTGGAAGAGAAAGTCCCTCTGTTTACTTTCATCCCCACACCTAAGAACTTGATCCCTCACTGGGCCTATTTGTACTTTCTCTAGAATCTCCCTAGTCTAAGAGAGAAGAAACCTGAGCTCCTCAGAATTTATTTGTATTATGTTATCCTCAAGTACAACTGAGTAGGGTTGGTGACTCTCAGAGTCTGATGAGGGAGGTTGTGGCTGATTGAGAATATTCATCTTGGCAGTTGAAAGAGAGTTCAAAATGGCTGCAATTTTCCACCAACAGAACAAGCATTAGGTGGGGCATGGCCTTAGTCTATGTAGTATAAAAGGAGAATATTTAGGCCTTTCAATAAAATACGTTGAGCTTGTGGGCTCTAAGTGAAGGACTTTCAGGAGGCTGAGCACCAAGTAATGGGCTGACCCATTTTTAAGACAGTAGTGAAGAGCAGGATACTGAGGCCATAGTAGAAAACTGATGAGCATGTGAGTCATAAGAAAGGAAGCGAGTAGGTATGACGTTACCAGCAAATATGAATAAATGAAAGGGAGGGATGAAGGCAGAGAAACAGAGAGAGAAGGTAGAAGAGAGGGAGGGAGGGAGGTTCCTCAGAATAAAATGTGAATCCAGAAAAATAGACCAGATTAAAAAAATTAGGCACAAAGGGGGTGAGACTTGAGAAGAAATGGTAACCCAATTTTGAAAGAATAAATATGCAAGCTGTAGGGTGGATTTGAGACTAAGCCACTGATGACTGGCTTATAATAAAAACTAATATCTACTATGTATTAATATGTTATAGCCATTATATCATGTAGACATTATTTTAATTTCTGCCCACAGCACTGTGTGATTAATACTATTAAAGGAAACCAAGGTTCAGAGTGATTCAGTCACAGACTTAAGTGGGGATCATAGTGTAAATTGAGACAGTTTCTTCTAACTCCCAAAGCCAATTTCTTAACCATTGTGTTGTGAAATATGTAAAAACATCTTATCCCAAGAGAGGGATTTTTCTTAAATGCCAATGAATGGAAGCAGGGCATCACATGTTTCCTTGCTGGACACAGAGAGAGACTATATTTCAGCCTTACCTTTGTTTTCTTTCTCCTCATATGTAAAGTTGGGATTTTAATTGTTATTTCAAAGGAGAAACAAGATAAGGGAAGTGTACACATAGTTCTTAAATCTGATCAAGGTAGTAGTGAGAAGAGAATTGTGTGAGTCCATACTTGGATACATAACTTATAGACTCACTCAAACTCTACTATCCTTGTGAAGCAATGTTTCAATCTATTTAAGCTGCTATGACAAAATACTATCGATTATGTGGTTTATAAGCACCATGAATATATTTTTCCTACTCCTAAAGATTTACAAGTCTGATATAGGGGCATCAATAGATTCATGTTTTTGTTGTGGTAGTTGTGGCTAGAGTGTACTTCTTTAGAACTCATCTGTCTCACTGAATCTGAACAGGGAGAGAAGTCAGGATCCTTTTTAGGGACTGTTTTTATTTTAACAAAAATAACAATCCCATTCACCGATCCCCACCCAGAGTTCCCCTCATGAAAACCATTTTCTTGGGGTTAGGATTTTAACATGTATTTTTAACATCTTAGTATATAAATGTAATGTTTAATTTAGAAATTGTAAGACTGAGCTCCCTGTCTCTTCTTCTAATATCTTACAATAGAAACTATATTTTAGTAACTGGAAGAACTCAAAGTATTGTACTCCCAGGACAAAATTTATTGGCAAAATTCACATGCAATGCTGCTTACTCAAATGTTATGAAGAGTTTCAGATGCTTACAGCAAAAAAAATAAAAATATGCTAAGCTCAAGCGCTTTAGAAGAAGTGAGCTCTGAATAAATATACAGTCTACACACTTGAAAAGAGAAACAGGAAACAGAAAAAGGCAAAAGAAGAGAGAGTGTATGACCACTGGCCTACAGAAAGACTGATGCCCAGCTGAGTACAGGCTGCCAACTCCTTGTTCAGGCTTTGTATCCCTGCCTTGCAGACTTCGATTTCAATGTGGAATCACTCTTTCCTTTCCGTAAACTTAGCTCTTGTTTGAGTATTTAAGCAGTGTGATTACTTTCTTGGCTACATAACTTTTTCAGTCTAACAGGCATCTTTAGCAATTTGGGGTTCCAAAGGTGTCATGTTATTGAAGATGTCATTCAAAATTTTGTGCATCTTTCAAAATACATGAAAAAGTTACAACTAAATTTTTTTGCCTTCTTTTTTTTTTAATTGTGAAAATAGCGCACAGAGGGGTTACAATTACATGGGCAAGTTAAAGAGGACATTTCTTATCAAGCATTGTTGCCTCCTCCTTTGTTTCCCCTTCCCAACCCTTCCCATCTTCCCCCACCCCCAGGCAAACAACTTTGCTCCAGGCAAAGTTGTAAAGTTCGTTTTTTTTTGACATAATGACTTGTACATCTCATTGTTGCAAAGGGTCCACCTGTATCCCTATTTAAACAATTTGTTTTTGCCCTTCCCCTCCACAAATTATACCAACATCAAATACAGTGAGAGCAGGGGTTATACCGTGGGGGAGGGACATAAAAGCAACAAAAAAATCATTTTATAAATATGTTAGAAACAATCGCATGAAAGAAAAAACATTTGAATACTTATCTTGGGTTCATTTCACCTAATCAAGTTATCTGACCTTTTCTGCTTGTCTCAGACATACAATAGTTATTGCAAATAAGGGAAACCATGGCACCTAAAATTTTTTTTAATTTTAATTTTTATTTTTTGTGAACATACTGTACAGAGAGGTTACAATTACATTGGTAAGATAATGAGTACATTTCTTTTTTTTTTTTTTTTTGGCGGTTGTGGGGCTTGAACTCTGGGCCTGGGCGCTTGTCCCTGAGCTCTTCAGATGAGTACATTTCTTATCAAGCATTGCAGCCTCTTTTGTTTACCCCTCACATCCCTTCCCAGCCTCCCCCCGCCCCACCAAAGTTGTAAAGTTTGTTTTCGAAATGACAACTTGTACTTCTCATTGTTGCAACAGGTCCACCTGTATCCTTAAACGACTTGTTTTTCCCCATCTCCTCCACAAATTATACCAACATCAAATATAGTGAAAGCAGGGGTTATACTGTGGGGGAGGGACATACAAAGCAACAAAGAAATAATCTTATAAATGTGTTAGAAACAAATGCATGAAAGAAAAAAACATTAAAATACATATCTAAGGGAATGTGATGTTAGGAAAAGGCACCTAAATTTTTTAAAGTAAATCTTTCTCTACTTTGAATTTTCATGAAGCTCCAATATGACAATCTCCTAATAGTCTTAAAGCACATATTATTTAAAGAAGAGAATCTTCAGGGAACAGCCAGAGACCCTTAAAAGGTCTTTGCCTTTTATCTATGTCAAGGAGTCTAAGAAGCACCAACTTAAAGCCTTCTAAATTCCTCCACAAAGGTTTCAGAGTCATGATCTTGACTTTATCTCTGACCTGCCTGGAAGCCACATTTTCCTGGCAGAACTCAGCATTTTATCTTTTCCCTAAGGCATTTTTGTTTCAGTTGGGGAAATTTTCTTAGGCGTTTTATAATCAAATTTAAAGTCTTGACTTGTATATCTTTCTTCTATATATCTAGCAGAAATTAGGAAATACACAATTTATATTCCTCTGCAACATGTGATATTGCAACTAAAATATTATTTGACATTTTCTATACTCTGCCTGGAAGTGTCCTTAGCTCAATCAATTCCTTCGGTCTATATTCCTTTTCCACAAAATAGCAGGTATTAGTTTTTGTTAAATCCCTCACCTACAACACACACATACCATACAATGAAATTCTCCTTTGCTCTAATTTCCAGTGTAACATTTTCCACTTGACTTTAAGCTTCCATTATTCACCTAGGGGCCTGCTAAGGCTTCTGCATTCTGCTCAGTAATGCTCTCCTATTCCCAAAAGGCTGATTATATTTATTTTGAGGTTTATTGTAGAGACATCCCATCTCTGATACCAAGAGTTTAATAAATAAATCTGTAGAGCATGGTAGAAACCACAGACTGTCCAGATCTGCATTTAGGGGTTAGAGTCTCATGGGTTATTCCAACAGTTAAGCAACAAGAAAGCTTTTTGAGCAGGCCAGCAAAAACAAAATCAGCCACAAAGGGAGAGTTTGACATTGGTAGAGGAAAGTGTGAGAAAGCTATGAGAGAAGTAAATTTTAACCAAATATTCCAGAGTGCTTTTAATTATGAATCTTTCCTAGCAAATGTTCAACCATTTCTTGTCACATTTTATGGGGAAAAAATTAGATCATTCATATTGCTGCTATTCCTGAGAAAATTCATGACATCTAAGTGACCTCCACTTTACCACTAAACTGTTTTTTAACCCTACATGTTATGGTAGTTTTGTTCTCCTTTCTCTTATTCGTAAAACAAAACAGCCTCTTTTGTCCATGAAGTACAGTATATTTTAAAGTGGAATTATTTTACTTGAAATTCCTAAGCCCTAACTGGCAATCTAATGGATTTACTTATTGAATTATATTTCCTTACGGTGAAAGAAAAATAAAACTCGTTATTGAGAAAGATAAAGACATATTCTGGTTAGCCATTAGCATCAGAACACATATGCCAGAGTTTGTTTTAGTTGGCAATTGGCCTTTTTAAAATTCCAAAGCATGGCTAATTTAATAATAGAGAAGAGGGTTCAGAAAGAGAGCCTCTGCGAAACGTAAAATCATTTCAGTTCTCAGTCATGAAAACCAGAAATCCCTTTGGTCACAGGAAGAAATAGTTTCTGGACTCTCCTTGGCAAAAACACAAAAATTAAACCTGCTCATTACGTATTTGTGGATCCCTGCTAAACCCATTTAGCAGAGTAAGTCAAAGTCTAGTCTGTGCAGCAATTTTCTCTAAGAACTTCTACAGAGAACATTTCTGTCTATGGATTTGAATTGGGCAGAAAGGGGAGTTCCCATGAACAAGAGATGGTATGTCTCTTCTTGCATCTGCTCAGTGTTCTTCCTTATATTTGACAAGATCAGGCTTGATATTCTACAGTTTTGTGCAGTGCTGATTCCATCTGTCTCCCTGAACAGGAGTATGGTATTAATGTGATACTAGACTTAAATTGGTACTTAATGAATCAGCACAAGTTTACCAATGATTTGCTCTTTCACTTACAAATAAATCGCATTAGCCTTATTTAATTGTAACCCTAAATGAAAGCCTCCATGAATCTTGAGCTCATTAATGTTCAATGACCTAAGAAAATCAGCCCCTTCTACATATGATTTTCCATACAGCATCACAACCCCAAGAGTACCCTTCATTTCCTATAAAATGTGTCGTCTAGGTTTCTCCTACCTCTATTTGAAGACCTACTCACTTCTTAGCATATGAACATGTACTTACAGACAATTATGTAACATCAATAAGGTTCATTTTTTATCACATAGCTGCCATCACAAAAACTTAATCAGAAATGATTAGGGAGTTTTGAGAGTTTACAGAAAATCATGATGAACTTTGGAGCTCAAGATAAGTAACTCAGCCAGGAGAGAGAAAGGCCTGTGGAATACAGCTGTTGGGAAAATCCAGGGAGTGTTTTTGAATTGACTTATACCTTTATCATCGTCACACTTTGGACAGTGATTCACTGCCCAGCTGCAGTCTGGATTTAGGCATGATAATGGGGTGAGGGAAGTTTTTCTGTGAGCTGATTTGCACTAGATGAAGAATACAGAGATAAAAAACGCAAATTCACATCTGCTTGCCTCTACTAAAAATGCCCAGCGGCATTCTGGGAGAAAGTAAGAGAGCATGGAAGCCTCAAAGAACTCTCTGTATAATGAAGAAGAGTTAAAAAATCTTTTATGTTCTTATTAGTTTTGTTCCATTTTTATGGATTAGGCAAGGGGCAAAATTTAAAAAAAAATTAAGGGAGAGCCTTGGGTGTTGGTGGTTCACACCTAGAATACTAGCTACTCAGGGTTCTGAAATCTGAGGGTAGCAGTTCAAAACTAGTCAGGGAAGAAAAGTCCATTAGATAATTATCTCAATTAAGCACCAAAACATAAAAATCTCTATAAAAGTAAAAAATATAAATATAAAATTAAAAAATAAAATTAAAAATAAACAATGCTGGAAATAAAGCTGTGGCTCCAATGGTAGAGCCCTTGAGTAAAAACAGCTCAAGAAAGTACCCAGGCCCAGAGTTCAAGCCCCAGGACAGGCACATGCCCACGCACACACACACACACACACACACACACACACACACACACACACACACACACACAAAGTTAAAGAAGATATATCTTCCTGGCACCATTTACTAACTCCTTTAGCATATAGAACATTTGGCATTATTGTATGTGGTATTTCTCATTATAGAATGTCATAAGCTGAACAAGGCAAAATGTAAAACGTGCTGATCAGAGATAGAAGGATGGAAGAAGACCTAGATCATAATTGCATTCCTCATTGAAAGAAGAGAACAGTCCTGCTTTTCCTCAAGAAGGATGCAACATTCACCTGAAGATGGACAAATGAGGAAGTTCCTGACTAGGCGAAACTGAAAGTCAACACACTGGATATTGAGTCTGAACAGATTCCATGGAAAGCCATCTTTTTCTCCTTCCTTAAGCACAATTGTCCTCCAAGGTAAATATCAGGTTTTCGAAGTCTTGGAAAGTTAGTAGGTTGCTGGTGGCACTGCCCACTGAAAGGAACAAGTTCTCCTGGGGACTCCTATTCCTCTCAGATTGAACTGCTATAAACACCCGAGTCTGCTCCACCATCTGCTGGTTCCCCTTTGGTTTCCTGTGTGATGACGTGATCTCACGTTTCCAAACACTCATACCATTTAGACACTGTGCACTGAGATCTCTACTAAAGTGGAGCAAAGTCCAGTTCCATCTTCCAGAAATGTGAGCTGAGAGAACCTCTTTGCTTTATAAAGTTATCTTGTCTCAGACATTTCATTATAGTAATGAGAAATGGGAAAATATAGGAAGTGACAGGCTTCCTATCACAGCTGATAAATGTTGCTGAGAAAAGCCATGTGTTGCTTATGTATAAAGAAGCTCTAGTGAACTTTGCTACAAATGTGCCACTGCTTGAGAATTCTTTCCATCTTTCAGGTGGATACTTTTCAATAATGTAACTGAGGAAGTTTTTCCTCAGCCAACTCTCTGTGGAGCCTGCTGGTGTTTGCTATCCTTCCTCAACGTGAACAGCTGGAGGTACATCTGGAATCCTTCCATCCCTCACTGATTATCACCGCAGTCACAACTCATGCAGGACCCGGGCTGAAGCCGTGGACCCCCCCCCCCCAAGGGAACTGGACTAAATAAATGAGAAAACAGCATGTAAGCAGCCATATCCCATACCTCTGGATATGTATTTAAAGATAATTGTTGCCTAGTATGGGTTTTATTTTCCTGTGAAGAAACTTCTACTTTGTATTCTTGTATAAAAGCTGAAGAGAATGACAATGAAAAACAAGCAAAAACAAAAGTTTTGTGTGCTTTCAAGTACAAATCTTTCCAGATAGTTTTTATTGGGGAAGAGATTATAAAAAGGATTATAAACATACTCTCAAGTATGTTTAAATTTGTTCCTGTTTCTTTTAATAAGTTTTTTTATTGTGAAAATGCTGTACAGAGGGGTTACAATCACATGAGCAAGGTAATGAGTACATTTCTTACCAAGCATTGTTGCCACCTCCTTTTTTTCCCCCTACCCACCCTTCCCTCCCATCTTCACAACTACTTCCTCTCCACCCCTGCCACCCCCCTCACCACCCTCTGCCCCCCCCCCCCCGGCTAAATTGTAAAGTTCATTTTACATAGCGTCTTGTACATCTCATTGTTGCAATGGGTCAATCTGTATCTTTATTCAAACAATTTGTTTTTTTCCTGTTTTTTTTCTTATTAATGCTTTTAAAAAATATTGCCTTGGCCTGAACATAATAATGACCATATCTAGTTTTTAGGTTGGTTATAAAATGACATGAACCTGTTCTGTATTAAAATAGTGAATTGAGTCAGGAAATAGCTATAAAACTCATTTTCATGTTCTTCTTAGTTTTTCTAGACAATTAATATGCTCTCCAAAGGGAAATCTAAGCTGTCTAGACACAGAGACAAAATTGAAGTATTTATTTTCATATGTAGGAAAAAAAGTAACTTTCTTAGTTTAGTTAGGAACATAAAACGAGTATGGAATATTTTTTATGTAGACAGACCTCTTCTCAAAAAATGAAACACCTTCCTCTTTTAATTATTCTAGATGTTGACACCAAGCAGCAAAACTGTGACCAGAAATAAGCAGCGATGCAAGATTTACTTTGAAATGTTTATTCATCGAGTGCTGCATCTCTAAAGATTTTAAAAATATATTTATAACTTTCTGTTAAATTGGAGGAAAACTATTATATCCAAATGGAACAAAATGAAACCTTCTCACTGGTAACCTGTCATTCTGCCCCTTTGTTCAGATAACCACACACTGTCTGGGGTTTACATTTTAATATTCCCATCTGGTGCATTAATTGTACCAAGATGTAATGTATCCACACATTCATATAATATGCTTAGGTTAAATTCATTGCTTTTATTACTCTTTTTCACAACCCTTACCCCTTTCTAAACAAGTTTTAACAGGTTCTTTGTCTATTTTTATACCTGTGTATGAAGCACTTGGACCATGTATAATGCTCTACCCTGGGTCACTCTCTCCTTTCCCCTTTCCCCTCCCTATGGGTCCCTGCAGAGTTCTTGTTTCACATTTTTTGCAATTCATTCTTTTCAGAGGGAGGGACATCAAAATGGCTGCAGACAAGTTGACTGATTAACAATGGAAACAAAATCAGAAGCAAGAGAAATATTCAAACTTGTAGAAACTCTAAATTCTCATACAAACTAGAGTAAACATACGAGCAGCCAAATTCCCATTAACATTTCTTGTCTATGTTGCCCATTGCGTTGGCCCTAGCACCTGTCACATAGGGTCATTGCTGTGTTTTCAGTGTGACCTTGAAGTTCATGGTTGGAAATTAAATCTCCAGTACGCAGTGTTGAGAGGTATGCCTTTCACAGGTAACAAGGCCATGAGTGTAGAAGACACTAATGCTGTCATTGTCTGTGGGATTGCTAAGCAAAGTACAACCATCTTCTTTTTCTTGGTTGCTGTCTTGACATTATGTCATGTGATGATAGAATGCCAAGATCCTCACCACACATGGAATCCTTGATCTCAGACTTTTCAACTTCCAGAACTGAAAAAAAGTTAATCTCTACTCTTTATAACTACCTGATCCCTGGCATTCTGTGACAGTAACACATAGACTAAGTCGGTCATGTAAGTTAATTCAAATACAGCAACAGTGAATATTTTAGTGTATTTACAGCTATAATTATTTTCATTTATGTATCTATTTTAAGCATATTAGCACTGACATCTCCACAGACAGTTGACAGCAGTAGACTCAATGACAGCATCTTCCTTGTTATTCTTTGACACTTAAAAATCTGCATTTGTTTTTTTTAATTGTTATTGTAAAGGTGATGTTCAGTGGGGTTACCGTTACATAAGTCAGGTAATGACTGCATTGCTTTTTGAACAATGTCACTTCTCCTTTTGTTTTCTCCCAGTTTTTCCCTCTTAATGGTAGGAAAGAAAACACACAGGAAAGAAAACATACAGTACTGTCTCTCTCAGTCTGCTTCATTTACGTAATATGATCTTTACTTCCATCTACTTCCCCCAAACATGATTTAATTCTGTACAGATTCCGTAGCTTGATTATTGTGAATAGGGCTGCTATAAATGTGGGTGTCAAGTATCTCTCATGTATGCTGACATGCTGTCTTTAAGTACATACCTAGAAGTGGTATATCAGGAGCACATGGTAGTTCTATCTCATTTTTTTTTATTTTATCTCTAAGTAGTTGTACAAATAAGTTGCCATGTCAACAAAGTAGTATATGAATACAATTAATCTTGATCAATGTCACCCTTTCCATCACTCTCTCATACCTCCCAATTCCAGTCTTTCCCTCATTTTTCTTAAATTTATAGGATATGCATTGAATTTCATGAGTGCTTTCTCACCTTTTTCCTATTCATTCTAGTTCCTTTGTTGTTGTTTTTGTTTTGTTTTGTTTGTTTTGTTTTGTCGGTTGTGGGGCTTGAACTCTGGGTCTGAGCCCTGTCCCTGAGCTCTTCAGCTCAAGGTGAATGCTCTGCCACTTGAGCTTCCAGTTTTCTGGTGGTTTATTGGAGATAAGAGTCTCATGGACTTTCCTGCTGTGGCTGGCTTTGAGCCAAGATCCTCAGATCTCAATCTCCTGAGTAGCTAGGATTATAGGCATGAGCCACCAACACCTGGCTAGTTCCTTATTTTTAATATGTTTGATTTACTTTGTTATATAGGATTGCTTTAACTTGAATTCATAAAACTTCTGTCTTAAAAAGTATTTTTAGAGGTGGTGCTGGTAGATCATACCTGTAATTCTAGCTATGCCAGAGGCTCCAATTCAGAGGACTGAGATTTTATGCTATACAAGGAAGAGAAGTCTGTGAGACTCTAATACTGGAAGAAATATATCAAAAATTAAAATATTTGTGTGTGTTTCCATTTTAGCAGATGAGCAACACTCTGGACCCCCTCCTATTTAGGAGACTAACAATTTCTTAATTAGAAGTTCACAACTTCCCAGACTTGTTAGTAATACCTATTAAATTTCTTTATTGCTAGCTCCATGCCAACAAAAATTAAAACAATTCACAATTATATATGATCAACCTTGATTAAGAGAATTGAGAAAGAGGAAGCTAAAAAATATCACCTTCAACTATAGTACAGATAAATTTATTCCACTCTATTATCCAAGACACATTTATCTACTGGGATAAACAGGGGCCACAAATTGTCAGCAATCAGGAATGAGACGGGTCCCCGCATAACCAGGCAGAATTCATCTATAGGCCAAGATAAGGGTAAAATGTGGGTAGGGGCTAGATAGGAAGCAGGTCACCACAGCAGAGAGGATCAGTAAGCTAGTCTCTCCTTCCCTTTTCAATAGAAAAGGGCTTGTCATCTCTACCTGGCATCTCAAGCTATAAATGCCAATGTAGTTTATCTGAGATGTTGATAAGTATTCTAAAGAGAAAAGGTAATGTACACATCCATTGTAATCCTGTAGTCCACCCTATCAGAAAAGTATTGCTTTCTTTTCCCTCTTTGTCTTCCAGCAAGAACAAGAACCAGTATTTCATACACTCCCTCCAAGCTTTAGTGGAAACATGAGTATTTTTAATTGGCTTCATATCATTGTGACAAAAATAAAGGATTTATTTGAAGGAGATTATTCAAAGTCAATTTCAATAAGAATTGAAAAATAAAATAGAACTAATATTAAACTTAGATTTCTATTTTTTTTACTTTTTAATTGTTATTATAAAGGTTATGTACAGAGAGGTTACAGTTACATAAGTCAGAGAAAGAGTACATTCAGACAATGTTATCCTTTCCCTCAGTCTCTCCATTTTTCAGTCTTTGTCCCTCCCTTTGTGTGCTACACTTTTACCCTCCCAATAACAGATAAATGAATAAACAAAACCAAAAAAAAACAGCAATGAAGAAAAAGTCTCTTGTTAGATTACATTTTTTTGAAAATAATAATCTTATGTTGTGCACCTCCCATGCAGGTAGAATAAAATTTAGATATATTTTCAAAATAAAGGGAAATTGAAGAGGGAAAGATGATATATAGTTTAGCTAATAATTATATAGTTATTTTAACTTTGACCACTATTCTAAATATGTCTGAGTTAAAGACACTGGGTTGTATAATGCTTTTGCCTCATGAGAAGTTGGAGGATATTGCAACTCCAAACACACAGGAGATCTATGGATTTAAAATGAAATAATAATTCTTGGTTAAGACCAAGATGCTAAAAAAATCTCAAAAACATGAAAATATTAGCTTGTTCAGAAGGTGTTTCAGGACCATCTTGGGAACTGTATGTTGTTGGATATTAATATACCATTATACTTTACTAGACCATACGTTTCAAGAAGGCATAGCTATATACTTCAATCATCAGTTTAGACACAGTGCTTAACAGAGATTATTAAATTTGTAAAGAAAAAGCAGGTTTTAGCATGAAGGAAGCCAGAAAGAAAAAGACAACAGTTGGTCTGAGATGAGATATATACAAGTTTGCACACGGAGAAGTAAAGGGATGTAACAAAGTCTTCATAGCTGATGCTATTTGTGCTTATCCATGTTTACAGATATGGCCCATATCCTCCCCAGGTTTGTCAAATCCTTCTTTGTCATTCCCTCTCTCCCATTTTAGGGAAAGGACTAGAGTTTAAATCTAGGTCAATGTCTTCACCCTACCTCAGTATGAAACAATAAAGCTGCATATTTTTGTTGAACCTCAGTTTTGAAACTTCTAAAACTAGTGAAAACAAAACCCCAAAACTCAAAGCATATTTTTGAAGATTATATAAACTTGACATATGTGCAAGAGGGTGGAAGATAAGCATTCAACAGTGTTCTTGATCTGTATCTAATTTAGTACAAGTGCAGCATGATTTGAACGGCCCTCAATGGAAAAATCCCTGTAAAAGTATCAGATACTCTTCTGTGTGTGCTCATGAAACGTATACATACCAAAAATGTTCAAATCAATGTATTTAAAACATTTATATAAGGTCCAAACTATGAGAATATAAACTAATAAGAAGTTGGGTCCTAAAACAGGAAGTGGTGGCATTGCCTGTTTACCCTTGCAACTCAAGAGGGTGAAATCTGAGGAGGGACACTGTAAGCCAGCCTGAGCAAATTAGAGAAACTCTTATCTTCAACTAACCAACAAAAAGCCAGAAGTACAGATGTGGCTCAAATGATAAAATATCAGCCTTGAGTAGAAAAGGTAAGCAAGAATGTGAGAAATTGAGTACAATACAAAGTACTTACAAAATAAAGTTGAATCACTTAGAAAAGGTAGGTTGATTTTGTTTTAAGCTTTGTGGAAGTTGTCTCTGATAATAGCTAGTCTCATTGAAAGATATAGGATCCCATTGTAGTCTTTCATTCTCAATTCCTTAATAATTTGGGAATTTTCTTTTATTTGTGTGTTGGCTACATTTATGTTTTATTTTGAGATCGTTAGCTAATTTTTAATTGAGTTAAGAGTATTATTGCCATTAGTCATTTTAATTTGTTATTTATTCTAGACATTAACCATTTGTCTGATGTATTCTAATGTATTCTTCTTTACAAGTATTTGTTCCATTAAATAGGCTGTTTCTTTGCACATTTTTTGGTTTGTTTTGTTTTCTATTCTTAAGCATTTTATGTTCACAATTAGAAGAACATAGAATCCAACTAAAGGTACATGAAGAGATGTATGTACAAAAGGGAAATGTGACATGGAATAGTCATAAATAAGAGTGAAACCTGCCATTTGCAAAACATGAATGCAGTTGGAGAATACATTTAAATAGCATATTTAGATAACAGATTCTTAAAGTAGATTTCATGAGTTGAAAGTAAGAAAATAATTACAAAGAGGAGGTGATCAGTAAGTATGGAAGCCTAAGTTCTGATGAACAACAGCACAGCTTTTGTACATGTACAATAACAGTAATGAACTCAGGATATGTAGATAAGAGAAATTTGAATTCATCACTACAAAGAAACATTAAATCATTAGGTGATAATATGTTAATTACCCAGTGTTGATCACAATCCAAGTTATACATGATTCAAATATCACATTGTACCTGATATTGTATACCAAATTAAATACTGTTTTAAAGTTTGGGTTGGTTATCCTAAAACTTTATCCTACAACTTTGGTTGTAATTTCAGTTTCTGTGTTCATTTTACGTTGTTTTCTGCAAGTGTCATAGTTTTAAAAAGAAAAATACTATTGATCAAAAATATAAACTATTTCTATAAAATAAATTAGAATTAGAAACAATTGCTTTCTCAATTTCTCAATTTAAATCTAGCTTGTGCTTTGTTGTTGTTGCTGTTTGTTTTGGATAATCAGATTTAAGCATTTACAAAAATATTCCTATAACCTTTATGGCTTCTATACATGAAGTCCATCATATTTAAGTATTTCTCTCTTTTATTTCTAAAGACAAAATATCACTGTTTAATATTATTGTTTGTGGAGCACAGGTGTACCCATGCTCCACAAACAATAATTTTATTTGGGAAGTAATTCCCCAAATTTATATTTTGGTCAATGAGATTAAAATGGAAACCATCCTTATACCTACAATACTGGTTCAATCTCCAGGCCAGGTAGCAACATCACAGGCCATGTAGCAGTACAGTTGGACATGATGTATCCCAAAAAGTTCTTGTGTCAAACAATGAGAGCTGTCTTCCAGGCATGGAAATACACAATAGTCTGTGCAGTACCAAGGGTGGGACTGAGCTTGGTTTTATACCAAATACTGGTTTTTCTAGATAGTTGCTTTTCTGCCTGTTGGGTTGCTTGGTAGTTGTTTGTTTGTTTCACAGTATTGGCGTTTAAACTCAGGGCCTCACACACTATAAAGGTGCTGTTTCACTGAACTAAGCCTCCGGCTCCCAAGGTTTATGATGTACTATGTTAGAAAAGTATCATTTCTTTACCTTAATGAATCCTTTAAGCATGGGTAGTATTTTTTAATTTCAGATTTCAAACAGTTCATTTATATAGATCTTTAAATCTCTCTTCTTCCAGTTCTTTCTGTTCATGAGAATGTCACCTTGTCTGCTGATTCCCAAGGTTCAGTTTGCATGTCAATGGCACACTGAGCCCTGTACAATGGGACAAGAGCTGCCCTGGCAAGGGAGATGTAAAAATTCAACCATTCCAGGGTCAGCAATCCAACATAGGTCTGGGTCCCCACACAGGAATGGAGGCCATTTTCTCCCTCACTCTGTGGTTTAGCTGCAACACTGAGAAGGTAATCTCTGATTCTCTAATAAATTAACATCTCAGTTCTAATCAGTTTGAGGTGTAGAAAAATACAAACATTCAAGTAGGTCAAGAAAGATTCGTTGCTTTGATTTTATGTAGACATCTCTGAGAGGTAACTAGAAGAATTACCGATGGCATAGGAAGTTCATTGGCTGAGGAACCAGAAATTGTCACCCTACTTGCTGACTTAGTGGTCTTTTACAAATCACTCTACCCTCTCAGTCAATATGATTCCTGGCCAGTCACTGGATTATTATTTAGGGAAATGAGTTTCTGTATTTCTTGTATAAAACCCAACAAGAGGTAACTGCTCAAAACCTTTCAGTGGCTCCCAACTGCCAGTGGATTGAGAGTAGCTAACAAGGATGACAGAGTGTTTTCTACTCCACCTCCAAAGACCCAGATTGTGATTTAGCAAAGCCGTGATAAGACCAAGCAAATTATACTTTGTGACCCACACTCTGGTCTGAAACAGTAATCACAGGTAGACTCTATTCAATTACAGAATGGAAACATGAAGACAGGGTGTCAATCAGAATGAGACTGGGCACTAGAGAAATGGAAAACCTTTGCTAAACTCACCCTCATTTGCTGATCCCAGCCCCTAATTCCCAAACTCCTGCTTTTGTAAAAGATGAATAAAAGGATGAGTAAATCTCAGCTGAGACCTAGTGGCGTCAAATGAAAAAAGTCATCCTTCAGAATTTTAAGTACCCCTTTGCTCAGCTTTCTGGTTATCCATCAGCTGAGATCTCCACTTCACTCTCTGAGGTCAAGTGTCCCAGGGTCCCAGACCTGGGCAAAATATCCGGGGACTCACATTTGTCAGGAAACATGCACTGGTTCCCTTTACACTGGTGTGAAATTTATCTCAATCTTGTTGGCAATACAAAGGGATTTTCTTACAGTTCCTGATGCCAAAGTTTAAAATTGGTTTCACTCCATTACAGGAAGATGTTAGCTGTGCTTGCTCTTTCTGGAGTCTCCAGGAAACAGTAGCCTTCCTTGATTCCTCTACCCTGGGAAGGTGCCTGTGCCCCTTGGCACCTGGGCACCTTCCTACAATCATTCATTTCTTTCTTCTGTCATCACATCTGCTACTCCCTCTTTTGATTTGCTTGTCAATCTCTTATCAACATCTGCATAAAATAGGAACACCTTCTCAAATTTGGTTAGTTAACTGCATTTGTGCATTCCCTTTGCCAAAAAAATAAGATGCAGTTACCTTTCAGAAGACATTATTCAGCCTATTACAAAGCACCAAGCTGCCAGATGTGATATTACATGGTTTTTGGACAATGATAAATAATACCCGTCCCCTATTTTATATAGCAAAGGGCCCTATTGAAGTCTTTTGTAACCTTAATAAAAAAGATTGGCCATCTAATAACAATTGCGATTGGATTTTCCTTCAGTCTAGGAAACATTTAACTTAATTTAACAAGTGATATTGCTTTGCCTTTGTTGAGTAAGATTCGTAGGTACCAAACTCTAACTCCTTTCAGACAGTCCTTCTCCTTCTCCCTCTCCACACCCCACTCTCTTTAGAATCATCTCCATTCTCTACAGTAGAACTTACTTTATTAATTAATATTGTAGCTTTATGTTTATATCAGATTTTTTTAATTTTTTGGGTTTTTTGCTTTTATTGTGAAAATACTGGACAGAGGGGTTACAATTACATGGGCAAGATAATGAGTACATTTCTTGTCAAGCATTGTAGCCTCCTCCTTTGTTTCCCCTTCCCATCCTTTCCCATCCTCCCCCTGGACCCCCCACCCCATCCTCCTCCCCCACCACCAAAGTTGTAAAGTTCGTTTTCGACATAACGACTTGTACATCTCATTGTTGCAATGGGTCCACCTGTATCCCTAAACGATTTGTTTTTTCCCTTCCCTTCCACAAATTATACTGACATCAAATATAGTGAAAGCAGGGGTTATACCGTGGGGGAGGGACATACAAAGCAACAAAGAAATAATCTTATATATCAGAAATTTTTTAGAAAGCCCCATATAGTGAATAAATATTGTACAGTCATAAGTAAATAAATAAGATACTCATTCAAAAGAATTTTGCTTTACTTCATCATATTTGTATTTCATTAAGAAAATAAATAGGGAGAAAATGAATAAAGGGCAGAAATTAATCACTGGGAAACATCTCTGCTGCCCTAAAAAATAAACCTTCCACTGACTTTTGAAGTATTTGAATTTTTATAGAAAACAAAATTATGCCTTAGAAATTAGGGAATTCACTCACTATAATTTAAGCTCTAGCAAAATGTTTGAAAGCTGGATATGGAATAATCATTACCTGGTGTGTGTGTGTGTGTGTGTGTGTGTGTGTGTGTGTGTGTGTGTGTGTGTGTGTGTGTGTGTGTGTGTGTGTGTGTGCTGGTATGGAGTTTTGAACTTAGTACCTTATGCTTGATTACTCATGGCTGGAGCATAACCAATCAAATCAAACCCTCCAGTCCAGCAATTTGCTTGATGAGTTTTGATGACTTTTCTACCTAGGCTGGCTTTAAACCACAAATTTCTAGGTCTCAACATCCTGAGTAAAGAAAACTGCAGGCATGAGCCACTTGTACACAGCTATTATCTGATTCTTGATATATTTTTAAACACTGCATTCTTACTTATTTATACTAGAATATTTATGTAGAATCTCTTTATCAAATTGTCTTCTTGATTCTGTGGCTTAGTCAAAGCTGAAAATAGTGGATGCTCCTTTGTCCTACTGGCTTCCTTGTGTTGTCGTCCCCCCTTTCCTACAATTCTCATTGCCCCTTCAAAGATACAGCACAATTACTTCCTGGAGCTAAGTGCAGTCCTTCAGAGCTGGAACACAGGAAAGCAGCCATGCTGCTCACCTCCTCTGCTTGAATCTATGCTGCTTTAGGGTATGTTTATTCAGGCTAGCTTTCCCACCCCACAGGGCAGAAAACCAGACTCATTAAATCCTGAATAGTTCCTAGTATTGCTCAGATATATTTTAAAAAGAGGATATAGTCTTGAAAATTAGGGGAAAATAATGTATATACTGAAATGGTCTCCTTGGGGGAACTATTGCCATCCCTGAACCTGAGTAATAAATTTTAGAAAATGGGCCAAACTAGTAGAATCCAGCTAAAGATGGATGTCTATGAATCAGGCCTGATTTTACCATTCTTTTCACGTCTCATCTCTTAGTATTTATTCAGCTTTCTTCTCAATCTCAGCTTGCAATTGAAAGTTCACTCTGATTCCCTTTCTCATGATAAGACAGCAAGCATCCTATCATTATTCAGAGTTGAGACTGAGCTCTCACATTATGTTTTGTATATATTGCTATAATCACTTCAAGATAATATGCTTTTTATTATCTTTTAAACAACCAGGATATCAAATGTAGTCTGCCAGCTGTCACAGAGTAATCTTGTCAGAATAAATGGACAAAATCACCTTGGCAAATCTCAGCTGTTCTTCACAATTAACTACCCCCAAGTGGCAATCAATAATAACCATTCAACAATTTTGGCTTCCTAATACTTAAAGGCTCAAATCTCTAGCAACTGCTTATTTTAAAGATTCTTATTTTTTAAACTTTTTTTGTTAAAAATTACTTTAATTAGTTACACAAAGAAGTTGACATGTTATATCTATTTCTTATATACTTGCGTGAGACCAAATGGAATAGGACTCCTCTTCTTTAAAACTTTATTTTCTATCATACTATCTTATTGCAGTTGATTTCTCATAAATGGATTCACAATTTTGTATTCCATGTAAATTTTAGGTATCTTTTCACCCATCTTTAGAAGTTATAAAAATGTTCAAATAAGACTAATTTTTTTTCCTGGAGAAACTCATGGCATAAAAATAATTGGGTCTCACTGTAATAATGAGATGTACAAGACACTATGTTGTATGTTCCTCTCCCATGGTATAACCCCTGTTTTCACTGTATTTGATGTCCGTGCCCTGTATCTTGTCTACACATTGCTCCAATTTGGGAAGGGGAAGGGAATAAACAAAATGCTTAAATAAGGATATAGGTCGACCCGTTGTAACAATGAGATGTACAAAACACTATGTTGAAAATGAACTTTACAATGGGGGTTAGTTGTGGAGGTGGGAGGGAAGAGAGGGGGAAATCAAAGGAACTTTCCTACTTCGGGGAGGGGAGGGAGGAGTTGAGGAGGTGGGGACGGAAGGGATGGTAAGGGAAAACCCAAGGGGAGGGGTAACGATACTGGATAGGAAATGTACCCATTACCTCACTCTGTAACTTACTGCAACCCTTCTGTACAGTATCTTTACAATCCAAAATGCATATTAAAAAGTATATAAATCTATGGAAATATTACAGTGAAACCTCTTTGTATAATTAAGGTATGCTAATAAGTACAAATCATTCTTGATCCACTCATTGATTGTAAGGAAATCTGTGTTATTTCCATGCTAGGGCTATTATGAATAGTACTACAGTGAACATGAGTTGGTAGACACCTTTATTTTATCCTGACATGCCATGTTTTAAAATAATTTCTTAAGAGTGATGTTACTGAAAAAGAAATAATTGGGTCAAAGACTATTAAATTTTATTTCTATTAGTAGTATGATTGCTAACTACTGTGTAGCATTTAAATGTACTACCAGAGAGAGAGAGAGAGAGAGAGAGACAAACAGACAGAGAGATAGAGAGAGACAGAGAGACAGAGACAGAGACATAGAGAGTGAAAGTTTCTGAACCCCAGTCCAAGACTCCAGGAGTTTCATGTATTAAACTACCCCAATCACTCTATGTGCTAGTGGAGGGAAGAGAATGGAAATTGATTATAAGGCAGCAACCAGAAGACAGCATTTCTTATCTTCGTATCATATCTTATTTCATATCTTCAGCAAGCCCTTTGGGTACAGAAATTTGTCATAGGTTAAACAGAGAATTTTGTGCTGGGAATGGGGAAAGTATGCATAGGCAAAACAATAGCAGGTAATGCATGTTCATAGGTGGTCAGAGGTGGCTTCAATAGTGGCCTGAGATTCTGTTTTCTCGGGATGACCGTGAGGAGTATTGTGCCAGTAAGAGTCATGGACAACTGACAGGTGGTTCAGGCCTTCCTGGATTTCAGGATGACTGCAAAGCTATTGTAGAAGACAAATGACTCAACAAAGGACATAGATACAAAATGGAAGAGATATTAGATGCCCAGCTTTTATTCTTCTTTTAGTTAAGTCACAGCTCCAAGTAAGAAAACAATGTTTCTAAATAAATAAATAACAAGCCAGAAGTTTTTAAGCACCTCTTAGAGTTACACACACATATATTGAAATTGTATTTTAACGATGTTGCTATTACTTATACTTCAAAGGGTTAATTAGTATCTATTAACATATATTGGTTCATCATTCATCATAAAATTGTTAAGCTAATACACCTTCATGTTATAATATATTATCAATGTTTATTCCTCCTTATTTTCAAGTTTTTCACAAATGTTTTTATGATTCATTTCTCAAAATTTGCAATAATAAAATAATGTTTCATATGACTGGTAGCATTTCACCACATAAGCAAAATGGAAAAATAGCTATATCATCCTACAATACTAACCAATAATTGAAAATAAGTATCCTATTAAAATGAATTTAATTGGTGCATTGTTTTTAATATTGATGTTAACCTTGAAATTATCTTCCTGTCCTATATAAATCACAATTAAGGCAGGATAGATGAGAGGGCAGGGAAATTTAATTACATTTGAGAATAACAGCCTTACTCAGACATATGAAATAGAAGGCAAACTAATATACACACACACACACACACACACACACACACACACACACACACACACACACACACACACATACACACGACAAAGTCAAGCTCCACCTTTCATCACATCTACCTCCAGAAGTCACAGTAAGAAGAGACAGAAAGAGAATATTAAACTTTGCCTTTTCCATTGAGATGGAAATAACTTTAAACTCTTCATGAATGGGTGAAAACAGAAAGAATTCAAGGCAAGACAGGCTAGAGGAAGTTGTGAAGGTTGGTATATATTTGGGTAAGTTGCATCCTTTTCATCCACTGAAAGCCATTGTCTAAGGATTTGGTGCTATGTGTCAAGGTGATTGTAATATGACTAAGGAAAGCATGGTTTCTAAGAGAAAACACAAAATGGAGGTGGTGATGGCATGCCTTTCTCCTGCTTTTAGTTAATTAATGGAGGCAGAAACAGTTTAAATACCTGTTACACATACACTTTCAATAGACTGAAAATAGGTTGTATCTGGGTGAGAACACCATTACAGTTAGACTTTGAGGTTCAGTACTTATTGTATTGCTTATAAGAAACTCCTATTTCTAGGTCCAGTTTGTGAGACTGATTACTTGTAAGTAGACTTAATTACAATAGTTTTTTTTTAGACCATTTTAGGTTCCATTTGCATTTCCCTGGGTTGCATTTCCCCTTCACGTGTGACTAACTGCTACCTATCAGGATATTTTGGGGTGGTATTTAGGATTGAATTGAACACCTTATGTTTGCTAGTGATACTCTTGTCACTTGAGTCACACACTCAAGACCTTTTACTTTGTTTTTCAGATAGTGACCCACATTCCCAGAGTCCTTAATTAGGTCAATTTCATGATATATTTGATAGGGTTTTTTTGCTCTTTTTAAAAATATTTATTTTTTATTGTCAAGGTGATGTACAGAAGGGTTACAGTTACATAAGTAAGGTAATAAAAAACATTTCTTGTGGAACTTGTTATCTCTTCCCTCATTTTTCTCCCACTTTCCCCCCTCCTAAATTGCACAAATCATTTCCAACATCATGTCTTGTGAGTATCACTGTTGCATTGGTTTTCCTCCCTTGTCCTTTGTCTCACCATTTTGTTGTTCCCCTTATTTTCCCTAATTCATATATAAAATAATTCCTTATTATATATATTCATATATAAAATAATTCACATATAAAAATAGCCAGGGTACCAAATCACATACAGTGGCAACAAGGGATAAACCATATGAGGTAAAACACACAAAGGACACCAGAAATCACATAGTACATTAAAAAACAACAACAGGAAAGCAAATAAACCTCTGTGTCCATGTCTTAGAGTTCATTTTACTTAGCATCATATTTTTTTATTGTCAAGGTAATTTACAGAGAGGTTACAGTTACATAAGTAAGGTAACAAGTACATTCTTGTAAAACTTGTTACCCCTTCCCTCATTTTTCTCTAACTTTCGTTCTACCTCCAATTCCCCCCCAAGTTGTACAGATTATTTCCAAAATATTATTTTCTGAATATTGCTGTTGTGATGTTGTAGCACCATTTTGTTGCTCCTCTTGCATCATCTAATTAAGATATATACAATACCAGAGTCCCACCACTAGCTATTTACCCAAATGACCACAAACAAGGCCATACTAAAGCTTCCAGCACAAATATGTTTATCACAGCATTATTCACCATAGCTAAGATATTGAACCAACCCAGATGCCCTGCAGTAGATGAATGGATCAAGAAAGTATGGTGTATACACACACACAGATGCACACACACACACACACACACAGACACAATGAAATTCTATGCTTTCATCAGAAAGAATGACACCACCCCATTTGTAAGGAAATGGAAAGACTTGGAAAAAAATCATATTAAGTGAAGTGAGCCAGACCCAAAGAAACATATGTCCCATGGATTCCCTTATTTGCAATAAATAGTATACATCTAGGATAATCTTAGCAGATGAGCAGAATAGCTCTATAGCTACATACGTATGACCATATAAGATGATGCTAAAGAAAATGAACTCTAAGACATAGACACAAGAGGTTTTTCTTTGTTGTTATTGTTTTTAATGTACTATGTGATTTCTTGTTTCTTTTTGTATGTCCTTCCTCCTCTGGTATATCTCATTTTGTAACTATATTTGATTTCAGTACCCTGTTATTGTATGTAAGTTTGTTGTTGTTGTTGTTGATTGACTGGATGGTTAAAATTTCCTGAGATACATTTACAAGTATAACAACTATATTGAAATGTTACATTTTTGTGTCTAGCTACATTTGTGAAGTACTAGATCTTTTAACTATTTTAAATTTTAGATATCTGACTCATTTATAGCTGTTTTACATATTCTAGGATTTGTTCTTATTTTACTAGCTCAATTCTTCAATAAAAGATACAATGTAAATGTCAATGGATTGCACAGCAAAATTCAATTATATTTGCTAATGTATTACTAGTAGAAACAGATTTTGGTGTTGCAAGTGATGCTTCAATATTATTATAACAACTGTTAGATCACTGTTATAAAGGAGCAGCTATACTTCTCAATCCTATTGAAATAGTTTCTTCTCAAATGAATGCTCTATATAAAACTATACATTGAAGAATTTCTGAGAGTTTGCCTAGTATTTAATTCTGTAGAACCACAATGTATGTAGAATCAGCTAAACACATCCACACCTACCTTTACCTATACATACATCTTTTAAGTCAAGGGGAAAGATAAATTCATTAAAGACAAAGTATTAAGTGTCATATCTTCATTGTTATTTGATCCAGTGAAGTTGTGAACTCCCACTTATATCTGTAACCTAAGCCATTTGGAATACATTGGCATCTCCTTTATGTTTACAGTAAGAACACTGTATTCTTTTTTAGATTGTAAAATAATGTTTTGAAACATATCTAAGTCATGAACACTTAATATTACTAATTTCAAAGGAAAACTATACTTCACCTAACCTCGTGTGGATTAGGGCACCTTCAGTTTACATGTAAGCAACATGATACCAAGAAATGGAAAGCTGTGGACTAATTTAAGCCAACAATATTTTATAATTTTCAAGTTTAACCTTTATTTTCTGTTGTATCTTCTTATATAGAAATACGAAGAAACAAACAAACGTTTCTCAAAACCATTATTTAAATGTTTCAAGTGTGAAATTTATTTCTTTTTTCTCTTTTTGACAGGATTTGGGATTGAAATCAGCATCTTATGCTTGCTAGGCAGGCACTCAAATACTTGAACCACACGCCAACTCCTTTCTTTGTGTTTTTCAGGTAGGTACAGGGTGGCTTCAGACTCCGATCTGATCCTTCTACCTATACATCCTATGAAGATAACATTGTAACTGTGAACAATCATGCTTGGTTTACTTGTAAAAGTCCTGCCAAAATTTTTGTTTGGGTTGATATACAACTAAAATTCTCCAATCTCTGCCTCCTGAGTAGCAGAATTACAGATGTTAGCCAATGTAGTCAGTTATTATTTCTTTTTGATGATACATGAAATTAAAAGGACACATCTATAAAGCTTTATGCACAGTGAATTAAATATATAAAATGAAACAATTTGAATTTCCAAGTTGATTTAATTATTTTTGAGAATAACCTATACTAGTAAACATCAGTGATAGTGATGTGACTTTGCCTAGCTTTATTCTATAATAGATTCATTAAATGCTTGGCATACCGACAAAAGTATATAATTTGCATACACTGTTGGGTCCTCATAAGACCCAGAAATACTGTAACCATATTAAAATCTCCATTAGTGGTACATTATTTTGATGTACTGACTGTGCTGAGATTGTAATTTCATTTTCGAACTCTCCTTTATATGAAAGAGAACCACCAGATTTCTGTTCCACAGCATATGGGAATTCTGCAGTATGTCTTGAATGTGCACCCTAGTTCACAAACACTCATCATAACCCTATCCTATTCCATTAGTGTCCCACCAGTGTAATTAGCCAGAACTCTGGTACCCAGAAAAAGGTGAGCTACTAACCAAAGGTTAGCTTTTATGCTTAGAAAGACTCAGGTACATCTAACACGCTAATCCTCCAACATCTCCTTTACATTTTCCTCTTAAACTTTATTACAAGAAAAGCTCCACAGATGTTTATTAGCTACTCAAAGTAAGACTTGCATTTTACATAAAAATACAAACATGTTCAATACTTATCTGTCTCACATGTTGAAGGCAGGCAGATTTATATCATAGATGCCTTTATTAGGCGTCACTTCACATGTGGTGATATACTGTGAATCTTTTGGGGCTGGGAGAATACTTCCCTTTTAAAAAGATCCATTAATAGTACAAAGGGATTTCATATAAAAGTTCATAGAGGTGTACAGTTATTTGAGTGAGCAACCCTGTTGATTTTATGGGCTTCCTATCTTTCTTCCTTCTCTTTTTAAAACAATACTTGAGAGTTTCATTATGTGCTCTAAGACTCTGAATGACCTACTAGGATAAAAACAGGGAGTCAAATTAAATACAACTTTTTCTTTATTAATATCATTTTCTAGTTTTTGTGTTTTCTCATCTCAACATCCAAATTGTGGCCTTTTAATCCATAAGCAATAAAAATTATTGCACTTTGAAAAATGCTGACTCAGACCCTACTATCACATAATAAAGTAAAATATAATTAGTATTTATAATTAGTAATTTTATATAATTACATAATTAGTATATCTATAGATGTAGTTTATAGATATACTAATTATATAATTTATTTGTTCTATGAAAGAGTATAAAAATCTTCAATAGCTGGGTGCTGGTGGCTCACACCTATAATCCTAACCATTCAGGAGGCTGAAATCTGAAGATTGTAGTTCAAAGCCAGCCCTCTTAGGAAAATCTCTAAGACTTTTATCTCCTAATAATCACCAGAAAACTAGAAGTAGAGCTGTGACTCAAAGGTAGAGCACTAGCCTTGAACCAAAAAGCAGCGTTCAGGCCCTGAGTTCAAGCCCCACAATGACCACCAACAATAACAAGATCCTTCTTGAATAGTATAGCAATGTAACACTCTTTTTGAGTGTTGGAAAGAAAGTAAATCTCAGTCCTTGCCAAGATGATATCTCTGCCATCTACATTGATTGAGTCCCCCAGTTGGACAGGGGTCTAATCTTGATACTGTGAACATAAAAGGGGGCCTGGGAAGGAAAGGCAAGAACAAGGTGGGAGGAATAGAGTAGCAGAGACAGGGGTGTAAAGAACTGGAGTGACAAGGCGTAGGTGAGGCTTAGACAACCAGGTTTTGTTTTTTGTGGCCAGTCCTAGGGCTTGAACTCAGGGCCTGGCCCTGGCTTTTGAGCTTCTGTGAGCTCAAGGCTAGCACTCTACCATTTTTGCCACAGTACCATTTCCAGCTTTTTTGAATAGTTTATTATAGATAAGAGTTTCATGAGGACTTTTCTGTCTGGGCTGGCTTTGAACCTGCAATCCTTAGATCTCAGCCTCCCGAGTAGCCACTGGTGCCTGGCTCTGTTTTTGTTGTTGTTGTTTGTTTTATTTTTTGTTTTCATTTTCAGTGTTGTTTTATGAACACAGTGTCCCTCTGATCACCCTCAGCTGTCCAAGTGTGCCTTCTCTTCCTGCATTTTCTGGAAGTCTGGCAGCATTTACTGCAATTTACTGTGCAATAACATTCTCCAAGGGTGAAGCCACCCATGTCCCTCCTCCCGCTGGCTCCTCATCATCAGTATCCAGGTTGATTTCTTCAAATCCATCTTCATAGGCAGCTTCAGCTTCCTGGGCCTTCCAAGGGCCTGTGGTGGGCTCATGAGCAACCCTCTCAGAGGCTGCCTAGAACTTGCCTTACTCCTGCACAAGCTGCAACACTAGCTCCTGCAGATCCAGTGCCATGCATTGCATGTCCTCATCTAGCCAAGTAATGTGCTCCTCCTCCTCCTCCATCTTCTGTTACTCTATAGCCATGTGCTTTTCACAGATGGCAATGTCATGCCCTGTATTGTCCACCTCTCCACATCACTGAACACAGAGAAGTTCCAGCTCTTCCACCCAGTCCTTCAAAAACATCTTCACCTGTAGGGGCTCACTGAAGCAGCTTTGAAGTTTTTGAATGGCTGGTAAATTTGTGGACACACAATTGTCCCAAGTTCCCGGGGCCGGGGTCTACTGCTGAGTGGTTCCAGCTGTCAAATGAGCCAGGCACTGGCATTGCAACTTCTGCTGTCTCAGCTGCTGGCCCAGCAAGGCCTTCTCTTCTTCAGCTGAGGCTTGAGCGGGAGTTGAAAAGGCCAGCTTGTCTTCTCCGCTCTATGCTTTCTGGGATGGTGAGATTGAGCTTGGGAACCTCCTCGTCCTTTTCCTTGGCTATTTCTTTTCCTTCATCAGGGAGAGTCAGGTGGCTGAGCTGGGCCTGAGGCTGTCTCCTTGCTATCAGGGGCTCCTGAGTCTCTTGCAGGTTTTTGCAGACAAGTTCTGTTTCCCTCCTGCCCTATAACACCTCTTGCTGCAGCTACTCCAGCTGCCTTGCAGCTGGTTCTTCATGTGCTGCCTGACTGCAAGGCACTGGTCAGCTCCAACATGCTATTGGGGAGCTTGATAAAACCATCCTGGAGCTCAGCCAGGTTCTCTAGGGACTTCTTCAGTGTTCCTACTTGGGTTTCCCAAGCTGTGCCTTCTAACAGCTTGTTGGAATGACTGACTGGTTGTTCAGACAGGCTAGAGCACTGAAATTGGAGTATGTGAGATATTGCTAGCTTCTTTTGTGCCTCCTCTATTTCTTGTTCCATAGATGCTTTTCTCAAGCAGTAAAATTTGAAGGCATTCTTCTAGTTTGGAGTTGTACTCCTGTAGTTCTATCCTTTGTTGGTTTTCTCCAGCTCCACTTTTAGGCTGTCTCTTCCTCTGATGAGCTCCCTATTGTGCTGCATCTCCTGCTCCTGCTGGGTGGACATGGCAGAAAGGAAGGGCTTCCAGCTGTGTCATTGCAGTTGGGAAGATTGCAGAGCAGTGGCAGGACCCTGTAGCTCTCCTGAGTTCTGAGTGGCAGCCTAATGCATGTGGGCCAGGGCTATGTATAAATCAGTCATGTGAGATATTAGTATCCCAATGGTTAGTTCATGGAACTGCAGGTCTTTCTTCAGCTCCTACTGTTCATCCACCAACTTCTGCTTGTATCCTTCTCTTTCTGCAATTCATTCAGAGTATCTTGGTTTTGTTTGTCCAGTTTCCTCATGCTCTTGCTTTTACAGCAGAGGTGTAAGGCATATAGTCTTTCAAGATCATCCATAAGTTCAGAACATGGGAAACTCTTCCTATCTTTATTGAGTGTGGTCTCAGACATAAAACTATTATGCATTCAGAAAGATGTGTCAAGCTCCTGAGCTCTTCCATGTTCAGGCCACTGTCAGCATCAGGGTCATTAACTAATGTTATCTTATTTAAAACATCAAGGGGGGATGGCTGGGAATGTGGCTTAGTGGTAGAGTGTTTGTCTAGCATGCATGAAGCCCTGGGTTCAATTCCTCAGTACCACATAAACAGAAAATGCCAGTAATGGCACTGTGGCTCTAGAGGGGTAGAGTGCTAGCCTTGAGCAAAAGAAGCTCAGGGACAGTGTCCTGGCCCTGAGTTCAAGCCCCAGAATTTGCAAAAAGTCAATCAAAAGGGGGAGAGACACTGTTAGGGTATTCAGAGTCATCTACAGATGACTCTGCACCCTCCTGCTACTCTTCCCTTGTCCTAGAGGGTCTATGTCCCAGGGCACAGAAGTGAGTAGGTAGGTGATGAATAGGCTATAGGAAAATCATTTTACAGTCCCTTTTCTAACACCTCAAACCTCTGCCTCATACTTCAATGTATTAGAAATCACCTGCAAGGTAGCTCATCTAATCTCCACACAGTATTTTTTCCACAACTTTTCTTGTCCACTTTTTCAGAGTCCTTATTTCTGGTAGCTCAATTGACATCCTCCCATATGGATTCAGTCCCAGCATCAGGTCAACTGTCCTGTGGCTGTTGCTTTTCCCCAAGCTCCCAGGGGAAACTCCTCCCACAGCCTCTGGATATCTTGTTACTCCAAGCCTTACTCTAGGTCTCACTAGCCTATCACTTCATATTTTTCTTTTTAAAAATGTTTTTATTGTAAAGATACTGTACAGAGGGGTTACAGTTACATGAGTAAGGTAATGAGTACATTTCCTATCGAGCATTGTTAGACTTTCTTTTGTTTTTTCCCCTCCTATCCCTTCCCTCTGTACCTCCCCAACTCTTCTCTCTCCGACCACTCAAATTGTAAAATTTGTTTTCAACATAATGTCTTGTACATCTCATTATTACAATGGTCATCCTCGATCCTTGTTTCAGCATTTTGTTATTTCCCTTTCCCTCCCCAAATTAGAAAAATGTATATACAAGATGCAGTACATGGGAATCAAATACAGTGACAAAAGAGGTTACATCATAGGGGGAAGAACAAACAAACAAAACAAAACAAAGAAACAAACAAAAAATAACATAGTACATTAAACACAACATCAACAAGGACAAAACCTCTTGTATCCTTATCTTGGGGTTCATTTCACTTAGCATCATCTTATATGGTCATATGTACATAGCTTTTGACCTTTTCTGCTTGTCTGGTAAGATTATCCTAGACATATACTAGTTATTACAAATAAGGGAAATCGTGGGATTTAGGTTTCTTTGGGCCTGGCTTACTTCACTTAATATAATTTTTCTAAGTCTTTCCATTTCCTAACAAATGAGACATTGTCATTCTTTCTGATGGAGGCATAGAATTCCATTGTTTATAGATACCACATTTTCTTGATCCATTCATCTACTGAGGGACATCTGGGTTAGTTCCATATCTTAGCTATGGTGAATAATGCTGCAATAAATATAGTTGTGCTGGTAGCTTTAGTATGGCATTGTTTGTGATCATTTGGGTAAATGTCCAGAAGTGGGATTGCTGGGTCATAAAATACTTAAGAATTAACCAAAGAAGTGAAGGATCTCTATGATGAAAAAATTTAAAAACCTGAAAAAGGAAATTAAACAGAACTAAGGAAGTGGAAAACCTTCCCATGCTCCTGGATTGGGAGGATTAACAATGTGAAAATGGCAATACTTCCAAAGGCTATCTAGCAATTCAATGGAAAACCCATCAATATGCCAACTTCAGTCTTCAATGTGTGTGTGTGTGGTAAAGAGGGAGACTGGGGAGATGGTATTAGGGCCTTAACTCAAAGCCTTAAATATTGCTTGGCTTTTTCACTCACTCTACCAGTTGAGTCACATCTCCACTTTCATTGAGGCTGTTTTTAGCCCCTTTTTAAAGAAGTGTTGTTCTTACCTGAAGCTTCTGCCTTCTTAGATGTCTTAACTTGGTTTTTCCCAACAAGACTTTTCTCTCTCTCTCATCTCTAATTTTATTAATTTAAGTCTTTCTCCTTCTTTTTGATTAGCTTGACTAAGAGTTTATCTTGTTTAACTTTTCAAAGAATCAATTTTTTGATTCATTGAGTTGTTTTAGTTTTAGTTTGCATTTCATTAATTTCTGCTCTGATTATTACTTTTCCCCCTATAAACTTGGGGTTTTGTCTTTTATTTATCTAAGTTGCTCATCCTTTTTTATGTTATTATTTATTTCCTAAAGCTAGATGAGACCATAAAATTCTGTGTCTGTACATTATAACAAAAAATGTGCATATTTCTGGGTACAACTGGAGATTTTTGTGTGTGTGTCTATGAGGCTCAAATAATCTTATGTATTTCCTGAAACATTTGTGGTTCATTATTTACATAGACATTCAAAATGCTTACTTTTAGCTTTTGTAACATTTAGAGTTATTTGTTATGGTCACTATACTATACAATAGAATATTAAAATTTGTTTTTCATATCTATGTTGTGGTATCCCTCATCTGATCTTCTATTAGCCACTCCCCCGCTGCCCCCTCCACCTGCCCCAACTCTTCCTTAATAACTATTGACCACTGTTCTACTCTCTACTTCTACAAATAATTGTTTTGGCTTCTGCATATGTCTTTCTGTACTTAACATATCTCTAAATATAATGTTCTCTGGTTACATTCACTTCATTACAAATATCAGGATTTCATTATTATTATGGTTGAATAATATTTTATTACATACCTAGTGGTTCTATATCTTTTCTTTTTTAAAAGGAGTTACAGAAGGATTACATTTACATAAGGCAATGCTTTCCTTGCTTTCTTTCAGTTTTTTCCTTCTATCCCCATCCACAAGTCATTTAGTTCATTTTCAACATAATGTCCAGTTAGTACCACTGCTATATTTTTTCTCCCTTTGTCCCTCCATTTCTATGCCTTTTCTACACTCCCAAAGACATGTAAACAAACAAACAGAACAAAAGGGAAGGAAAACAAAAACAGCAAAAAATAAAAGAACCTCTTGTTTTCATTTCATGGTCTATGTCTTTTCTATTGTGAGTTAGTCTACAACAAACTAGAGATCAGACTTCTCAATGACTATACCACTGTCCCCATTCTTTTTTATTTTTGTTTCAAGTCTTACAGTTTAGTCTTTAATGTATTTTTTCTATTTCCTTCACTGGGACTATGTTTTGTTTTCTTTTTTTGTTTAATAACATGATGAAGTTAGTTGATTAAAAAAAAACTAATGAATTTTGTGTTCTCAGTATTTCCCTCACTAGCTCATGTCACATTTTCTTTTCATTGTGGTATTTGATTTTTCAATCTTTGAGGATTTTTTAATCTGTTTTTGAAAAGTCTTAATCTGGCATTGTGTCTTTTATCATTTTTACACTATGGATATTTTGTATGAAATATGATTAAGAGAAAAGAGACCAGTAATGTCACTGTATAAGAGAATGTATTGAAAAGTCATTATCTGCAGTGTGCAAGTATGTTAATTTTATTCCAAACTTTCACAGTTTAGTATTGAAAAAATGTTCTTCGACAAACAGTGTTTCTAAAAGGTGGCATATCTCTTTTTTTTTTTTTTTTAGTCTGTCGTGGGGCTTGAACTCTGGGCTTGGGCGCTGTCCCTGTGCTTTTTAGCTCAAGGGGAGTGCTCTACCACTTCAGCTACAGCGCCACTCCCAGTTTTCTAGTGGTTTATTGAAGATAAGGGTCTCGCGGAGTTTCCTGCCCAGGCTGGCTTTGAACCGCAATCCTCAAATCTCATCTCCTGAGTAGCTAGGATTATAGGCATGAGCCACCGGTGCCCAGCAAGATGGCATATTTCTGAACTGCTTTGAGAACAGCATTCTGCTTCTCAAGTGAGAGATGAAATAGGAATTTTTTTTGTCCCCCAGGTCCAAACCCCAGAACTTCCACATGTCAGGCCCAGTCACACTCTCCTACATGCCAAAGAGACAGAGGAGACATATGTATTATAGGGCATCCACAGAAGACAGTATTTCAGTACATTTCCATCCATCTTTTGAAATACACACATTTGCTTTAGGTTAAATAAGGAGAATTCAGAGCAGAGACTGAAAAGGTTTACTTTAGAAAAAATAGTCTAAATCACAGATAGGTTCGTAGGTGGGTCACAGGAGTGAGGAAGTTTGACAGACAATTGTCTTAGGATTGTTTTACTATAGCAAGGTGGAACCTTTTACAGTAAGAATAATTGCCTCCTGGAAAGTGATTTGACCCTTCCTGGCTTCCAAGATATCTGCAAAGTGACTGCTAGAGAGAATGGCTTAGGACAAAAAGTGCAAATGCAAAATGGAGAAGTCTGGTATGTCAAATCTTGATCTTCCTTATGACCCAGAAAAAGCAACTTTTATGTACCTGTTATAACACACATTGAACAAGTGCATATGTTGTTTACATAAAGTAAATTTCCAGCAATTAAAAAGTATCATAAACAGAGGGATCTAATTTTTTAGTGAAAGAAGCTGGACTTTGTAGCTGTGCCAAAACAGGAAAGAGGAGGAGGAGGAAGTGGTGCAAGAAGAAGGAGAAAGAAAATGAGGAGGAGGAAGAAAAGAGGAAGGAGGAGGAGGAGGAGGAAGAGGAGGAGGAGGAGGAGCAGGAGGGAAAGAGGAAGGAGGAGGAGGAGGAGGGAAAGAGGAAGGAGGAGGAGGAGGAAGGTGGAAAAAAAGTGCATCTGTCATTTTCTTGTTTATTCATTTGATATAGTCTTTCTTTTATGTCAGTTACCAGTAGAATGCTGACTATAACATACATCATTTAATTCAGATATCTAGCAAACCATATGGAATATTAATTTTTGATTCCCACTTTTATAATAAAGTAAGACCCATAGATGCCAATTTTAATTCCCCTTTTCTTTCATTTTTTTCACACAGAAAGATAGTGAGTTTGCTTGTTTCTCTTGCTTATCACTGCTGTGCTGCCATTTGAGCAATGTCTCCTGTGACTGCAGAATTTAGCTAGTTAATTGGAAGTGAAGTCAGTGGTGCAGTTTCAATGATTTTTCTGTCTGGGCTGGCTTTGAACCTTAAGCCTCCAGGTCTCAGCATCCTGATTAGCTAAGATTACAGGTATTAGCCTTAAACCTCTGGATAAGAGATTTCTTTTTGAAGTGATTGAATATCACTATTAACACCGTTCTATTGAATTTCAAATCATATGTTAAACAAAAGTTTTCTAGAATACTAAGGGAAAATTAGAAATCAGATCAAACCAAGACATAACAACAAGGAAGGGAAGGGGTAACAATGATCGAGAAGTAATGTACTCATTGCCTTACTCATGCAACTGTAACCACTCCATACTACATCTTAACAATAAAATTTTAAAAAAACACAAGACATTAAGCAAATTAGACTCCATTCTGCTTAATCTCAGTTATCAATTAGATGAAGAAATGACCAGGAATTTATTAAAGCACATCTCTGGTCCTTTCTGTGAGGACCTTTACAGGGATGATTAGATCATGAGGGCATTGATCAAAGGCTGTTTGATCCATTGATGGACTCAAAATCTGAGTTGAACCCCTTTATGATGAAGGTTCTGGAAAAATTAGGAATCCATGGATCATTCCTCAATACAATAAAGGCTGTATATGACAAACCTACAGCCAGCATTATACTCAATGGTGAAAAACTAAAGCCATTTCCTCTTAACTCAGGAACAAGACAAGGATGCCCACTCTCTCCACTTCTCTTCAATCTAGTATTAGAATGCCTAGCTACAGCAATAAGACAAGATGCAGACATAAAGGGGATCCAAATAGGGAAAGAAGAAATAAAACTCTCCCTCTTTGCAGATGACATGATCTTGTATTTAAAGAATCCCATAGACTCCAATCCCAAATTACTCAAGCTGATTCAAAACTTTGGCAACGTAGCAGGTTATAAAATTAACTCCTAAAAATCTATGGCTTTTCTATATGCCAACAATGAGAAAAGTGTGGCTGAAATTAGGAAAGCAACTCCATTTGTAATAGCCCCACAAAAAATAAAATACCTAGGAATTAACTTAACCAAAGAAGTGAAGGACCTCTATGATGAAAACTTTAAAATCTTGAAAAAGGAAATCAACACAGAACTTAAAAAATGGCAAAACCTCCCATGCTCCTGGATTGGCAAGATTAACATCGTGAAAATGGCAATACTTCCCAAGGCTATCTACAAATTCAACGCAATACCTATCAAAATTCCAACCTCATTCTTCAAAGAAATAGAAGAGGCAATCCAAAAATTCATATGGAACAATAAAAGACCCCGAATAGCAAAAACGCTCCTCAACGGAAAGAACATTGCTGGAGGAATATCAATACCAAATTTCAAACTCTACTATAAAGCCATAGTAATCAAACAGCTTGGTATTGGCATAAGAACAGACCTCAGGACCAATGGAATAGAATTGAAAACCCAGAAATGAACCTACAGACCTATAGCCACCTAATCTTCGATAAGGAAGCTAAAACAATAGAATGGAAGAAAGACAGCCTCTTCAGTAAATGGTGCTGGCAAAATTGGTTAACTACATGTAGAAAACTAAAGCTAGATCCTTATATATCACCCTGCACCAGAATCAACTCCAAATGGATCAAAGACCTTGAACTCAAAGCAGACACTCTGAAAACATTAGAGGATGGAATAGGAGAAACCCTAGGTCTCCTTGGCTCAGGCCGAAATTTTCTGAATAGAGACCCGGAAGCACAACAAATCAAAGAAAGGTTGGACAAATGGGATTGCATAAGATTGCAGAGCTTCTGCAGGGCAAATGACATAGCTAGCAAGATCAATAGAAAGCCCACCGATTGGGAGAAGATCTTTACTAGCCATACAACGGACAAGGGTCTCATATCTAAAATATACTTGGAACTCAAAAAATTAAACCCCCCAACAACAAATCCTCAAAGAAACAACTGCCCAATAAATAAGTGGGCGAAAGACTTACAGAGAAGCTTCTCTGAAGAAGAAAGAAGGATGGCCAATAGACAAATGAAGAAATGTTCAACATCCCTAGCCATAAAAGAAATGCAAATCAAAACAACATTGAGATATCACCTCACTCCAGTTAGAGCAGCAAAAATCAAGAACTCTAACAACAACAGATGCTGGAGGGGATGTGGACAGAAAGGAACCTTACTTCATTGTTGGTGGGAATGTAAACTTGTTCACCCACTTTGGAAAGCAGTATGGAGGTTCCTCAAAAGACTTCACATAGATCTCCCCTATGACCCAGCAATCCCACTTTTGGGCATTTACCCAAATGTTTACAAACCAGACCACACTAAAGCTACCAGCACAACTATGTTTATTGCAGCATTATTTACCATAGCTAAGATATGGAACCAACCCAGATGCCCCTCAGTAGATGAATGGATCAAGAAAATGTGGTATATATACACAATGGAATTCTATGCCTCCATCAGAAAGAATGACATTGCCCCATTTGTTAGGAAATGGAAAGGTTTGGAAAAAATTATATTAAGTGAAGTAAGCCAGGCACAAAGAACCATAGGTCCCATGGTTTCCCTTACTTGCAATATCTAGTATAGCTATGAGTCAAGCGGAAAAGGTCAGATAATGTGATGTTAGGAAAATGAACCCTTAAATATGTATTTTAATGTTTTTGTTTCTTTCATGCATGTGTTTCTAACGCATTTATAAGATTATTTCTTTGTTGCTTTGTATGTCCCTCCCCCACAGTGTAACCCCCGCTTTCACTATATTTGATGTCAGTATAACATGTGGAGGAGATGGGGACAAACAAGTCGTTTAAGGATTCAGGTGGACCTGTTGCAACAATGAGAAGTACAAAATGTCATGTCAAAACCAACTTTACAATGTCGGTGTGTGTGGGGGGGGAGGGGGGTATAATTGGGTGGGGGGAGGGGGGAGGCTGGGAAGGGAGGTGAAGGGTAAACAAAGGAGGAGGCTGCAATGCTTGGTAAGAAATGTATGCATTATCCTGCCCATGTAATTGTAGCCCCTCTGTACAGTATGCTCTCAAATAAAATAAAATAAAATTTAAAAAAAAATCTGAGTTGACTACTTGAAGGTGAGGGAACTGTGTGTAGGAGGCCTAGTTGGAGCAAGAGGGTCTCTATGGATAAGGAATATAAGCACATTTGGAGACTTCTAGTGAGAGATGCTGCGGCTGCCTCACACTGCTTGGAAAGAACTGTTTCACACACCACTTCCCAATTTTCCATCTAGGGATATATACTGAGACTCAAATTCTGTGGAAGAAATATATGTACTGCAAAATTCAACAACTGCCACATCAAGATAACTTATATTTTGTCTTTATTTTTGCATTTCTAACTGTTTTCTATACACTCTCCCACAGGAAAAAAAACTAGTACGTTTGTTGTGCATATTATGCATTTATAAGATGTTTTTTCATGATATAAAAAAGCAGAAAACAATTTTTGATCAGAGAGAAAATATTTTTAATGCTCAATACATCAGACGTTCAAAGACAATTTTAGAGAAAAACCTCGGTACCATCTGGATGACCTGTCACCATGTGCAGATGGAAAATTGTTACATGACAGTTCCTGTAAGAAGAAAAGTGTAAAATATTATAGCATTTAAAATTAAAGGAGATTTGCATACCCAAAATAGCACTTTCAGCTGTTCTTCAATTTATTAAGTTTGTTTATTTAATCCAAAAATTACTTGAAATTATTTTTTATAAATTTTTGAAAGCTTAATAGTTCATTAGTCATTGAAATTTACCATCTAGTCATATCACTTTATCATTAAAGATGAAAAATTAATATCCTTAGCAAAATGCATCATTACTGTATTATTGATCTATATTGGTTCAGTTGTTTTTAAGCATTGAAAATGTGTCATCCCTGGCCCAGTCTATTGATGCATGCCTATAATTCTAGCTACTCAAGAAGCAAAGGCAGGAATATTGTATATTGGAGACAGTACAGGCAAATATATTAAGGAGACCCTGCCCACCCACCCTCTATCCCCCCCCCCCCCGCAAAAGAGCTACAAAGAAAATAAATTGGGTATGTTTCAAGTGGTAGCTTGTCTAAGATGTGCAAGACCCAGTTGAATAGGGATTCAGTCCTCAGTGCTATAACAAAAGTTCATCTCTGACCATTAATACAAGAAATAACATAAGTGGTTTAAATAGTTTACACAGTTTTCAGAAAATCACTGCCTCTCTGATCTGGGTTGTAAAAGATGTAAGGAAAAGATTATCAACAGTCACCAGGAGAAAATCTCCAATATTCAGTAGCTTATTTTATACTTAATTCTTTTCCTTCTACAATTAAACACACTTTTGATGGGAAAGGATTTTTAATATTGGAAACATAATAGTTGAGACTATACGACAAGGAACACTTACCTAGCAGGCAGTAACAAATACATAGGTTTGGACTTTCAGATAGATCTCATCTAAAAACACAGTAAAGCTATTGATTTTTGTGTAAAAATCTATTGTGAAGGTAAAGAACAGTAGGATATGGAAATTTTTAATTACTTACACCGGTGTTTTATTACCCCCAAACTAAACTATAGTAATCAATATTATGTCATTTTTAAATCATATCATTGATGGGTTTCAAATGATTCCACACATTCAACACCATGTCATCTCTGAACATTTGTTGCTCTGTGGAGTGACCACAGGAAATGACATGTCTAGCTCCTGAAAAATGGATCTTATATACTTCATAATAAAATATATTTATTTATTTTTTTTTCTTGATAGATGCTCAGTGAACATTTTTTAATAAATTCATTGGATGGATGGCATTAATTCTTTATAAATGTCTCCTTGAGAATAGAATTTGGAGAATTACAAGATTTTCTTGCTATTTGATAGAAAATTTCTAATCTTAGCTATGGGGTAAAATCTTAGATGATTTCTTTTTTTTTAATTATTTTATTTTATTTGTGAACATACTGTACAGAGGGGTTACAATTACATGGGCAGGATAATGCGTACATTTCTTACCAAGCATTGCACCCTCCTCCTTTGGTTTACCTTTCACATCCCTTCCCAGCCTCCCCCCTCCCCCCCAATCCCAATCCTTCTCCTTTGCCCCCCTTCCCCCCTCCCCCGGAACCGACGTTGTAAAGCTCCTTTTGGACATGACAATTTGTACTTCTCATTGTTGCATCAGGTCCACCTGTATCCTTAAACAACTGGTTTTTCCCCCTCTCCTCCACAAGTTATGCTGACATCAAATATAGTGAAAGCAGGGGTTATACTGTGGGGGAGGGACATACAAAGCAACAAAGAGATAATCTTATAAATGCATTAGAAACACATGCATGAAAGAAAAAACATTAAAATACATATCTTAGGGTTCATGTTCCTGACATCACATTATCTGACATTTTCCACTTGACTGATACATATACTAGATATTGCAAATAAGGGAAACCATAGGACCTATGTTTCTTTGGGCCTGGCTTACTTCACTTAATATAGTTTTTTCCAAGTTTTTCCATTTCCTAACAAATGGGGAAATGTCATTCTTTCTGATGGAGGCATAGAATTCCATTGTGTATATATACCACATTTTCTTGATCCATTCATCTACTGAGGGGCATCTGGGTTGGTTCCATATCTTAGCTATGGTAAATAATGCTGCAATAAACATAGTTGTGCTGGTAGCTTTAGTGTGGTCTTGTTTGTAAACATTTGGGTAAATGCCCAAAAGTGGGATTGCTGGGTCATAGGGGAGTTCTATGTGAAGTCTTTTGAGGAACCTCCATACTGCTTTCCAAAGTGGTTGAACAAGTTTACATTCCCACCAACAATGAAGTAAGGTTCCTTTCTGTCCACATCCCCTCCAGCATCTGTTGTTGTTAGAGTTCTTGATTTTTGCCATTCTAACTGGAGTGAGGTGGTATCTCAACGTTGTTTTGATTTGCATTTCTTTTATGGCTAGGGATGTTGAACATTTCTTCATGTGTCTATTGGCCATCCTTCTTTCTTCTTCAGAGAAGTTTCTCTTTAAGTCTTTCACCCACTTATTTATTGGGCAGTTGTTTCTTTGAGGATTTGTTGTTGGGGGGTTTAATTTTTTGAGTTCCAAGTATATTTTAGATATGAGACCCTTGTCGGTTGTATGGCTAGTAAAGATCTTCTCCCAATCCGTGGGCTTTCTATTGATCTTGCTAGCTATGTCATTTGCCCTGCAGAAGCTCTGCAACTTTATGCAGTCCCATAATAAAATATATTTAATATATGGTTAATATGCATAAGTAATATATAAGTAGGTAATAAGTAATATATAGTAGGAGGCTTATATATACAGAAAAAGAAGCCCAAAATCACTATTTTTAAGTCTCCCTATATTAGATAGAAAAAGTCCATATAAAGTGTCTTCCAGCCTATGTATTCACTGTGTTTTGTACATATGAATTTTAACAGACATTTTAAGAAACAGAGGTACACTGAAGAAGTCATGCATGAAAACTTTCTTCAGGTTTGGTTTTTACCACTAAAAGCACACCCATGCCTACAAACTTACACATTCATGTGTTTTCGTTTCATTTCAAGCTGTAAACTCTTTAATGCTAGCCTATCAATGGCTACATTCATAAAGCTGAATAACCGGTTGTAGAGAAAAATGGTTCATTACATTGTGCTTTAGTAATCTCATTTTGAAAAGTATCTAGCTGTCAGTTAGTTCTATTTGAAAGCAAGACATCTAGAATACCATCTTTCAGTGGCCTCCCAGTATTGTAAGAAGGAGGTGGGGGTGAACTGTGCTCTTGTTGTAAAGTGTTTCCCTTTATGGAATGAAAGAAATCTTAGTGTGACAACTCTAACAGTGCTTTCTTGTAAAGCCTGCAAAAAATACTTCACGTCCTGTAGGAATTGAATGGAAATCTCTTTGGAGGCCACAGGATGTCATTCTAGTGAACTCCACTGTCTGTTTCAGTGGATTGCACACTATTTAACTACAGTCCTTAGGAACACAAAGGAAGCTGTATGAGTGTCCTCATTTCCCATGAACAAATTCAAAATGCTTTTTCCTCGATGGAACTGGAAGCAGGTAAGTCACACACTGGTGTGTCTGATGGTTTAAATATTTCAGCCTAATACTCTTAATTGTGACTATATTCGGGGTAAAAAAAATCAAATATGCTGACTACACTAAGGAGTTAGAGATGCATTTAATTATGCACACTGGAAAAAAAAGTGTGTTTTATCAGAACTGATATACCTAGGTTATTTCTCCTCTAAATTCAAATTGTTTTTTTTTTCGGGCCTCCAATTATTTATACAGGCCAAGTTATTATTTACTTTCTGTCTCCTGAGAATTCTGTCTATTCATGCTTTAGGCCTAACTCTATTGATTCTAGCTCAAGCATGCCTTTCCCTTTTAAGGGTTATTTATTTGTATCTTTTCAAGAAATTCTATTTTAGAATAGTTCAAGATGCATAACACAATGGAGCGCAGAGAGTAGAGAGCCCTTGTATGCTCTGTATGCTCTCTACCTTCACCCTGCCAGGAACCAACTCCTTCACTATCACTTCTGGCACCAGATGGGTCCTTTACATTCGTTAAATCAAAATCTGCATGGACATATCATTGGCACCCAAAACAGCTCACATGAGGGTAGGCTTTTGGTGCTGTGCATATTATGGGCCTTGGAAATAATAGTTGTAATAACATATCCATCATTATCTTGCCATACAGAAGAATTTCTCTATCCTACCAAATCCTCCAAGATCTGCCTAGCCAATTCTCTCTGGACTAGTTACAGCAAACAAAAGTTCATTAAATTAGTCATTCCAATGTTGATGCTTCTCCACAGTGTCATATAGTTGGAACCACAGAGGGATCAGCTATTATAAATTGGCTTCTTTCATTCCAGATTTTTCATAATTTGATGGCTCGTGTCTTTTTAGTAAGTACTAGTTGTATATTCTTTTAATGTGCCACCATGTATCCATTGATCTAATAAAGGACATCTCAGTTTCTTCCACTCTATAAAAATTACTAGTAATGCTGCTATACACACACACACACACACACACACACACACACACACACACACACACACACACACACACACACACACACACACACACACACACACATATATATAATTATGGCATCATCCCATTTAAATGAGTGCACTTTCTGACAAGTACAATGTGCGTGTGACATCTGCTATGACATCACTATGACTTTTGAGGTGATATGAAAAGATAGACATGATGATAATAATGACAATATAATAATTCAGTGAAGATTATAACACTAGAAAATGGAGTAGCATAGTACATTACTCATAAGCCTGACAAATTCTTAAGGATTTGGCATGAATACATTTCATTCAATCACACAGCATTCTGAAAACTCAGAGTGTAAATTCATAGATTTCAAGGAAAAACACTTCTCAAACAGATGAAATATATCAACATTACAAATACTATTGAAATGTGTAAAAATACTAAAATTATTTTAATTTTCTAAATGGAAATTTATTATGAAACTTCTCAATGATGCATAAATGGAGAGCTGATTATAAGGCTTAGGAGTGAAATGACAGGAAAAGAGCATGAAAAGGAGGTAAGAATTTTATAGAAAAATAAATAATAGCAAAAATTGTCATCAAAGATTTACTAAAAGTCTGACTGTGAAAAATACCTGTAATGTCAGCTACTTGGAAGTTGGAGATAGGAAGATCACTGTTCAATGCCAGCCTAAGACAATATTTTGGAAATAAACTGTACAACTTGGGGGGGGGGTTGAGTGGGAGGGAAAGTGGGAGAAAAATGAGGGAGAAAGTCATAAGTTTGACAAGAAATGTACTCACTAACTTACGTATGTATGTAATTGTCATCCCTCTGCATATCACCTTGACAATAAAATAAAATTTTAAAGAAGTTAATGCAATGAGGTGTACAAGATATTATGTCGAAAAACGAACTTTAAAACTTTGGTGGGGGAGGGCAGGGATGGTAAGGGGAAACAAAGGAGGAGAAAACAATGCTTGATAAGAAATGTACTCATTACCTTGCTCATGTAACTGTGACCCCTCTGTATGGTATTTTCACAATAAAAAGATCTTATTAATTAAAACAAAAAGAAAAAGAAAGAAAGAAAACTTAATGAGGTTCAATCTCAAACAACACACAAGTTGTGGTGGTGCACATGATCAGGGGCCAGTCCTGGACAAGAACCAATCTGAAAAATAAGCAGAAAGGATGGGGGCATGTCTCAAGTGTCAGAGTACTTGTGTCGTAAATGTGAAGCCCTAGTTCAAAGGCAAGTACTGAAAAATGATCACTATTTTCTAAAAAAAAATTGTATGACAAAAAGGATTCCAACACTTTGATATCATTATGTTCAATTTACAGATGTGAAAACCACATTGAACGATAGTAAGATTGAGTGATCTGCCCTACAGAACACGTTAGTGCAAATGAAGTTCAGATAAATACAAGAAAACTCAACAGGTTAGCTCAAAAGTTTCCTATCGAAGTTTCATGTTATCTGGCCTTCCATTGAGGTCTTGCATCCATTTTGTTTTGTTTGCTGGTACAAGGTGATATATGGAGATCTAGTTAACATTATTCTGCACATAGTAATCCAGTTTTGCCAGCACCTTTTTTTGAAGAGGCTATCTTTCTTCCCATCTATATTTTTGGCTTCTTTATAAAATGGTAGATGGCTATAGGTCTATAGTTTCATTTCTGAGTCTTATGTTCCATTGGTCCTTAGGGCTATTTTTGTGCCTATACCAAGGTTTTTTCATTACCATGGCTCTATAATAGAGTTTGAATTTGGTGTTACTATTCCTCCAACACTGTTCTGCCTGCTAAGGATTGATCTTGCTATTCAGGTTCTTTTATTATTCCATACAAATTTTTAGATTGCTTTCTCTATCTCATTAAGGGATGTTGTAAAAAAAAGGAATGTTGTTGGGATTTTAATGGGTATGCATTGAATTTGTAAATTGCTGTGGGCAATATTACTATTTTCACGATGTAAATTCTTCCAATCCAGGAACATGGATGGTCTTTTGCAAGAAGGTTTAGGAGAAACACTAGAACTCCTAGGCACAGGTTGAAACTAAGTAAAAATCCAGAAACACAAGAAATCAAAGAATTCATAAATGAGAATGCATCAAACTTAAAAGTTTGTGCACCACAAAGGACATAAGTAACAGAACAGGAGATTTCTACCAGCTCTACATCGGAGCCTAATATCTAAAATATAAATCAAGCTAAAAAAATTAACCCCCCCAAATAAACTCTAACAAAAATAAAACAACAACCAAATTAATGAATAGGCTTATGACTTAAAGAAAGACTTTTTGAGGAAGTAAAAATGGTCAATAGACACATGAAGAAATGTTCAACATTTTTGGTCATAAAGGAAATGCAAATCAAAACAACACTGAGATTCCCCCTCATCTAAATTAGAATGGCCAGTATTAAGAAAACTAAGAATAACAAATGGTGGTGAGGATGTGGCCAAAAGCAAACTCTACTACTACTGGTGGGAATGTAAGCTTTTGCTACCACTCTGTAAAGTAGCATGGAGGTTCTTCCAAAAACTAAACATAGAACTACCTCATGGCCTATCAATTGCAATCCTGAACATTCATTCAATAGATCAAAAGGAGGATACACTAACACCACCAGCATAACAATGTTTATTACAGCATTATTTACCATACCCAAGATAAGGAATTTGTCCCTCAATTGACAAATGGATAGAGAAAAGATGATAGATAGATAGATAGATAGATAGATAGATAGATAGATAGATAGTATATTATATATAATGGAATTCAACTCATCCATCAGAAATAATGATATTGTAGATTTATAATGAAATGGAAAGACTTAGAACAAAATGAAAAAGTATATTAAGTGAAATAAGTCAGTCCCAGAGACACATGGTTGCATAGATTCTCTCATTTGTGGGAGGTAGAATGTGCCTACAAATCTGTAAGCAAACACAAAGGATGTATATGCAAGTGGTTATAAATGGCTTAACCGAACACTCTCTATCACACTCTGTGGAGAGTGCAAATAGAAGAATTCTTTGAAAAGATTCAGTCAAAGCTCAATAAAATGAGTTCCAGGAAATGAGTACTTGGCAAGGAGGGAGGTGGAGGTTGTTAAGAGATCTGTAAATGAATGAAGCAGGAAGGGAGTAGAATGCAGGCAAGAACTTATTGTATAAACCACAGAACTGATTAAAATGAGGAAGGGATGGGTAAAAGTGGGGAGAAGATGTTGAAGGGATGACATGAATCAAGATGTATTGTATACATGAACTGCCTTGTTAAATGGTAAATTTTGCAGTACATAACTTAAGAAAATCAAGGGAAGGGGGAGGAAGGGAAGGGGGTGAGAATGTTGAAAGGTGTGACATTAATAAAGATGCACAATAAAATGCTTTGTGGAATGGCAATACCTTTGCAAAGCCATTTAAAGATAATAAAAATATTCTTGTTAACTTTTCTGTGTTGTTATGTTTTGACTCATAGTAATCAATGCCCCAAAGTGAAAACTGCCCATATTGCTTCCTGGACATCCTGTGGGGTTGATTTGAGCATTATGTTCCAACACAACTTGTAATTTTTTTTTCTGTGCTCAGCATTTTAGATAATTGTTATTCCTGCACCCCTCCCCAAGAATTTCCAAAGCAATTCCACCCCAATTAACCTTAGGCCATTTTTCTATACCAAGTATACTCTCTGTGATCTGGTGATACTGTTCTTGCTAACGGTGCAGAAATAACTAGCACAAGTAGTACTGAAATTATCCTCTCAAAAGATCCTTTTCATGTATTAGAAACAAATATCTTGTGGAGAGAATTCAAGTGAGTTTATCTTATAACGGCTGTCTCTATGAAAGAGATAATATTTGAGCCAGGTATAGTGGTGCATAGTGGTTGGTACAGGATTTGGAATCAAATCTAGCCAAACCTACTTCCAGACTTAATCCTAGATGTCTTAACCAACTATTTTTGTTCAGTTATATGAATTCTTGCTAAAGAAGAATAAAAATATTAAAATTATAAATTTGTAAGAAGTACAGATTCATGCAGCATCTCATTTACATTAAATGGAGCAATATTAAATGAAGTTCATTGAATGTGTTTTATCTCTGCATTATAAAAAGAGAACTCTTAATGGATCAAGTCAACAGGTTGGTAAGCTGCGTTCCATTTTGCACATCAGAGAAATTAGGTTACTTTCTACAATTTGGAAAACAGTGAGTCCCAACAGCTACATTCTAACTGTGAATACGTGTTCTATGAACAATGTTAGGGTGGGATTTAAATCTATTGAAATGTATGTGCATGTGTATTCAATATCCAAGCCTCAATTACATTAATATTAATTCATATTATTTGTATATTCACATTTAATTTTCCCTGCTAACTGCATTTCTTTACTGCCAAAAATCAGTTTATAAAGGTCTGAATAATTCAAACCTCTTTCTTTTTTGCACTACAGTACTAAAATAGTTCCAGAATAGCCCAATGAATTTTTTCCCTTTTCCTAAGTATTTCTGCCATAGTATATGGTTCTGGGGATGCACTCATCCTTCCATGTATATTAAAATTTACATTGATGAGACAATCTCAGATATATTTAGCAATGCTACACTCTTAATCACCAATTTATCTTCACTTGAACAACTGAAAAGGATTTTGTTCTCAATGTTCTTTACTGGCCACTGAAACAAAGTAGATTTTAGTTTAAAAAAAAGGTGTACTCCATATATTGAAGTTTGTGTATTCATTTATGGAAGCTCAAATATTCGTTTTCTTCTTGGGTAATATGTTCTAGATTTATTGTTTATTATTACTCTCAGAAAAGATTTCCATTGCTAAGATACAGAAAATGTTCATAGCTATAAAGGAAATAACAAGCATAAAGTTACTTTAAAATAGGATAAACTCTGCCCAGAGATCTAATTATTTCATCAATAATATGGTATGTTCAGCTTTTAATCTCAGAGAGCAATTGTGATAAGAATGTAGTCTTCTTAATTAAAACCCTGATAATTGTATTAAAGCACTGAACAGTTGCATGAATAGAAGGAACCGGATATTGAATTCACTTTTTCCATGATGCAAGAAACATAGTAATGGAAAAATTATACCTTAAATAGTTTTTCCACCTCATAGTATATTTTAGAGCTTCATATCTTCTACACAGGTGCCTTACAAATTAAGCCTTTACTCCAGCTGTTTTTGCTATTCTTAGATCTGAAATAGGGTCTTGATGATTTTTTTGTTTTGTTTGTTCATCTTTCCAGTTTTAGTCTAAGCCATAATTTTCCCAATTATGTTTGCTTCCATAGATGTATGAAAGATGGTGAAGTTGGGTCTTGGCAATTATTTTGTCTGGGCTGTCCTGAACTACAGTCTTTCAAATCTCAGCCCTCTTCATAGCTGAGAATGGAGATATATACAACTGTGCCCAGCTATTGACTGAGATGGAGTTGTTTGAACTTTCTGTCTCAATTGGTCTTGAACTGTGAACCTTATCTCAGCTTCCCAAATTGCTGGGATTACAGACATGAGCCATAGTGTCAGGCTTTTGTTTCATTTTACATCCCTTTCAAACTTATGCTTTTTTCCCCATTTTCGATTTACAGAGCCCTGCTACTTCTTTAAGTTTCTCACTAAAGCTTCTTAAAGAAGCATTACCACAAAGTCTGATTTCTTTTCCGCTTTTCAAAATAATCTCCTTTAAAGGAAGGAAGGAAGGAAGGAAGAATGGGAAGAAGGAAGAAAAAAAGGAAGAAAAGCAGGGGAAAAAGGGATGAAAGAGATCTAAGAGGGAAAGAAGATAGAAGGGAAAGAGGGAATAAGGGAGAAAGGGAGGGTGGGCGGAAACTAGGAAGGAAGGGAGAAAGGAAGGAAGGAAGGACAGACATACAACCAATTATTTCAGCAATAATAGAAAAGAAAAATAGAAGAAATCTAACAGTTCATATTTTATTTCTTTTTTATTGTTCTTTTGGTAACAATCTACGTTTTCATCTACAAGTACTATCAAAAGAATCTTGGAATTCTAGCTGAAATATAATAAAAATACACAAAATAACTTCTCTTGTTATACCATGTGTTTACAGATCTAATAAAATATAGAAAGGTATAAATGATAAAAAAATAAATCTCCTTTAGCTTGGGCTACAAAATGAGTTCCAGATCAGCTTAGGCTACATAAAGAGATCCTATCTCAATAAACAAAACAAAGACATACACAAACAAAATGGCCTTCTTGACTTCTCTTACACCAACCTTGACTTCTCAAAGAACTGGTTTCAGCTAGGTTTTAGAAAAAAATATCATAGTTGAACTGATCTATGTGGCTGTATAAATGAATATTAACCTTAACCATACTGTGGTTATGTTAGGATCAGAAGTTAATTTAAACAAATAATTAAAGAACTAGAAAGTAGAAGTATACAAAAATACTTTTAATTTATAGCAATCCAGACACAATTAAACTGAGGAAAAACACATGTAATGTCAGAAGAGAAATCTTGGATATAATCAAGAAGTGTCATCTTTAATCAAGTCAGGAAATCATCTCCCCCTGCTGGGATCTGAATCTTAAATATGTTAGATTGAATTGCAATAATAATTTATTTCTAAACCTGATACTTTTGAAAACATCCATAAGTATTGAGTTTTACATAAACTGTCTCCTGTAAAGCAGCCTCGGTATATTCCAGAGATAAAAGAAAAGAAAAGGCCAGTGCTATTTATGTGCCTGTAGTGTTTACAAAAGTAAATGTTTCTAAATTTGGGAAAAAAAGCTAATATTCAATACAGTATTAACAACCTGAGAACTGGTTATCCTTTACTAAGTAAATATATGATTTAATATTTTTGTCCCATAGAATATATTTAACATTTTATCAGTCAATCACTTATATATATATATTTCTAACATGAAATACATTTCTAAAACTTATTAATCAAAACCTATTATTGCACCAATCATAATACATAAAGTATCCATGCCAAAATTTTGTTAGGAAAAGGAAGCCAAGCATCTTGAATATGATGACCCAACAGTAGTGATAATTTACGATTTTTGGTAAAGATACAAAAAGAGATCATTAGTGTTATAAAACTAAGATTAATGGGTGTTTTAGTAATGCATATATAGCTGGATTAATGTTCTGATTTTCAACAGGAATGTAAACTAAAAGTACCATGAATGAATATGAAAACAGTTTAAGACTTACTTTTTTTTAAATTTGAAGAACAACTGTGACCAGTGAATTGTTGAAGTTATGTTGGTATGTTTGGTTAATGCATATATTTAATTTTGTAGTTCAAATATAACCAGTTGGCAAAAAAGGAATTGACTTTTAATGGACTGGCCCTTGGAGTTGGAATATAAAGGCAGATAGACTACAGTAATTCATTTGAATTTCCGGGTTCTATGTATATGTCAGTGATGACTCAGAACCCCTCAGACACAATGTGTCAATCACATTGAGATTTATTCATTCAGATCTGGAAGCAGAGCAGCTTTCAAGACTGGGCCACTGAACAGCGGAAGTCTGGAGTGCCCAGGGCTCCTCTATCAGCCACCTGCTCTTCCTCTCTTTGGCTTCCACATAAGTCGCTTTGTTCTGGGGATCTTGGCAAATGCTCAATAGCATTTAGGACAAGATGAATGCTGTGAGCTGACAGCAACCCTGGCAGATCTTGTCTTGCCTTTTCTTTACCAAGCTCCACTCACTTCCTATAATGTCTAACATCACCATTCACTCCCTAGGGGGAGGAGTCTCTTTTCTCTCTTCAACTGAAAATTGCACAGCTATTACAAATTTCAGCACTTAGAGGGAAGAAAATATAAAGTATTATGGCCAGATGGACCCATGAGGAATTTAACAATATCATGGGAGACTATATCCTGGAGGCCAGAAGTCTATTTTTCTTGGTCCTAAATACTCATTGTATTTTTATCATTCTATGAAATACTAAGTTCTTAGTATGACAAACTTTTTTTAATAAAAGAAATACTTAATCCATTAGATAATTTCACCTATGGAAACTGAAGGTAAATGTTGCACTAATGTAAATGAAATTACAAATTAAACAAGCACATGGCTAATACATAGATAAGCATGAATCTGTTAGTAGTTAAGGTCTCAGATGAAGAAAACAGCCCATGGTAATATTCAGCTCATAAGCGGAGCCACTGGCTCATGCCTAGAATCCTATCTACTCAGGAGGCAGAAACAAAAACAGTTACAGTTGTAGAAAAATATAGGCAAAAAGGTAACAGGACCCTAATTCAGCCATAATCTGGGCCTGATGTCATATGACTATCATCCTAGACACTTGAAAGGCTGAGATTTAAAGAATCACATTCTTGTCCAACCCAAGCAAAAAATGTTTTGTAAAGTTCTCTGTTAGCTCCTATAAAACTCTACCACTTTGCAGATGACATGATCTTGCATTTAAAGAACCCCATAGACTCCACTCCCAAGTTACTCAAGCTGATCCAAAATTTTGGCAAAGTAGCCGGGTATAAAATTAAGCCTCAATGGGGCTGGGAAGGAGGCTCAGTGGTAGAGTGCTTGCCTTGCATGCCGGAGGTTCTGGGTTCAATTCCTCAGCACCACATAAGCAAAAAAAAAAAAAAACAAAAAAAAAAAACCGGAAGTGGCGCTGTGGCTCAAGTGGTAGAGCACTAGCCTTGAGCTGGAGAGCTGAGGGACAGCGCCCAGGCCCAGAGTTCAGGCCCCACAACCGGACCCAAAAGTAAAAAAAATTAAAAAAATTAACCCTCAACAATCAATGGCTTTCCTTATGCTAATAATGAGAAGAGTGCAGCTGAAATCAGGAAAGCAACTCTTTTTGTAATAGCCCCACAAAAATAAAATACCTAGGAGTTAACTAAAGAAGTGAAGGACCTCTATGATGAAAACTTTAAAAACCTGAAAAAGGAAATTAAAGCAGAACTAAGGAAGTGGAAAAACTTCCATGCTCCTGCATTGGGATGATTAATGTCGTAAAAATGGCAATACTGCCAAAGGCTATCTACATTCAATGTAATACCTATCAATACCCCAACTTCATTCTTCAGTGAAATAGAAGAAGCAATCCAAAAATTCATATGGAACAATAAAAGACCCCAAATAGCAAAAAACAATCCTTAGCAGTAACAACAGTGCTAGAGGAATGTGAATACCAGATTTCATACTCTACTACAAAGCCATAGTAATAAAAATAGCTTGGTACTGGCACAAGAAAAGACCTGAGGACCAAGGGAATAGAACTGAAGACCCAAAATGAACCCATAGACCTATAGTCACCTAATTTTCGATAAGGGAGCCAAAAAATAGAATGCAAGAAAACCTCTTCAGTAAATGGTGGTGGCAAAATTGGTTAAACACCTGTAGAAAACTAAAATTAGAACCTTATATACGACCCTGCACAAGAAGCAACTCCAAATAGATCAAAGAACTTGAAGTAAAAGCAGACACCCTGAAAACATAGAATAGAAGAGACTCTAGGGTCCTTGGCACAGGCCAAAATTTTCCTAATAAAGACCCAGAAACACAACAAATCAAAGAAAGGTTGGACAAATGGGATTGCATGAAACTGCAGATCTGCATGGCAAAGGACATACCAAGCAAGATCAATAGAAAGCCCATGGGTTGGAAGAAGATCTTCACTAGCCATACAATGAACATGGGCCTCATACCAAAAATATACTTAGAACTCCAAAAATTAAATCCCCCAACAACAAGTCCTCAAAGAAACAACCGCTTGATTAATAAGTGGGCTAAAGACTTAAAGAGAGACTTCTATAAAGATGAATTAAGAATGGCCAATAGACACATGAAGAAATGCTCAAAAATAACCTGAATAAAAAGGCTGGAGGCATTGCTGTAGCAGTAAAGAAGAAAACAAGAAAGAAGAAAAGAAATTTCTCTCTCAGAAATCTCACATTTTTTTCATGGGACTTTTATGAGGATATTTAAGTAACTCAAAAGACAGTAATATGTAGCTGATGTGGGGTTTTTTGTTTTCTTTTTTAAATTTTTTAAATTTTTTATTGTGAAAATACCGTATAGAGGGGTTACAATTACATGGGCAAGATAATGAGTACATTTCTTATCAAGTATTTTTGCCTCCTACTTTGTTTCCCCTTCCCATCCATTCCCACTCCCATCTCCCCCCCACAAAGTTGTAAAGTTCATTTTTCGACATAAGGACTTGAACATCTCATTGTTGCAATGGGTCCACTGGTATCCCTACTTAAACGATTTGTTTTTTTGCTCCACCAATTATCTCAACATCAAATACAGTGAAAGCAGCGATTATACAGTGGGGGAGGAACATACAAAGCAACAAGAAATAATCTTATAAATATCTTAGAAACAATCGCATGAAAGAAAAAAATTTTGAATACTTACCTTGGGGTTTATTTCACCTAACATCAACTTATCTGACCTTTTCTGCTTGTCTCAGACATATACTAGCTAAGATATGGAAGCAACCCAGATGCCCCTCAGTAGATGAATGGATCAAGAAAATGTGGTATATATACACAATGCAATTCTATGCCACCATCAGAAAAAATGACATTACCTCATTTGTTAAGAAATGGAAAGACTTGGAAAAAATTATATTAAGTGAAGTAAGCCAGGCCCAAAGAAACATATGTAGCTGATGTTGAAAACTAAAGATCTAGCCCATTCATGAGGCTTCTATAGAAGCTGTTAATTACTTTTCCAATTGTACAATTTTCTCTGTAAAAATTTTTCACTCAAGAATTGGTGTAGATATGTATTGAAAGGAAGAATGAATAAATGAAAGCATTGCTTTTGGAGAAGCACTGAACATGTGTCACTATTCTTAAACTTGCTGAATAGATGTGATAGTATCTGCAGATTTTGGGCAGTCAAAAATTTAAGTCCTTTGAATTCAAGAAAGAATTTTCTCAGACTTCTCTGAGATTTTCTTTTCAATGTGTAAGTTAAAAACAGAAATGAATGCAAGTTGGACTATTCCAGGAAATTGCCTGTTCAATCTTGTAATCTTCTTTTCCGTAAAAAGCTTTGATTACATTATCCTTCCTATAATATATAGTTTCCATTGCAATATCTCTAGCAGAATTCCTATTTAGGATAGTAGATGTTCAATTCTTCCTTTTGCCATGGTTGATATCCACAAATTTCACTTATAATTCAGCTTTCCATACATCACTTGTACAGATTCACCACTGGACAAAACTTTATACAGAGAAATATGTTCAAACTTATATGATGAATTCCTAAATGGTGTTTGTATTTCTCTGAACATCTATCAAGCTCTGTAATTGCAGTTTTACCATCAGGTATGCGTTAAGTGTTTATTTAAACACTTTTACTGGTTGTAGATATACATTTATAAATAACATAGAAAAAGGCCTCAGCTTTAGGCAGTTGCAGTCAGCTAAGAAGGACAAATAATACATTGCCAATAAATGAAGAAGAAGAATAAAAAATAATTTGCCACTATGATGACCTATTGTTCCTTGGAATGCAAAATATTACATTATATTTCTCTTTCTCTCTATATATATACTTTTTTCCTTTTTCAACTTTGTTTGCAAAATTCAATTTATCATAATAATACCATATTTACTAACCACATTTGTTTATTTTTACTTCAAAGCCTATGTTATTTTTTATTTTCTTGTTTGTTTGTATTTGTATTATTTCTTCTAAAGAGTACGGATTTAGCAAAAAATGGAACATTTATAATTATTACAATTCCAAGTACCAAATACTTCCCTTATATCTTTTAGAAGTGGTCTCTCTCTCTCTCTCTCTCTCTCTCTCTCTCTCTCTCTCTCTCTCTCTCTCTCTCTCTCTCTCTCTCATCTATCTATCTCTATGTATCTATCTGTATGTCATCTCTTTTCTCATTTTATCTATACATATTCAAGAAACCAATTTTGTTTGTTCTCTAGTCCAGGATTTACTTTCTGGGTGTGTACTATATGGAAATTCTTATGATATGAGATAAATCAAGCAGGTCCCTGCCCACACAGACTTGATCACTCTTGAAGGGAGCTGGACAATAAAGTTAACTTACTCTATCAAGATGTACAAGATTATGAAAGTAATCATAAGAGAGTATAAGAAGAAAAACTAATGGAGGCTAGAGAATAAAGTAGGGGCATTTTAAGGAAATACTATTTGAAAACTAAGGGATGGCTCGGGGAACAGAAAGCTCTGGGAATGTTTCTGAAGTGAAAGTGAGCCAGAAGAACCAAATATAGGCCATGTGGCAAATGAAGGGGTGGTAGATATAAGATGTGGTTTCAGGGCTAGGCAAGCAGGGGATCCTGAAGGCTTAATTCAATGTGTCAGGGTTTAGCTTTTATTCTAAGCACAGTAGAAATCCTTCAAATTATTTTAAGCAAATAAGTGACCTAGGATAAATTATATGTTATAGCTATTATTCCGATAATACTGTGGGAAATATATGGGGAACAGGTAAATTGGAAATCAGCAACCTCTTAAACACCTGGAGGCTTTTTCTTGTCCATTGGAGAGAAAACATGAATTGGGGTAAGATTTTTACTATTAAGATGAGAAAATAATAGTGATATTTTTGAAATATATTTTTTAAATAAAGTTATGAGAATTCCTGATTATTTGAACACAGAAATAAGGAAGCAACCTCGTTTCTTCTTTGAAAAAAAATTTATATATTTACAGTATAGAGGAGAAAACAGACCTTATACATGCTGATTTGATAAGTAAAAACTCATTACATTACATTAGATTCCACCTAAGAGGTGAACAACATCGCATTGCAATAATAAAAATTAGCCAAGCAAGGAATTGTCATTTCTTTTTACACCATGACTTTGTCCCTTCCTTTTGTTAAGTAGTAAATTTGCCTCCTCTTCAGATTCTTAAAGCAGACTTCTTATTGATCTATTTCATTTTTTCAAATACATTCTATTGACTCTAGATCAACACTTCACCTATTTTTGTCTTTGAACAAATACCTACAGCAAGAGCCACAGCTAAGATTCTATTCAGAAGAGAAGGTCTCACAATATTGGTTGAGGCAGAAGGACATCTCCCATAAAAGGAGCTTTCTGGCTCCTTGATCTATAACTTATTGTCTCACAAGACAAATTGTTTTTTTTTGTTTGTTTGGTTTTATTTTTTTAGTCCAGTCGTGGGGCCTGAACTCTGGGCCTGGGCGCTGTCCCTCAGCTCTTCAGCTCAAGGCTAACACTCTACCACTTGAGCCACAGAGCCACTTCTACCTTTTTCTTTTTGCTTATGTGGTGCTGAGGAATCGAACTCAGGGCCTCATGCATGCAAGGCAAGTGCTCTACCACTGAGCCACCTTCCCAGCCCATAAATTAGTTTTTTTTTTTTTTAACATTTTAATTATTAATTTGTCCACTGGGAGAGACCACTATTTTTTCTCTCATGGTTAATAAGGGTCTTGAGAAAAGATGTGGACCTTTCATATTGTGTTGCATTTTAAGTTCCAGACTGGAAAGAAACTATTAGTCATAGAAGAATAGAGATCTCTGAGATTCAGCACATCCAGGGTGGTAGGGAAAGAAACGCGTGAATTATCATTCCCTTGAGCAGATGACCTAGTGGCTTACCAATCCATTTTTAGTATTTCTTAACATCTGTGTACAGTTTAATATTCCAAGCAAAGAGTCATTAAATCTGCTTTTATTTTTATGAATCACTGACCTAGTATAAATTCAAAATGTCCTAGAATATTTCTCATACTTACTGTCAAGAAAGACACATTAGAGATTTTTGCAAGTGGTTCCCTAATTACAATTCACATTTTCTTCTGTTAATGGCAGGATCTACTTTGGCACTGGTTACTTATTTTCTTTTAAGCCACTATAGAATTATTGTTTTAGCTAGAAGTTGGATTAAGGGATCTATTGGTTTAGCTAGAACTTGAACCAAGGATACAGGCAATGAACAGTACATCATGATGCCAGTGCATTCATCTCCTTGGTTCCCTCTTTGTTTCCCATTGATAGATCTTTTTAATAACTCAAACTAGATCGAGGCAGACATCAGTTGAATGGAGGTCAAGACCTACACACTGCCTTTACACCTTCACAGGGCTTAGGGATAAACAGTCAGCTAACATTGCTACCAAAGGAAAACTGACACTTGCCACTAGTCATAACCTAGTCACCTCAGTGTGGTATTTCTGACAGTTGTATTGGGTGTTCCAGAGGTTCCAGTGCAGCAAAGTTTCAAAACCTAAAACATTAAGGTATTATGAATTAGGCCATATTTCTCAATATTTCCATTACCATGACCTATGTAGAACAGGGTTAACATAAAAGACATTTTGAAAAGTTAAGCACTAGATTAGAGACTAATAGCTTCAAATTCTACCCAGCCACTCAGAGAGCAAGAAATCAATATTTTGCCACATTTGAAATCCATTTGTGGAACACCTGCATTTGTGGTACACCGACAAATTAGAATGAATTAATCTAGATAGTGATTCTTTTCCCTTAGGAGATGTGATTGCAGTCCTGGGCTTGTATGGCACCCAGTAACCCTGGCCAGGGTTAGCTCCTAGCTTGTTTCCCTAGACTAAGGGGAAGTGTTCCTTGTCCACAAAATCCAACATAGCTCATCATCAGCTTCTTGATTCAGGAACGAGAATGAATAATTTGTAAATGTATAATGAAAAGGCCAATTGTGCCATTGCTAAATGTACTGAAATGGCCAGAAATGGAGAATGTAATCTTTGACAAAGAAAATAGTATGATATTTTTACAAAATGAGATTATAGCAAACTGTATTAGTATTCTTCCTGAAACTGTATTAGTATTCTGCTCCCTTTGATTACTAAACATTTTTCTGCATTACTTTGTCAATATAGACCATACTGATTCCATTTCAGGAAGATGTAATACCATATTTCTATTAATCATTATAGTGAAATCACAGGATCTTGATAATATACAGCTACCTCCACTAAGTATAACATACCCTTATGGGGGAGATTCACAACCATAACATCATTAGACACAAGTTATTTAAACCTTCCCTAATCTTACCCACCAAATAACACATGTATAAATAGAGTGTCAGAACAAGATAATTTTGCACAAAGAGTATATTCAGGGAAGGAAAGAATGAGAGATACCCAGCTCTTCCATGTCCATTGTAGCTACTATTTCTCACAGAAGTCCTGGCCTTGACAATAAGTTATACCTTCAAATTCCTGATTCACTATCTTCCAGTCACACCTTTCTCCCTGGAAAGCTTTCCTGTCTATTGTCCTCCAATACCACATCTGAAGTGAATGGGGACAATTTTGCCATTCTTAATGGCTAAATTACTTTAACAGCCCTGTTCCTGCCACTGAACTTCTGAAGGCTGCTGGCTGGCTAAAGTCACACATCCTTTGGCATCCAAGCTTTGTTAGTGATGTCACTCATGAAACTTAACAGGCTATTAGTACATTTACTTCCAACAAAGCATGTAGATATAACCACCACCACAGATCTTGTTCATACAAAATTTGTGCCTGAAGAATTTCTTTTCTAACTTACTAGACTCTCTAACTCATCTTTCTTAAGGGGACTCACATTAAAGTAATCCAGATGACAGGTTTAGAGAACAAAGACAATCCACTTAATACGATTTCTGCCATGAAGATAGCTTCTTTTATATGGTCTAAAATTTTTAAGTTACCAGTATCTGAAGAATACTTGGGGGCATATTTCTTGCTAGCTTGAGAGCTACATCATATAAATATTTTAGGTTAAGGTACAAAAGAAATTTGGTTTTGCCTTAACTTTCTAGTCACTGTCAAGTGGATAGTTACTGTCAGCCAATGTGCATTATCTGGTACAGGAGAAAAAAATGGCCTTTATCCTAATCATGAATACTTAAGTTTGTTTCGCAAACTGCTTAGCAATAACCTGAGTTGATTTCTTCTTTGCAGGATTTGCTAAAAGCATTAGTACATACCAATGAATACCAGCATTCAGGAATTTAAGAAAATATTTTCCCTAGAGTTAAGAGTCAACATGGGAACTTTTATTCCAATATATCATAAGCAAAAATTTTACAAACTACTTTTTGACAGCATTCCAACTTTCCAGTCAGACTTATTTGTGTTTTGCTGCTCACCTTCTGACAGCTTAGCAAATGAATGCTGCATGTTTCAAAATGTGTTATATGAAGACATTGCTTTTAAATGCCAAATTTTCTGGCAACCAAAAAGTAGTTTCCCTGCTTATAGGGAGACCAAAATAAAAGTACTTTGTTCCTTTATTCATTCGCTTATTGATTATGTTTTATCTATTTTTTGTGCTTGAACTTGGGGCCTAGGCATTATCCCTTAACTTTTTCAGTCAAGGATGGTTCCCTACCACTTGACCCACAGATCCACTTCTAGCTTTTTTGATTGTTAACATTTTCTTCCATGCTGACTTCCAGATACAAACCTAGAACTCAACTTCTTCAGTAGCTAGGATTACTAGCATGAACCACTGAGGCCCAATTCTTTATTCTTGTGTTGTTTATTTACATATATTAGCTGTAAAAAGCAGGCATTCATTGTAACCTTTCACACAGGTAAACAATGCATGTCAATCAACCTTAGCCTTCTCTCGTATTCTCCCCATCCCACTCACTCTTCATAAAACAATTTTAATATGTTTCATTCATTCAAATAAACTATACCAATCATATTCATCCTCACTCATCCTTTATCCACTTCTTGTCTTGCTTTCTCCTGTCAGTGTTAGGCATCAAACTCAAACAGGCTAGGCCAGCACTCTATTACTCACCTACAGTTCCAGATCTAATGAGTTCTTTAAAAACAACTAGGATGTGGATGCCCAGAGCTACTTTATAAGAGCATCTGGAGGCATAGGCTCTTCAGGCCCTTTTGGGGTTAATGTTCCATTTTTACCAGTGGATTATCCTTGTTGCCACAATATTAAGTGTTTCTCCATTGAATCCATATTTCAGAAAACAGAATGGAGGAAGTCATGTACATCTGAGGAATAGCTCTTACTGCTTTTTCTTATTAGTAATACTGGCCAAGATTTAGATATCATTGGCAAGAACTACCTTAAAAAATGCTAGGAAATGTAGTTATTAGTAAACCAATCAAATATTTGCCTCAGAGTTCTATTACCACAGACAAAGAGAATTTAATTTGGAGGGAAAATGTTTATATTTTCAATATTTTCTTCTGTTTTATAAGAAACAATTAAAAATTAGTATTATTTCTTTTAATATGTAGAGAAGTACAAGTTGTCATGTCCAAAACTAGCTTTACAATGTCGGTGCGGGGGGAGGGGGGAGGAAGGGGGAGGGAAGGAGAAGGATTGGGATTGGGGGGGAGGGGGGAGGCTGGGAAGGGATGTGAAGGGTAAACAAAGGAGGAGGCTGCAATGCTTGGTAAGAAATGTACGCATTATCCTGTCCACGTAATTGTAACTCCTCTGTACAGTATGTTCACAAATAAAATTAAATTAAATTAAAAAAAAAAAAAAGAAAATCCAAAACATGAGTTTCTCAAAATATTTTTTAATTAAGAAATATTTTAGATAACAGCTTTCTTTACTTTTCCAGTGATTTATTAATATGTACTTATTGGAAATTTCAGTTACTTGAATCATTCTTTGAAGTTAGTACTTTTTTTCTTGCTTTAAAAACCATGATTTATTTTTTATTTATATCTAAACCTTTGGCTTAGTGGAAGATGAAGGTCTGTTATATTTATAAGATCTAAGAAAGGAACCATTATATATTGAATTATTTTAAAACTTGTTCTAAATAATAAAAACCCAAACAACTCAATAGCAAGGTAACAATCTCATACAAAATCAGCAGAGGATCTAAAAAGGCCTCTCTGAAAAGAAGCCTACAAATATCCTATAAGTACATGAAACATTACTAATCATTATTGAAATGCAGAGATGTATGTGTTCATTGAAATATTGATATATATATATATATATATATATATATCATAGACATATATTAATGAAACTGCACTCCACCCTAGTAAGAATGGCTAGTAGGCAAATAGCTTGGCCTGCTTAAGGCCCTGGGTTCAATCCAAAATACACAAACAAAACAAAACTAATGCTATTAAGAGCTTGTGGTGATACAGAGAAAAGAGAACACTTGAACATTGGTGGTGGAAATGTAAGTTAGTACTCCCATAAACTAGTATGGCAGTTCCTCAAAACTGAAAAATAGAACCACCAGAGGTCTTATTTCTGAGTACAGAAAAAATTCATATTTCAAAGAGACGTGAGTACTCCCATGTTTTGGCACTATTTTCATGACTCAGTAGTTGAGATATCATAACCTAAGTGTTCATTAAGTGTTGAATGGATAAAGCAAATGTAGTTCGTGTACACAGTACAATATTATTTAGTCATTTCTGCCTCCATGGACAAAGCTGGCCATTGTTATGTTAAGTGACATACACCAGACACATAAATAGAAGTCCCATAGAGGAATCTAAAAATGTTAAGCGGAGAACAGTGGGTACCACAGTTCAGGGAGAATGGGGGAAGGGGCGATGAAAGACATGGGAAAAGACTGATCCAGAGGTATTAAGGTGTTGTGGGTGAAATAAATCCTGGTGATTGTTGTACAAAAGATAACTATAGATAGCAAAAAGTTTACTAAATATTTTTTTAAACTCCAGGAACTCTGTTTTTACCACTGAAAATGATTAAATGCTTTATTATATATACCAAGCATCACCAAATGTCCCATAGATATGTATAACTTTATATAATGTACTCGTTATCTTGCCCATGTAATTGTAACTCCTCTGTATGGTACTCTCGCAATAATAAATAAACAAACAAACAAACAATAGTAACTATAAGAGAAATAGGAGAGCACTTCAGTGAATGTGTTTTTCCAGGAGGTACTTGATATATTTATGTAACTTCTAACTCTGAAACCTGAAGTATGCTGTTATTTATTACTCAGCACAAGCTGTTTACAGAACATAAAAAGAGCTTCTTGTCCTGAATTATAAAATGTCATGCTTTTGTTTCCATGAGTTCAATTTTATTTTTTTTCCTCTTAGCATTTTTAAATTATCTTTTAAGTAGTTGTACAAAGGAGTTGCCATTTAACAAAGCAGTTTATGAATATAATATGTCTCGATCACTATCACCCCTTTCAACATTCTCAACCATCCCTCCCCTACTAAATTCATTCTTCTTAATTTTTTTTCTTTTTCGCTTTCACATTTTTTTAAAATTTTATTTGTGAACATACTGTACAGAGGGGTTACAATTACATGGGCAGGATAATGCGTACATTTCTTACCAAGCATTGCAGCCTCCTCCTTTGTTTACCCTTCACATCCCTTCCCAGCCCCCCCGCAATCCCAATCCTTCTCCTTACCCCCCTCTTCCCCCGCCCCCACCGACGTTGTAAAGCTCGTTTTGGACATGACAACTTGTTGTAGGATATACATTGAATTCTTGACTGCATTCTTCCCCTTTTTTCCCTTCATCTCCCTATCTTTCCCTTTGACCTCACTACCCCCTTTTAAGTACCAGCTTCCAGGTGTTTGTTTTATTGAACTTTCATTTTGTCTACCTAAGGAATTACACTATTCCACTTCTCCTGGGAACCTCAGTTCAAAGAAATTTTTATTTTTATCCTTCAGATAAAAGAGAGTTGACCACTGACTAGAAATCCTTTCCATCTGTTATAAAAGCAAATAATATAAATTCTTAGCAATAGAAAACCACAGTATTCTTGAAAACTTCTTGTTATTCAAACCTTGCTTTATGACTCTTACAGAAAAACATCAAAATATGCATTCAAATTCCTTTTTTAAAAAAATTAAACAGAAAACAAGATTTCATCCACCTTTTCATTGCTCTATTCTAAACTAGAAATTTTAAATTAACATAAAATGTATGACATTTAAAATTATCAAAATTTTAATAATGACTATAAATGATTGTATCTTATTCTTTGGAAGTATTCTACATAAGGTCCTTCAACAAAATATTTTTAATATAGTGGCTTTTGGAAGATGTTGATATTCTTGTGTATGTGTGCTCTCAAATTATTGTGAAACATGCGTGAAGATTGACAAAGGGCACAATGGGATGGCAGACATAACAGGCAGTTCACTTTACAATTCAGCTAAGATCCTTAGCATTGTAAGAACCCATGCAGGCTCTTTTTTTTTTTTACAATGCAAGTTTGATTTTTACCAAGCAAGTTATATGTAATTTGCATGTGTTTTTAATTTTATTTCTCATGTTGATTCTGTAGGCAGTCTCTCCTTACTTCTGAGAAAATGAGCAGGAGGTGTGAAACCTCTAAGAAACATGACTAGTACACTAGAAGTACAAGGAGAATAACGTAAACCCAAACACCCAACATTCATATGGTAAGCAGGAAGTACACTGTTCTACAGCCAGGTGAGAAATTCTTCAGGATTCCCACCCTAGGTCTCTAGCAAACAATGAACAAAGTGTTTCAAACAACTATTTCTATTGGACCAATATTGGGATCCTTGAAAGAAAATATGAAATGTGTTACTAAACACACATAAACCATAAAAAAAATTCTTCAGCCTCATATGTGACAGGTCTTATATGATTTTCCCTGCTGAGGAAAACACTTTAAAGAATTTTACATGAAAGTATTCTTTCCATAAGGCAGGATTAAAGGAGAAAGATGTGTCACCCAATGTGTGTTCAGTGTTTTGGGAATGCTGTGCTATGTGGAGCAAGCCAGAAATGCCGGCTTTAAAACTGATAAATTCAAGGTAAGGACATACCTTTCACAGAAACTCCTTCTCATTTAGTTGTAAAATTACTTCTCCTGAGATTTAACTGACCTGATGTTAAATTATTTAACCCATGAACAAACAACCACAGGTAGTGAATTTACATTGTGAATGACCCTATGCAATTGATGTAGAGATGTTCTAATTTTGTACACCAAGGAATAAGACACTAATTAATATAAAGTTTCAACTATGAATCAATTGAGATGTGGGGGAGCGGGAGATATTTTCCCATCACTCAGGCAAGTCCACATGTGAAGATTTAAACAAGGATTCTATTTTTCACCTTTCAATTGGCTGTTTGAACTTCCTAGCCAGTGCCTACAATGAATGACATTGCTAGCTGATATCCTCTGGGTTTTGTACACCAAATCCGAATACCACAAACTGGTCCCTGATAGCTCATTTGTCTATTAGAGAGAAAGGAATGTGGTCATTTTCAGTTTAAATTGCCTTTCCTCTGCCATGGTTAATTACTGTTCTCTCCTCTCAAACCTACCAGTGCTGCCCTACAATGAGCAAACAAACCAATTTTGTAAGATACTTGGAGAGAATTCATCACCATGTCCTCTGCATGTAGAGGCAGCAATGAACAAAAGATACTCTCTTGCCTAAGACAGCTATCTGGATCAAACAAGTAGAAACAAAGTTAGAGGGAAAATGAGTAACATTTGTTCAAATACACCAGCTAAGAATTAATGATATCTTAAGATCTAAAGAGAAAAATCAATTATAATTCTGGATTCTCTCCTTAACCTGTATCTATATGATAATGAAAATGTTACTCTAAAGTCACACATTATTACTCATTATGATATAAAAATAGATTAGTGATTATCAAACATGTCAGTGGCACTTTCTAGTTTATATTTTATTTACCAATTTTGCAGGATTATTTAGGGTATTTTATGTAAATAACATATTAGTTTAAGAGATATATTTACATTTATTCAAGGACTCTAAAAAACCTTTCATACATCAAAGATCAACCCTTAGTCTAATTGAAAAATAAGAACAGGGACTGGCAAGGTGGCTCAGTGGTAGAGTGCTTGCCTAGCATGCATGAGGCCCTGGGTTCGATTCCTTAGCACCACATAAACAGAAAAAGCCTGAAGTGAGTGCTGTAGCTCAAGTGGTAGAGTGCTAGCCTTGATCTGAAGAACTGAGGGACAGCACTCAGGCCCAGAGTTCAAGACCCATGACAGACAAAAAAATAATAATAAGATCATTCTTATGAAATACACATTTGTGTCATTTAAAGGAGATTGTGTGTGTGTGTGTGTGTGTGTGTGTGTGTGTGTGTGTGTGTGTGTGTGTGTGTGTATGTGTGTAGTGATACTGGGGCTTACTTGGATTTTTCGCTCAAGGTTAATGCTTTACTACTTGAGCCACATCTCCATTTTCAGCTTTGTGGTGATTAGTTAGAGGTAACACTTAAGAGATTTGTCTGCCTGGGCTTTTTTCCAACCTTTTTCCACAGATCTTAGCCATCTGAGTAGCTAGAATTACAGGCATGAGCAACCAACACCTAGCGAAAATATTTTTAAGTCCAATATAAGTTTTTATTGGTGTGTCTAATTATTAGAAAGAATGTCATTCCATTCTAGGACAAACAGACAACAGTCTACGTTTAGAAAATCATTTCAAAATAAAAAAAAATAAGTGATTATTGTTGTAAATCAATTGCGACCCTTTGTCCACTGGTTTTCTTCTTCTGACTTTCACAATAAAACTAAGCTGCAATTTTCTTTCTCCTTTTCACTGGCAAGAAAAATGTAAGTGAAAACTTAAGTCCCTCAAAGTCTAGTACTCTAAAATGAAAGTTCCATGGTGGAAATTAGGACTCTATCTCCACTGTACATACCATTTGCATATCTGTGTCACACAACTGTTCTTTTCCTGAGTTTGTGACAGACATGGCTAATCAATTGCAATACTGTTTTACTCTAAGCATCCACAAGGTCCCAGAATCCTTTTCTACTTAGCACTTCAGGAAGCCATTACCAATCAATTGGCATTGGTGTACAACTTAAGACCTGTTTTCTTTCCCTGGCTGACCCTTGCTTTTTTTTTCCACTACAGCAAGCTGCCTTTTGAGAAATGATTGAAGAGTGGCTAATTCCAAAATGCTCTGAGGTTTAAAACATAAAACCCCAGATCATCATGAACCTGATTAATGATTTCAAAGTCTTTTGTGAGTGAATTATAAATAGATTCTGTTCAGTGCATCCACTACTCTCTGCAAGCACATTTTGCTCTTTAGAAAGATGCTTCGGAACAGTTCATTAATATGACACAATAAATTAGTAATTTTGCCAACTGAAGTGTCCCTTTGGTACACTTAAGTGCTTTAAAATAAAGCAAACTACAACGTACTCACAAGAAGTTGGTAACATATGCACTGGTGTACAGAAACAGAACAAAAAACTTGCTGGAGAAGAAATGCTCCATCTATTTTTAAGGCTTCAGTAATAATGAGATTAGGAAAATAACTGATGCCCAAAGAAAATCCTCTTAGCTTGTACAGGTCTATAAAGACAGATGATGCCCTGATCATTCTCTGGCCAAGGAAACTACGTCTGGTGGTTAAAGGTGTGGGAGAATATGGAACCATCAGGATATCAGAAATGAGGATTTGCAATATCTAGTGGACCTCTCTTTGGAGTGGGGATATGACTTAAATGTTTGAATGGATTATTTCTTTAATGAAACGTAGTTTTCAAAAGGTTTTCTTTCAGAAGGTCAAATTTTGTTTCCATGAAAATTGATGCTTGTATTGTTTTCCTATGTTTATTTCTTTTTACTAGCCACTTGATACTGTGCCTGGAATCTTTGGTCTCTATTCCTCACCCTACAATAGGAAACCTGCAAGACAGAAAATGGTAGATGAAAACAGGTTTATTCAAAATGGGCCTGAAGAAGACAGAGAAGACTCTGGTTGTCAAATTTCTACCTCAGGAGGTCTGTGAGAACAGTGAGCTTTTATGGTAAAAATAAAAAAGAAGAGAGAGACAATGAGCAGGAAATCCATGCCCTGGGTGAGGTCTTCATCGTCCAGAGGTGTGTCTTTCCATTTTTCTAGCAGGAAGCTTACAATGGAGATTGGTTTCCTGCAGCAAGTTAACTAGAACCAAAGAGAGGACTTAGCTTCTGCAGGAAGGATGAGGGAGGTGCTGAAGGCAAAAGGAAGGAAAGAGAAACAAGAAATAGTTTCAAATGAATCACTGCTAGACTAACAAATAGGTGAAGGGCCTCAGAAGAGGAAGGTTGAAAGATGACATCAAATAGATGATTTACATTATCTGCATACTCCTACATGATCTGATTGTGGATTGTACTAAGAAAAATCTCAGTATTCTATCAGACACTTCTAGAAAGAAAAGCTGACTTAGAATATGACACAAGATTTTATTTTTATTGAGATAGAAATAAACATCCTTTTCTGACCCTTATCTAGTTGATGGAGATATTATATGAATTTTAATGCAAAAATAGAAAAAAACTCAAAAGTTAGAGTATGTTCTTCCAAATTTTGTTTCTTTGTATGTTCTGATAGCTGTTTTCTTTTTGTTTTTTTTTTTTTATTTTTTGTGAACATACTGTACCGAGGGGTTACAATTACATGGGCAAGATAATGAGTACATTTTTTTATCAAGCATTGCAGCCTCCTCCTTTGTAATATTTTGTGGCTATCCCCAGTTGTTCAAATGATCACTTACACATGTTTAAATCATAATCTTTGCTTGATCAAAATGTATAACATGGCATCTATATGTCATAATTTCGTTCACACAAATAAAAATTGGACAGCTACACCAAAGTTTGGCATCAGTTATGTGAGTTTTGGAGTTAAGGCTCTTGATGTTTACATGGTTTCCTTAAAGAAGCATGTCTTGAGGTTTCAGCTTTTTTTTTTCTTTTTAAAAAAATCTTAATACAATGAGAGAGCAAGAAATTCAAAGGCAACAGGGATAAATGAGACAAGCCCAGGTACAATGTTGTAGGAAAGAAAGGTGGGATGTTTTAGAAATTCTGACAATCTTAACTAATTCCTTTATAAATAGAATGTGCATACAGCACACCTCCTGTTTAATAAAAATCTGAAATATTTTTAAACAACAATTTTATGCAAGACAAAAATAAAAGGTATCCTCAACTACCCTTGATGTTGTAAAAGCTGAGACGTTTTTTTCAAAGACTTAGGGTCTGGTTTCGTGAGGGAATGCCAGTGTTCTTCCCAGGTGAGATCAGAGTATAATGATGTTATTCAAACTATTTTGAGAATGAGAAAACTATATATGACTAGTGCAAAGGAAAATGCAAAAATTGTCTCCTCTCTTCTACCAGAGTAAATCAGGCTTGGTGCCAATGATTCATGCCTTTAATCCTAGCTGCTTTAGAGGCTAAGATCAGAACAAGAAAATTAGTTTGATGGCAGTCCAGACATTTATGGTAACCCCTTTTCAACCATAAGGTCTATCATCCCTGGTATGTGGGAAGTTGAGATAGGGAGAATAATGTTTCCAGGCCAGGCCAGGAGGAAATGTCTTATCTGAATAGAACCTAAGTGTGGTGCTGTATCCCTGCCAACCCAGTTAAGATGAGAAGGGAAAAGAAGGAAGATCATGGTCTAAGTACAAACCCAGGAAAGAAGTGAAACTCTGTTTCCAATATAACAGTGCAAGAAAACAAAAACAAACAAAGCAATTAAGCACTTTATAATCCTAGGTATCAAATAATACTGGATTTAACACAGACACTTTTAAGATCTTTCATAATCTCCACAAAGAAGACAAAAGATCTTCAGTTTATTAATCTCTTGGTTGGTCACTTCTCACAGTTATTTTGTAGTTCTTTGTTTTATTCTAATGACACCAAAGGTGATATGTATTGCAATTGTTTGTCCCGGTGAGAAAGAGGAAACATATCATCTCTGCTACATGGGGATTTGACTCTATTTTGTTAAATTACAAATCATATTCTTTTTTTATTTTTTAATGTTTTTATTGTAAAAATACTATACAGAGAGGTTACAGTTACCAAATCAAATTCTTGATTATAGCATTTGGTTTGAAAGGTTGTTGCTGGTCTAATTTGTCTGTATTCATTCTTTTAAAAATAACATTTTAATCAATAGATTTGACTTTGATTTTTTTAAAAGTCTACAGGCTAAATTCTCAGGAGTGTACTTATTGGGTCATAGAGAAGCTCTATGTTTAGTCATTTGAGGAACTGCCATTTCTTGACTAAGGTAAACAATGCTGCAATAAATGTGGTTGTGCTGGTGGCTTTCATCTGGCCTGGTTTGTGGTCCATTGGATAAATGCCCAGGAGTAGGATTGATGGGCCATAGGGAAGCTTTCCAGAGTGGCTGAACAAGTTTACATTCCCACCAACAATGTAATAGTGTTCCCTTGTGGCCACAACCCCACCAGCATCTGTTATTGTTAGTTTTCTTGATAATGGCCATTCTAATTGGGGTGAGAGGGAATCATAATGTTGTTTTGATTTGCATTTCTTCATGTGTTTATTGGACATTTCTTTTCATTCCTTTGAGAAGTCTCTCTTTAAGTCGCCCACTTATTGATTGGGTTGCTCAGTTTTTGAGTGTTTATGGCCTGAGCAGTTGAATATTGCTTCATGTGTCTATTGGTCATTCTTGCTTCTTCTTCTGTGAAGTTGCTCTTGATTAATTGGTTTGTTGTGTATTTGAGGGTTTATTTGGGATGGTATAGTTTTTGAGCTGTAAGTACATTTTAGATATGAGGCCTTTGTCTGATGCATAGCTAGTATGGATCTTCTCCCTCTTTGTGTGATTTCTATTTATCTTGCCAGTTATATCCTTTGCCATGCAGAAACTTTTTAGTTAGATGTGATCCCATTTATCCAGTCTTTCTTTGATTTGTTGTGATTCTGAATCTTACTTAGGAAGTATTGACCCATGCTTACAAGCCCTAGTGTTTCCACTACCTCTTCTTGTAATATTTTCATGATATCTGGCCTTATACAGAGGTCTTTGATCCACAAAGCTACCAGCCCAACCATGTTCACTGCAGAATTGTTTACCATAGCTATAGTATGAATGATCCCAGATGCCCCTCAGTGGATGAATGGATCAAGAAAATGAATCATACATACTCAATGGAATCCTATGCTTCCATCAGAAAGGATAAAATGGAAAGACTTGAAATAAATTATTTTAAGTAAAGTAAGGAAGGCCCAAAGAAACATAGGTTGCATGCTTTCCTCATTTGTTGTAACTAGAATGTATCTATAATTCTACAAGTAAACACACTGGATGGTTAAAAAAAATATTATACTATGACATGATAAATTATATAGGACTCTAGACTTTGACAGACTGAGGATATTCTTAGGAGAGGATCACAAAGGCTTAATAGCTATGTGGATATGATCATATAAAATGATATTCATCAAAATGAACTTCAAGAAATGGAAACAAGAGGTTTCTTTGTTATTTTCCTTTTTGTTTTTTTTTTTCTTTTTGATGTTTTTTTATTTCTGTAGCATTTGTCTTGTATATAAGTTTATTTGTTTGGGGAGGGCAAGGAGGAACACAGAAAGGGTGGGAAAAAGAGTGAACAAATGCAGCATTGACTCACACTAGACACTGTTGAAAATGAATTATACAACTTGTGGGAGTAGGGAAGCTGAAAGGGAAAAACTAGAAGAAAATGAGAGAAGAGTTAACACTGTTCAAAAAGAAATGTACTCATTACATGACATATGTAACTATAACTACTCTCTGTTTATCACCTTTATAATAACAATTTTTAAAAAGAAATCTAGAAAGTCTGCATATGAGTAAATACATTGAACACTAAATATGGCATTTTTATCTATGTATACAGCAAAATTTAACCAAATAATTGTAATTATTGGATAGTAACTTATATTCCAAGATATCAATTCTAAGACAAGTATTCAAAAGAAAAAAATAGATTTTAAAGGGCACAAACTACAAATATCACTTTGGTCTCGTCTTGCCAAAAGAAATAGGAGGTCAGAAAAACCCAATCTACAAGTAATGATTGACTAATCAGCAAGCAAATCACCAACAGCTAAGATATGTGTTAGTCATTATAATAAATGATGTAGAAACTATAGAAATTTAAAGTACTGTTTAAAATTAAATATGCAGATGAGTAAGGAAAGTAATTATAGATAATGTCCTTATAGCTAAACACCATCAGTTATTAACATCCTCTACATGTAACCACACACAAACAGCCCGAGGAAGCTTGACAGGTAAGTTGTAAGAATACAGATGAAGTCATTATAAAAGGACTTTTAGTTGTCAAAAAGTACTCTAAAATTCCCGAGACTCCTCCAAATTTAAATTTGTCCTTGGCTCTATTTTCTACTAGTGTCAGGTCTAAAAAAAATTAGATTTTTTTTTGTTTTTCAGTTTTTGTTTTTGTTTTTGTCAGTCGTGGGGTTTGAATTCTGGGCCTGGGTGCTGTCCTTGAGGTCTTAGCTCAAGGCTAGTGTTTTACCACTGGAGCCGAAGCACCACTTCCTAGAATTTAAAATTTGCATTTATTTCTGCATTTAAATGTAGCAAATGTATAAATATTTTTTCATAGTGGCACAGGATGTATGTTTTCCAGGTAACCTAATTATTTTTCTGGATATTTTACTCAGCAACTACCATTGTAATTTATTTTATTTTATTTTATTTTATTTGAGAACATACTGTACAGAGGGGTTACAATTACATGGGCAGGATAATGCATACATTTCTTACCAAGCATTGCAGCCTCCTCCTTTGTTTACCCTTCACCTCCCTTCCCAGCCTCCACCCTCCCCCCCACGCAATCATACCCCCCTCCCCACACACACACCGACATTGTAAAGCTGGTTTTGACATGACATTTTGTACTTCTCATTGTTGCAACAGGTCCACCTGAATCCTTAAACGACTTGTTTGTCCCCATCTCCTCCACATGTTATACTGACATCAAATATAGTGAAAGAGGGGGTTACACTGTGGGGAAGGGACATACAAAGCAACAAAGAAATAATCTTATAAATGCATTAGAAACACATGCATGAAAGAAACGAAACATTAAAATACATATTTAAGGGTTCATTTTCCTAACATCACATTATCTGACCTTTTCCGCTTGACTCATACCTATACTAGATATTGCAAATAAGGGAAACCATGGGACCTATGTTTCTTTGGGCCTGGCTTACTTCACTTAATATAATTTTTTCCAAACCTTTCCATTTCCTAACAAATGGGGCAATGTCATTCTTTTTGATGGAGGCATAGAATTCCATTGTGTATATATACCACATTTTCTTGATCCATTCATCTACTGAGGGGCATCTGGGTTGGTTCCATATCTTAGCTATGGTAAATAATGCTGCAATAAACATAGTTGTGCTGGTAGCTTTAGTGTGGTCTTGTTTGTAAACATTTGAGTGAATGTCCAAAAGTGTGATTGCTGGATCATAGGGGAGACCTATGTGAAGTCTTTTGAGGAACCTCCATACTGCTTTCCAAAGTGGGTGAACAAGTTTACATTCCCACCAACAATGAAGTAAGGTTCCTTTCTGTCCACAACTACCATTGTAATTATTGATCCAAGCAGGGTGACACAACATTTTCTGCCAAGGCCATTTAGATAATTATAGTTCTCAGGACATGCAAAAAATTTTATGAGCCCCATACAACCACCAATTTATATATTCGAAGTATTTCTTATCCCTGCAAGTTTAACATACTTTAGTAACCCCCAAAAAATAAGATTTTGGGCTGGGAAGGTGGCTCAGTGGTCGAGTGCTTACCGCTCATGCATGAGGCCCTGGGTTCAATTTCTTAGCACCACATAAACAGAAAAAGCTGGAAATGGTGCTGTGGCTCAAATGGTAGTGCACTAGCCTTGAACAAAAAAGCATCTCAGGGATAATGCCCAGGCCCTGAGTTCAAGCCCCAGGAATGGCAAAAAAAAAAAAATAGAAGATTATTTCTGAGCTAATGACAGCTTGTAACAGAAACTTTTCTTGGTTGGGGGCCAGTGGTTCATAATTTTAATCCTAGCAACTTATGAGGCTGAGATCTATGAAGAAGCAGTTGAGAAACATGTGTCTTGTACATACTAAATAATTTTATGAGCTTCATACAACTGCAAGTTTATTTTTTGCCATTAATAAATCTTGAAATTTTATTATATTTTTATTTTTATATATTTAGCTTTAGTCATAGTCATCTGCCACAGCCTGTTTTACAGGAGAGATCATCAAAATTCATATAGACTTTCGAATCAAAATTTAAGAGTTCAATATCATACATTTCTAGGAGCACAAAATATTTCTAAAAATTTGTTTCTATTGCTAACCGTAGATTCACTACGGTTAACAACTGCCAGTTTATATATTCCAAATATTTCTCACTCCTGAAAGTCTAACATATTTTAGTAATCAAAGAAAAAGATTTTAAGAAGATAACTTCTAAGATAATGACTGATTGCAACAGAAACTTTTCTTAGTTAGGTGCCAGTGGTTCATGCTTCTAATCTTAGTGACTCATGAGGCTGAGAGATAGTCATGGAAACAAAAGTCTGCATGTTTTGATCTCCAACTAACCAGCAAAAAGCTGGACTTGAAGTGTGGCTCAAGTAGTATAATACAATGCTTGAGCACAAGTGTGAGGCCTGAGTCCTGTATAATCCTCCAAATCCCAAAAGTTTGTTCTTTCACATTTTAGAAAGTATGTCTCTGAGACTTGCCTTTTGGGCATTTCATCTCTATACTAGCCCGCTTAATTTGTTTAACACAACCTAGAATCAGAGCAAATAATTTCTGTTTTGTGGACAGTATTGTAGGTGAAGTTCTTTTGACAGACCTGGCTATAGTTAAGGAAATTCTGGTCCTTCTTTATCCCTGTAGAGTTGACATAACTGGGTGGATGTGAGGTAATGGTAGCAAGAAAAGAAATTCCATTTTATTATATTTTGAAATATTTTAAATCACGCTTTATTTTGATGAGCTTTATGACTGTTAAATTCTTTGCCTATCCTTTTTTTGGCTAAAAGTTCCCTCTTCAACTGTATTTTGGAATAGTACAGTATTCAGATTTCTTTCATAAACGTGAAAGTCTCACAATGCCTTGATTTTTCTATGGATGGATGTATGGGTGTCTGGGTAGTAGACTTTGTTTTTCTTCATTTTGATTAAATTATTAATATGCGACCTTCAAAGTTTTATGTTGAAAGGTTCAATAGAGGTTAAAATCAATTTAGTATATATTTATATATAGTAGACAATTTTTATAGTATTTCACTAACGTCCTCCCTCTTAATATTTACCTTCATAAACATCTCACAGGTGACATGAATATGAAAATAGAATTTGTCATGAATATATATGAATGAGAACAACTTCGGTAGAAGAAATTTCATTCTTCCTAAGACATAAATAGTGCTTGAAAACTCTTCTCTTTCCAGAAATAAAATGTATCCTTACATGACATGCTATCTCCTAAGCCAACTTCTTTATACGAAGCATATATTTAGGGATACAACCACATACAATCACTATCTTTACTTATTCCTTCTTTGATCTATGTTCATCCCCATAAAATTACATGCTTGAAAGGAATGCTGAGCTTGAAATTAGAACAGCTTCATATAAGCTATAGTAATTGAGGTATTTGGATTATTTTGTGACTTTCAACCTGATGATGGATCAATTCTTTGTTGGATTCATCTAATTTTCTTGACAAATAAAATATTGATCTACCAACTGCTTCTACCTTATGCTCAATGTGAGAAGAAAATGAATTTATGAAGAAAACATTTGAATTTTATGGGCTGTTATGCACATGGACTCCTCATTCTGTTTTTTGAATTCAGGCAAGAAGTTTGAATTGAAATCTTCATTTAAGTTTATACTAATATAGATGAACTACCCTGAATTAAACAGGTATCTTCATTTTAGTACAAATTTTAAACATTAAGTAACTGGTTTAAACAAAGGAAAGACATCTCTCAGAAAAAGTTACATTAATTGTAAAATTGTAATCTTTGTGATCTGACAGTGGTCAGTTTTCCATTACTGTGAAAATAAAAGTGAGATAATCAACTGTTAATCACACTTTTGAAGGTTTCAGTCCCTAGTTTCCTGGCCCCATTACCTTTGATCCTGTATACTATGGAAGATATGGCAGTTCAGATCTGTTTACCCCATGGAAGAGGGAGGAAGAAGAAGGTCTGGGTACTAGTAACTTTTTCAAAGGCATGCTTTTGCACAATGAGCTAACATCCTTCTTCTAGGTCCCACATCCTGAAGGTTACATCACCTAGGCTGGAAACTAATCCTTTTACCCATGAGCTTTCAAGGTACATTCGAGATCCAAACAAACCATTGTAGACTAATGCAAATGAAGAAATAAGACATATCTTCATGGCTAAACATCACAATTTTTTTTTGTCGGTGTGGGGCTTGAACTCTGGGCCTGGGTGCTGTCCCTCAGCTGTTCAGCTTAAGGCTAGTGCTCTACTACTTGAGCCAGAGTGCCAATTCCAACTTTTTCTGTTTATGTGGTGCTGAGGAACCAAACTCAGGGCCTCATGCATGTGAGGCAAGCACTCTACCCCTGAGCCATCTTCTCAGCCCATTGACAATATTTCAAAATTAGAAAATTGATGGTCCAGCTGTGCACATTGTTTAACAGCTGGATAGAAGGTAGCAGAATATGATGACTAGGATCACAGATTTTGAAACTGGAGAAAACTAACATTGATTTAGCTTTATTACTGTATACCAATAACCCTAGGTAAATTATTTAAATTCTTCATAGCATGTAGTTAATATATCTTGGATATTTATCATGTGTAACTAAGCACAACTTTATATGACAAGTATTATTATTGATCCCACTTTATAGAAGAAGAAATGAAACTTGTCAGCTTTTACCTGGACTAATTTTTTCTAAGTCAGTAAAAGCTCTGATAGTAAACTCACATTGGTCTGACACTCTGTTATGTGCTAAACTATCTGTACTATTGTCCTAACAGCTCTGAGCTCCAGTGTTCCCAGCTGTCATATAACATGAGATTTTGTTTGTGATACTGAAAGGAGTAAATATATGAAAGTGCCTAGAAATAGTAGAACCAAATTCATAGTGACTAAATTCTATCCCAATGATTTGTTATTGGTTTGTTAGTAGGCAGAGTAGGTTACTGAGCTTCATGTTTATTTGATGATAATCAGTGTAGAAAGGTGATGAGTAGTATATGTTGACAATGTATTGCTTCAAAACTTGTTTACCTATGCGAAAAACTTTGTGAAATATTTAGAAAGAAAAACTATTTAATATGATTCTGTACATTATACAATTAAAAGTTAATGAAATTAGAGTCTCTTAAGCCAAATGCGAATGAAGATTTTGGTAATCTGAATTTATACCATTGAGTCTCTGAAAAGCTGTAATTTGGAATTCTTTTTTTAAATACGTTTTTTATTGTAAAAATACTGTACAAAGGGGTTACAGTTACATAATCAAGATATTGAGTACATATCCTATCAAGCATTGTTACCTGTTCCTTTGTTTTCACCCTACCATCCCTTCCCTCCCAGCTCCAAAACTACACTCTAACCCCCACCACCTAAATTGTAAAGTTCTTTTTCCACATAGTGTCTTGCACATATCATTGTTACAATGGGTCAACCTGTATCCCTATTTGGTTTTTTCCCTTCCTTTCCCCAAGCTAGAGAAGTATATATACAAGATGAAGGGCAGTGACATCAAATACAGTGAAAACAGGCATTATACCATGGGGGAGGAACATACAAAGAAACACAAAAATAACATGGTACATTATAAATACATTAGAAACAATAGCAAGAAAGAAAAAAAACCACTTGTGTAACTACCTTGAGGTTCATTTCAATTAACATCATCTTATCTGGTCATATGTACACAGCTTTTGTCCCTTTCTGCTTGTCCTAGACATATACTAGTTATTGCAAATAAGGGAAACAATGGGACTTATGTTTCTTTGGGTCTGGCTTACATTACTTAATATAATTTTTTCCAAGTCTTTCCATTTCCTAACAAATGGGGCAATGCCATTCTTTCTGATGGAAGCATAGAATGTGGTATATATATATACATATACATATATATATATATACATATATATCACATTTTCTTGATCTATTCATCTACTAAGGGGTATCTGGGTTCGTTCCATATCTTAGCTACGGTGAATAATGCTGCAATAAACATAGTTGTGCTGTGAGCTTTAGTGTGGTCTTGTTTGTGATCATTTGGGTAAATGCCCAAAAGTAGGATTGCTGGGTCATAGGGGAGCTCTATGTGGAGTCTTTTGAGGAACCTCCATACTACTTTCCAAAGTGGCTGAACAAGTTTACACTCCCACCAACTGTGTAGTAGCATTCCTTTTTGGCCACATACCCTTCAGCATCTGTTGTTACTAGAGTTCTTGATTATAGGCATTCTAACTGGGGTGAGGTGGTATCTCAGTGTTGTTTTGACTTGCATTTCTTTTATGGCTAGAGAGGTTGAGCATTTCTTCATGTGTCTATTGGCCATTCTTATTTCCTCTTCAGAAAAGATTCTTTTTAAGTCTTTAGTCCACTTAATTATTGGGCAGTTGTTTCTTTGAGGATTTGTTTTTGGGGGATTTAGATTTTTGAGTTCAAAGTATGTTTTAGATATGAGACCCTTATCCATTGTATGGCTGATGAAGATCTTCTCCCAATCTGTGGGCTTTCTATTGATCTTGCTAGCTACGTCCTTTGCCATGCAGATATGCAGCTTCATGCAATCCCATTAATCCACACTTTCTTTGATTTTTGTGATTCTGGGTCTCTATTAAGGAAATCTCGGCCTGTGCCAAGGAGACCTAGGTTTTCTCCTATTCCGTCCTGTAATGTTTTCAGGGTGTCTACCTTGATTCTGAGGTCTTTGATCCATTTGGAGTTGATTCTGGTGCAGAGTGATATAGAGGGATCTAGCTTTAGTTTTCTAAAGGTGATTATCTGAGTTTGTCAGCACCATTTCCTGAAGAGGCTCTCTTTCTTCCATTCTATTTGTTGTTGTTGTTGTTTTGGGGGGGTTGGGGTTTTTTTTTGCTCCCTTATTGAAGATTAAGTGGCTGTAGGTCGGTGGGTTCATTTCTGAGTTTTCAATTCTATTCCCTTGGTCCTCAGGTCTGTTCTTGTGCCATGACAAGCTGTTTTGATTACTGTGGCTTTGTAGTAGAGTTTGAAATTTGGTATTGATATTCCTCCAGCACTATTCTTTCTGTTAAGGATCGTTTTTGCTATTTGGGGTCATTTATTGTTCCGTATAAATTTTTGGATTGCTTCTTCTATTTCATTGAAGAATGAGGTTGCAATGTTGATAGGTATCGCAGCATTGAATTTGTAGATAGTCTTGGGAAGTATTGTCATTTTCACAATGTTGATCCTTCCAATTCAAGAGCATGGGAGGTTTTCCCACTTTCTAAGTTCTGCTTTAATTTCCATTTTCAGGTTTTAAAAATTTTCTTCATAGAGGTCCTTCACTTCTTTAGTTAATTCCTAGGTATTTCATTTTTTGTGGGGCTATTACAAAAGTAATTGCTTTCCTGATTTCAGCCACCCTCTTCTCATTGTTGCCATACAGAAAAGCCATTGATTTTTGAGGGTTAATTTTATACCCTGATACTTTGTCAAAGTTTCGAATCAGCTCCAGTAATTTGGGAGTGGATTCCATGGGATTCTTTAAATGCAAGATCATGTCATCTGCAAAGAGGGAGTTTTACTTCAGCTTTCCCTATTTGGATCCCCTTTATGTTTGCCTCTTGCTTATTGCTGTAGCTAGGCATTGTAATACTAAATTGAAGGGAGGTGGAGAGAGTGGACATCCTTGTCTTGTTCCTGAGTTTAGAGGAAATGGCTTTAGTTTTTTGCCATTAAGTATACTGCTGGCTGTAGGTTTGTCTCAGTAGGAATTATTTAACCAGTAAAAGCTGGTAAGTTAAAGAGTCGAAAAACCTTGTAGAAATGATCAGACTCCCAAATTGTACTATTACTGGAGGAATCCCAGACATAGGTGCACTTGACTTGCTCTTCTGGGATCTTCTTTTAGATAATTGTCAGGGGCTGGGAAAAAGGCAAGATTACAGAGTGAACAAATCATTCCTGTGTACATGGCAGATGAGTTCTGTTTTCAGCATAATTTAGAGTGATTGTATAAGGCATTTCACAGCGCATGATAAAATGTATAGGCAAAGCTCTCAAGTGTCATTCATGAGGCATTTCAGCTCAGGCTAACCAATCTATTTCTTGTGCTCCCAAATGAAGAGTAGGAATAGGAAGCACTTGGAAAGCACACATTCACTTACAGATGTCTAATTCAAAAATAAGGAATTCCACATTTTTCATTTTGGTTTCATAAATGTTTTCAGATGTTTATCAAATGTCTCAATACTTTATAGCATGAGTTGACTCTGTTTGCATGTCAGATCAAAAGTGCCAGTAAGAATAGAAATCATTGAGTATTTACTCAGTGTTTCCTTTGCATCTCCCAATATTGCCCTCATCTCTAACCTGGCCACATGCAGGAATTCACCTTCACTATCCCAGAAAGTGAAGAATCAGAGTTACCCAAATGGCCACAAACTCTGCTGATTCCTGTTACCAAAAACTCCTTCCCAAACCTATTTTTACATTCACATTTAGAAGTAGAAGGCTGGATAGAATTGTAAAAGCAAAAAGTGTATGTTTAAAATTAATCTCTCAAATTAAAATAGAGCAACCATTTTCATAAATTTTTCAAGAAGGGTTCTGAACTTATGAGGACTATGTTTTGACAGAGTTCTGAAAATGGAGACAAAAGACTAGTCCTTCAGTCTACCTCAGATTTTGTTTTTGATTTAGCATTAAAACACTAGTTTCACTAGAGTTTTCTGACCTACCTTGATGTTTGTTATAAAAGCTCAACCTTTTTTCCCCTAAATTCAACACTCTTCTCAGACACTTACAGTTCTTCCTTTAAAAACTTTCCTTTTCTCGGCCAGCCTTGGAAAGAACCGGAGTTTTGTTTAACTGCTTTGAGTAGTTATAATTAGTACAGCCCATTAAAACCTAATGTTTACTTTCTCAGAGAGAGAAAGAGAGAAAGGGAGTGAGAGAGTTAAGCAACAGGATTGATGTATCCCCTGTATCTGAATTGAAAGATTACAAAGCAATTAGGACCTAGTATACTTACTTAGTGCCTCAAGCATCTGTCTGAGCATTCACTCTATAGGATGTCATCCCTAATGGAAATTAGAATCATTTAGCTGTAAGGCTTTTTTTAGGGCCCATTGCTGAAACTGTAACATGAATGTCAATTCCTGAATAAGGCTTTGAAATGCAGGATGGGAGATCTGCTTCCTAATTGGCAAAGTTTCAGGGGAGCAAGAACACTGACACATTCACCTCTATAAACTAAAAGTGCAACTGATGTGTCATTGGGTTTTCTGCAATCCAAGAAAGCCATGTTTGCTGACAATTGATTCATTAGATCCTCTTTCCTACTGCCAACAGGCACAGGAAAAAATGAAAATGTTCTGGCAGTCCCCAGTGTTGATGGAAGAATCAAAGTGGCCTTCAATAAGCCCATGGTCAAAGGGGAGCTTTGTGTCGTGTTCCAATAGCCTGAAAAACGGTCATTTGGAAACTCAATAAAGGTGTGTGTTCTAGGAAGTCAGAGGAGTTGTTTGTTAACACACCAGCCCCAACAGAGGAAGTTGAGTTAAATATGTCACTAGAAAATTTATGATGCATGTGGAAGACTTAAGGCCCTGAGGGATTCTTTATTCATAGAAATAAAAGTCACAGGGAAAAGTCTTGATTGAGGCACAAAGGAGGCACTCTCTGAGCCTTAGAATTGTGCATCAATTTTTCTCAAAGTGAAACTAACTTTTAAAAACAATTTTGAGAATGTTTCAATGATTCAATTAATAATAGTAATTTGTTACAAGAAATTTGCTGAAGAGAGGAGTAATGACAGACAGAAAGACAAAAAGAAACAGAGAGAAAACTAATATATCCATATACCAAAACATTTTTTAAACATTTTATTCATTAATCTTGGTGAGCACCCCAACATTTGAGAATGCTACGTCTTCCCTACGTCAGTCCCTATTCCGACCCAACTCTGTTCTGACAAAGTATTATCCCAACATGATTTCTAGTGTCCCCTTTGTTGTGTCTTTTGTTTCTATTCCTTTTAAATAAAAGCTGTTGGTTCCTCAGTAAACCAAAGAAAGATCTAAACTACCATAACACAGATATTTAAGGTCACTGAAATCCAACACTCATCTTGGGGAAATTACCACCACATCTATTCCTTTACAAGAAAGTTTTGGAGGTTCTTTTGGACAATTTGCTGACTAACCATTTAATTATTGGTTTATGATTATGTTTATCAATAAAATATAAGTGAGATTATTGGATGCCTAAAATATATTCACATACATCTATTTTATTTTATTGTACTAATTTATAATAAAAATAAAAAATGATTTTTAACACCCCCCAAAACCTGTATAACTGATCATTTCTTTGGCTTATCAGCCAGTAGATGATAAAACAAGTGAGATTAGCAGTACTAACTCAGAGATAATCATACCTGAATTCACAAAGGGCATTCTTGCTAGGTAATAACAGTGTAAACTATCCCCAAATGAGACCAGAGAAAGATCCCTTGTTCTTACACCTTGTCAAGATACAGTAAGAAGTTGCATTTGTGAGCCAGAAAGTAAGTTTCCACTGCCCATTTAACATGCCATGATCTTGGACTTCTCAGTCCACAAAACTGTAAAAAGTAAATTTCTGTTGTTTTATACCACCTAACCTATGGAATTTATGCAATAGCAACACAGACAGACTGAGGCACATACCCTCTCTTTAAGCTTTGGGTCTTCTAAGATGACAAATCAGCTCCAGTTTCTCATGCAAAGTGAAAACTCCCTTCTCCCTTCATATAATAATAAATTAAAGGACCACAAAGACAATGTTTCTTCTTGCTGAATTTTAATAAAACATATCTTATAATATGATATGTATAGTATTATGTATATCTTTAGTTGTTAATGCTAAGAGTATATGAAAGTAGTTTCTAAAATTTAATTACCTCCCACAATAGTTTTTCCAGTCAAAAACAATGACATCTTTCTAGTAGCTCATGCTGCAAGTTTTGGAATCAATCATCTTTGACTTCAGTTTTTCTCACACCACACTCTATAAACCAATGAATTCTGTGGGCTCCTCTTCCAGGTACATCCAGAACTTGAACACTTTTTGCTGCTTGAACTGCCAGGACACTCTTCCAAGCCACGGACCCTTCTGCATGGATTGTTGCAACATGCCCATTTAGTGACTCCTCATTTTTGGTATCCTCTCAAATTGGAAGGAGTGAGCCTCTTAATATGCCGGTTGGAACCTGTCCTTCTTAAGTTTAGGAAAGCTTTGATGGATTTTCACCTTACTCAGACTGAATGGCCCCGTTGTAATGAATCTTCCATTCCTCCTGTCCTCCTGGCTGGCTCCAAGAACCCCGATCTGTTTCTTACCAGTTCTCCTAGTGGGTTATATGTCAGTTTACCAAGGTTAACTCATAATTTCTCTCTAATAGTACATGGCACACCACTATCACCATATATTCTTTATCACTTGCCCTGCTTTATTTGATTTAGGTGTTCTGTTATTCACCATATAAGCACTATTTACCACCATATTTCAGTCACCACTCTAGTTTTCTAGAGATAAGGTCAACAAAAATAACCCCAAACTCTGTTCTCATGGAAGTTACACTCTAGCTGGCTGCTCATGTTTTCCAAGGTTGTTATTTCAATGTGAAAAACTGTATTTACATGTTGAGATTTTTATTGCTGGCCTTCTCCTCCTCCCCAAGAACATAAAACTCTGCCAGCAGGGACTTAGAGTTGCTAATATTTGTTCTTGGAGGTTCTAATGCTGCTTGCCTTACAGCAAACACTACATAAACATTTTTAACTGAATAAATAAAATAATGAATAGATAGATTGAAGACTAAAATGAATTCAGCCATCGAATTTCTTACAGTGAAGGATTTGAAAATAGCAATTCCAATAACCTTGTTTTCTACACAATGTATAAGTCAAAATTCTCACCAACCATGTGGATTTGTGGAGGAGGTCTGAATTTGGGAAGTAATTTTCCGTAAAGCATAAATTTCATAAATATAAATAATAACAAAAGTGATAGTTTTCACTCACAAAATTATTTGATGCATATTCAATAACAACATGGTAAGTAGAGTATAGTGAATTAGAACTTATGGTGCAAGAATTTGTTGACATGAGCCATATAGAAAGCAAATTTGGATATATATATATATACTATATATTACATTACAGATAATATTTTTATTCCCAAATGCATATATGCAATGAATATATATATATGTCCCCAAATTCATCACCTATGAACTTACCTAAATATTCATGAAGCCAGAAAGTTAAATATATGTATAATTATCAAGCTAATATTCCCATTGGTGAAATCAACAAAGAAATATGACAGAAAGAATAAATCTCACAGTCAAGTTAGAGAAACTATGGTTCACCTAAATAGTTAAACTCTATGAAAATATTCAAGTCAGGTTATATAAATAGTAATACTGAAATATATTTGTCACTAAGTTAGAAGCAAAAGCCCAGACACAGTTATAAAGCAGTATAATTTTACTGTTCTAAATATCTCATGTGACAAAGACTGTAAAAATAAGAGCAGTTACCTGCAGGGGGTGGATAATGGACAATTTGTATTTTTAATATTACTTCCTAGATTAGATTGTTTCACTTTTACCCATTTTCAGTGTTTTTAACTTTCTGAATATTTTACAGTGCATGGTCTATGCTAGTCTCTATATCACTTCAGGTCTGGATATGTAATTTTTTTTTTGTCAGTTGTGGGGCTTGAACTCTGGGCTTGGGTGCTGTCCCTCAGCTCTTCAGCTCACGGCTCTACCATTTGAGCCACAGCATCGCTTCCAGTTTTGTGAGTAGTTTATTGGAGGTAAGAGTCTCATGGACTTTCCTGCTCTGGCTGGCTCTGAACCACTATCCTCAGATCTCAGCCTAGCTAGGATTATTGGCATGAGCCACTGGCACCCAGCAAATTACAGGATTTTTAAATAAACTGAAAACAGTGTAAATATTACCTCTTGAGGCAGGTTATCCAAAATACCCTATAAAGAATAGTACATCAAGGCACATGTTGGCACATACCTGTAATCACAGTAAGGAGGCTGAGATAGTTCAAGGGTAGCCTATTACATGGGCTACTTATCAAAACTCTGCCTCAAAAGAAAAAAAATTAAGCAAAGACTAACAAAAATAATCCACTTTACCCCTAACCATTTTAAACATTTTAAGCCACTGTCACTTTTACCGTTTCAATCTTTACAATATTTATTGCCTCCTACTATGTAATCCTTTCTTTATTTTTATTTTTTTATTCTAAAGGTGATGTACAAAGGGGTTACAGTTACATTAGTTAGGTAATGAGGTACATTTCTTTACAAACAGTGGTAACCCCTCCCTCATTTTCTCCAACTTTCCTTCCCTCTGACTCCCTCCCCACCACAAGTTGTAAAATACATTTCTAACATATTGTCTAGTGAGCATCGCTGTTACATTGGTTCACCCTTTGTCTTGTAATACCCTGTGAGGTATGCCACAGAGGCATGTTTAAAGGTGACAAAGGAGTTTTATTAGTTGGTCTGCAAGCTTGTCCTGGGTTACCTCAGAACTAGGAGTAGCTGCAACCTCCAAGGCGACATTTTTTTTCCTTCTTCCTACTTTCCACAAGCCTTTCCTGATCTCCACAGGCCTCTCTGATCTCCTCGGGCCTTTCTGCAGGCCCTCTCCACTCTCGGTAGGCCTCTCTGGTTTCCACAGGTCTCTCCGACTCTCTGTAGACCTCTCTGCTCTTCACAGGCCTCTGTGCAGGCCTCTCTACCTCTCAGCGGGCCTCTCCAATCTCCACAGGCCCCTCAGCTCTCTACAAGGACCTCTACACGGTCCTCTCCACTCTTCACAGGCCTCTCCAACTCTATGTGGGACTCTCTGATCTCTGCAGGCCTCTTGGCTCTTCACAGGCAGTTCCATCTCTCCACCAGCTTCTCCAACTCTCCACTGCCTTCTCAGCCTCTCTGCCTACCACTCAGCCTCTCTGCTGGCCTCTCAGCCCTGCAGGCCTCTTCACTCTGCAGAAGTCCCCTGGCCTATACGCTGATTCAGGCTTCCCCTCAGGCCAGCCCAGACTTTCCCGGGCCTCTCTATAGGCCCGGGGCTCCTCAGGCCTCTCTTCCAGCCTGAGCCAGGCCTTCCCCAAGCCTCTCTGCTGGTGTGGGTCTCCCCTCATACACACCTGGGCTGGAACACACCGTGGGTCAGTCTGGGCTCTCCCTAGGCATGAGGAGAGCCTGAGCACTATTCCGCTCCAGGAGCTGAGTCCCTTACAGTATATCTTTTGTGATGTCCCTCTGCTCTCTCTCCTTCCCAGGGCCTCCTCCTTCCTATCTCCTGTAGCCTGCTCCCCAAGCTGCCCCTTGACACCCCATCCCTCCACAGCTTGGTGCAAGGCCATGAAGTAGTGTGAGGTAGTAAGTCCCGCCTCCCCAGGTTCCCATACTCCCACTTGTTTTTTATGTGCAATCAAATCATTGATTTTTAAGTTCTTTGTTTAGGCGAAATCCTAAACTCCCCTTAGGGGAGGAGGCAGGTCCAGCAGATAATAATAACAGCCATCCTTGAACTTTTTCCAAATGGAATCTCCAGGTGGGAAGAGATGAACTAGATCTGGGCTGGGCTGTGTTAGTGTCTCCCAATGGCTTTGATGGAATGTCACACCTCCTGCTGCATTTCCTACAAATTTCTGCATAGACTAACTAAAGATACATTACATAGGTTTGGCAGGGTAAGACCCCACTGGTTTTCAAGACAGTCTTAGGCAGAAGCCCGGGCAATTTACCAGAGTGACAAATAACCAGATATAGACAGAAAGCTTGAGCTTGTAACCATTGTTTTGCTTTTTTTTTTTTTTTTTAACAAATTCAGTCTCCACACCTGCACACTTGTTACCACTGTTTATTCCATGCCTCATTCTTTCATCTTATCCTGCCTTATTTTCCAAAAGATGACTCTGGTGCCTTGATTTTAAAGGGGGTTGAGGGGCGAAGATCATCTATTTTCTGTAACTTCTTCAAGCTGACTCAGGGGCGCTGACCCTATTTAGCCAGAAACCTATAATCTTAGCCTATTTTATCAATGGGTTTCCAGAATCAGATGTCATTAAAAACAATATGTTACTCAAAACTGGAAATTATATACAACATTTAACAACTGCACAGACTCAAACATGGATCTACATTTAAAACTGGTACCAATTCCAAAAAGCAAGACAAGACAAAAACTGAATCAGGTGGGCTGTCCAGAAAACCCCCTAACCATGGCCAGACCATATGCCAGGTAAAATCCAACCAAAATCAGACTAGATGTCATGGTGAGTGGTCTCCCTCAAGTATGGCCTGGCAGAACACAACCTCATGATGCCATCACACCCTTGGAGATAGTGGAGGGGTTACCAAGTATATCTACTTCCCATTATCTCCACTGTTCCAGATGGACCAATCCCCAACATTCAGAAAACATGCAGATAGAAGACAAGACACAGACTTATTTCCAGAAGATTTCTGAATGACTCTAAAATGAAATTTTGTGGCCTGTCTAGCATCCATGAGCTGGACTTCAGAGTGGTGGAAAGACCATGGGCTGTGAAATATCTCGGGGGCATCTCCCTTGCGGTAATTTCCATTCCTTGGTAGCCAGTCCAACGAGGCCATCCACCAGTGACTCCAGGGAACACAAATGTCAACACCAAAAGACAAATAAGAGAGATAAGTGACCACAGACACTTAACCTATATGTCTCACATGTCTCAGATGGCTTTTTGAGGGAGCCCTAGATGGCTTCTCAAGGGAGTTCCAGATGACTTCAAAGCAGCCCCAAATGACTTCTTTAGGAGATCCCAGAAGACTGCTCAAAGAAGTCCCAGATGGCTTCTCAAGGAAGCCCCAGGAGGCATGGGTGATGTCTCATCCCAGCCTCAGCTTCCTGAAGTAGTGCTGTGTACAGCCTTCCAGAGTCTCCCCAGATGCAGGGATACCTAGTTTCACCCTTGGAGGGTTTCCAAATGACTTCTGTCCACATTGGTCCTCAGGAATCACAAGCTCCAGGGAGGATCTCACCCCTAAGGGATGAGGCACTCACCTACCAGGGAATTTCCTGGGGTCCAAGGCCCGATGATGTCCAGATGGATTATCTCACTGGGACCTATATATAATACCCTGCAAGCAAGAAAATTCACGGAGGCACGTTAAAGGTGGCAAGAGAGGTTTATTAGTGGGTCTGCAATCCTGTCCTTGGTTACTTCAGAACCAAGAGTAGCTGCAACCTTCAAGGAGGCAAGACTTTTTTCCCTTTTTTCCCCTTCCCAAGGGCCTCTCCGCTCTTCACAGGCCTCTCTACAGGACTCTCCACCTCTCTACAAGTCTCTCGGACCTCTGCAGGCCTCTCCACTCTCTGAAGGACTCTCTACTCTGCATGGGCCTCTCTGATCTCTGCAAGTCTCTTGGCTTTTCCCAGGCCTTTCCACCTCTCTGCCCCCTTCTCCGCCAGCCTCTCAGCCCTAGGCCTATACACCATCCAGGCCTCTTTGCCAGCCCAGCCCTCCCTCCACCTCCCCAGGCCTCTCTGCTAGCCCAGGCTTTACCTCACACCAGCCCGGACTTTCCCCGGCCTCAGTCCAGCAGTGAGTGCTTCCTCTGCTTGTCCTGGGCTCTCCCTAGGCCTGAGGAGAGCAAAACATTGCTCTGCTTCAGGAAATGTGGTCCCGTACCTCGTGTCTCTTACAGTGTCCCTCTTCTTTATCTCCTCCCCAGAACCTCTTCCTCCCTGTATCTGGGAGCCTGCCCCCAAGCCACCCATTGAAGTGCCACCCTGCAGCAGCCTGGCATGGGTTGGTGAAGTCTGCATGGAGCTGAACTTCTCGCCCTTCTACCCCCACGCCCCTCCCAGGTTCTCACAGGCCCACTGTCTCCGTGATTCCCCTACCTTCTCCCACATCAGATAAATTTATATACAAGACAAAAGGTACCAAAAGAAAAAAAAACAATGACAAAAGGGAATAGACTAGAGAGGGGAAAAAGAAAGAAAAAAGAAATAACTGCGTTGTTTCTATATCATAGAATTCATTTCAATTAGCGTCATTTCATATGGGTCTATGTGCATTGTTATTGGGCTATTGTGATTCTCTGCTAGGACTCTCCCAGACATATAGTAATTATTACAAATAAAGTCAAAGAAACATGCTTTCTTAATAAGATGGCTACAGAATTAAAAAGAGACTCCTCTGAAATGGAAATAAGAATGGCCAATAGATACATGAAGAAATGTTTGACATCTCTGGCCATAAAAGAATGCAAATCAAAACTACATTGAGATTCCACCTCACCCCAGTTAAAATGGTCATTATTAAGAAAACAAATAATAACAGATGTGCCCAAAAGGGAATGCTACTGCACTGTTGGTGGGAATGTAAACTTGTTCAACCATTGTGGAAATCAGTATGGATGTTTCTCAAAAGACTAAACATAAAGCTTCCCTATAATCCAGCAATCCCATTCCTGGGAATTTACCAAAATGATCACAAGCCAGCCCACACTAATGCTACCAGCACAAATATGTAATTCTTACTTTGTGTTTTCTTTATCTCTGAACCAATTCTCATTAAAGTGTAAACCAGAGTGCAAGGACTTTGAATATTCTGTCCATTGTTCTATTTCTTAGTACACAGAAAAGTGCTCAGTACATAATAAATCCATTGTAAATAATTGCCAGTTTGAATGAATAAAGGAATGGAAGAATCACTTAATAAATCACCTTCCAGCCATGTAATGTTGAACAAAAATCTTAAACTTTCTTGATCTCAGTTCTTTCATACATGAACAGAGAACAATAATAGTAATAATCTCATAAAGGCATAAAGAAAAAATGGGAAAAATGAATGAAAAGTACATAACATAATGACCAGCACACACACAAAATACTATAAAAATGTTGTCTATCTTTATTATTAGCTATAGTTGGGCCATTATTCTTTATATGACCCCATCTTCTTTCCCTTCACTTTTGCTAGGCTAAGAATATCCTTAGTATCAGATGCTTCTGTTGGTTTCCATCATCTTTTAATGAGTGTTGCACATAATAGATACCGTGGGACTATTTAGTATCAAAAGTTATAATGATTATGTTATTATATGGTGGTTATCAAAAATTTAATTTTCTGCTTTGTATCTAGATTTTTCTGGATAATTTCCTCCATTTCATCCCAATACTTTTGTTCACACTATTACATTAGAAGAAAGGAATAACAACATACATATACCTATCTCTAGTACTCGTCTTGTTTTCCTGCCAGTCTGGGATTTAAACTCTGGGCTTTATAATCTTACTTGGCTTGCTTGTTCACTACTGGATCTCTACCACTTGAGTCATGCCAGATATTCCCAGTTATTTTATTTTTACTCTTCACAACGTTAGTCATTATTATCTTAATCTACATTGCTTATGAACTGTATGACCTTTACCAATAAAACTATTATTTTTTACAAATCACGTGATATATTTTTTTTCCTTTTGCTTAGTATCAGCTATACCCCCTTTCTCTCTCCTGCCTTCCCTAACATTACCGCCTTAGAGTTGCTTAGTTCACTTTCATCAATGTCCAGTGCAGCTGATGGGCCCCTCTGCTGCATTTTTTTCACCCACTTTCCAGATTCTGTGTCCTGCTCCCATATATGGCATATACACCATAGATGAGGTAAAGAATACAGAGTCATCTAAAAACAATAGGAAAAATTAAGAAGAGGTCTTCTGTTTCCTTATCTTTGGGTTTCTTTTCACTGTGCATCTTATTTTATATACAAATGAAGAGGTGCTTGGGTATTGCAATTTGGTGCTTTTCTCTTTTCTCTCAGTTATTAGAGACAGAGTCTTAGAGAGTGGTAGCCCAGGTGGTCTTCAAACCAGGATCCTTCAGGGCTCAGCTTCCCAAGTAGCCAGGATTACAGGCTTGACTTCTGGCACCTGGCTTGTCACACTTCAGTCTCTTGGTAATACTAAATGAAAAAAATACCACTGTAGAGAAATAATGAAAGGCTTCTCACAGAGGTTACGTGAGAACTTCCAGACATGATGGAGTGTCTAGTTACCTCCCTATTTGGCAATTTTTACATGTCTTTCAAAGTGGTAAGGAAACCAATAATGTTTAAAATTAAATCTATCATGGATAAAAGTAAAAATTTTAGTTTTTAATAGTACTGCCTGATAAATGTAATAGCCCATGAACCCACTTAATAGGTGCCTAGCGTTGAGTGATGCTGCCCCTAACCTGACTTCATGATAGCCAGGGGCCTTCCCAGTTGATCTAATAATAATCTCTAACTCTGCACTTGACAATTTCATTGCATCAGCACCACAATTTCATTCTTTAATAACAATGCATTTACTTGTATGACTTTTGTGGGATTGGCTCAGTCTGCACTAACAGCAAGTAAGCAACTTAATATCTCTTCTTGCAATAGCATTGAAAACATGCCCTGGTTCACAAATGAGTTCTCCAAGAGTTGGACTTGTATTTCATCATAAGTGACCTTTGACCCCCTGGAGAACAGGCTGCAAATTCTATAAATCTTACAAGAACTTCTCAATTCATGCCTCAGAAAGTGAAGAATGCTATTCAGCATAGGCTGTTTTATTTCTTCCACATTTTGAAAGTCATAGTGAAGGAAATAGACAAACCATACAAATCCTGCATTTTCATCTTGTTGTGAGTTTTCTTTCAGAGTTATTTTATTTTATTTTACTGTATAGTTCTGCTGACAGAATCAATTTTTATTATTTGCATTCACACTATTGGCAAAATTCATGAAAGCATAGACTGTATACTTTGGATTTAATTCAAATAAGTTTTCAGTTATTCTTCCTTATTACTCTCTCCAACTCTGTGGACCAGGTTCACTCGTACTAAAAACTATGCTATTCAGCACCTGGGTCTCTTATCTGTGTCTAGCATTATGAAAGAAAATTTAAACTAAATAACATGAAATGGCATTTAAGTAGATGAGGCCAGCTGTCAAGCTACACTTTATACAGTCTGCTGATAGAAAGTGATTTTTAGGACTTAACCTCCAAAGCAAGAGCATCTGGAAATAGTGTTGCTTTCCTTCTCATAAAGATGAAATCCTATTATAAACAACTCTAGAGGACACCTGAGTTGTTCTGTTGCAGTGGAATTTTACTAAAAGTAATAGAAGCTTATAAAGTACATGCTAGCTTGCACTAGTAGAATAAAAAGTCCAGCTGGGTAGGTCTGATCTCTCCAAAATGAATTAACATGGAACACACTTCACATCTCTTATGGAGGAAAGCATCCAACATACACCCACTCTTTTCCTTCTTGAAGCTTTTCTGTGTTGAGTGAGGGCTTATCAGTGATATGTATTACTTAAGGTAGTAGATTATACTTTAATGGAATATGATTGGGAGGAACTGGGTGGATATTACAGAAGAAATGAAGAATGAAAGGCTTTACTGAGAGACCATGTTATGTATACTTTTCAGGATGTGGCAAACTACTGAATAAAGCAATTAAAAATAGGCTGTCATTTAGAGAGAAAATCAAGTAACACCCAGACTATTCTTTGCAAGGAAACAATGCAATTAGTTAAACAAAACATTAGTACTTTCATGAGCAATCAGCCAGAACATACAATTTGGCTGAATAACAAAGATTATGTGCTGATATTGGTGGATTGGGATTTTGTGCATAGTTTATCGTGTCTTTCTCTACTCAAGGCCTTACAAACAAAGGATGAAAGCTCTTTGTCAGGAACATTTACTTGGCCATTGGCCTCATTTGTGAAGAAGCACAACGCAATTTCTCCACCTTCTTGCACCAACATCTGAGCATGAAGGAGGGAATGTCTGTCTGCTCCACATTTCTTTTAGCAATTTCTTACATTTCCACAACAGTATTTCCCATGGCATGTTGTAATGACTTATCTTTTCTGAACCTGTGTGGATTTTGACAACCGTGCCTAGAGCCATGCCTGGGAAATCTCAATAGTGTCTATTGTTTAAGGTATTTTCTATCCTAATCCACCTCAGCTGTATGATTATATTCCTAATGTTGCCAGGATAAGTAGTGAAATATGCTTGCTTAAAGTGAGATCAGAGTAGGTTCTTGAACTACACAGACTTCAGAATTATTGGATTCTCTTACTTTTTGATTATTTTTTAGATCGATGTTTAAAATTTTAAATAGTTGAACAAAAGGATTTCAATCGAATGAGTTAGATGATGAGTCCAATGCATCTTAACCAATGTCACTGCTTCCATCTTTCTCATTTTGATTTTTCCTGCAGCCAGTATATGGCTGGTGGTCTTCATGATTCATCTTACTATCTGTGAAGTAAGAATTATTCTGCCCTTTTAACAAAAAGAGCAAGTAAAAACTCAGGGAATCACATAAATTGGCCTACAGTCTCCTTGATGGTAAATTGCCAGGCCTGGTTAGAACTAGCAGCATTAAGAAGAATGATAGGGGAAAGAGAAAGCCCATGTTTTCTTCTTTTACAATAGTGACTTCTTATTATGTTTCATGTTATGGGTCCACAGGCCACTGTTTCTTAGGCCAGTGGAAAAAATTGTTTAGAAAGTAGTTTAGAATAAATTCTTGAAAAATCTGGTCTAAGTGAATGAAGATAACGATGTCTTGTCTTGATTTGCTTTATTTGTTTTTCTTGCCTGCTCATTCGTCAACTAGAAATGTAACCCCCTTTTACCTAGGATTGCTCTATCAGATTAAAAATCATCCCTTTCTACTGCAAAATTCCAATGTTGTAGATTTCATTATACTGTCAGCTCTCCATTTCAATGGAGAGAATGTCCTCGTTTCAGTCTTTGTTTGGCTAGTTGTATTTTTGTCTTGTTTTGTTTTACCTTGGTAGCCAGATTGAGAGACTGAAAAGGGATGAAAGAGTTACCTTCTTCATGTAACTTTTGAGTTGGACAGAGGTCAGCTGTAGATATTCACATTCTCTCACATGGTCTATGATTAATTTTTTTTTTGGGTCCGGTCGTGGGGCCTGAACTCTGGGCCTGGGCACTGTCCCTCAGCTCTTCAGCTCAAGGCTAGCGCTCTACCACTTGAGCCACAAAGCCACTTCCTGCTTTTTTCTTTTTGCTTATGTGGTGCTGGGGAATCGAATCCAGGGCCTCAGGCATGCAAGGCAAGCGCTCTACCACTGAGCCACCTTCCCAGCCCCTATGATTAATTTTTTATAGGTAAAAGGAAATTCGCAGTTACAATTAAGGATCTCGAGATAGGGAAAGATTATCCTGGATTGTTTCAGTGGACCTGATAAGTTTTATAAAAAGGAAGGAGTCATTTTAGATCTGGTGAAAGAGAAGGTGACAATATTAGGGAGATGGTAACAGAGGATACCATGAGCCAAAGAATGCAGGTGACCTCTAGTAGCCAGTAAAAGCAAGGATATAGTTTTAGTCTGTTTGTATTGGTGTAATGGAATGACAGAGACTGAGTAAGTGATAACAAATGAAAATGTCGTTTATTCCAGTTCTTGGCATCCAGAGATGAAAGTAACAGCATCTGATGAGGTTCTTTTGGCTGAACCATCACATGGCAAAAGAAAAAATGGTGAGAGGGGACTTAATAATTTGCTCTCATGAGGCACATGGGAGAAAGAGCAAAACCAGATGAAGCTTCTTTGACAAGAGCCTAAATCTCATTAACTGGGGAGGGGTGCTCATGCTGGTCATCTCCTTAGGTGATCTACAACTCCACCTTATACTACTCTCACACTTGGAAAGTTTGAGAAGAAACACATTTAAACCATAATAACTGAGTTCTGTATGGAGCCTTCCAAAGAAATAAATCCTGCTGGTAATGATTTCTGGAAGCTTCTGACATCCAGAATTGTAAAAACACATCTCTGTGTTGCTTTAAGTGTTTATGGTAATTGGCTACAAGAGCTCTAAGAAGCCAACTGAATAATCTCTTTTTGCCTGGTTGAAAAGACAGAAATTCTGCCAGGTTAATTTCTTATAAGTGTTTTTAAATTCCAATTGAGTGATACGATTTTTTTTAACAATACATTGAATATAGGAGAAATTGTTTGCAGACCTAGTTGGAAGCTAAGATGTGTGGCTTTCTACTTTTGTCAATGGGTCACTTGATTCCTTGTCTTGCTCTTTTGTTTCTCAGTAAATGAGAATAAAGTTAGAGGGTAAAGCTAGAGTAAAGCTATAGTAAAGCATAGGAAGGCTGTTTAGCTTCATTTATGAAAGCTTGTAAAATGCTGGGAAGATAATAAATGCTAATCTTTATTTAATCAACTAAGCAAGAAGACAATTAACTGAAAGACCAGGACTATGCCTTTCAGCACAGTATCTGATGGATTTCTTATAGCAAAAGCCAACAGAGACCTATATTTAAAATACAATTTTCATAATCTGCCCTATCAAAGTGATAAATTAAAGTTTAGACCTTCCAATTCCTTGTTTATCTAAATTGCTTATATTCAATTGCTTAATTAAAAATGCATTGAGAATGCATTTTCCAATTTAGACTTTCAAAGGCCATTGGAGGTTTGGTTCCATTACATCCTTTTCACATTGATGGTGTTTGAAGAGGCATCACTTAATTTTCTCCACAAATTTTCTTCTTAAATTAATAGTTACTATTTCAACAAATAAGCTGTAAAGCTCATCTTAAAGTTGGCATTTCAACTCTGGAATTAGCCTTATCCTTGATTAATTCTAAAACACATACAGCACTATTCTGCAATGAAAGGACCAATCCGATCAAAAGAAGGAAAATAGAAAATAATATCTACCTACTAGCTCAGTACAAATTTCCATTTTCTCAGTAACTCAACAAAAAAACTGGCTTTTATTGTGTTTTGAGAATAAGAGCAAGATCATCTAACAACTATAACTATCCCCAAATGAACAGAACTGATTTTTGATTTTTTTTTTTTTTTTTTTTTTTTTTTTTTTTTTTTTTGGTGGTGATACTGGGGTTAGAAGTCAGGGCTTGACACTTGCTCAGCTAGTACCCTATACTGGAACCATGCCTGTCTTTTCTGTTTAGTTTGTAGATGAGCTCTATCAAATTTGACTGCCAGGGCTGGCCTTGAGCCATCAGACTCCTGATCTGTCTCCTGAGTATCTGAGATTACAAGTTGGAGTCACTGATATTCAGCTTGGATGATTTTCATATAAGAGTTTCATATATCTATCCATCCACTCATCTACCTTTACTCCTTCAATATAGACACTCTAAACCTTTCCTCTTATTTCCTTTTGCTTCTCCTACTTTATATTTTAATATGTTTTCAAACATTTTAATACTAATAAACTCCTATCTACCCTTAATCAAGATTCATAAGTTGTTTACATGTTGTTCCATTTGCTTTATTATCAATTCTATTTCTTAATTTCTCTGATCCATCTGAAAGTTAAATGAAAAACAATCACACTTTATTTTTTATAAGTATTTCATTTGGCATTTCCTATGCAAAGGGTATTTCTCACATATGCTATTTCGAAAACTATCAAAACTGCCAGGTGCTGGTAGCTCATGCCTGCTGCTCAAGTGGCTGAGATCTGAAGATGGCTTTTTGAAGCCAGTCCAGGCAGAAAATTCTGTGAGATTATTCTGTACAGTTAGCCACCAAAAAGCCAGAAATAGCACTGTGGCTCAGGTGCTCGACCACTAGCCTTGAACATAAAGCTCAGGGTCATTGCCCAACCCCTGAGCTCAAGAGTTCAAGCCCCAGGACTGGTACATACATGCGCGCGCACACACACACACACACACACACACACACACACACACACACACACACACACACACACACACACACACACACACACACACACACACACACACACACCCCTATCAAAACCAAGAGATTTTACATGAGTAGAAATTGGTTTTGTAACTCATTGCTCATATTCAAATTTTGTCAAATTTCTAATTTTTAGTTATGATTTTTATAGACCTGGATCAGACATTTTAATTAGCTGTCATGTCTATTTAGTGTTTTTATACTACTTCCAGCACCCCATCACTCTGCTTTCTGAAGACAAAGAGGTAATTAAGAGAACAACTATTTTAATTGCTCATATCTGACAAAAGGTTGTGTGTTCATGTTATTTTTAAGTCTGGAAAATGGTTTACAGCATATTCTTATTCATTTGTTGATCATACTAAGATCAACTAGCAGCCAGAAAATCTGCAATTATAAGTATGCTCATCCCTCCCAACATCTAATAATTTGATGACTTCCCTTCAGTTAGGGTAGAGCAGATAAGTTCTTCTCTAAAATGTGACCTGTGTGACTAGAACAGACACACATCACAACATCCTTATGTTTTCATCTACAACATGATTCCTTTTTCACACCTGTTTCAATGAACATTGACTGGAATAATTGCATGAAGCAGCATTCCTTGTATCCAATGCTTGATAAGAAATGTACTCATTACCTTGCCCATGTAATTGTAACCCCTCTGTACGGTATTTTCACAATAAAATTTTTTTTGAAAAGGTAAAAAAAAAGCCTTTTGAAGGGCATGAAAATTGGGGAAATTTCTTTCCAAGATATACTATATTAGTCAGCTTTCCATTATTATAACAAATACTTGAGATGGTTGATTTCATAAAGAAAAGGCTTATTTTGGCTCATATCTCTGCATGCTGCTGTTCTTTATTGGGTAGGTAGGCCCATTGCTCTTAGTTCTCTGAAATGGGTGACAAATGCCAATGACAAGGAGTATGTGGTAGAGCTAAAAGCAGGAGTAAGAGTATAAGCTCCCATGATCTCCTTTGAGGGTCCATCATCAATGACCTCGGCATCTCCTCACAAGGCTTCTCCTATAGGTTTTAACAATCCCCAGAAACTTCTCCTAGGGGACGAAGGCTATAGTACCTGTATCTCTGAAGGATATTGAAGGTTTAATTCAGAATAAACCATTGTAGGACTTTCAGAACTTCTCTAAAATGACTGGAATCCTTTCAAATATTTTCCCTAATCACGTAATTTATCAACAAAACTCAGCAGTTACTTCCAGAGGCTTTCATAACTATTAGCATTATTTCCCTGTTATACCAGCACTGCCTCATAGGAAATCCAAGTAGGAAACCTCGGGAGAGATAAATACTGCAAGCACAGAGAATTAAATCTCAAGATGTCCTAGGAAGAAGCCTATAGTTATAAAATATATAGACACTTTGATTTTAATAATGCTCATATCAAAATGTCAGTAGTCATTATAAGCATAATAATGATAGTACTATGAGAGTATGTCAGAATAATTCCTCTTTTATATGTGATTAAAATACCTCCAAAATAAACCACTGCTTTTAACAGTAACTTCTCAATTTTCACTGTACTTATTTGTTTTTACTAGTACTGAGGATTAAATTCAGGACCTTATGTATATTGGAAAGGGTTCCAACATTGAGCTTTGGCTTTTATTGTTTATTATTTACTTATAATTTATTTATTATTTATTTTCTTGTGTTGGTAACCTGTGGTCTTGCTCAGCTTTTTCATTCATGGCTAGCACTCTACTACTTGAGCCCTGCCTTCATTTCCTCCTTTTTCGTAGGTTTATTAGAGGCAGAGTCTCTTGAATTTGTCTGTCCAGATTAGCTCCAAAACTCTGATCTTCAGATCTCAGCATCCTGGGTAGTTAGTATTATAGATGGGAGCTACAAGTACCTGGCTTCTTCATTTATTGTAGAGATAACAGCATTAACTTTGCCCAGGCTGGCCTAAACTCTGTTCCTTTTGCCTCTAACTCTTGAGTAGCTGAGATAATGAATGTGTACTTTCACATTGAACTAGAATTTTTTAATGGAATAAACCATTCTGAAAAAGTGTGAAAGATAGACATCAGCTTAATCTTACTGTAATTGAATCCTGGAAAAAGTCTATTTCTCTATAGAATTTATTGTTTCTTTACAAAGGCATATTTTTATCCTAATCAGATGTATGATCAGAATAGAGAATGTTTTGATTATGGTTTCATTAACTAAATTCAGCAGTAGTATTTAGATAGTAATTTATGTAAGTGGATTGAGATTATTAACTTATAAAACAGAACAAAAGGAGGTTGGAAAGACATGATTGTAAGGAATATGATAAAGGTTGCTGAGTGGAGAATTCTAGTTGACAGACACAGATATTGTTTTCTTCTTGGTCTAAAACTAAAGGTCTTGAAAACACAGTAAACAAAATAGGTAAGCAAGTATCCTGGTATTTGATTTTGTGATATGAATTCTGCAGAGGTTATGCTCCTATGTATAAAGATTTTCATAGAAACATAGTTTAGAAAATAAGAAAGGAGTAGTAATAAACACAGAGAATAATTAAGATAAAACTATAAACATCTGTAGACAGAATGACAGAGGAAAAAGGAGATTTTTTTTCCAGTATTAGAGAATGGAGTTAGTGCATTACACTTGCTAGGCAAGTATTCTATCACCGGATTTACACCCCCAATGCAACATGCAGCCTTTGAGATAAGGAAAAAAATATGTTCTGTTACAACCGAAATATCAAGTTAAAGAGTCTTAAAATTGATTCACAAACAAAAAAATACAGAAATTCAAGTATACAACTGTTCTAAGGTTGAAACACAAAGTTCTTCAGTCATATCCAGTACCACTACTGGATGTAGAACAATGAAGCTTTTGCCTCTGCCTGGCCTATCAAGATCTGCTGTAGATCTTTATATATGTCTACAGGGAAGATGAGTTAGATATGCTTACCTGACAATCTCTCTCTTTTCTCTATTTCTCTGTCTGTCTCTTTCTGTCTCACTCTGTCTTTCTCTGTCTCTATCTCTGTCTTTCTGTTTCTCTCTCTCTCTCTCTCTCTCTCTCTCTCTCTCTCTCTCTCTCTCACGCTTGCACATACACACAATATCTGGGTACCTCAGGGTTTTGGAGTTCTCTTCCAAAATAACTCTGAATCTACTTGTAAAACTTGTATAAATTTATCCTTTTGAAAATGGACCATGTAGTATGGTGTGGGTATATCATCCTGCCCCCAGACTTCATACAATAGATATTTTTCCTTATTGTTGCAATAATCAGAAGTGGAGCATAGTAGGAGGTATTTACGTTATATGGTTTCATCATAAATCATTCAATCTGTGGTATTCAATTATAGCAACTGAAAACAAACTGAAGCATCCAAGAGGTAGCTGGTTGTTAGCAGCAGGCAGAGAGAGCTTAGATGTGTGATTCCAAAGCTCCAGGATAGATAGGGAGTATAAAGAGTAATGGAGGCCACCACAAGCCCAGCTTAATATGCTGCTTCTCTTGCAACTCCAGGGTGAAGTTGAAAGAACTCTGAGAGGTCAGTGACAGAAGTCTGAGAATCCTAAATTCAAGCCTAACTTCCAGTGGTTAAGAAGCCATGTTTGTCCAGGTACATGAATAGACACATCTTATCTTTACTAGCTTATTAGAATTTGATATTTACAGATGTGGTAAGTAGATTTCCATTTGTATTTTAGGTTCTGAGCTATACTCCCAGTCCAAGACAGAGATTCAGATAAGGAGAAATCTGTTCTTTTACATCCACAGTAACCAATCAAAGAGTCATAAAAATATTGTGAATAACTAAAAAAATATGGCTTTAAGCCTTACCAATTTCTGGAAGAGAAGAGATATTTTAACTAGTACAGAGACAAACTAAAATTCATTTGTAATATGTTATCTATTTGCTTTTGAGTTGAGTGTGTGTTTAAAATGTGTGCATTTGAATATTTTCCTGTATTAACATTTCATTAACACTACGTGCTATCTTGAAGAAAAGGCTTTGGTTATTCTCTACTGCAGTTGTTATCCTGGATAAATCCATCACACATTGTCAACTATAAATGCTAGACCCAAAAAAAGTAAATATGAAATGCCATCAAAGATGCTAGAGCCCAGGTTACAGAGCAGATGGCCAGTGCCTTGCAACAGCCTGCTCAACCCCACCCCACTCAACCCACCAAGAAGCAATCTGCCTCATGAAGACCTGACATTTTGGAAGCTTGAAACGAGTTCAAATGATTTTGCTCGATCGTTTCATTTTACAGGTTGGGGACAGCCTCTCAGGAAGAGATTTCATACTGCTAAAATAAAAAATGATGTATTTACTCCAAAAAAACAGAAAGTCTTAATGAGTGGTAGAAATTTTTTACTAGTGATTTTTTTTATGTCATCAATGTGTTCTGGTTTAGGGATTGAATGAATATTGATTTTCAAAGTGCTTATGGAAGTGCAGGTGCCTCTAAGAGAAAACAGAGTCTTACATATTTTAAGCTAAGCTAGTTGACGATTGAGTACTCTATCAAACATCATGTAGAAGCCTGCAGGACGAAAGACAGGAAACAGGGGCAGGGTAAGGAAGTGTTAGTGTGCGGGCAAGAGTTAAGAGAAAGCCAAAAAAGCTTAGCTTTGCTTGCTAGACAATGTTGCTCAGGGCTAGTGCTACATGCCGAGACACTAACTAGAGAAAAAGTGCTCAGTTATTGAAACTGCAGTACAGAACATGCTTTTTAGCAAACAGGAAGGGACAAAAGTAACTATCTTTTCAACACAAGCAGCAGCTTTGAACGGTGCACAATGAATTTTTCATCTATCAATTAGATTGCAAACTAGAAAGCCATGGCTAAAAAGTATGCCACTTCAGGGGACCGTTTAAAAATAGAAGACTTCTGAAAAACAGGAGAAGTATAATCAATACTGTGATTAATGGCAGTAATTTCACACAAACATCTGGGTAATTAAATATGCTCTTTAGTAGGTGTTATACCTTGTGACTAGTGAAAGAAATAAAGGAATTTCACATCAAACATCACTGTCAGTATGCTGAATAATTCACAGCTACAAACAAATTCAAATTGAGATGTTTCCAGCTGTCAGGTCTATAAAGTGTCTTCTTTTATCCAGAAGAAAATATAATCTAGGTCAAGCCTTCATTGTGCAATCCTTATTCATTAAATTAAAGGCACTTTGACAAGTACACAAACATACACAGAGTATATTTTGTACTCAAACGTTGGCTATGTATTATGGGAAATAAAGGGACTGTGCCACCTAGCATCTGCTCCACAAAAAAAGAAGGTTTTTGATGGCTAAGCCAAGAATATTCTCAGAAAACAATTCACACAATCAGTGGTAATTATCTGTGTTTCCAAACCTTGGATAACTATCATAAATATTTGAAGTATTGGTTAAATTTAATTCAAGAAATTATGTGTGGAACTCGTGAGTCTATATAGTTTCCTAAAGTAATTCTTTAACAATTCTGCAAAATTGCTTTTAAGGAAATACCATAAAAAACAATATCTAAAATATGATACAAATTGGTATTATTTTATCCAAAAACAGACCACAAGCTAGCATGCTTACTTTAGATAAATTATTGGGGTCTGCATTATTTATGATTATTTATTTTCATTTTTACATTTTATATTTTTGTGCCAGTTCCTGGGTTTGAACTCAGGGCCAGAGCATCCTTAAGCTTCTTTTTGGTCGAAGCTTACACTCTGCCTCTGTAGCCACAACTCTACTTCCAGATTTTTGGTAGCTTATTGGAGATGAGAAAGTCACCAACTTTCCTGCCCAAACTGGCTTCAAACCACAATCCTCAGATCTCAGCCTCCTGAGTAATTAGGATGATAGACATGGATCACCAGCAACTGGCTTAAATCTGTTTTTTTAATGAAACTTTGTCATTCAAATAATTATTTCATTGCATTCACCTGTAGAATCCTTGAATATAATAGCCCTGTAAAGCAACTGGTTTTGTGAATGTGAAACAAGATGTTCAAAGAGATGATTTGTCTTGTTTTGAAACTTATTTATTTTGCTAGGCAACTGCTCTATCACTGAGCTACATCCCCAGTTTATTTTCTCAGAATTTAATTGGTTGATCTCTAGATTCAAGTATGTGCTTCTCTCTGATAAAGCAAACACCATTAGACAGAATATCCTGGTGAACTCTGCTACTAGTTCAAACAGCAGCAGGTATTTGACTATCTACTGACAAGCCAGCCAACAATGTCATATCTCTTGTATCTTTTCTGTAAAAAGTGTCCTTACACCTAACATACCATAATATGTCATAGCCAGAAAATCCAAACCATGATCAATGTGCCCATTTAAACAGGTATTGATTTCAGTTATGAAAAAAAGTCTGCTCTGAAAAGTGACTACTCCATTTCTAAAACCTGAGACAATGAAGAATGGCCACTGGTAAATTAGCTACTGTGATTCCCATTTTGACTTTGGGCAGCTCTCAAATCATCTAGCCAAATGATTAGCTACGGTCTGTGAATCAGTATAGACACTCACTTTATACTATCTCTTTCTAGGCCCAGTCAAGATTTATCACTGGAAAGGGATTTTTCCCCACACTCTTGTTCAGAGCCTCTTGAACTGGAGTATTGCACTGTAACAGGCATCTTCAACACTGAAATACAGCTGAAAATAGCAAACAGGCTATAATATTTTCCTCTTCAGGCCACTTCTGAAGCTTTAGAGAGCACTAGTGAAAAATTGTGATGCACCCCTCTTCTTCACACACCTTGTGCATTCAGAATCTGCTTAGACCTCAACTTCCACCTAGTGATGACATTTTACTGGAATGCTACCTTTGTTTTGGCATGCTTATATTAGACAATGAGTTCAGGAATGTTAGGTACTTTTATGTTTGGTGGCTTAATACCTGATAGCACACAGTACCAAGTCAGAAATTATTTGGGAGGGTGTGTCTTAACTACCATTTCTTGTGTAAAAAGCAAAAAAACCCATACTCAGTCATTTAAGAGTCTTCTCGATCCAGTCTTTTCAAATCTATACCTATACACATTCTCTAAGAACTGGATGATATCACAGCACGTTATTGAAGTTTGAGATACCTTTGTATGTAAGTAGGTTCCACCATTGTTTTGCCTTATAATTAATCTCTTCTCACAGCGTGTTGGAACATAACTATTCAAAGATAATTACATGTGATAGCCATAAGGCACATAGTTTTTAATTTCTCTTTTTAAGCCAGTTCTACTGAATAACTCATTATAAAGTGTTTAAATAAGGCCACACAGTCTCATCAAATTGGGAAAAATAAATGACAATGCTCTTAGTAGTCTAGGAGTTTAGAGGTACTGTGAATCCTGTAAGTTCTTCCATTTACTTGTTCACTTACTAAGTATCTATTCTTTCTCAGTTCCAACGATATGCTTTGTTCAAGAGATCTAATGAGGGCACACATTAATGGCCAGGAAAAATTGGTAATGTATTAGATCAAATGGGCATTTTACTTTCAGTACTATGGCTGTGAAAGTTACCAAATTGCTGGAACCAAGAAAAATAATAATTAATTTATAATATCCTTTATTTCTGAGGATTTCATGCATCATTAGAAATTGTAGTTTAAGCCTGTGGTGTGTAATATCCTCTTATCTCTGATAACTTTACATAGTTACATAGCAGAAGAAGTCATGCTCTTTCAATCCTTGCCTTCTTCAATTGTACCTGATTCTTGGACCTGATTGGTAATAATTTAATGATCTGTTTTGCCCTCATATGCCATCATTCTCCAAGATATCTCCCTTTCAAACAGACATATTTTAATTATTCAGTCTCAATCTGTAAGGTTCTCTCCTGGATGGCCAGCAGACTCCACCCTCCTGGCAGCAAAGTCTCCACCCAGTACCTGCGTTACCTAGGCAACTGGCACACCTGGAAGAGGTCACATCTGCATCCACTGAGGTCACATCTGAATCTGATGTGGCCACACCTTTCTCCGCCCATACCCTAGATAAGGCCTAGCCCAGGCCCAGACACTCTCTCCCTGCTCTTTTCTAGCTCTCCCTGCTCTCTCTCTGCTCTTGTCTAGCTCTTCTCAAGCTCTTTTGTCTCTCTTTCCTCTCTCTCTTTCCCAGCTCTCTCTCTTTCCTAGGCTTTTCCCAGCCACGTGGAGTGCCAACCTTGCCTGGTCCCAGCAGGTCTACTGAATAAACCTACCCCTTACCTGAATACCATGTGCGTGGTGCAGTTCTTACTTGGCTACTTCTTTTTAAAAAAGAGGTATGCAATTCCTGGCCTTCCTATTCTTCTGACCTCTGAAGACAAACATGTCAGTGAGGGGTATAAAGTGCATACAAAGCAATCATATCTTCCTGGCATTACCTAAAAATGAATGCATTTGAACAGAATATGAAGCTTACAATATTAACAGATACATTGTGTTCCAGTTGTATAATAATTTAGTTCTCTCCAATATGCTATACTCTCACTTATTTGCCCTTTTGAATAAAATGCTATTTTACTTCCTTTTACCTATTTATTTCCTCCTCCTTTTTTTGTTTTACTTCCATTTTAAACCCTTCCCCTATTATCCCAAACAAAATGGATACTTAAAACCTATTGTTATCTGATTGGAACCATTATATTTCATTATATCACATAGCACATAGTATAATGTTGCATTGTGTTACACATCTTGTGTTATCCAAGGTACTAATTATGATAAGGTATAATAGCTTCAGCAAATTTGACTTCTCTAGTTGACTTTCTACATTCTATATCTCACTGTAGCAAATTTTGCAATGTAACCAAGATTCAATTAATATTGAATAAAAGACAAAACATTAATCATTTTTTGAAATAGTAATTAGTGATTTCACTCTCACTTACATTGAGAGCATGCTAATGTCATAAGTAATTTACTCAAGCATACACAATTTTTACTTTCTTATCTTAAATTTTGACTCTCTCATTTGAGTCTTATCTCTGGTAGGGAAGATGACCTAGAAATTTCTGACCTCCTTTTGTAGGTTATTACTGACTACTTCTTGCCCAACAGATATTTACCTTTGAAGAAGATGTCTTGTAATCAATAAATTTAAAGTCCCACCATTTTTAACTTGTCTGACTAAATATCTCTCTACTGTAAAGGCTAAGTGTAATTGAAAGAAATTTCTCAGGGTTTTCATGGTTTCCCTTTTTCTGGATTTTCATGATTTCCCCTTTTCTTTATTAAGAAAGGGAACACAAAAGTTGTAAAAGACAAGGGAGTACTATGGTGGAAGTTTGGAGGAAAGGAGCAAAGTGGCCAAACATGAGGGAACATGATTCTTTTCCAGATACTCAGGAGGAGAAGTAGGAGTATCACAGTCTAAGGCTGGTCCCAGGAAAAGCTTGAGACCATTTCTAAAAAACAAAATAAAAGCAAAGGACTGTGGCAGAGCTCAATAAGTAGAGCATTTTCTAGCATTGAGTCCAAACCCCAGTACTGAAAATATAAATGTGATCAAATTGGTATGCAATGGCAAAGCTGAAAAAGCAGTGAGAACCGTGTATGTTGTCCATGTCTTGCTTCTGAGCTTAAACTTTCTATTAGATTCACATTGATATATCATTAATGCTAAAGCAACAACAAAAATATCCTTTCCCAGCCTTGCATTTACTCACATTAAATTCTTTCCAAAAAAATCTCCTTTGAGATTTTTCTTGGTATTCAGTAGTATAGTATTTCTAAAGGAAATCCTCTTCTACTTTTAATCTAAACAAACTATGACATTGTCTATGAATTTCCTATTATGGTATTCATCTTGAATTGTCTTCTTTGTTTCCCTTCTCAATATCCAATCTAGTTTCATTATAAATTTTGGTTAAATAAAAATTTAATTTTATCATGTATTTCAGATGTCCATCTCCTATGAATTCAATCACACAAATAATCTACTAGCTTCACTTTCTTTACTGCATTTCATGTGAGTATAAATATATCAATATGACATAGTCATCCACTCTCCTAGTTAGATTAGTTGTTCTCTCAGTCTAATATCTGGAGTTTAGTTTTGCCTTTATTTCAGAAAATTTCCTTTTTAAAAAGTGAATTTTTTGATCTCATGTGTTCCTATTCTTCATTTCTGTTCTTTTTTGTTTTGTTTTGTTTTGCTTTGTGTTTTTGAGACAGTGCCTCCCTATTTAACACCATTATAGCCTTAATTCACAAGCCTCCTGCCTTAATCTCAGGGTTAATCTATTTTCTTGTTTGAATGGAATACATGGTGTAGTAGCTTCATAGTTTTACAAAGAATGTTGAGCCAGGAGCTAGATTTTTGTCTGTAATCCTAGCTACTTAGGAAGCTGATATCTGAAAGAACCAGCCCAGGCAAATATATCTCCTAGACTCCATTTCCTAACTAAGTAACACAAAGCAGTGTTGGAGGTATGGCTCTAGGAATGGAGTATAAGCCTAGCTAAGGCAAGACCTTAAGTTTGAACCCCAATAATATCAGAAAAACAAAAACAAGATGATGAGAAATTAACACTCACAAGCACAAAGGCCCTTCCCATCCTGCTCTAGTCTGACTTCACTGCCTGTATGCTTAGGGCCTGGTTTCATTCTCAATGTTTTCTCTACGATAGTCTTAGACAATCCCTTTAATTTTCATTTTCTTCTTAATGAATCCAGACACTTTTCTTGATTCTTCATTATTTAGGGCAACATATCTTCTAGCCAAGAAATGAATCATACAAGGGAAGGATGTTGAGAGCATACTTGTCTTCATTGAAACTTACATTTAATAAATACTTCTCTGAACATAGTTTTCTAACCAAAAACAATTTTGTACAGGAAATTTTGAAGCCATCATCCTATGATCTTAATTCTTCTGGAGTTACTTTAGGGAAATCTGAATCCATGTAATTGTTTTTTGCCATACAAGCAAATTTTAAGCTCTCTCAGAAAATATTGAGAGATATTCCTGTTCCTCATGCTTTGGATATTCAAAGTGACCTAATGGCTTGATTTTTCTGTTCTATTCCTCTAGAGCTTCAATTATTTGAATTTTTTCTTTTCTGAATGTATGGGCTAACCTTTGTGTTATTTTACTCATTATTTACTTATTTTTTACTTTAGTGGTGCCAGAGCTGTGTATTATACTTGTGTCTATCACATGATCCACACCATGACCAAAACCAATTTTGCTTTATTTATTTATCTAATACTACTCCTGGGCTTAAATTCTGGGCCATGGCTCAGAGCATTTTCCTCAAGGCTAATGCTCTACCAATGGTGCCACAGTTCTACCTCTGGGATTTTTTTAATGGGTAATTGGAGACAACAGTCTGGTTTTCAAAGGTGATCTTCGTATCTCAGAATTCTGAGTGCCTGGCTTGCATTAGATTTTTTTTCTTAGATAGAGTCTTGAGTGGGACTGACTATGACTATGATCATTGGCCAATACATCTCTAGAAGCTGGGATTACAGATACATGGGACTACATCTCACTTGTTGGTCGAAATGAGATCTCACTAACCTTTTTCATATGTTGACCTCCTAATTTCTGCCTTTGAAGCAATTGCAGTTACAGAAATGAGTTATCAAGCTATTTTGTCTTTAATTAAATGTCCTTAATTAATGGTGTACTCTATGATGTTTTATATCTCCTTCTTAATTTCAAGAAATTCAATTTACTTTTCCAACTTCTCTAGGGACGTTTTCATTGTTTTTTACCCTGTTTTTAATTTCTAAGCAAAAGGCTTTTATTTTTCCCTATGGAAATTTTTTAAAGTTGCCAAAGTTATTTTCCCTGCATAATATTTCTTCTGTGACTTTTGGGTGTTTGCTCTCCATTTTACTATTTCATATTTTCCTCAAATACCTAGAAATATTCTCTAGTAGGATTCTGTATTCAATGGCTGCCAGGATGAACCAGCCAGCATTATCTCTAAGGAAGGCTTATCTTGAGAGCTGTTTCCTAGGGAAACTTGTGCCAAAAAATGTTACCATGTTTCTGCTTAGGTTGTCAGATTGCCCAGAGAAGACTTTTTCCCCCCTAGGGAAAAAAAACAGACAAGATACTTACTGCTGATCTTCATATAAAAGGAAGAGGAAGAAATTTGAGGTGTCCTGAGCACTTGAAATATGAACAAGGGGTTCCATGTAATCTCTTGCTTTCAGTACAGAAGCAAGTGCTGGTGCTCAATCCAGAGCTTTCTCTTTACTTTCTCTTTAGGACAAAAGGGGGGGGGGGTTCCAGGTACACACAGGAGAAATCGATCAATGGCAGAGAAACCTGACAAGATGTGGAGCAGCTGACTGGTGTTTGCGAAGTTTCCGAGTCTTACTTTTGTCAACTCATTCACTACATTTCCTCAGGAACGTGGTGCTCCCCTCTCCCAGCCTCAGCACATCCGTTTGACCCAACCAGTTCATGATTTGGTTTCTTTGTGTCATTAGATGTCCCCTGTCTGCTTTCCAAATATTACTACTGCCATCATTTTTCTTGTACTTTCTTTCCCTAGGTCCTTGAAAAACAAGCAGAGGGAAGTTCTATTTTCTGTAGTTTATGTAGGATTTTGCAAGAAAGAAAATGACATGCCATATGTCTGATCTGTCATTGGACCTGCATGTGTAACTATAGGGTTTGGATGTATGTCAGACACCACTTAAATTCTGTAAAGGGTTCTCAAGTGCAGGTTATTGTGAGCATTATGGCTCAATGATATCAAACTGCTTATCTATTGCTCTATTCTTGACTTTGTTCATTGTGAACACCTGCTACAGCATCCCAGCTAACTCCATACTAAACACTGTGTTTATTCCTAGCACCAGAGTCCACACTACTGAATTTCCTTCTCAATAACTTCACAGACTTTCATAATGTCATTTTCAGAAGGAATTACTCTGCCACCTCATGGCAAGTACACTAATAATATTTCTTTGCTGTCTAGCATCACCTTTAAGAAAGTGAAATTAGTTTTTTGAATAACTTAAATCTTGATAATTGCCCTACTTATGAAACCATAAGTCTGTTGGTAAAGAATTCTCTGTTGGTTTACAAAGGTGATGATTATAAGATAATTATAAGATATTATAAGGTTATTATAAGATAGCCATATAAATTATTCTAAAATTTAGGCTTTTATAACTTAAGAGAAAAAGATCTAAAAGAGCTTTAAAATAAAATAAGGTCTTGGAAAGACTCAAGGTTAACTTTAAAATATTTGACCTTAGAAAAATGTTTTTCAATACATTTATTCATAAGACTCCTAGAAAATAGGTTAAATATGTAAAAAGGCACAATAAGGCATATTGTAACATTCGCTATAGTATGACAAAAATTTTGACTTAGTATAAATCTAGAGTTTTCTTTAAACAAGGTACTATAAAATGTGACAGTAGGAGAAAAGAGAGAGAAAAAACAGAGAAACAGAGAACAGGGAGATAATACAGTCCCCTGAGCTATGTATTAACAAGTTTACATAAAATCATAAGCTTTATTTAAATATATTTTAATATTAATTAAGAGAATGAGCATGTAATTTATTAATAACACCTGGACATCTTGAAGTGAAAAGCAGGTGATATTAAATTATGCTGGGATCAGTGTAGACAAAACATGGCAGAAATAAATGGCATAAGTATCAAAGGTGGACAAGTTTGTTTAGTTAGTGAGGTCTGGGAATATAAAGATGGGTCATTTGGGATTTAAAATCGAGAGAAATGCATGAGCAACCCATGAATGGGAAATGGAAAATATCTGGATAGCTTTGGGTATATAATAGCAATGGTGAAAAATATTGAATGAAAAGTAGAGAATAGATTTTGAGATGTGCACATAACATTTTTGTTCTTCACACTAGAATGAAATAATTTTTGTAAATGATTGTTGTTCCAGGAAATGTATGTAGGCTGAAAGAGAAAGAGACCATTCAGGAGGAAACATCTTTTGAAAGAAGTGAAAAGATGGTGATGAATTTTATTTATAATAGAGACTGAATCCCAGAGGCTGACAAGTGATTCTAGATTAAGTTGTCCAGCACGTGGGTGGACTTTGGAAACAGGGATTTCAGCATGCATTATATCCATAAAACTAAAGCCATAGATGTGAATGAGAGCCAAAGAAACCAGGTAAAATAAATGAGATTAAGAACATATTGGGAGGTTTATGAAACCTAGTGAAAACTAGCTAGCCATAATAGGAAATGATTTCAATGTCAAATATCCAGAAATGGATATTTTATTGAGACATAAATATGAAAAAGGCTGTTACTAATTTCTGGAGATAAAAAAATGGGTAGTTTTGCTGTCAGGAAATGTCTAGGAAAGTACTGATGTCTGAGTAAATATTAGTATTAAATACTGTAAATAAAGCAAGACAGGGAATAACAGAGACTAGACCAGGCAATAAATATTTAATTCACATCTAAACAAATAGGTCCTGAGGAGACGTAAATGCTCCAACAAAATTTTAAGGAGGAAAGAATAAAATAGTAGTTAAAATTTTTCTCTAAAAAGAAATAACAAAGGAGGGAAGAGGAATACAGGGAAGGGAAAGAGAAGTAGCAGTGACAGTGGCAGAAGAAGAGGTAGTGGTAAGATAGTATAATTAACTTGAAATTTACTTGAGAGAATAGCAGAGAGGGAAAATTCTGGTTAAAGATACACTCATTTGAAGATCTTTTAAAATAGGCTTATCTATGCAAACATCATCATTCACCTTAGTAAATATTTATGTTCCTGGAATATGCCAGGTGTTTTATTAAGTTCTGTAAACCTTACCTAGATTTTATTATTTGAAGGTGTTTTTGAATTTGGCACTTGATTTTGATGAAACAGCATGTAGCACATGCGTATTTATGTCTCATATAAAATATTTTTGATATTTAATTAACATATAAATACATGGAGACAAGAAAAATAGATTCTCTACTGAGTCTGATTTTTCTAGCTTTTCCCTCTCCTTTGATAAATAAGAACAAGGAAAAGTCATTCTCTGGTTCAGCCTAATAATTATGGCTTATCATTCTTACTAAGCAACCAAAAATGTGTATTTTGTTTAAATGCCTTTCAAAAATAGAAAAAAGAAAAATATTGTTGGTTGGCTAACCTTTCAGGTTCTTTGGCATGTTCTAAAAGTCTAGTAACTCTTATACTGAAGTGTCCTTTAAATTCTTCATACATGTGTGTACTCTCAGGGATCTGACCTTCAAGAAGCAAAACACATCAGAAGAAACAAAGCACAAACAAAGGTCTTTAGTGTACGTTCTGTTACATGAAGCAATTGAATCTGTAGGATCTAATTGGATCTTAAGCGATGCTCCTCATTTGCAGGTGGGCTCAGATTTCTAAGCTGAGGCTGTGGTGGTAAACTCCTATAATCCTAGAACTCAGAGATAAGGCAGAATTGACTGTTTTTACAATGCATGTGTAACAGAAATTTACTTACAGAAAAGTTATTAATTCCAGGCTTTCCTGTGGGTGGGGTTACACATGGAAGCAGCTTAAAGTTAACACTGCTCAGTATCAACCTGGGAAGAAGCTCTTGCACTGTGCAGAGAGGGAGATATACCAAGTCTCCATTCATTCCTCACAAGATATTCACTGTGGGCATGGTATTTATAATTCAATCTTCACAAAAGTAGATATTTGTAAGTTGTAGAGTCTATGCTTCAGATCTGGCATTAGAAATATTCAAATTAAATTACTAGCCTGGGTTTCATTGTGAGATCCTCTCTCAAAAGTAAATAAAATTAATTCATTAATTTCTTGATGCAGATGGAGCTTGACTTTTGGATAAGAGAACATTTTCTTGCTTAACAATATGATTTCCAAATTCTTCCTAAAATTCAGGTAGTCTTTAAAACTATTGATACATACTAAGTCTGAATTTCAGAAAACCCTTGGGTCAGCCTGTAATTTGCCTATAAATTATTCTGAAAGAGAATTCATGCTTAATTACTTGCTCAAGATAATTAAAATATCAAATAAAACAGTATTTGTTTTTAATTTTACTATCTCTCTGTGAATCAGCTTTTAATGAGGCCTCCCTTTACTATAATACTATTACTAGCAGAATGGTGCATATGTAAGTGGTGGAATATATGTTTAACCTAAGCACAGCCTTGAATTCAATTCCCAATTCTGCTGTCTCCAAAAAAAGGAGGAATATTTCTTAAATAACATTCTACAACTGAATAACTTTACTTAGACAGTAATGACATACCACTTTAAATAGCACACATAACCAAAGTATACAAATATGAACATTGCATTCATAAACTGCTTTTGTTAAATGCCAACTCTTTTGTACAGCTAAAGATAATAATAAAAATTTAAACAATGAACCTATTTTATGTTTAATGGGCATTTCACTGAAATTCACCTGATGTACTCCTGTCCTAGATCACAGTTACAATACACGTAGTTCACCACCTAGTAATCCTCTACTTAATGTGACTAGATCAATATGAGTGGTAATTCACTCAAACACATAGGAAATTTTCTCCTACATTACTCAAGTTTTTTCATTTTCTGTTCAGAATGAATAGCAAGGCACAGACAAAGACTACTCTATAGAACATATCCTACCTATTGGTGATGAAGGTAAATCATTCATTGAGTAAAACCACAATATCTATGAGCCATTTTCTGTTTTCTTATTTATTGACAGGTTTTTTTAATTACAACACAATGAATTGATGGTAAATACAGAAGATGCAATAGTATAAAAAGCCATTTAACCCTTCCCTAGGTTAAGACACTTACAGCAGACAAAAACTGCCCCACCCCGAATCCCCTCCTTGAATGGAAACAAAATAAATATAAATTAATAAATACAAAGCAAATCACTGCACAGCCCTTAACTCTTTGATTGCCATGGCAAGAACCATGCTGATGATTCTAGCTTGTGACATTTGTGTGGTTAAAGGTTGCCGCAGCAGTCAAAGGGTTATAGCATTGTAAACATAAGTACTTTGTGAAAATGTTCAGTCATGTTAATAGTCAATAGAAATGAGATTAATAGCATGACCCCTTGACCTTTAATGACGCAACATTATAAGAAGTTAAAGAGATAATAGCTTGGTGAGCTGTTACATAGACTAGTCAACCATTTTATTTAACAATGTGCTATGAGGCCTCGATTTTACTAATAAAAGACAACTTGTGAATAAACACTGTTCAATGCACTGATCAATAAAATCAATGAAAAATTAATTTAAGCACCACAAAATTTTGCCTGATTATATCTGACAGTCATAATACACTTTAGCACCATTTATTTAGCCTATATTTGCACACAAACAAGCTTTGTGTTTGTCAGTAGAAGCTATCTGAAACAAAAAACTATATACGCCAGATTTAAGATGGTAAAAATGAACAGAATCCTATGTGGACAAAAACATTACTTGCACATCTTAAAACTCACTCAGCAGATAACTGGGTATTTATTTCATTCCTTGCATACAGAAAACTATTCTCAAAAACTTAATAAAATAGTATAGTATAAAGTGAACAATCTAGAAACTTAAAGTTAAGCTTTAATTCTCTTCCATAACTAAAATCATCATGGGGAATTAAAATAAAGTATGTTTAGAAAACCACTTGGTAGTGGCTTAATTTTTTAATTTTCTGGCATTTTCTCCACTTCACAGTTTAATACTATTTAAATAAAGTCTACATTAGTTTAATTATTTTAATTTCCCATATCCACAATGAAAAAAAAAGGAACTGATTTTTATAAGAAGCTATATAATGCTTACAGTTTATCTAAGAGACAATGTTCCTTTCTAATTATTTCTCAGTTTGGACTCTGGAAGATAAATGTCTGTGCAATATTTTTTTCAATATATAGTATATATTTGACAAACTGTCTATGGGAGCTTATATCTCCTTAGTCTATCTAGTAAATATATGTATATATAACATATATACTATATATTTCCAAATCTATATTACCAGATAGCTTTTATGGATTTCAGAAGTCTGAATTCATTATCATATTGATCCACTACTGGAATCAGACAATGTTAATATAGGTATAAAGAATTTAAAAGATCTCAAAGATAAATTATTATACTGATGAAGCAGGCAAAGTTCTCAATGTTAATATTTGATTCTTTTAAAAATTGTCAATGGAGTATGAACTAATTAGATTTTATGTTTTTTGCTAAAAATTAAGTTTATTAAAAGTTATATTAGTTCAAAATTGAACTAGTAAATTCCATTTATTTTTCTTCTATAATACAAAACAAGATATATTTGTTTAAAATTACATACCTTAAAAAAATCTCTCGAGACTTTTAAGCTTGAAACAAAATTTATGGCCAAGCCTCTAAAACCCCTGAAAATAGAGGTCCTTACAGAAATGCTGATACAAGGAAAACCAGCTGCTTTATTATCCCTCATTCTTTTATTCTATCTCTCTTCCTAATATATGTATAAATGTAATTTATGCTTAAAGGGAAATAGACCAAAGAATCAAGGCTTTAGACATTCATGTCTACATGATGTATCTTGAACAGAACACTATGTTTACTTTATAATTCTTTAAGACACTTTCTCTAAAAACAAATTTTTCTAGTTGTCTTGTCAACAGACAATGGCCATTATACTCATCTTCCCACTTCTCCCAAGGGAGTAGCTGTACTCAAAGTTAGAAGCCAATAAAAAAGATTGGGATGTGTGCAAAATCTACAAGGATGAAGTCTTTGCACCAAAATTTATGAAGTAAAATACTGAAGAGCAAAGACGTATTTCCTGGGCATCACTTTTGATGTATAATAATGCTCATTCTCAGTTTTTTACAAGGAGAAAGGAATATACCCAAAATAAAAAGAAAAAAGGGGCGCACAAGTGGGAGAAAGGATTGCAAATATAGGCAGAGACTTTATCAAACAACACATTATGAATTATTCCTCCTGTCCATCTTTATTTTGAAGAGATTAAAAAGCAATATTATTATTATTATTATTATTATTATGGTGCCAGAATCGAAGGAGCAGACAAAGGCACACACTCCCCTTTACTTGGAAATCATGTTTGTTTAAAATCAAAGTATTGATGATAATTTTGTATTTTGAATTATGAAAAGGAACAATGTAGTTCATATCCAATAAAGTGTAAATGACAAAAAGAATTCAAAAACCTAATTTTACTCAGAGGTGTAAGAAAACTGGGACTAATATGATGTCTGCAAACGTATACTCACTAAAAACATTGATTTAAGGATAGCTCTTGCATTGCTACCAAAGTCATTAATTCAGTTTGTTTTGTTTCATCTTGATGGAGAGAAGAGAGAGAGAGAGAGAGAGAGAGAGAGAGAGAGAGAGAGAGAGAGAGAGAGAGAGAGAGAGAGAGAGAGAGAGAGAGAGAGAGAGAGAGAGAGGTCCAAATCAGCATTACATGAGAGCAAAGAACATGCATCCTAGTGACTTTTCACATACACAGCTCACGCCAGGCTTTATTCATCCATATTTTGGCAAGACAGGCCAACATGGCAACATACATTCATATACAAGATGGTGAATACAGGCAACACCATAGCCTAACCTACCTAAAAACATCTTACCATGCAGTCAAATCGCACTAAAGCTTCATAGGCACACATGTATTCACTGGCCTATGTCACTAAATGTGATGGCATCTGGGTTCCAATTTAGTACAGAACAAGTGCTAAAGCAATATCTTTATGGTAAATGATATTTTCTTTCATGGATACAAACAAATGAATTAAGCAGTTAGACACATGTATAAGTTAAAAAGCTGATCATTCTTTTTCATCATTCTCTCCTCCAGCTTTTCTAAGTAAGAATGAACAACACCTGGCTTTGATGCTAAGTGGCCTGATATGTAGAATTATCATATTTTCACATTTATATTTAACTAATTTTTCTCCCTTCATAAGGGCATATATATCCAGCTCTATAGTAGAGCACATGGCAAAGTTATGGGAATTAGAACAACATTCTATCTTTAAACATTTTCTTACACTGTTCAATGTATCATCTAATGTAAGGACACATTGAGTGCAAATCTGAACGTTATCTCCAATCCTATATTAGTATATGAAAAGAATTCTAAAACACATTGTTCTTTAAATTGAAAAGGCATTTAAATATTAGAAATCTCAATATATAAGTGATTTCCATATATAACTTTTTATACATACACTTTGACCATGGTTACTGATTATGTCCTCATTTTCCTTAAAAAAATATTAGCTATACAGGTGGACCAGTTGCAACAATGAGAAGTACAAGTTGTCATGTCCAAAACGAACTTTACAATGTCGGTGCGGGGGGGCAGGGGTAAGGAGAAGGATTGGGATTGGGGGGGAGGGGGGAGGCTGGGAAGGGATGTGAAGGGTAAACAAAGGAGGAGGCTGCACTGCTTGGTAAGAAATGTATGCATTATCCTGCCCATGTAATTGTAACTTCTCTGTACAGTATGTTCACAAATAAAATAAAATTAAATTTAAAAAAAAAGAAAAAATATTAGCTATGGATGCCTGTGAAGTCTTTGTTTATAGTATTAATGATCCTATACCCTCATTATAAAGAATTAGGATGATTCTAAAAAAACAAATGAATGTTGTATCTAGTTACAAGCCCACAAAATTGAAGGCTGTTGCTTTTGTACACTTACCAGATAATTGACAAGTATTTTACAATATCACTAGTTTTCCCCCTTATTTTCTGTAAATACGTTGAATCAGTTCCCATTCTTAGGCTTTCTATACTATTGGTTTAAATTTCAAAATAGACATATATGTTTTAAAAAATGTTTTAAATTGGCCGTTGTTATTCTGACCTGAAATATTTCAGAGTCACTTCAAATTTCAACCAATAGAAGAAAAAGAGCAATTATTTGAGCAATACATTAAAGACAAAGGTTCGGGTTAGCTGAGACTAGAACACTAAGGCAGTTGTTTTGCTACTATGCCAAGTGTTTTATGGTATATGATTACTGAGGTAAAGTTCTACCCTAGGAAAATGGCCTTTCTTATGAGCTTTTAACATTATACATCTTTCCAGTTGAGGTTACTGAACACCTAGTTCCGGCGTTTTGGGCCTAGAAGGCTCTGTGTGAGTATTAGATGTGTTTACACAGGTAACATCTAACAACCACTGGGGAATATGTACATTGGTAAATCGATAACCATCACTAGTGCAAAAGAACTTGAAGGTGCATTTTTATCTACTATTTTTATGCTTGCTTAAGGAAAAATTTCTGGTTGTTTTGTTAAGGAGTGTTAGCACATATCTTTATAGTTTATAAAAGACTCATTTTCGCCCCAGTGTCACTATATTATTAAATATAATAGTTTTGTTCATATTTATGGTTGGTACTGCCCCAGTTGCTACTTTCTTAATTGTATAAAGTTCTATTTTTTAATATACCTGTTTAAACTCTTAGTATGAACTGTGAAACCTGTAACGTAGATTCATATGTTCTGGCACTTACTTCCTTTTGGTCACAACAAATATCATGAAGGTTCATGGAATCCAAAGAAATGGTGAAATTCTCCAGTGTGATTGCCTTGATACTTTTTGTGATATCCTACACTGGCTGAGGTTTTATTTATAGATATTTATGATACATCACCTCCATTTTGCCTTTTTTGGTTTAGGTGAAATGTTTGAGATCTGTAATACTTTGAAGCATCTAAAACTAAATAAATGTTCGTTGTGTTTGTGGAAAAAGATTTCATTACCATCCCCAAGGTTGTTTCAGTATATACTACAATCTCACAGACTCAAAACTATAAGTAATTCACTGTCTTTATTAAAGTTTCTGGAAATAATAATTCCAAAAACTTAAAAAAAAGAGAATCTTTTCATGACTCTTGTTTAACATGTCTATTTGATAATAACATTCATTCCTCTTCAACAGCACATTGGTTTAGTCAATATAGACACATTTGTTATTCTACTGTAAGATCCACAAAGCATGGGTCTGTATTTGTACCATACTAGAGATATCAACACAATATTGTAGAACTTGCAAGTTATTACAGCACTATGCCTAGAATCCAGTATATACACCACCGTCCAGGTATTCGAAGGACCACTGAGTTTCGGACAATGTTCTCATCCACCACAATGGATTTTCATCATCCATAAAAAGAAAAGGAAAATAAATATAAAATATATGGAAAGCCAAATTATGTAGTATGACTAAAAAGAATTATAAACAACTTGAATAACAAAGGTAACATTAGCTTATTTCAGTAAACCAGTCTGTATCATTTATTACTTAGTAATTATTTTTTGGTAATCATTACTTAGTAATTTATCGCTTGATTCAGAAAAGCCTGGCTCTCTGATTGATAACAGAAGCTGATTTTGCTAGCAACATATAATATTCTTTAATGTAGCTCTGTAACCTTTGCAGTTGTAAGCAATATCTGTATTCACCTGTCTTGACCGCCATCCTGAAGACACTTTGTTCTCAAATGGGTCAGGTATTAAATTCACAACCTTCTCTAGAGAACTGATGTGGAATTACTGCTTCACAGGCAGTTCAAACTGATGGGATATTTTAGTACTTCATTCAGTCCAGTTAAAAATACACAGAACAATATTTGCCTAAAATTATAAATGATGCAGTCATTATGTGTAAAGAACATTCTTTTCTTTATGCTTGAACTTATATTTGGTAAAATAGTGAAAACTATTTAAGCAGAAGAGTTGCTTTTATGTGAGCATTAATTATTTTCAATTCAATTTGGGAAGCACTAGGTATGAGCTTTTCATGTTACTAGTGATGAGATAATGAAAAATAGTTGATGAGTTCCATGTCTCTACAGAAACTCAGGTGATACGTTACTGACCTATGGAAATTAATTCCTCACTGGATTTGAATTTCTATTCTAGTGTACTAGATCAATTATTCATTCTCCTATTACTATTCAGTTAAAACTGTCATCTGAAAAGAAACAAACAAATTCTAGGTGGAAGAAGAGTCAGCAACTGTATTCATAAAGTGCCTGGTGTATTACACACAGTTGAAATCCCAGTCTGCGTACTTATGTTTTCATATCCTTTGTGATCTTACAGCTTGATGAATGTTCTAGTCAAGAGAGCAGCACATATGCCTTTTCTTATCATATAACCTTCTTCTCATATTCAAGTAAATATCACTCAAACTTTGTCCATGACATTTGCCAGAATTCAAGCACGAAAGACTCCTTCCTTCTTAATGCCATGATTATTTTCTAGCCCTTATATACTTACAGTCTTATGACGAGTCAGAAGATTGTGATGAATGAGGAAAGAGCAATAGAGTGCTTATTCAGTTTCTCATTTTAGAGAAGAAAAAAAAATCAATGCAGGGTGATGGAGTTCCTCAGTGATTTGCACACGTCCCAAAATGACATAGTTCATTTCTATCTTTAGCAAAATATAATTTCCAGTCTTTTTTTTCTTGACTTCAAGGTGTTGAAAGGATTAACCCTCTCCCAAGCAAACACTGTATAAACGAACTTATGTATAACGTCCTCCATGCTCAGCAGCAGTGGCTATCTCTGTGCTATCAGCATCATCTACAATGGAAGCACTGAAGCAGAGCTACAGGGCTGAGTCTGGTCCTCCTCTCCATGCTTTTTCGGCCCTCACATTCATAACCCTTCATGTCTGGTCAGAGTATAGTCTGCATATGCATAATGCTTTAACATACAGCCATTCCTTGTTACTTTCTAACGGTTCTTTTCCCTTAGCCTTACGGTGCATACATATGTTCAGATTGTAAGAAATACCCATTTTGCAAGGCTTTTCAACATGCCACCCAGATTAGAAAATATTTTCCCCAACCAAATCAGAAACATGTAGTTTAACCAAAAGACATTCTAATTTTCATGCTATGTTGAGTATAAATATAAATTCAAGGCAGCCAACCTATCCATTTCCAAATAAGAATGTATACCTACACTCATTAAAAATCATCTGGAAAGGTGTATTATTAGCAAATGAGTAAGAAATTTTCACTAGTATAAAATTCCTGCTTTATATAAAAGCCACACTGGCCATTCAAGTATTTGAGGTTTTGTTTTTCCCCTATAGTTTTTGTAAGTCATACTAAAATGATGAAATTAGGCTTGAACTTATATTAAAAGGAAATAAAAAAATTCACTTCTACCTACAGGGCGGTTTTAGAGCGTGCATGTAAAGAGCAAGTGTCCATCTGCAGATCCACAATCAACATTCTTTCTCTTCCCCACTCTAAGGAAACAGCTCATGCTTACTAGGTTTTTAGAGAACAATAATCCAATGGTGAAAACACCACCACAATTCCTTCAGTTTGTGCCGGTTTGCAAGTTAAAGGTCAAAGGGCAAAGACATAGAACAGGACTCTTCAAGGAAAATTTTCACAGAAGACAATGTTTAAGTTGTTGTTAATGACAGTCAACAGATCAATAATCAAGTTCAAGGCAAGCTGTTCATTGTTTCAAAAGCTAATCCCCCTCAAAAGCTGGCTTTCACACAAAGCCAAAGTCTGACTCACGGGGTGCATTCCTTCTGACCATCTCTAATAAGTTCACAGCCCCTATGGCTGTAAAGCCTTTCACTGCAAGAAGCAGCTCCTAAAAATCAATAAAGAGGTCTGTCAGTTGCTGACTTTTCTCTAGGAAAAAAATATTGATACAAACCTGCTCTGCAGGTCACATGAAAATGACAATACTGTTGTTAGGACAAATTACACTCAACAATGAAATGCTTTGGTGGTCTCTTGGCTCTGTCAGTGATCAAATGAATGGCTGAATGCCAGAAGCCACACTAACCCTTTGAGAACTACGGTTGACATGCAGTAGGTAATGCATTGGAAGATTCTCATGCAACCTCAGAGTCATCTTTTAATTCAGTTTTCAAATGGCAATGGTAACTGCATGAACTAAGGCAAATTGAATTTTCATGCAATAGTTTTTAAAACAAAAATTCAATATGTCTAGGAAAGAAGAAAAAAGAGAAGACTTCAGCTGTTATAACCACTTGTTCGAATAAAATTTCACTCTTTTGAGATAGTTAGCAAAATATCTGTTTTATTTGCCAGAAAAGTTTTTTTGGCAAGTGACATTATTATCTTTGTTATAAATGCATTTATGTATTATTATGAATCATTTAAGAATTACATGAGATTATAGGCTATGCTTTAGAAACCAAAGTTCTTGAAGCTGTGACTGTTCACTGCCCTGTTCTACAACGTACCAGATTCTGAAAGCTGGTCTGATAGTTCTCAAAGGGTTACACCAATGTGTTAATAGAGTCACAAATCCTTGTAAAATAACTGTCACTTATATCTATTTCAGAGGCATACTGCTTCTTGCTCTGTTTATAATGAATATTGCTGACAGACCCACGGAAGGCCTGGGGCAATGGCCTAAGACAACCTGGGGAGATATCACAATGATGGAGGGGGTCAGGTGGCAAGAAAAGGTTTAGAAACACTTCAGAACAACTTAAAGGTCCTGTGTGATAGAGCTATGAATATAAATGTGATGAAACATTGAGGACAGAGCTGAGAACAGCTGTATAAAACGAAAAATGGATGTATTATTAAGGCTGTTACTATATTGCAGATATTTTGGCCCCTAGTTTGTTGGAAAATGGCTGTCCCAACAGTCTAAAAGTCCTGCATGTGTATTCCAGAACTCCCACCTGACACAGGGCTGCGCGGAGACTATCCGTAGCTGTCACAGAGCTATCTTCTTTGGAGACAAAGCTGTTTTGGGTCTTCACACTTTCCTGAAAGTTCAATGGTGGATTTTTGTTGTTGTTGTTTAAACTGTATTTTCCTTTGCTTTAAAGAAAAAAAAATGTGGGTTTTCTGCTTTTCTTTCTTTTGCTTTTTAAATAATCTCTCTTTCCCAGAAATGGGCTCAGACTTCAGAAGGAAAAAAATAACATTAAAAACCTTTGTGAAGAATCATTTCTTCTTTTTTTTTCCTCTTCTTTAATTAATCCTGAAATTTAATTGGGCATTGAGCGTGCAGAGGAAAGGCCTAGAACTGAATGACAAAGAAAGACAAAGGACTGAAGAACGGCAGATACTGTGCATCATGGAAGCTTCCCCATGAGTGAATTTCCACTCATGTGCAGGACCAGCAACCCTCTGGGTTTGAAGGTCAGCCCCGATTCAGGCTGCCACAAGCCTGCTCCTAGCTAGGAAACAGCATAACAGCTCTTGTCTTGAATCTCAAGTTACCACAAACTCCTGGAAAAGAAAGAAAGAAAGAAAAAACCCTACATCACACCCACTCTTGCATAGAGCGTTTACAGTACAGTATGTGGCGGGGTGTTCCTTTCCTCTTGAACTGGAACACAGTGTAAACCAATACAAGAAGGCATAAGGCCAAGATGCAGGGAATGACAATAGCTATGGCTTTCACAGTGCTGGCTGTGTTGTCCAGTTTGATGATAATGTCTACATCATCTGGTGGGCTGTGTCCTTCTTTATCTCGGTCTGTTGGTCCATCACAGCCCATAAAATCCTTGAGGATGGATCTTGGATATCCAGGTTCTACTTTGAGTATTTGGTTGTTGAACTTCCAATACTCCTTTCCTTTGTAGAAATATGTAAAGCCTGGTGGGAGAAACACATGCAGGTATCACATATTTGTTATATTATATATGCCTTAAGGTATTAATAAAATAGGATACTTTTAAACACTATCTTCAGATCAACTAACTGTACATGGTATGTTCCAGGAAATATGTCCTCAAATACCTAATGAGAGAGACAGAGAGAGGTAGAGAGAGAGAGACAGAGGGAGACAGACAGAGCGAGAGAGAGCGATTCTGAGAATATTGTCACAGGATTATACATTACAGTGATAATAACAACCTACAGTGGAGGATGCTGAAATTGTTTCATAAAGTGAAACGCTGTTTACACTGAGGTTGTTGCTGAAGTGATTGTTCAATATATTGTAAAGAAGTTTCTCACCTACTTACACCTCAAGGGAAATTTCTAATCATCTTAGCATCAGGCATCTTTGTACTCCTTCTAAGCAATGGATTCTTTTTGTCATTTGGAAAAGATACCATAATAAATCATCAGACAGGAGATGTTTGGTTCTCTCTACGAGGAATCTTAAAAAATAAACCTTTTTTATAGTGTCTTGTACGGTATCTTATTTCTGGTACAAGGTCGTGCTTATTTTGTGTTTTATCTCTTTATTTGACTTATTTGCTTAATGTTAAATTTGTGTCACCTAGCCATATTTTATTTAACTTTCAAAGTTATTACTAATTCTTCTAGGAATAAAATGAAATGTATCACAATTCTAATAGTTTCTATTTAATAAAGAAGTATAAGAAGGCTTAAATAATTTAGTAGAATATAGATAGATCTTTATTTTCTAAAACACTATGATTATAGGTAATGGCCTTGCTATCTTTGTAAGCTCCTGACAAAGTATAAATGTGCATTTTTCTAAAATATTTTTCATTTTTCTTTTTTTGGGGGGGGTTCAGTCATGGACCCTAACTCTGGGCCTGGGCACTGTCCCTTAGCTCTTCAGCTCAAGGCTTAGTGCTCTATCACTTGAGCCATAGCACCACTTCTGGCTTTTTTCTTTTTTCTTATGTGGTGCTGAGGAATCGAACCCAGGGCCTCATGCATGCAAGGCAAGTGCTCTACCACTGAGCCACCTTCCCAGCCCCGTATTTTTCATTTTTCTTAAAGGGACATATCTAGTCTTTTCTTTCTTTCCATAGCTCCTTCATATAAAGTTTCTTTAGGATTATGCTAATTGAATTTAATTCTTGTTTTGATATAAAACAAAAGCATAAAAGCCAAAATAATACAAAAAGAAGAAATGCAGTAATGCAACATTTAGTATAAAATGTTCTTGGGAGTTATCTATTTTTCACAGAATATGTAACTTGGAGTTCATTCATAGTCATTAAGAAAGGCTTTTTTTCTTCTTATATTATGGAGGCTTATTATATCAGAAGCACAAGCTAGAAGTTTAGCATATGCCATCTGTTAATCCTTATTTTCAGTCCATCAAAGAGAATTAGTTACCCATTGTTGTCACAAAGATGAGTGTGTGTGTGTGTGTGTGTATGTGTGTGTGTGTGTTTGTGTATTTCCCTGAACCCTTTGTGAGAATAAAATTCAAACCCTCACCTTAATCTAGAGCCTGAACACATAACATTTTTACTAGTGAAACATCAAAGATGACATTAGGTATACTTTTGGCATAAAGAACTCTGACATTACACAGAAATTTTAGATAAGAAGGATCCTCAGTTCAGGTCACTTCATTTTGGAAATCATGATGTTCATTGGCATTAAAAACTCTGCTGTGGCTTTTATTTTACAAGGACAGTTTGGTAATCAGAGCAACTTGCCAAGTGAAAACAGGTGTATGCAGATTTAAATTTTTCTGCAGGGAGCTAGTATTTGAACATGCTAATAACATCCATTGTAATTACTTAATAAGCTTGGATAAAGGAATGTTGAAGGCTTGCCAAATAACTGTACCATAGATGGTCACAACTGAACAATACCATTGAATGACAATTGAAGAGACCTTCAAAGTAAATTAAGATGCTTGTTTATAAACTGGGAAACTTACAGCAGAATGTGTCCTCATCTTCAATTTTTAGTCAAAATTAATTACTACAATGCTACTGGGCATCACACAAAAGTTACGAAGATCCATTTTTTTTGTTTACATTTATCTGTGCTGCAGGCCAATAACATACTTCTTGCATAGGCATAGAATTTGTAGTTACTGAGTACACTTTTGAGAAATCAGTCAAAAAATCAGAAAATGTAAGTATTAGAAAAAAAGTCTAAAATCTTGGTAAGGGAAATGTATCAAATCTGGAAAATTTGTAATGTTTGATAATTTAGAGGGCTTTATCTCTTATGAAGTATCTATTAATGTATTACTTTTATCTATTTGTAATGATTTTCAAATGAACCGAAGTAAGTTGAAGTAAAAAAAATTGTCTAGCATATAATGCTAGGTGTAAATGTAGAAAGCTAGGTCATAACAGTATAAATATTGCAAATAGTCATAGTATGGTATTTTCTAATGATTTATTTTAGCATAGTGAGAAAGAATAATGTGTTACTAAAACTTGAAACTTAGGAAATGTACAATGTCCATTGCATACCATTTTCTTTATGCACAAAGGCTCCCTGAGGAGATTCAGGGATGCCTTTCCAGACTGTGATTGGCTTGGGATAGCCAGGGTCCATGGTTTTCATTTCTTCACTATATCTCCAATACCTAAAAAAGACAAAACAACAACAATACATGCATGGGAAAATTTCATATGAAAACATTTATAGTCAGTGCTGGAAATGTGGCTTAGCAGTAGAGTGCTTGCCTAACATGCATGAAGCCTTGGGTTCAATTCCTCAGTACCATATAAACAGAAAAAGCCACAAGTAGTGCTGTGGCTCAAGTGCTAGCCTTGAGCACAGAGAGGCTCAAGGACAGTGCCTAGGCCCTGAGTTCAAGCTGTAGGACTGGCATGAAAAAACAAAAAAACAGTTATAGTTAACACTTACTAAATCTTGACACTATTACCTGTGTTCTTGATACTGATTTACAGAGTATCTGATTTAAATTACTAGAAAGTCAGTGCACATAAATAATTTGATTCCTCTTCTGTGTGTCTTAAAATGCATATTAATGTACACATCCTGCATATGTTAAAGTGAGTATTTATTTGAACTGCTAAAATTAACAAATGCTCTATGCTCTATGATACATAAGTTTACTTGTAATTTATAAGACTACATTATACCTATTTATGTAATGTCTTGAATATGGAACCTTAGTTTTCAAACTATATCACTTTCACCAAAACACATATGCACTAGATTTAATTGATCTTGTATTGTATATTATGTGATATAATACAGACCATAAATCAATTTATCAATAAATACCTATTTTGATAGGAAGTATTAAGAACAATAAAAATGCAAGACAAGTTATCTAGGAATGTATGAATGCCATTTTTAAATAGTAGACAGTAATTCCTCTTTGACGAGCTGATATTTTAAGCAGAGAGCAGAGATAACTAAAGAATGACACATGTAATTTTTGGTAAGAGAACATTTCAGGCATGGGAACTAGAAACCCAAAGTTCTGATGGTGAGGATATGCTTGAAGCATATTACTATCTACCAAGAACCTACAGTAATTACAATTGACTTAGTGATGGGGAGATAATATAGAGTAAAAACAAAAGACTAAGGTCAGAGATACTTTTATGCTATAATAGTCTTTGATTTTTGCTTTAAAAGAGAGAAGCCAATATATATTTTGAGATGGGTAACTTCAAGATATGGGTTATTGTTGAAAAGAGTACACTGGTTGCAGTAATAAAATAGATTAAAAGGGACAAGGTAGGAGTAGGGATACCAGTTGACATATCATTGCCTTGCATACCTTGAACTGGTAATGGACCTACAAGGAGAATAATAATTCAAGCAATTCAGTTTGATAAAAAGAATTGGAAGTATGTACTAATATGTTAGATTTGGTATGTGAGAAGGAAGTTGAATATAGTTTGAAGATTTCAATCTAATTTTCTGGCAGAAAATTATTACATAAAGAAGCAAAGTAAGGCTGGGTATTGGTGGCTCATGACTATAACCCTTACTACTAAGTAGGCTGAGATTTGAGGATCTGAAACCAGCCAGAGCAAGAAAGCTTATCTATTTATCTGTCTGTCTGTCTGTCTGTCTGTCTGTCTGTCTGTCTGTCTGTCTGTCTATCAACAGAAAGTAAACTTCAATTATAGTCAGAATTCTTACACCCCTTTCCTCTCACAAGGTGGCCTATAAGGTAACTTTTCCAGAACCCCTAGGCTTCTATGTCCATAGCCCTACTTATTAGCATCTATATATCTCAAAAGTAGGAAAATTATGTTCCTGGTAAACTCATGAATTCTAACACAATTACATGAAACCACTGGGGGTTCACAGTAATAAGATGGCCTATTCCAGGTATGATTCTAAGTCTATAAGCTATAGGACATAACATTGTATGGATTATATGATTTAATCACAACAAATCCATGAATTAATCATCATTATTTCCATTGAAGAGAGAACTCAGAGTTCTCTTGGTCAAAAGATGACAGAACTAGTTTGTCTACTTTCAAAAGTCATCACTCATGGGCTGGGAAGGTGGCTCAAGTGGTAGAGTGCTAGCCTTAAGCTGAAGAGCTGAGGGCCAGCGCCCAGGCCCAGCATTCAGGCAAAATGACAGACCAAAAAAAAAAGTCATCACTTTCCAACATGACTCTGGCCTCCAAATTTTTGGTCAAAAGCAGATATTTTCTAAATTTAATTGACAATGCTCATTGGCCCTCACTGAACTGCTAAAGCTAGTGTGTACCTACATGTCGAGAAGACAATGAACTTGCTTAATTGGTCTTAGGTTAGCCATTTTACCTGAAAATTGAAAAAGCAAAATGATTTCCACTCTAGTTATTTTCCCTGTGCTAGATTTATGGAGAAGCCTTTATCAACATAACTATAAGCTCTTGTTCAGAAGTCTGTGCTGTAAATTCCTGTAAACATTACTCAGGTAAGATGTGGAATAAAACAAATTTTGCACTTTCAATGTTCTCATGAAAAGAAGAAATGGCTTCAAGATGTATTCCAATAGGAAACCACAAGGCACAGAAAGAAAACAAATTCTCCTAGGTATTTGCCATAACTTCTCATCACAGGGATGATGAAAACAGATCTGATGAGCAGAGGAGGAAAAGTTTCATAGAGAAGCAATAAGCTGAAAAAAAGATGACTCAGTACTATATATTGTTAACAATCCTGAAGTATATTTTCTTTCATATTTTGTTCACAGAGACATCTCCTTTTAAATTATTTCTAAGCATCCTTTTTTTCATAGAATATTCTGTAAGGACACAGAATTATTTGTGGGGTTGAGATTGTGTTTATAATCTAAAAAGCTCTCCTCTTGAGTAAATACTTCAGTAGAGTTTACAGCAGTCATACATGTTTATTGTTTTCTTCACTGATCCAAATAATGCCTACAGAAAAATTTGAATACCTTATTTCACAAATATTAAGAGAGCCATTTTTTTACATTTTATATTTCTAGACACCAAACAGACCTTATAATCAAAATATTCTTTCTTTTTTAACAAAACAGCTATACTTTATGAAGTATGGTATATAATTATATTAATTTATACAACAATCTTTCATATGACGTATTATAATGTCCTAACATAACTGCAGCATGTATAATCATTTGTTTACCAGTTCCATCAATGTCAGAGCATTGGGTATTATTTTATTCAAAGAAAATTTATTTACATTTTCTCACTTTAATATGAGGCAGGTGAAATTCACATGAACTGTCTGATTTATGATTCAGTTTGGCTTGAATACCATGATGCTGCTAGTCTTTATCTGGAAACTTTATTCTTATCATAAATTTCCATGATCCAAATGTGCATAATACATTTAATCACAAGATGTTCATTGTTTGGGTATGTTTCCTTTGAATTTTTACTCAAAGATCCATTCACCAATTAATGGATAAATTAATAAATTAATTGCAAGCTATATAAGATTAATGCAGATCACATTTCAAGAAAATATTCATGGTGTATAAATTTTATTAGATTCTTTAACATAAATGAGTCTGTTTGATAAATATCTAGAGAACTTAAATGTGATTGGAATTATTTAGCTATATTCAGGATTATCTTTAAATGTCCAAGATTTAAAAATACAGGTTTGTACTTCAATTTTCAACATACTTGAACATATTTTACCAGGAAATAAAATGTCTGTCTCTCTGAAAAATAAGTTTTTAATGGATTCATTAAAAACTAAAGAAAATATTCTGATATGGATGGTTTTATTGTGAATAAATCCACTAATGAATTAAAAATTTAGATACAGTAAGAGGAAATTTTAATTTTATGCAAGAGTGTCAGTAAATAATAAAAAGTATAGTTATTACAGCTTTTTCTTCTAATTCATTAATTTTCTCTCCTAGAGAAGTTTGACATTAAGTAAACGATTCTTTGAACAAAGCATTCTTAATCAATAATTCAGAATAAATAAGGAGATTCATTAGTTTTCAGACTTTTAGACTTCCATAAAAGATAGGAATTTCTTATGTAATAGCATAGAGAATTTTTAAAAAGCCTCTAACCTTAGGAAAAAAAAGGACCATAATACTCTAGACTGAAATATTCAATGGAAAACTGCTACATCCTAAACTCCACAAGGAACAACAGGGCTCATTTCACATGACTCAGTCATCTCTCTATCTGATTGGGCTTCAGAGAGTCTCTATTCTGAAGTCAAAATTACTTGCTTCTACTACACTGCCACAAAACATAAGAACATGTCTTTTCCCATTATCAAATAATCACATAAAAATCTCATTTTTAATAAGAATGGCAAATAGTCATATGAAGAAATGCTCAAGCTCTCTAGCCATAAAAGAAATGCAGATCAAAACAACATTGAGATACGACAACACCCAAGTTAAAATGGATATAATCAAGAACTCTAATAACAACAGACGCTGGAAGGGATGTGGACAGAAGGGAACCCTACTGCATTGTTGGTGGGAGTATAAACTTGTTCAACCACTTTGAAAAGCAGTATAGAGTTTCCTCAAAAGACTCCACATAGAGCTCTCCTATGACCCAGCAACCCCACTTTTGTGCATTTTCCTAAATGATCACAAACAAGATCATACTAAAGCTACCAGCACAACTAGATTTATTGTAGCATTATTTATTGCAGTAGATGAATGGATCAAGAAAATGTGGTATATATACACAATGGAATTCTATGCCTCCATCAGAAAGAATGACATTGCCCCATTTGTTAAGAAATGGAAAGACTTGGAAAAAATTATATTAAAGAAGTAAGCCAGGCCCAAAGAAACATAGGTCCCATGGTTTCCCTTATTTGCAATAACTAGTATATATCTGAGACAAGCAGAATAAGTCAGATAAGATGATGTTAAGCAAAATGAACCCCAACATAGGGACACAAGTGGTTTTTTTCTTTCTCGCTATTGTTTCTAACATATTTATAAGGTATCATGTGATTTTTTTTTGTTGCTTTGTATGTCCCTTCCCCATGGTATAACCCTTGTTTTCACAGTATTTGATGTTGGTATAATTTGGAGAGGGGAAAGGAAAAAACACATTGTTTAAATAGGGATACAGGTTGACCCATTTCAACAATGAGATGTACTAGACGCTATGTCAAAAAACGAACTTTATAATTTAGGTGGGGGGGGGAGTTATGGAGATGGGAAGGAAAGAATGGTAGGGGATGAACAAAGGAGGAGGCAACAATGCTTGAAATGCTTGGTAAGAAATGTACTCATTACCTTGCTCATGTAACTGTAATCCCTCTATACAGTATTTTCACAATAAAAGACATTTTTAATAATCTCTCTTTTATGAAACATGCTTAACAATTCAGTAGAATAGAAAACATTAATTTACTTTGTCGATGAATATTTCAAAATACATGAAGTAATTGCTTGATAAAGTTATAACAAGTTCAAAGTCAAAATAGTTTTTCACTTTACTCTCTGTGGCATTTTTTTAATGTATAAAGGGGGTGAATATTTCACCTTTTTATTTGACAATATCTTAAAATCTCAATAGTTATGTTGAGTATGAAATATGGCACTAGAAACTTAGATGTATCTTCAAAAAGATACAGAGAGATGATTTAGAAACATAGCATTTTAGAGCTAAATGCTAGGAAGATCAAAATGTTTCCAAGTATCAAATTATAGTCTATTATGAAAAGGGCAAGTAGAAGTTTGTGGGAATGAGTTCCATGCTGTATGTGAAACTGTAGATATTTTCACTGGAATTTATAGCTCTATTTAAAGAACTGTAATTTCCTCTAGTCTTTGGTTTTCTCTGCATTTAGAAAATTTCATTCTGCTGTCAGTACTTCCTCTATTTCAATTACCATTAGTCCTGTGCTTTTGATTGACCTATCCTCTGAGGCAAATTGAATATTCAACTACTTACTCACTTGACTTTTCTCAACTGGAATGTAATAGGTGCCTCAGCAAATACAAATATTTTAATCTCTGAATCCCTTTCTCTTCAATCTTTTTCTAAAACCCTCTACTAAATACTCAATTATTTAAATGTAGAAGCTGGAAAATACCAATGATTTGTTGTTTTTTTTCCTCTCCCCCAAAATAAAATCCATAAGAACAAGGCATCACAATTGGATCCAAAATATATTCTGTAACTATACACTTTGCTCCAACTCTACTGTCACTGTCCCGTTACCACTGATCATTCTCAACTTTTTTCATATGTCAGTCCAGTGGCTTGAACTCAGGGCCTCAGAGCTGTCCATGAGCATTTTTGCTCAAGGCTAGCACTCTACCACTTGAGTCACAACTCCACTTACGTCTTTGGAGGGTATTTTATTGGAGATGAGTCTCATGGTCTTTCCTTTCCATACTGGCTTCAAACCATGATCCTCGACTTTAGCCTCCTCCTGAATAGCTAGGATTACAGATATGAACCACCAGAGCCCAGCCTTAATTCCATTCTCAAATCCAGTTTTCACACAGAAGCTAGAACAATAGCAGTACACAATGCTACAAATCTTTTTCTTGTTTTCTGAACAATCATTCTTCATTCCTAAATTATTGCCATGATATTATTCTATTTTTTGTTATCTACTATTTCATTACAACACACTGGTCTGACATGTGGCTGAAATTACTGTGGTTCCATATGCAAACAAAGCCTTCTGAACTTCCACAATGACTTACCAGCCAGTCAATACCATCAATACCAATCTCTGTCACTCATTACCTTCATGTACTCAGGAGGAGTTCTCAATATAAAATGGTGAAGACCATTGATTTGGTTACTATTCATTATTATTCTATTTCAACAGAAAGAGCCACAGGAATAGGACTCCTGTGGCCTTCCTACTACTAGTTCTTTATGTCTTGGCACATGCCATCTAGTATATATTTAAAAATAACTTCTGTATGAATTAACAAGAGTATACTAGTAACTGGTAGAAAAATCTTAAGGGAATGCATTAGAGCTACTGAAAATGCAATGGGCGGGTTCAAACCCATATGTTTAATTCAGGTAGTTAGGTATATTTTTAATAGAATAAGTACAGTGATAAATGTTATGACTATGGAATTATACGATAATACAAATATGAACTAGCCTGTTTATAAAACACCTTGAACTGATGACATTCAATGTAAGATCATACACATAAAAATTATTTGGAATCCTATTTTCAGTATTTTATATCTTATAGATTCCCATAGTAATTTAAGACAATTAATGCAAGCATTCCTACATACATTACTGTAATTTTACGTATAACTTCATTTAGTTAGCAAAGAACTAAAACCAGCTGGGCATGTGGCTCATGCTACAATCCTAGCTACTCAAGTGGCTGAGATCTCAGGATTGCAGTTTGAAGCCAATCTGGGCAGGAAAGTCTGTGAGACTCTTTTTTTTTTTTTTCCAATAAACTACTCAGAAAAGGTTTGGAGTGGTGCTAGGGCTCAAGTGGTAGAGTGCTAGCCTTGAGCAAAAGAAGCTCAGAAATAGTGCCTAGGCCACGAATTCAAGCTCCAGGACCAGAGGGGGGAGGGGGAAATTGCTTATGAGTTGTTTTTATTTTATTATAAATTTGTTATTGATTTCTCTAATTTGAGGTAGCATATAGTTAATCATTAAACTTAAAATTTCCAGTAATTGCTAAATTTTTAGGAACATCATTTTAGATATAAATTCAATGTATGGAAAAAGGACTAGTTAATAATAGAATGATGGTTTTATCATCATACATGAAATTCTTCTAAGTTTTACATAAGTACTGAACTTTCATTTTCTTCCTCTTAGAAGCTCTTCTCCTAAGAAGAAGCTAACTTTTCCAAATCTCTACATTCTGTCATTTTCTCTCTTGAGTCCTAAGACAGTATATACAAGCAATTAAAAACAGCTGGGCAATTAACCATCTGCAAGGTTTATAACATTTTAAATGACACATTAATTGGGCTTGGTGGTAAGCACCTTTAATACCAGCACTTGAAAGGATGAGGTAGAAACATTGTGAATATGCGGTGAGATCAGTATCAGCCTGGGCTATAAAGTACAATTCTGTAAAAAAAATAAAAAGAGAGAGAGAGAGAGAGAACAAAACAAAATAAAGCAAAATAAAACCAACAACAAAATCACCACTACCACCACTATTATCACCAACCCCCCCCCCCAGAATATGTTATGAACCTGTAGATTAGTAACAATAAATTTAAAAGTGTAGATTCATAGATTCCATGTATTTTATAGAAATAGATGAAAGCAGAACAATGAAACATGTTAAAATTGTTTTTAAGAAAGTGGGGAGGAAGCTGGCCATCCATGGCCCACACCTGTAATCCTAGCTACTCAGGAGGCTCAGATCTGAGGATCACAGTTCAAAGCCAGTCCAGGCAGGAAAGTCGGTAAGACTTCAATAAACCACCAGAAAACCAGAAGTAGTGCTGTAGCTCAAATAGAGCACTAGCCTTGAGCTGAAGATCTCTGGGACATCACTCAGGCTGAGAGTGCAAGCCCCATGACCAACAAAAAAGAAAAGAAGAAAAAAAAAGAAGGGGTGGAGGAGAATAAGAGAGTGATAAAATGAGGTTGATGTGGTATGCTGTATAAATGTGTGGAAAAATCACAATGAACTTCTCCTGTAAAATTAATATACACTAATAAAAATCTTAATAAACAGATGGACATATTTCCATCTATCAATGAGGCCAACTATAAGATATTTTAATCCAGATAAGGCTTATCATTGTATTGTTTGCAATTACAAATTTCAAACTAAATGGTTTATATCCTTTATTACAATTTGAGAATTGAATCCATTAATATTTAGAATTATTATAGAGAGATGTCTCATGTTTCTTGACATTTTCTTTTTTCTTTTTTTTTTATTGTGAAATTACTGTACAGAGGGGTTACAATTACATGGGCAAGATAATGAGTACATTTCTTATCAAGCATTGCAGCCTCCTCCTTTGTTTACCCTTCACATCCCTTCCCAGCCTCCCCCCCCCTGCTCCTCCACCTAATCCTCCCCCCCCCATCAAAGTTGTAAAGTTGTAAAGTTCGTTTTCGACATGACACCTTGTACTTCTCATTGCTGCAACGGGTCCACCTGTATCCTTACTTAAACAACTTGTTTTTCCCCTTCCCCTCCACAAATTATACCGACATCAAATACAGTGAAAGCAAGTGTTATACTGTGGGGGAGGGACATACAAAGCAACAAAGAAATAATCTTATAAATGCATTAGAAACAAATGCATGAAAGAAAAAAACATTTATATACATATCTTAGGGTTCATTTTCCCAACATCACCTTATCTGACCTTTTCTACTTGACTCATACACATACTAGATATTGCAAATAAGGGAAACCATGGGACCTATGTTTCTTTGGGCTTGGCTTATTTCACTTAATATAATTTTTTCCAAGTCTTTCCATTTGTTACCTAACAAATATTTGTTACCTAACCAATATTTGTTACCTAACAAATGGGGCAATGTCATTCTTTCTGATGGAGGCATAGAATTCCATTGTGTATAAATACCACATTTTCTTAACTCTCATTAATTTTCCTCTTGATCTTGGTATGTTTAAATTTATAAAAATATAGTCTTCATCTAATATGATTTTATATATATGTATATAGTTTGTCAAAAAGTGGGTAGGGTGGAGCTATATAGATTAAGGAACTGTTGTGATTTTTAAGGCTAACATTTTACTTACATTTTATGCACCCTGTTAGCAATGCCACAAAAGAAAAAGACAAAAAGAGAAAGTAAAATAACTGAGAAAGAATATTATATTTTAAGCCCAAAGTATTTATCCTCATGATAGTTTGTTCATATTTCACACATATGCTTGCTGCTTTCCAAATAAATAGCTTCTTAAGAAATAGAACCTGTGGGTAAATGAAATTATTTTAAATGACTATAGTTAATTGGGTGAAAGGCAAAAAATAAATAACTTTGTGGAAGTACACAAAACCTGTGGTTAAAAGTATTTTTTTCTACATACAGTGAAGTACAAGGGTAAGAAAATGTATCATAAGAACACATATCTATACTCTCTCCATAGTTTCATAGGAATGTTAAATTGACCAGGAAAAAGAACAAGAACATAAATATATACAGTCCTAAGAATATTATAGTTGAATGTATCACATGATAATTTGTCTTAAATATTAGTTTTAAACCTATTTTAGAAATATTACTATTGCATTAATTCTTGTGTTTATATCTATGCAGAAGCTGTACCTATACATGCCTATAACAAATTAGAAAGGTAAGTTCATATTTTCCTATGTGATGTGTGTACTGACCTGTCCCCTTTGAAGAAATAGGTTTTCCCAACATCCTCCCACCAAATGGCCGAATCGATACCATGAGGAGGAATTCCATTTCCAAGAGTAATCAAATCATGAGGGTAACCAGGTTGAAGAGTTGTATCCTTGAACACCCAATATTTGTTACCTGTATGGGATAAAGCAAATATATTAGTTTATTGTCAGATTAGAAGATAACTGTCAACTCCTGTTATATGAATTACTATGCGAGAAATATTCTTGATATAATTTAGTGCCTGTCACCTCCAAAGACTTGATGTTATTTTTACAAACATGTATTTTATTTCAAAAGTAATGATTACAGTCATCAGAATTTGTGAGTTTTTTAAAGATAATAAGTACTTAATAATATAGTAAAAAAAAGTTTTAATTTAAAAAATAAACTAAATCTAAAACTTAGCCAGAAAGAAGTGATTCTAAAGCAAATTCTTAGATATTAGAGACCTTACATTTCTTTTCAAACCTACAACATTCCTGTGTTTTTGACATTGAGTATGTCTTCTAATTGCTTTAGTGTTTATGATCCCTACTCTACTGAAACACTTTCTGGGTGGATCTTTTCCTTTTGTTATGAAAATATTCACGAGTCTCTAGTTTTATAAAGCTGCTGTCCTTTGACCCCATGTCTTCTCTTTACTGAAAAACTATCATTCAGTTTAAGAGTGGTACCAAATGGAAGGAAAATATCAATGCCATCCTTATTCAGGATTATCGGAGCATGATATACTATACTGGAAGGAGAAATAGTTCAGTCAGCTGTATAGCTCTTTGGAAAATTTTCTACAGACAACATACTTCCTTGTGTTCTCCATTCTGGCACACAGAATCCAGCACCTGTCAGCATGCCTACCCAACAATCTACACTCTTTTCTTAATCACTGAAAGGTGATTTCATAACTGTTCTCTGCGATTTTCTGCCCTCTTGTCAATAATGCCTTCAACTAAAAACAATTTTCCATATTTACTTATTTATTATTCCACCTTTGTTTATTTCTGTTTGTTCCTCTCTCTCTTCTCTCAATGTTTCTTTCTGGTAGAAATTGAGTAAGGGCTCTACCAAGAATGGGACAGAGACTGGCAGGTGTGTTAAGACGGATGGTAAGAGTCTCTGGTTCCTAAGCTATGAGTTCTTGTCACATACCACAAATCCTCCTTAGGTCAAATCACCCAAATGGTTTATTTTTCTTCTAAGCAAAGAAGACTGCACTGTACAAATTTTGAACCTACAAATATTATATAAGACATTAAGTCTATTTGAGCCCCCATATCTATTGGAAAGATTTCTGACTTTAACTCAGGATGTCATATTGCCTCCATCCCAGTGCCTTAAGAAAATTTTCTAGCATTCATTATTCCCAAAGTCTCCTTTCTTATCAACCTGTGTCCGTCCAGTATGTTTCCCTTTTATTTGCCTTCTCTAGGCCATTAAATAAATTTCTTTTTAATGCACAACTGATTTTTATTTCTACTTAAACGTTTACTGGTTTTCATTGCATTGGTTCAAATTCCCCTATGTCATTTTGAAGCTCCTTTAAGTGTACTTAGCTCATCTCATTCTCATTTCCTTTGCCTTGAAAGAATCTGGTGACTCTTTCATAATTTAACCTAGGATTGTTTCTCTGGGAAGCACTTCTTAAGTAATGTTGACCTGTAGTCCATGTTTCCTGGATATATGGAATGACAGGCAGGAACCCACCATACTCTGGTTTTCCTGATAAGACGAATGTCCTAAAAACTACGAAGAAAGGCCTCCCTGACTAGATAGTTAGGATGGAAGATGGTGGCCAAGACTGGCTCCAACACGATAGGGAATAATGACACAGTAATAAATATCCATCATGTCTAAAGGCCCCAGGTCCCAAACTCATGTGCCCTGAGTGGCTAGCCACGGCCAAGTACAGGTTCCCCAGCTTCCATTGAATCCACATCTTCTATACTCCTGCACTATGATAGGAGATCCAATCATAGTGAAGCTTCCATAGGGGATGCAATCACAAACCTACTCATAACACATGTGTACTTCTTGACCAATAAGACTAGGAGAGAGAAGGTAAGGGACCCTACATATGGGAGCCCTGAGAAAGGGACTATGGACATTTGGTTCTGGAACCTGAAATTGCACAAATAGTCCATTTTACTGTTTCCTTCACTGTCCCTTTTTCTATTTCTTTTGCTTTCAAATAAACTGCTCTGTTTGCTTCATACCATTTCTTGTCCTTTAATTATTTAATCAGCGGAGGAAATGTACCTGAACCCTAGATGGTATCAAAATTGTATGAGTGGCTGGACCCAAACCATGATACTTTTGAAATAAGCCTCCTAGCAGTAACTAAGATTATAGGTTACTATGCTCATCTCAAGAGATTTTTTTTATCTCCTTACCTCTTTTTTAGGAATAAATATGATGGGACTTTTAAAAGGTGTACTTGTATGTGCTTTAATAAACAAAATTGGGCCCAAATATATCAGACAACCTTTACTATAGGTTTATATGATAGAATCATAGCAATTAAACATAAAAAGGCCTTATGTGCCTTGTAGTATAGAATTCTGGGATATACTGAATGTTAACGTTTAATTTTAACTCTTTATTAAGAAGATATAATTATATAATGCCTTTCAAATTTTAATGCGTTAACATTTTTCACATGACAAAGTTGAAGTTACTTCCTGTTTGTTAATTTGTAAGACTGTGAGACTTATGCCCAATTAATTTCCTTTTGCATACATGAGCTAGATTTTTAATTATCTTCACATCAGATTGTCTGACTTTTCAAGGAAAATATTGCTTCTATGGCAAATGAAATGATTCACTGGGTTTCAGTGACATGTTTGTTCTTCAGTAAGTGGTAAAACACTGATCCTTACTAACATTGTACTTAGAATAATGCACATTGTTAGAAAACGTTTTGATAAATAAATCAAATAACCTCATAAAATTATTATCATTAGGGAGGACTTTGTATCATCTATGACAGTTTTTTTTTTCAGTGAGAACCATCCATCCATCTATTCTCTACCTCCTTATTAAAAGCTAATAGTAGTGAATGAAAAGGAGCTACGAGTAAATTAATGAAGGGCAACAGGCCAAGTTGCAGCTCTGTTGGAGCTAACAAAGGACAGAGGCACACATGAAGTAATCATATCAAGAGTTAAATGAAATGAACTATTATTCCTACAGGGAGAAGTTTAGTGTCACCTGACAACTGTAGTTTTATCAATAGGATATTGCTTACTCTGGGGGTGATGATTCATACATGTGTTCCTGACACTCTATGACAACATCAGTGCTACTAACATGAGTGCAATCTCTTCTTCAGTGTACTAAATCTAAAAATGTACTTGAGAACCAATGTGCCTTTTTTTTCTACAGGTCAAGAAAGTGATGTGCTAAAAGTCATACCATTCAATCAGTAATAGAGCTATACTATGTTCAGGTCTTCTCATTTTAACTTTAATTTTACTCTCCCAAATCAACTCTGAACAGGAGTTCACATTCTGGTGTTCAGATATGCCTATGTTCAGATTTGCTATTTTCTCCACTTTAAATATTAATTAATAACTACATTAATAAAATAATTTGTTAAATAAATCACCATTTTCTATACATGCTTGTTGGTTCTTTTTTGGCCTTATTATTAAAAATGTTCAAAAATAAATTAACTATTTTTCTTCAGTGTTTATATAACTCTATTTTTATATTTTGTATCTTCCACTATTAACAGTGATCAGTAGAACAGTGACACTCACTGCTGCTTGCATTTGTAAAGAACAGGCCAATACACCATCTTTATACACCATCTTCTTTGACCTTTCCTTGAAAAACTCAGTAGCTAAGAGAGTAAGAGAAGGATAATGGGATTCATCAAGAAGGAAGCACTGACTGTGAAATGATTTGTAGAAAGAAAGAAAACAAAAATTCTTTATGTCTGAGTTTTCTTCATACCATAAAGCCTCCACTTGTAAGTATTACCATAGAGATGATTACTTTTCAAAATTATCTATATCTATATCTTTATCTATACACTTATTGAAAACATTTTAAGGATTTGAAAATAATTATCATAAAGCATTAATATTCTCTTTGTTAGAGTCTTGGATTAAGGGGGTATTCAACAAGTTTTAAGTAAGAAATAAGAGAACAGCTTTCCCAATTACAAGTTATAAGATCTTGGACAAGTCATTGTAACTGAACATTCATTTCCTATTTTGTATATAAGATGTTAACACTTTTAATTCAGAGTTCCAGAAAAAAAATGAGACTTTTAAATCACTCAATCCCAGTGAAAGACTCAGTAAATTATACTTATTGTTATTGTCATATAACAGCAATGTACTGATCAAATTGGCTTATCACCTTCTCAAATAACTAATGCCAAAATAAATAATTACTTATATTTATCTATGGTAGTACTCCTACTTGGATTATGTTTGAATTTCTGCCTTGCATATGCATAGGTAACTCAAGAAATTAGGATAAATGTCAATGTCTGAACGTTATAAGATGTCATTAAAAGCCTCCATTTATATTTCTCTAGATTCTATGGCACCAGTTAATGGGCTTATATTTGCAATGCTTTTGTGGAAATGTGGAAGCTACTGAGGTGTACAGATCTGTTTTTCTTTCAAAGAAGAACTTACTATCTTTTAAGTGCCTTTGTAACTTATGCATTACTTGGTCATATGATTTTCCCCCCGGAAGCTTAGAAGCAAACACTGATCACGGGAGGATAATGAAGTCTGGCCAATTCTGCTTTGTGTGAGTCTCCTATAATAGCAATGTCTACTCCAGAGTTCAACAAGACATTTGTTAACACTCTGTAACAGCTGCAGCACAGATCTAGGCTTTCTGTTGCCTTGCCTACTCCCCTATCTTTCACAGACTCACCTCCCTCTATAACAAAACTCTTGACCTTCAAACAGTATCTCTGCTTCCTGGGAAACTCAAATTGGCACAGTGCTAAAAAATTTTGGAAGATTAGGGAAATTTTTAAAGTAAAAAGTTGTAATTAGTTTCAACGATTGCAGTTTGAATGATTGAAAAGAAAGAGCCATAATAGAAATCTATCATAGACTTTTTGAATTCTTAAATCTGCTAAGGCATACTATCAATGGACTCTTCCTAATGGTTAAATTTCTGGACATTTTATTTAAATATTCAGTTCTTCTCAATGTGCAATCTAAAAAGTATTATTAAAATTCTCTAGTAATTGTCATTCAACAAAACAAGAATTCACATGTTCTACACTTATTTTTTATATACTAGAATCACTAAAAACCAAATGCAACTCTAGAAATAATTTTCCATTATTTCCAACATTAAAAAGTATGTAGTGTACTCACTGATTTATAATAAAAATTTATTTTGTTATCCACTGTACTATGTAAGAAGCACATTATTTTCTCAAATAAACTTCATTGGACCTAGGTAGCATCTCAAGAATACAATTTGTAAATAGCATAAATAAATTCTTTGCTTATGAATATTCATTTGGAATAAAGTAAAAATGAAAATAATAGAAACTTTCTGAAATAGTTGTTTGCTTTGCCATCTTCTGAAGATATGTATTTTTAAATGATTCTTCTCTTTTTCTGCACATATTTTGTATGCCTCTTCTGTTCTCCAACTTTATTATCCTCTTTTCTGCCTCATATACTTCAGTTTCCATTCTACAAATGTTTTTTTTTTGCCTTTTGAAATTAAACTGTCAAACATGGCAAAAAGAACTACTTAAAGTTATTAAGTGATAGCAACAATAAGAATTTTGAGACAACTGTGCATCTTACTTGATTTTTGCCTATTACTGATTTTGACAACTCCAGCAGCTTTACTTTAAAATGCATTTTCATTTCTTGAAAGAGATTGCCCCAGCTCAATTTTCAATGCAGGCTTTTTGATATTATTATCACATAACCACTCAATCTGAAAATGTCTCATAATTTAGAATGTAAACATCTGCCTTGATTGTGCCTAGAAAATGTTAGTTTCTTGTATGGATTAATGCGAATAACAGGAAGAGAGCTTACTAACACAAACAGTGCAGTAGATTTACTTGCTGGAGAAAAGTTTATGACATTCTCTACTTCTGAGTCTCTCTAACTAATGCAACCATTTCATAAATCTAAAAAACTGGATGTTTTTAGATAAATTTGATGCATCAAAATTGAACCAAGAGGGTATATATCACTTCAATATATCTGTAACAAACAATGAGATTAAAGCATTAATAAAGAATCTCCCAACAAAGTAAAGCTAGTACACAATGGATTCACTGCTGAAATCTACACGAAAAACTATGACCAATACCCCCCATCTTCTATTTCTATGAAATAGAAATAAAAGGTTAGCTACCCAAGTCATTCTGTAAAACCAGCATTACACTCATTATAGAAATGGTCATGGCTATAACATAAAAGACTATTGTACACCAATCTCTTTGATGAATACAGATGCAAAAAATCTCAGTAAAATACTTGCTAGCTGAAAGCAACAACACATCTGAAAGATTATATACCCTGGTTAAGTTGGTTTTATTACAAGTATGCAAGGTTGATTGAATATATGTATATTGATATTAAAAATGCATCACATAAACAGTGTTAAGAACAAGGATCATACGATCATCTCAACTGACGCAGAAAAAGCCTTTGCCAAAATTCAATATCCTTTTATGATAAAAACTCAGAAGAAACTACAACAAAAGGTGATCATCATTTCGTATGTGTGCTTTTTCATTCAAAATTGGCACTCTACCTCTACCACCTAGGGGATAACTCCACTGGTTTCTTGGGGGTTATCAGAGACTTTCCTGCCTGGGCTGGCTTCTTGTTAAACTTATATCTCAGCGTGCTGAGTAGTTACGATTACAGGCCAAAGCCAATGGATCCTGGCTATCAATATTATTCTAAACAGGGAAAAAATAATTTGCTTTAACGTAAGTAATGAAACAAGAGCTTCCCCTCACCACACTCTTATTCAATAGAGTAGTGGAATTCCTAGCCAGGGCAATAAAGTAGGAGAAAAAAATAAAAGAGAGCCAAGTTGGGAATGAAGTCAAACTATCCCTGTTTTCAATGTGTACAATCCTACAGGTAAAGGACTCTGAAGACCCCACCTCAAAATCCTAGATCTGATAAACACCTTTGGCAATACATTACAGGTTACAATTTCCAATATAAAAATCAGTAGCTTTTTTGTATACCAATAGTGAACAGGCTGAGAAAGAAATTAATAGAACAATTCTATTTACAATAGTCTCAAAAATATACCCATGAATAAGAACCCTAGAGGTGAAAGACCTCTATATTGCAAACTATAAAACTTTGGAAACAAATTAAGAAGACACCATAACACGGAAAGACTTCCCATCCATGCGCATAGATTAAAAAACTAATATTACTAAAATGTCCATACTTCTAAAAATCATAGACAGACTGAATGTAATCTTATCAAAAGCCAATGTCATTTCACGCAGAGATGAAAAGATTAATCCCTAAACTCATATAGAAGCTCAAAGGTCTGAATAACTAAAGAAATCCTAATAAAAAATACAACAACAACAACAACAAAACACAGTAACACAAGAAGCAGTATGAGCCTGTATTTCAAATTATACTACAGAGATACAGTAACATACACAATGTGGTATGGCACATAAACAGATATAGAGCAATGGAATGGATTAGAGGACCCAGAAATGAATCTACACACATATAGCCATCTGACTTTTGATAAAGGTTCCCCAATTGTAAGTTGGAGAGAAGGTACACACTTTAAATACTCAATATCCACACACACAAGATTAAAACTAGATTCCTTCCTGCCTTGTCTCTTTCTCCTTCCCTACCTTTCAAAAACTCAACATTCAAAAGCTCAACATTATTAATACAATAAACATTTTAATAATCCTGAGTTCTTTCATGATTCTTTGTACTCCTTCTCCCTTTCCCCAACTCTAATCTGAGTGCGAATTAATCGTTAAGCTTAAGACTATGTTAATTATTGTGTATGGCTGGAGATAGGAAATTGAATTATGGTTGTTTACTTACACATAAATATACAATAGTCTTGGCATTGTTAACAAAGAAGTCTACTTTTTCTTAAGTTTTCCCTGTATCTTTCAAAGGAAAAAAAAAGACAAAAGTTACTTGTGCACATAAGTTTGTGATTATTTGAATAGTCTCGTCTCCTCTACTGATCCATATTTTCTATCTTGATGACAATGTCACAGTCATCATAACCATAATCTTAAAATAATATTTAAAATAAAAAATTCAAAATAGTTTTAGTTATACTAGGTCTTTTGCATATGGATTTTAAAATTAGCCTGACCATTACTCCATAAAAGCCTGTAAATGCTTTGATTGAGATTATATAAAGCTACAGATAAATTTGGTTAGAATTTGCATTGTAACAATTTGGAGTGCTCTAACTTATGAATAAAACATTTTTTCCTTACTTAGTAGAGTTTGGAAATGTATGAGTACATACATTTTATTGCTGATACCCCAATATTTTCTACTTTTGGATGTTGTGGCCTTAAAATAGTTTTTTTAATTCTTCATGTTTCTTTGCTAATATGTGATAGGAGACATTTTTCCAGAGATTTCTTGCTTTTCAGAATGCCTTACAAAGGGAGGCACTGATTGCCTTTGTTCTGGAATATATTTCACATCAAATAATCTCAGCTTATAAAGAGAGTGTCTTTTTCCACAATAAAGGGAAGATTTGTTTACTGTCAAGAGTAAAAAAAAATCCCTTAAAAGCTATTTAGGCAGCAGGGTGGCACAGGGCTGTAATCCTAGCTCTTCAGAAAACTGAGATGTGAGACTCATGGTCTGAAGCCAGCCCAGGAACGAAAATCTCCAATGGGTCTAAAAAGTTGGAAGTGGCTCGAACGGTAGAGCACTACTCTTGAGCAAAAGAAGTCAAGGATAGCATCCAGGCCTTGGGTTCAAGCACCAGGACCAGCACATACACACACACACACACACACACACACACACAATTCAAGTTCTTAAAGTTTGTATGATAAAATTACCTATAGGCAAAGGAGTTACCTGGTCATCTTTATATCACTCCTTCAGAACTGGTGTTCAGCAAAATTGTAAACATGGCAATGCTATGGTCAAGTTTGTCTATACTGTATTCTTTGTTTAAGGAATTCCATATCTTTTACCAATCTTCATGAAAGTGAGACAGCCTAAGCTTTTACCTTAGAAATGACTTATAAAGAGGATAAAATTTCAGCCTCTAAAAGCTCTTCACAGACACACACACACATGCACACACATATACACACACAACATCTGATATTTCTATAATTTTCTTGTGTTCTACAACTTTGCTGACTTCACTTATCAATTGATAAACCTTTTTGAATGCAATCTCTATATCCCTATTGGTTTGCGGGTGCAATTTCTTTTTCTTTGCAATATGGCTGATTTTAATTCATACTTCTTATCTTATTACACTAGATACCTTCTCCAGTAGAATGTTGAATAGACTTGATGTTATAAATTTTACAGTTGAGGGCAGTGTTTTTGTGTTTTTATAAATATCTTGAACTTTATTCTAGACATATTACATGATTCTAATTTAATTATTTCATGTTTTACTTTGAATATCTGTTAGGCAGAGTCAGAATAATGGATATTCTTAATTACCCCTCACTATTGAGGCATGTTATATTTCAGTACCTTCTCTAATGTTTATTATGCACGTTGTAGCAATAGACATCCCTCTGTGAGTGCTGCTCTGTGTGACTCTTTTATTCCTACTGAATGATTCTCTACTATGGTTTCCCTGAAACAGATGTATAGACCAGTGCTTTCTCTAGGACTTATAAGGTCTAATTGCTAATGTCTGGGCTCTAACCCCAAGCAGTTCTCTCTTCCACTTTCCTTTGTCCTTTGATGCTGTATTGGCCAAATAACATGGATGATATTCTTATTTTTATATTACTAAGGCAATATACTTTATAAATAAAACACTAATTAACATGCCATTATATAAGACAAAAACATTAACAGAAAATTTTCAGCAATTATATTCTTGATAACTATTACATCTGAGCATAGATTTTCATTAAATAGGGATAATAAAAGATAATGTGAATTCACTATAATTGTATACTATTAGAAGACAAGAGAGAATAACTTAAAAATGACACTGTGAACACAAGGAAGGAAAGGACAAAGACCAAGTAAATGAAGATGAAGCGGTCTAAAGAAAGGAACATTTTCGAGAACAATCCTTAAATCCACTCTAGCTTCATCTACAATGGTCATTCACAACGACTAGTGTAGACAAATCTGCATAGGCCTGTAATATAGGACTATAAACTAAGCTTCTATTTTATTCTTACTTCACACAAGAAGTCTTTGCTGAGTATATGCCATCTAAAGTATAAATAAGACAGAATTCTTCTACAAAGACACTGAACTCTGGCCTGATTTATTTAGGATATAACCACTGACACGAAAATAATTTTTACACTTTTAAATATTAAGGAAATTAGCATAATGATAAAGAGATTATATATTTAGGTTTTGTAACCTAAACTAAGTTTTCAAATGTTGCTAAAATGCTGAGAGTATGACAGGGTAAAAGAGAAGAAAGAACACCTTTCTTTCTGAAGTGGATGTCCTAGTGGAAGGTTCTGGATAAACGACACATGAGAGAAATACGTAGGTGGTTAAGGAGTAAGAATTAAGGTGGGGAAAGGGTTGGATTGTTAGATAAAGAGCTTAGATCTCCTGACCCACAGGGCAGAGTGGGGTTTGCTGTCTGGAGATGAACAATAAAGTAAGTCACTATCTGGACTTTTTGAAGGAATAAAGGACATAAGAAGATAGTGTTGAGCTGAGACTTTCCTTTTGATTGTGATTGTTGTGGGGATGGTCAGGCCAAGCTGTAACTTCTATCAGAAGGCCACATTTCTAGAGCTCTCTCCTTAGCTTCTTCCACAGGTGATGAAGAGATTTAGAGGGGGAGATGGTCTTGATAGCGACACCAGAGCTATTGGTTCCCTCTGGAGAATAACTGGTTTGGAGCAGGATTATTTACATCCTATGTGGGTATTGGGGAGTTTGTTAATCTGAAGGTGGAGGTAAATCAAACAAGAGATCCAAGGAACGAACTTTGCCCGATGAGTACAATGGATCACAAGAAACTACTGTTCTAGAAGTTAAATATAGCTTGTGACAAGAGACACAGTTGTTACTGTTAGCACCAGAAAAATAAGGAACACTTATGGAGTCAAATTAGTATTTCATGATATTGCTTTAAAAAAATATATGTGTTGGCATTGAAGCTTCAACTCAGGGCCTCTTGTTCCCAATCAACTTTCACTCACAGCTGAACTCTACTACTTGAGGATCCCTCCAGGTTCCATGGTATTGTTTTTAATCAAAATAATTTTGAAGTCTTATTTTTATCTTTAAGCAATTGTATAAAGGAGTTGCCATTCCACAATGCAGCATATAAAGACAATGAATCTTGATCAAATTCACCCCTTTATCATTCTCCCCCATACCTCTCAATTCCATCACTTCCCCTGATTTTTTAAATTTTTGTAGAATATGCATTGAATTTGATGGCTGCATTCCCCTCAGCCCTTTCAAAGTATTTACTGAGTGTGTACTATGTTCCCCAATATTACCTGGGGAACAGAATTGGTATCAATAAAATAGAAACAAGATCCATCTCCAATGATGCAATTTATAATTAAATGTTGGAGTTAACATTAGGCTTTTTTGAAAATACAAATCCTGTGTGTTAGTCTGAAAGTATTGCTTACATAAAAGGACTGGCCTTTTATGCTGGCTGGTGACACATGAAAAGATTCCAGCTATTCCACCAGTGAGGAGAAAAAAGCACATTGCACAAAACTGAAAAGCTTCAGAGACAGCAAAAAGCTCTCACACCTCTGGTTTGCTATGGCAGCTCTTCCCTCAGGCAGTTCTGTCAGAGAGCACTACTGATGCTGCCTGGAGACGAAGCCTCCTGGAATAGCCCGAAGGGGTTAGCCTTCTCCTCTCCCTTTTGTAGCCACTCTTGGGAGCTCAGAAGGGAATGGGGGAGGAAATCTCCTTCCATATATCATGCTTTTAAGATTCACAGTCTTTAAGGTGGTATCCTCAACTTGATCAGTGCTACAATACATGTCTAGTTCAGTTATGTACTTATACAACAACAGGGAAGAACAAAACATATTACCAGCAACAGAAGGTGATAATTTTTTTGTGGCAGCTATCATGGGCTAAGTAGTTTATATATAGCAATAATCTCAAGATTGTACCATCCTTTTCTTCCTTCCTTTCTTCCTTCCTTCCTTCCTTCCTTCCTTCCTTCCTTCCTTCCTTTCTTTCTTTCTTTCTTTCTTTCTTTCTTTCTTTCTTTCTTTCTTTCTTCCTTCCTTCCTTTCCTTCTTTCCTTCTTTTTCTTTCTTTCTTTCTTTTTTCTTTCTCTCTTTCTCTCTTTCTTTCTTTCTTCTTTTTCCTCCCTCTTTCTCTCTCTCTCTCTCTCTCTCTCTCTCTCTCTCTCTCTCTCTCTCTCTCTCTCTCTCTCTCTCTCTCTCTCTCTCTCTCTCTCTCTCTCTCTCTCTTTCTATATCATTTTCCAAGACAAAATAAATTCCTGGGGCAGACTTTTATTTTATACGGATAGTTTGAACCTCACTGATAATGTTTCAAGAGTTTCCCTGTTTTTTAATTTTCCCTCATCAAATTGTATTGGTTTGATGATGAGAAAATCTCCTGGGTTTGGTGCAAATTTCCTTTTGTTTCCCTTAACTCATAGTTCAGTCTTTCAGTCTCTTCACTGACAAATCCAATCATATTCTTTCTACAGTTTCAGGTCACAATTCCCTCAATTCTCAAATCTAGTCTGTTTCATCCCTATGCTTTCCCCAGGCTTAATTAAGGTTTACCTTTGTCAAATTTTAAGGACAGAGGAATCGCTTTAGTAGGTGATGGTTTTCAAAGGAGACAATTAGCAGCATTTGTGAAAGTGAAATTTACCACTCAAATGAATAACTGACTACATTTCACATATATATAAGTAGGGAAATTGTTCTGTTCATAGCTTCTCTTAACCTTTTTTCTCTTGCTTTATTGCTGAACAGCTGCAGCAAAAATTTAAGAATATGTGGAAATGAATTATGACAGAGATATCATCCAACAAAGATAATAAGAAAGTCTATTTATTTCCTTTCCTTCTTTCTTCCCTTTTTTGTTTTTCTAAGACAAGATCTCATTATGTTGACCAGGCTTGTCTCAACTCCTAGGCTCAAATGATCTTCCTGCCTCAGCCTACTGAGCAGCTATAACACAGGTATGAGCCATTGCAACTGACTTTTATTATCTTTTATGTTTTATGTTTTTAACTTATATATAAAAGTTCCTAAAGAACAGGATGTCACCAAAATTTGATTTCATATTTGAGGATGTATTAAAAATATGTATGCATATATATGTTCATTCATATACTGATATCACTATTCAATATAAATTTTATAAAATCTATCTGCTACCTAATCAGAATCAGGTTTACTTACTCATCTCTATATATGATAAATGTCTATGAAAAAAATGACCAATATAGGACAGAGAAGATATGGAAAACATCCTTACCTTTAAAGAAGACAAAATTCCCATCACTATTTTCATACACGGCATCAATACTAGGAGGTAAGCCCCGCCAGAAGTAAGTAATTTGCATGGGGTATCCATCCATCACCCTGTTGTTTCTCACTCGCCAAAACCACTGGTCCTGCAAACCAAGCAAAATGTCACTCAGTGAACACATAGGCCTCTCCAGATTTTCTCCCCAATGTTTAGTTGGACAGTTGTGAAGCTATTTTAATACTATTTTAATGGCTCAAAAACAAAACAGAGAAATAGCTGACTAATTTTTGTAGTAAACTAGGTAAAAAGCTTTGCAATAAACTCCCAAATTTAAAATCATGTCATGTGATTAAAAACATAATGACAAATACTTGAACTTTCCATTTTACTTTACTAGGTGATCCTTTTCAACTTTTTCGTACTAGGCAATTAATAGCACTTGTGAAATTCAAATTCATACTCAGATAAATAAGAGATACAAATTGCATGGTACTGGAAAATAGGTAAATGTTTCTGCTTATAAGCTAGCTTTGCCCTCATGATTAATTTTGTATTCAGGGCATTCTAGATGAAAAAAAAAAACAAAAAACAGAGAATTGGCTGGTACTGTGGCCACATATGCATATTATATGCATCCTAGCATTGCTAAATATATGCAAAGTCCTTCATATTTGAAAAGTTGGGGATTAAACAAGGAGGTTCCACCTCCTAGCTCACCCATGTTACACTTATTTTACTGTGTAATGACAAGAACTCTTTTCTGTTTAATCATCAAAATGTTTCCTGGGATGTTGAATATTGGATACATAAGGAACAAAGGTTATCTTGAAAAAGACCATCATCAGTTTGTGTTAATTGCTTGTGCTATTCACTTTCATAACAAAAACTCAATCACAGCCCAGGCCACTCTGTTTCTTGTTTTCTTCAAGTGAATAACATCAGATTTCTCCTATTAAAGGTGCTCATGAAGTAGTGAATGAGTTTTGATATAAGTACTGATAGAAAAAAAAATAACAAAATAAACTCCCCAAAACCTACCCAGAATTAGGTACATTTTATAATATTGGTTTTAAGCTATTAGTTTTCTATTATCTATTTTTCATAGTTCTTTAAAATGAGAAAACCAACCCTTTTAATTTTGAAAAATGAGCTGTACAACTTTGGTGGAAGATGCAGGGGGTAGGGGGGTAGTGTAGTCATGGAGATGGGAGGGCAGGGACGGTAGGGGAAAAACAAAGGAGGAGGCAATAATGCTTGATAAGAAATGTACTCATTTCCTTGCTGATGTAATTGTAACCCTTCTGTGCTGTATTTTCGCAATTAAAAAACTTGTTAAAAATAAAAATTAATTTTCAATGTATTAAAGATTTTATTTGTATTTATTTATTTATTTATTTATGTTTGTGTCAGTCATGGGACCTGAACTCTGGGCTTGGGTGCTGTCCTTCAGCTCTTCAGCTCAAAACTAGTGCTCTACTGCTTGTGCCACAGCGCCATTTTCAGCTTTTTCTGCTTATGTGGTGCTGATGAATCAAACCCAGGGCATCATGAATGTGAGGCAAGCAGTCTACCATTAAGCCACCTTCCCAGCCCTAAATATTTTATTTGAAGTCATATTTCACTTCATTTCAAATTTCAGTCTATACCAGCTAATTTCACTTAAAAGTTAAACATTTATATTAGATGGACAAGGATATATCACAAAAATATTTTTAATTCATTTTCTTCTTTCTTGAATAAGATATTAATAAATATCTCTGGAATAAGATATTAATAAATGAGTTATTAGACTGTTTCCCCAAATTTGGGGCTAATAATAGGTTGGTCTGACTGAACTTCCTGGATTTATCATTTATTCATATATTAATGCATGTATACATCTACTGAGAATTCTTGGATTTCAGAAAATATAAAAATAGTGTCCTACCTAGCACATCCAAATAATCAGCTCTCTTAGGTGCCTTGAACAGTCCTAACATATTCTAGATGTCATTTAGAAAAGAAGAAATAACTTAATGGATCTGAGTTCATACTCTGTTCTCTAAGATAGTTATTATGTGGCCTTGGCCAAAATAATTATCATGTAGTTAATTACAAACTTATTTCTAATTCATAGCATAATTACTGTACTAAATATAAAGAACTTCTAGAAAACTGGTCAAATAGCACCAAAGTTTTGGTTGTAATTGTTAAAATTATGTTGAAAATGAGTTATTCTATACTTTCCATTTACTTTTCTGTTTAGAGTGTATCTCTTGTTTATTGTTTCCTTTTCAGATTGCAGCTACATTGTGATCCTAGTCGTGTATTTCTTTCTTCCTCAGCATTTCTTATGTAATTAGCCTTCCTTGATAACCATCATGCCACTGGGATGATTTTGTCCATGTGCAGTAGTAAAACTAAATGAATTTTAAAAAGTTACTTCGTGAAAAGATTGATCCAGGGAAATGGATAGGGGCATAAAGATTAGGGGTATCTGCTCACAGAATGTGAGCATATGATATTAGGATCATGCAAAGGAAAATAAACACTGTCTAGCTATACAAAGCTTTCAACTGAGTCAAATATCTTGCCAGCCTCCAAATAAAATGTGTCTATGATATAATTTAAACCTACATTGTAAAGTAAAAAATTAAGTCCATCACACATGTACTAGATTCTTATAAAGAAATAAGTATTATTTGGTTACTGATGGCATGAACAATGACACACAAGCTCTTTCCTACTTTCTCCTACAGAAGCCCTTTATATTGCTACACTGTCCCCATATTTGAAGACAGGGCCAACGGGGAATGGCACAGACACAGGCTGCCATTGGTAGATAGGAAAACAATCCTAACTTGCCTCTAATAAGTGGAGAAATGAAATTTCTGCCTCAAGATAGCTACAGTGCATTTGCAAAACCTCAGAAGGTAATGCAGCACCATGAAAGACTAATTTTTCCTTTGACTTGGCAGAGTCACTTATAGATGCTCTGGTTGGTTGTGATTCTATTCACCTTAGCCACGGGCTTGTCAATTTAACAGAAAGCAATGGTGCAAACAATTTAGGATGCATTTTGTCACAGAGGAGGTAGACTTTTACCAGTCACCAGAGACTGCCATTTCAGAAAAAGGGACTGGGAATAATCTTTAGAGAAGGAAGATTTCAAGTGGTATTCAGGTCTCTGCACAGCTGAAACTCTCCTTATACATGATACATTTCTCCAACAGCCTTATCTAAAAGTGAAGGAAGTCCATCACTTCACCCACACACATCTGCTGTCTTTCCCCACCTCCTTACCAAGCATGATTTTCTTCTGTTGCATTTTTCACTGTTTTATCCAATTTTGTTTATTATTGTTAATTCTGTCTTCATACTAATCTAACCTCTATAATGACAGGGTTATCTTTTGCTCATGTATAGATCTCCCATGCTAGAAAACTTCCTTGTGCATAGTAAATAATTTATAAATACTTTTTGAAAGAGAATAACTTGAAAGAGCAAGGTACAAACCAAGTGATCCTTTAAAATCCAAAGCTTTAAAATTAAACCTACATGTCTTCCTGTCTATGAACAAGATGTTTTCCTTACTTATAAAATGTAAAAGCTGTGTGAGGGTCATAAGACTACAAGAAAGACATTCTACTTGAAGAAGCATATGTCTAGCACATATTCTGTTTCTAGAAGGATGTGATATTTAAATCTTTGAACTATAAAGGAAAAACATATTTGTTTTCAACTTTGCAAACAATTTAAGTTCTGTTCTTCCTTCAGATGTGAAGAGAAAGAATGAGAAGCAACCTCACCAGAGCTTCCCCATCCCCCCTTCACCCCCAAAATCTGTTTCTGTGGCATTTCTGGCCTCTTCCCCTTTCTTTTCTCTATAGTACTAATAGAAGTGGATAAAAGTAAGTTGAATAAATTAATCACCAGCACTTCTGTGAAGTAAACCTCTGAAAAATGTTCTAAAAATGATTAATTTGAAATTTCTACATAGATATGAATATTTCTTTTGAGGTATAAACATGTATGAGGTCTTACACATCATTTTAACTTTTCATGTAACACTGGATCCAGAAAAAACATTTTGTTCACAGAGATAAATCCTCAGAGGACTATGGAGTATATATAAGGAAGCAGTAACAAGAAGCGTTTAGTTCAGGTTCACTGTTCTATTTCCTTTACAATTTTGGCTGTCACAAACATACTGCTGCAGAGAACTCTATGGAGAAAGTGTTCCCCTGCAGTCTGAATATGAAGTGACGATGTGATTGATGGACTATCAGTGGAGAACGCTATATTCAGGACTTTTAAAATCAAGGGGACTCATTAGTGGTAAAGACACATTAAGAAAACACATACAGGATTTCTATACGCAATAAACATCTTGGTTTCTCAAGCTTCTAGAAATCAGATATGTAACAATGGCAAAAGATAGACCAAGTCTTGCTGCTTTTTACCAAACAGGAGGAAAGAGAATTTATTTGAACACTTAAAAAACAGAAGAAGAAATTCATGAGGCCTGAATTTGTGTCTACCCCTTACCAAGCAGAAAGAGATATCCGAGGAGCTAATGTGGATCTTTCCAGGGAGGAGTAACTGTTGGGAGCCAGGTTCATAGTTGTCTGGAGTTGAATAGGGAACTGTTCAGGGCTAACATCATGACTATTAGGCAGGAGCTGGCAATGAGTTATCAGATAAAAGTGGATGTCTAAATCACTTATCCATTCAGGCCACTGCTCTTTTGAAGGCACAAGATGTTGACCTAACTTATCAAAAGTAAAAGCTGAGGGTCATGAGACCACAGGAAAAACATTCTACTTGAATAGGATTTACAGGCAAGATGGCTGATGCCCACACCATTAATCTGGCTTACTGATGTATATATACTTTTAACACAAGGAGAAAAAGCAAATAATCAGAAATATTCAGAATTTCTCATATATTTGTTGAAAGGTCTATCAATACCATATGCCAGACTCTTATCTCACGGCACATTTGTAACTAATTAGTGAAATCACTGATTTTAAAAAACATTGACAATCACAACCTAATGAGTACATTGCTTATTTAATTATTTTTGTTGTGTTTTGTTTTGTCGGTTGTGGGACTTGAACTCTGGGCTTGGGTGCTGTCCCTGCACTCTTCAGGTCAAGGCTAGCACTCTACTGCTTGAGCCACAGCACCAATTGCTACATCGTTTATTTTTAGGATATTTTAGATAAGTATTTGGATTCATCACTTAATATTTAAACAGTAAAATACATACAATAGAAATCAAGTATTTTAACAAACTATAGACAGAAAGATTAAGTTTAACAGAAACTGTCAAACAAGTTGATGTTAGGTGAAATGAACTCCAAGATAAGGATTCAAAAGGTTTTTCTTTTCTTTCTTGTGATTGTTTTTATAAGATGACTTCTTTGTTTCTTTGTATGTACCTCCCCCAGAGTATAAACCTGCTTTCACTGTATTGGATGCTGATATAATTTGTGGAGGGGAAGGAAAAAATCAAACTGTTTAAATAGGGTTACAGGTGGACCAATGACCACAATGAGATGTATAAGACGTTATATCGAAAAACGAACTTTACAACTTTGGCGGGGTGGGTGGGTGGGTGGGTGGTGGTGGTGGTGGTGGTGGTTGTGGTAAGGGGGTGTGGGGGTGTCGGGGGTGGAGAAGGGAAGGGATGGTATGGGGAAACAAAGGAGGAGGCAACAATGCTTGATAAGAAATGTACTCACTATCTTGCCCATGTAATTGTAATCCCTCTGTTTGGTATTTTCACAATAATAATAAAAAAAATCGAATTTAAATTATATATTAGTAGACTATAGAAAGGTGATAAAATACTTATTCTTCAGAATATTGGAATGTAAAATCCACACACTAGAAAATTGGATTTGTGTGTGTGTGTGTGTGTGTGTTTTTTCACTGCATCCATTACAACCTACTTTAGTAACAAGAGGGACACGGGAAAAGGTAGAAAGACATTATATGTCAAAGTCAGCACACATCTACCTTCCAGTTCCTCTTCAGATCCTTCTCAAGTTCTAATTGAAGACTCAGTCACATTTTTATACAATACTGCCTTACTCTGTATTATTTACAAAAAGCAGATAAAATGCACATGCTTTAGTAAATTATTCATTAAATTGTATTTCAATGATTATAAATAGCCAAACCCAAAGAAACATAGGCCCATTGTTTCCCTTATTTGTAATAATTAGTATACATCTAGGATAATCTTAGCAGATGAGCAGAATAGCTCAATAGCTATGTACATATGACCATACAAGCAGAAAAGGTCAGGTAAGTTGATGTTAGGTGAAATGAACCCCAAGATAAATATTCAAATGTTTTTTCTTTCTTGCAATTGTTTCTAACATATTTATAAGATGATTTCTTTGTTGCTTTGTATGCCCCTCCCCCATGGTATAACCCCTGCTTTCATTGTTTTTGATGTTGGTATAATTTGTGGAGGGGAAGAGCAAAAACAAACCATTTAAATAGGGATACGGGTGGACCCATTGCAACAATGAGATGTACAAGACGTTATGTTGAAAAATGAACTTTACAACTTTGGCCAGGCCGGGGGAGGGTGGGGGTGGAAATGGGAAGAGATGGGAAGGGGAAACAAAGGAGGGGGCAACAATGCTTGATAAGAAATGTACTCTTTAGCTTGCCCATGTAATTGTAACCCCTCTTTATGGTATTTTCACAAAAAAAGATTAAAAAAAAAGATGATGCTAAGAAAAATGAACATGGACACAAGGTTTTACTTTGGTATTCTTTTTTTTAATGTACTGTGTGACTTTTTTGTTTCTTTCGTATGTTCTTACCCTTATGGTATATCTCATGGTGTCACTGTTTTTGATTTTGTACCCCAGTATTGTATATGTTTATTTGAATTAGGGAAGGGAAGGGTAACAACATAATGGTGAGACAAGGAAACAATGCAACAGTGATATACACAAGACAGTACGTTGTAAATTATCTGTATAACTTGTGGGTGGGTATTAAGGGGGAGGGAAATTAGGAGAAAAATGAGGAAAGGGGTAACACATTTAATAGGAAATGTACTTATTACCTTACTTATGCAACTGTAACCCCTCTGTACGTCACCTTGACAATAAAAAATTTTAAAGTAAAAAAATAAGTTTGTGCTACCCTGTATTAAAAATTAACTATATTACATGAAGTATTATTTTGTTTTCATGCATTGTAGCTCACTGAAAAATACTCTTTTTAACAAAAAAGGCAGCATGCCTTTGGCAAACTAAAGTCTATGACAGGAAGAAAATACTTGCTTATCACAAACAATATTTATGATAGTGCTTAAGAAACTTTTCAAAGTCATAAAAACTCAGTAACAATTGTACAGATAATTCAAAGTAACAGCAAAGTGAATGAAAAGATAACTTCAATTATGAGAGAAATATAGGCTGAAAACTCTCTATGATATGATGTCTTTCTTGTCAGATTATTTCAGTGTGGTGTCATATAGAAATGAGATTACTCATATAGTCATGATAAGGGTATGAAACAGGGCAAAACCTATGAAGATTAGTTTGGTGAAGTCTCATAGAACTTATACATGCACTGTTTTCTTGACCCAGTAATCTGTCCTCTAGCAATCGACCCCAAATGAAGATGCATCCTCTCAAATGAAAAAAATACAATGCAATAAAATCTAATACAAAATCATTTAAAAAATACTGAAAGTGTTTTTGTGGACCTTTTATTGGATGTCATTTATGATTGCGATGAATGGTATCAAGGGGCTTAAGTGTTACTCAATTGGTAGAGTGCTTGCTTAGTAAGTACAGTGACAGTACTGCAAAAACAACCAATCAATCAATCAAACAACAGAATCCCAGCTATGCTATCTTCTACAGAAAACAGGTTGGAAAAAAAGCCTGCAATTGTATAGGTTCAGATATAAATATCAGCGAACTACATTTTATTTTCCACTTGCATATGCTTGCAAATCACCCAGAGACAAAACACTAACAGTGGTTAAAGGAGATTTTTGTTCCCTCTGTAGTCTCTATATTTGTAGAAATTTTCATAATAAAGAGAACCCCAAGATAAGTATTCAAATGTTCTTTTTTCTTTCATGCAATTGCTTCTAACATATTTATAAGAGGATTTCTATGTTGCTTTGTATGTCCTTTCCCCATGGTATAACCCCTGCTTTCACTGTATTTGATGTTGGTATAATTTGTGGAGGGGAAGGGGAAAAAACAAATCGTTTAACTAGGGATACAGGTGGACCCACTGCAACAATGAGATGTACAAGTCATGTCGAAAAACAAACTTTACAACTTTGGTGGTGGGGGAGGGAGGATTGGGTAGGGGGGATGGGAAGAGGAAACAAAGGAGGAGGCAACAATGCTTGATAAGAAATGTACTCATTATCTTGCCCATGTAATTGTAACTCCTCTATATGATATTCTCACAATAAAAAATAAATAAAAAAGTTAAAAAAGTTAAAAATCATATTCATTAAAAAATCTGGGATCTCATGTGCAATTACCTACTTTATGGTAAAATGTTATATAAAAATTAGTGTATATATTGCTACAGCCAACATTTTAGTGCTTTATTAAAGGAACAGATATACTTTACACCTCATAATTAAATTTAATACATACTCCCTTTGACCATTATATGTGTGTGTGTGTGTGTGTGTGTGTGTGTGTGTGTGTGTGTGTGTGTGTATGGATTGGGAATGTAAAATCATTCATTGTGATAATATATATATATTTTAAATTCATTAAATGTCACACTAAATTATTGTTTTAATGTTGTTTTAAATCATTGTTTTAATATTGTAGTAGGTACTCTACAGTGTGAAAAACAAAGCAGGTCCGGGCAGGAAAGTCTGGAAGACTCCTATCTCCAATAAACCAGCAGAAAACCAGAAGTGGCGCTGTGGCTCAAGTGGTAGAGTGCTTGCCTTGAGCTGAAGAGCTGAGGGACAGTGCCCAGGCCCAGAATTCAAGCCCCAAGACTGACAAAATAAATAAATAAATTAAATTAAAAACAAAGCCATTCATATTGAATTAGCTATATTTCTTTTCAATATTGGGAAAGGAAAAATAAGGATTGTAACTTGGAAAAGAAAAAAAAATCACTGCTAAGGAAGGCTTAGTGGATGTATCTGGCCAAAGATAATGGCATTCTGGGAAGCTTTCATTATCTTATCACCACAGCTGACACAGCTGGTTTGGGCATCTTACCATTAGGGAAAAGCCTGTGCAAAGCAAACATCAGAATATACACGAAGACTGTAATGATTTTGCAGGCATGATTTTCAGGACTCATCATTCCCAGATCGACCAGATGTAATTCTGGAAAGGGTTATGCAGCATCTCTTCCCAATACTTTGGATAGTGTCTGAGGCTTTGCAAAATGCTCAACACACAGAGCCATGATAATAGTGGATGAAAGTAACATCAACAAGTTATTCTTTAGATCATTCCTAAATTCAGGGTTATGACTTTTTCCTTTTTATGTTTTTAAGCTGGCATCTATTACAGTCACTACTTAGAATTCAGAAAGTTAAAGTACTTATGTAAAATAAATAGATGTTTTTGAGGAAAATGAAATTACTATTGTCAGAATTTTTTGATATTTTATGCCAAATTTATGTCATGACTTGTATAGTTTTCAAATGATAAAAGAAATAGTTTTGATTTAGTTTAATTTATGTTGGTAAATATGGATAACAAAAGGATAAGCAATCACTATCTCATTAATTAGTATTTGCTTGTCTTTTTAAAAATCCTGATGTAAAAATATAAATTTATAATCAATGATATACAATTTAATGTATAATTTACTAAAACAAATGTGCATTTTATAAATAATACAAAGTAAGAAAGAGTCTTCAATTCAAACTTGAATAAAGGATCTGAAGAGGAACTGGAAGGTGGATGTGTGCTGACATTGACACATAATGTCTTTCTACCTTTTCCCATGTCCCTCTTGTTACTAAAGTAGGTAGTAATGCTTCAATGAAGAAACACACACACACACACACACACACAACAACAACAACAACAACAACAATAGCAACAACCAAAACAAAACCCTCCTATTTATTTAAAAAATGCAGAATCGGTACACAGGCTTAGGGAGAGTCCACAAACTTCATAAATGAGCACTCCACATAATGTTACAATTTGTGTTTGTATTCCTCCTTTGGGATATGGAAATCATGATGAATACTGTCAGGCTGATCTCAATGTTAGTTTATAGGCCATATAGTTAACTATTAAGACTCCAACAACAACAACAACAAACAAAAGTCTCATTCCCTTCACAGTTCAATTCTGGATATAAAAACAACCACAACGAAAATCCTCAAGTGAGAATATTCAAATCAGAGAAACAAACCACTGATTTCAAAATGCTCTGCAAAATGCTATTATTGCTTTCTCTATAAAATAGGAGCTACCATTTATTGCATATAATGAGCTGAAAAATGGCTGTATCATTAGCATTTCTATCAAGAATTACCAGTCTTTTATTTTGACCTGAAGAAAGATGTCTCATTTGCAATAAAAACTATGTTCTTGCTGAACAAAAGCATAGGGCTATTTTTAGCTAAGGTACACAGGGCAGAACGTTCAATTTACTTTCTGACTACCTATTCAAAAGTTGTCTCCGCAATCTTTTTCTATGAAAGCATTGTTTTTGTTTTCCACAATGCCTCTTGTTCTCTGAAATTCCCTTCTTTATTTGTCCTCATCAGAATATGTACTTCATTTGGCTTGTCAAACTATTGTACCCTTCAGCCCTGGAACAGTATCTGCTACTTTTGCTGAATTAGCATTGAGAAAGGGAGAGACATAGAGACGGTGAGATAACTCAGCAAGTCTTTTGGTTGTACTTGGATTTGGGGTGGGGGGCTGTCTGACCGCTATTGCACTAAAGTGGCCTCTGGAAAATTCCTTAGGCTTTCTCTACTGCTACTCTGTGGGTCATATCCACCAGCAGACTTAAACCACAGCATGGAAATAGCCAACCAAACAATTTTATCCTATATGCTATAATTTTCCCCATGGGCATAATTATCATTTTGTTTTAAAGGTTCACTCCGAGTTTCATCTCCTCCAGGAATTCTAAACTTGAAGTTATGACTTCTATTCCCCCAAGATTCACTTTGACTTTTCAATGACTCCCTATTTATTCCAGTAAAATCTTACACAGCCTGTAATCCTGGCCAGTGCTCCAAGATGGAGTCACACCATGGAGGGTGGGGAAAGGAGAGGTTTCATAATAAGCTGAGGAAGATTCAAAGGGTGGAGACCACATTAGTAGTATGTTCTCAGCTTGATCTTCAAGCAGACCCAGTCTTTCTTTCTAGACGCCATATGCCACACATGTGGAAAGTGGACAAGGAACCCACTTAATAATAATCTATAGAACTGAAATAGAGTCATCAACAGTCATTACTTAAAAGCTCTGAGCAAGTGCAGAGGCCGTTGGAGGAGGTAGGAAGGCAGGAGGTTGTCCAAGAAAGAATGAACCACAAGGAAAGAGTTTTATTTTTCATTCAAAGGGAACTTGTCAACAAATTACTAGTTAAAGGCTTATGTTGAATTAAAAATTTGCTCCTAAGTGATAAGAGTAGCATAGCAGAGTATTCCCAAGGAATTTTAAAACAAAAAACCCTGGAAGATTCCTAAGTGACTGTGTTACAGAGTTCAGGAGTAGTTGTGGCCATAACAGAAGAGACTAATCCTCATTACCATTGCCTAATTGCTTTATGCTAATAGGCTCTTGAGAACATCTTTTCTGCTGCCATGGTTATACTGGAGCTTATTTACTTAAAAACAGAGTTCAAAAGGTAACTGCCTTGCCTTGCCTTGCTTTATACTGCAGGTAAGTATTCACCAAACAACTTGACTGTGCAGTTCTAAGACAGTCCTTAGGGGAGTAGCAGGACCACAATGGCAAAAAGAAAGTCCTGAGATACTGTTCATTTCCATCCAGTGAAACAATGGAAGTTTCCTTCTTGTTTAAGGAAAATAATGTAAGATAAAAACAAAGTAAAAATATAAACAAATAAATTACCTAGTCATTCACCAAAACAGGAGAGGCATCAACAATTATTCTGGTGTATGCAAACTATTTTTAAAAATTAGTCAAACAACTAACAATGCAAAAAAGATGAATGAAATAAAAGTTTATATACTGGGAAAATTACTCCCTGCTTAATCAATAGTCTAACATTTAAAATACTACATATGATTTTTAAGCAGGGAGGAATATATATATATATATTCATACACACATATATATGCACACACACATATATATATATATATACATATATATATACACACATATATATATATACATACATACATACACACGCTTCATTTTTACCAAGGCTTCAGAGATTTGCAACTTCTCTTTTTTTTATTATTTTCCATTATCTTCAGTAGTTGTACAAACCAACTGCCATTGAACCAAGCAGTTCATGAATACAATAAGCAGTTCATGAATACAATGCGGCAGCTTGACTAGTGTCACCCTTGAACTTTCTCAGCCACGGCTCCTGACCCACTCCTTCCCACTCTGTTCTTAATTATGTAATATGTACAATGTCAAATTCTCTTAATATTTTCTCTGTGGTTAAAAAGAAAGCTGGAACTGCAATTAATCTTCTATACATCCAAAATACAAAGGTATCACTTTATACAACAAATTTATTACTGAACAATTAACTATTGCTTATTGTGTGAAGCAAATATTATTTTAATTGACTGAAAAGAATCACCATTTCTAGAAAAATGCATTTAAAGGAATAATTTCACTGCAGTGTAAATTCTCTATGCAATTAAATATTACAATATAAAAATCAATGTTATCAAAATAGGTTTCTTTGCTTTGCTGTTTGTTTTGTTTTTCTTGGTTCTTTTTGTTTGGTTTTGGTGGAACTGGGCCGCTTGCTCTATTCTGCACTGGCTATTTTTAGGATGGAGTCTCTCCGGGTCATGTGTCTGAGCAACATTCTGCCAACTTTTTGGCTTCCTGGTGTCATTACTGGTGCCCACCACCACTTGGTCTAGTTTCCCTTACTCAGAGACAGAGTCCCAGGCTTTTATTGCTGGGGCTGGCCTGCCACCCAGATCTTCTAAATCTTAGCCTCCCCTGTGGCTTGGGATACAGTGTCATGCCAGTAAGCCCAGCTATGTGTTGAGGAGTCTAGTGAACATTTTTGCCCAGACTGGCTTCAAATTGCAATACTCTCATTCTCAGCCTCCCAATAGTCATGATTACAGGTAGAGCAATATTTTTTTTTTAAATTTTATTTTATTGTAAAGATCCTGTATAGGGGTGTTACAGTTACATGAGATGAGTATATTTCTTGCCAAGCATTCTTACCCCTCCTTTGTTTTCCTCCTACTATCCCTTCCCTCCCCCACCTCCTCCATTCCTCCCCCCAGAAGTTGTAAAGTTCATTTCTAACATAGTGTCTAGTGAATATCATTGCCCTTATTTACAATAATTAGTATATGTCTAATATAATATTATCAGATGAGCAGAAAAGCTCAAAAAGCTATGTACATATGATCATATAAAATGATGCTAAGTGAAATGAACCCCAAGATATGGATTCAAGAGGTCTTTCTTTGTTGTTGTTGTTGTTGTTTTTAATGTACTATGTGATTATTTTTGTTTCTTTTGCATGTTCTTCCCTCTATGTATATCCCTGTGGTCACTGTATTTGATTTTGGTACCTGCATCTTGTATATACATTTATCAAATTTTGGGAGGGAAAGGGGAATAACAAAATACTGGCTATAGTTTTTTAATGTTAGATACATTTATTTTGGGAGGGGGTCCGGTCAGGGGGCCCAAACTCTGGGCCTGGGCGCTGTCCCTCAGCTCTTCAGCTCAAGGCTAGTGCTCTACCACTTGAGCCACAGTGCCACTTCTGGCTTTTTTCTTTTTGCTTATGTTGTGCTGAGGAATTGAACCCAGGGCCTCATGCATGCAAGTCAAGTGCTCTACCACTGAACCACCTTTCCAGCCCTGTTAGATACTTTTGACTCTGGTTTCTTTGTTTTGGGATCCATTGGCTCTGGTTTCTTTGTTTTGGGCTACATTTAGACCACTATTTTTAAGGGAACTATGTCAGGAGCCCACCCTATGGCTAAACTGGGTGAGTAGGTGACAATATGGCTATGCAACCCCAACTAAGACATTAAAAAATTGTATGTTGCTGGGCACTACTATCTCACACCTGCAATTTTAGGAAGCTGAGATCTGAAGACCCTAGTTCAAAACCAGACCAAGCAGGAAAGTCTGTGAAGCTTTTATTTCTAACTTACTACCAAAAAGGCTGGAAGTGATCTGTGGCTCAAGTGGTAGAGGGATAGTCTTGAGCAAAAATTCTCAAGGATAGTTCCCAGGCCTTGTATTCAACTACTAGAACAGATAGACATATATACATACATTCATACAGACAGACAGACAGACAGACAGACAGACAGACACACACACACACACACACACACACACACACACACAATCTACTTCTCTTATTAACTGAACAAAGTATGACTTCAGAAGGGGTTAGTAATAGAGGGACTGAATTTATCTAAGGATGTCATATGGAAATATAATGAAAATTCTTTGTACAGTTATAAGCTAATAAAAATTGTTTTAAGTATCTTTTTTTCTTTTGATACTGGGGATCAAACCCAATGTTGCAATTCCTTGGCAAGCACTTTGTCAGATCTACAGGAGGGGAAGGGAAAAAACAAAGTGTTTAAATAGGGATACAGGTGGACCCATTGCAACAATGAGATGTACAAGTCGTTATGTCGAAAAATGAACTTTACAACTTTGGTGGGGGGGGGGAGGATTGGGTAGGGGAGAGGGGGGTATGGGAAGGGATGGGAAGAGGAAACAAAGGAGGAGGCAACAATGCTTGATAAGAAATGTACTTGTTATCTTGCCCATGTAACTGTAACCCCTCTGTATGGTATTTTCATAATAAAAATAAATAAATAAATAAAATTTAAAAAATATGTAAGAAGCAATTCCCAAGTTACAAAATAATAATAATAATAATAATAATAGATTTAACCATTGTCAATTTATTTCTCCAGGTTCATGCTGTGAACATGGTGGCCAGAGGCCAAAGATGCTAATTTAAATTTAAATTAACGATTTACAATTAATAATCTGATTGTGAGTTACACTAAGTCCATGTCAGGTGCTCAACAGATATATGAGACTAATGCTTAGCATATTAGACATCCCATACACAATGTTTCCATCAGTGCCGTGTGTTCTATTTAATAGAAATGTGACAAAATGTATCACATTTTGATGTAATTTGACAAATGCTGTTATTTTTTCCACATTCTGATTTTTTAAGGCTCCTGAATCATGAATAAAATAAATTCCCAAGTGCAGAGGTGGCACAAGCCCATGGAAAATGCTAAATGAGATCAAGGCTTGTAACTGCATCTCTGTGACCTTTAGCAGAAGCACTACCAGTGTTAATCAAAAATGTAGAACAACTAAAAAACTACTGGTAGAGTAAATGGAAAGCCAATTGTGATATCTCAGTATTGTAGGTACAGAAAGCATGACCTCAACTTTCAGATTTTTTTTTATAACATACAGGGAAAAATCTTAAATTTTATTTAGCTAAGGGTCTACCTGGAATGTTTATTCTGACTTTACCTTGCTAGTTCTATTTGTTGTTTAAACTCTAAATAACATGTCACTTCTTCAAATAAAAACCCCTTCCATTTCTTCCCACTGAAATAAGAGTAGCCTTGTTATAGATTGGATAAGTGTCCTCCAAAGACCCATGTATTCAATGTTTGGTCTTCAATTCTACGAGAAGATGACAAACCCTTCAAACGAGGCAAGTCCTTCGGATATTTGTAGATGTGCTGTTGAATGGGATACTGGAACTCCAGTTAGTTCCTTCTCTCTGTCTCCTTCACTTTCTGGTCAACATGAAGTAAAAGCTTTTCTCTCCTACATGCTCCCTCTATGGTATGCTGCTACCTCATCACTAACCCATAATACAAAGGACAATGGCTATAATTTTTTAAATCTTGATTCAAAATAAACCTTTCCTTTTTATAAGTTGATTAGCTCAAATATTTTGTTGTTGTAATGGAAAGCTAAGAAATTGCTTCCCATGTATCTTGACTCATAGTTTTATCACATTACCTTGTTTACCTTTCATCAGTGAATTTATTAATGTCACAGGTACTTAAATATGTTTGACTTTTCACTGGCTCTTTTTTTTCACAACTCTCATTTTAAAAGAATTTTGTGGAACTCAGTGTAATATCTTTAGATCCTAAGAGGCTTCCACACAAAGGCATGTACCTTATAAATATTTATTGCATAAATAAACCAGTGAATGCATTGGACAGGAAGTGAAGATTAACATTATTCACAATGCAAATATACTTTTTTGGCATATTCAAATTAAAAATACATTTTGTTTTCTTTCCCAATCTGACTTTTTGCCACTCACATTCATCAAACTTGAAATCAGAAATGCAGTAACTAAAAAATTGTGAACAGAGAATATACAGAAGTTTATTTCTGTTCTTTTTTCTGAAAAACTGCTTGGTTTTAGCTTGGGGCTTTGTGATGGTTACTAGTCATGTGCTAACACCTGTAGTGTTATGTGAATTCTTTTTGTTTTGGTTTATCAGAGAGGGATTTAGTTTCTGCACAGACCAGTCTCAGACTGTGATACTCCTATCAACTCCTCACACATAGCTGAAATGATAGGTATGTGCCATATGTGCCAATATATCTAGCTTATTTGATGACATGGAATCTTAATAACTTTATTCCTGGGCTGGCTTTGAATTACAATCCTCCAAAGCTCCACCTCTTGCATATGTGGGATTACAGGTATATACCACTATGCCCAAAGCCACATAAATGTACTTTCATAAAAGCCAAGTGAAAGGTAGCCTATAGAAGCTATAGATGATGTTCGGCCATATATAGCAGTAACTACTCAAGTGCTGGTGGGTATCTTGAGGTGCACGTAAATCTAGTTTAAAAAAAGATAACCCAAAATAAGTCATGCACACACACAGATACACACACACACACACACACACACACACACACACACAGGATCGAAAAACCCAGTGTAAATGAAGGTTTTGAAAAAGATCAATTCAGAGTGCTCACTGTCTAGAAAATAAGGCTATTAAAAGGACATTTTGGTTAGAGGACTTTAGTAATACCCAGGGGCGTGAATGATTTGAAACTTTAATACTTGTCACCATGCACAGTTTTTAATTCTGTATTAACTATAACACAGGCATACTGGGTTCTAGGTAAACCAATAATAATGTCTGTTTCATAAGCAGCTCTCTGATTATAATATTTCTTATAATGCAGAAATCTTCTTGGGCATAAGTAATTCTTAGCATATGTTCTGTGATCACTATAACTGTCACTGTAAATTGTAAGTTGTCATTCTGGCTCACACATCATCCAGTGTTTCATGGCTGTGCTTTAGAGACTGAGTCTTTTGGAACCTGTAATACCTATATCCCCTGACTCATAAGTCCAAGGATGAAACATTTGAGACCCCTTGGCTCCTAATACTGGATAAGAGCTGATCTTCTTCGGTCATTTCTCTTCTTTACTTTTAATTTTCTATTTCTGTTACTGGATGCCAGGGATTGAACTTAGTTTCTCACATGTGATAAGTAGGCACTGTACCATTGAGCTACACCCCTAGTCCTTCTTGGTCATTTTTAGCATCTCAAAGTATAATGTAATTCTGGTTTACACTCTTTGAATATGCCTTGATATCAAGATTTTGGTCATTTTTGTTCTTGGTTACAATGAAATTTAATACAGAAGTTTAAAGGTTAAAAATAATTGCACTTACATAATTCTATTGTTAGTTTGTTGGTACTGGAGTTTGAACTCTTGGCTTCACACTCATTATTCAGGCTCTTTGCTGCTTGAGCCATGTCTCCAGCCCTTTATGTTCTGGTTATTTTTGAAATAAGCTATTAACATTTTCTCTGGACTAGTCTAGACCACGATCTTCCTATCCATACTTGCTGGGGTAACTGGTATGATAAGCACATTCCACTGCACCCAGCCTTTTCAGTTGAGATGAAATCTCTCAAATTTGTTTGCCTGGGCTGTCCTGGAATTGTAATCCTCCCTATCTCAGCCTCCTGTATAGCGGAGATGAAAGCAACACACATTATCATCCCCAGCTGTTGCTTACAATGGGGTTTCATGAACATTTTTTCCAGGCTTACCTTGAACAGTGGTCCTCTCTATCTTAGCCTCCCAAAGAGGTAAGATTACAAGGCACGAGCCTGGATTAGTCGTTTCAGTAACACAAGAAACCACGGTAGAGGCCACCTCAACTAGCCTGGCAGAGTGTATAGGTTAAGGTGTTCTTCCTCGTTTTAGGAGTATTTGACTTACAGATAAGCACAATGAAAAAAAAAACCTTAAATATATTTTTCATCTTTATGTTTATGTACACCGTAGTCATTTCAATGAGGCTATATTTGAAATTCACAATGAAAGATATTTAAGAAAACAAACTCTTGGGCTATGTGAGAGTTTACCCCCGATCAACGCTAAATTATAATATGAAGAGGAACTGAGTGCACGTTGACTTAGTATAAGGAGGTCCATTTTGGACTTAGACCAAGCTGGAGTGGATTCCTGGAAATCACAGAAAGAGGTCTTTATTTCATGAGTAACAGATCCCATGTAATGTGGGTTTGGGAGAAGTACCAGGGTATATTTTTGCTGTAAGATAATTGCATGCATTTCTTTTTTCCAATATTGGAGCTGTAAAATAACTATTCCATGCTAGTGTTTTCTACATAATCTGAATGGATTCTTAAAAACAACATAAATGCTAGATTATGACATATTCAATTGAAACAAATCACTAATAAATTAAAGATTATATGTCATTTTTAATATATAGACACTCATAAAGAAATTAACTAATTAATTAATTGACTGAAATTATTGGTAGCAATTAGTAGAGTGGAAAATTTAGCTAATGATATTAACTCATCTAAAAAAAATAAACATTTTCTTTTATGGCCAAGTATAATTTGAACTACTAGTGTATTCTCAGAAATATTTGCATATGATTACTATAAAATTAGAGGTTCACAAAAGAATTAGTATATTTCACTCTCCTGGCAAGTTTTACTTACTCTACAGGGTTAAAAGTGGGGTATTTAGGGCTGGGAAGGTGGCTCAGTGGTAGAGCGCTTGCCTTGCATGCTCGAGGCCCTGGGTTCGATTCCTCAGCACCACGTAAGCAAAAGAAAAAAATCCGGAAGTGGCGCTGTGGCTCAAGTGGTAGAGCGCTAGCCTTGAGCTGAAGAGCTGAGGGACAGCGCCCAGGCCGAGTTCAGGCCCCATGACCGGACCAAAAAAAAAAAAAAAGTGGGTATTTATTCTTATAACATATAAAATATTTTCCAAACTATTTATACTCAGCTTTTAAAGAAATGAGAGGTAAATATGGACATTTCAAAATAAATTAGGTCTTCGCCTCCTCTGTCCAACAATTCAAACAGAATTTGAAAGTGAAATGGCAGCAGTAGGAGAGTCTAACTATTTACTTGTGAAGTGTCTTGAAAAACTGTTGGTCCCTTGTAGTGTGGCAGTGGTTAATGGGTTTTGCTTGGTGTGTTATGTGAAACCCCTCTGTGCTCTAACATGAAAAAGGTCTTTAAGGAAAGTGAGCAGCTTCCGGACCTGCTTCTTACAAGGATTTCAGTTTCTCTCTTTTTCTTTCCTACCCATTTTCAAAGGTTTATTTCATTGCTGCCCAATTCCATGTTATTAATGCATATAGCTGGCCACTGTAATTCAGGGTGGGCCTCATGGTGGTTACAGAATTATAGACAGGCTTGATTAGGTATAAAAATAAAAAGGCAGAGCTCCACAGATTTTACAGTACATTAATATTTTACTACTGGCCATGTTTAGTGGTATCATGGAAAAAAGGCAACAATTTGCTTCAAGTCATTTAAAAAGCTCTATTAATTTTGCTTTGAAAATTGACATAAACTTTGGAAAGTTTATTATTACTACCACCACAGATAGATTGAAAAGGACACTGGATTAAAAAAATAATCTTTTGTCCGGTATAGCAGTATATGTTATAATGGCATGTCAGGAGTGCTGACTGAAAGTCTTGGGTTCTAGTTTTTTTGTTTTTTTGTTTTTTTTTTTTCATTTTGGCCTTTAGATTCAGTACTGTGTGGTGTGTATTAGGTCATGTTCGTTACCTCTCAGGCTTTAGTTCCTCATTCATCTAACAGGGAAAAATATGTTAGAAGGCTTACTTTATGTTGAACTGAGAATGCAAGTGTTATAATTTGGACATGATTTGGCCTGTCAAAAGTAAGATTGAAAATTGATTGCCAATGTAGCAGCCTTAGGAGATGGATCCCTTATGGGGGATTAATGTCTTTAACATAAGGCTGTATCAGTTCTTAGAAGAGCAGGTTCTTAGAACATGAGTTCTTTCCTTTTGTCTCCTCTCTCTCTTTCACACTGGCCTACTTGCCACTCTGTCTCATCTGCTGCTATGTCTACCTGCTGATTTGCTTCCATATAGTAATCTTCTAAGAAGTTGTCACACTATCTTGAACTTTTCCATGCCTAGAATTGGGAGCTGGATTAGCTTCTTCTATTTATTTATTTATTTATTTATTTATTTATTTATTTATTTATTTATTTATTTATCTATCTATCTATCAATCGTGGGGCCTGAACTCTGGGCCTGGGCGCTGTCCCTCAGCTCTTCAGCTCAAGGCTAGTGCTCTATCACTAGAGCCACAGAACCACTTCCAGCTTTTTCTACTTATGTGGTGCCTCATGCATGCAAGGTCAGCACTCTACTCCTGAGCCACCTTCCCAGCCCCGAGCTTCTTCTTTACCCACAAGTTACCCTCTCTCAACTAATCTTTTATAGCAACAGAAACGGACTGAGGGAAAACATTGTTAAGTTCCAGCTCTGCTAAAATTCGCTGGAAGTAGCTCCTCCATTTATAAATGCAAGAAAGACTCACAGCAACAAATTTTCTTGATTAATTAGTGAGTATTGTTATGTAAGGTGATTTCCTGCCCTTAATAGCATGCTTGAAAATTGAATATAGCCCTTCAACCTGAATCTACACCTGATTATCTAATTATCCCATGACAATGTAAAGGTGTCTCTAAGAGTTCCTTCTTGAATACTCTCATCAAGTTATTAGTTGAGTATTCAAAAGACTTCACAACTACTGATAATCTAGAATATATTCATTTAATAAATGCCTATTTTTCACTTCCAAAGTAAGACTGTTTGACTAGCATTGAAAGTAGAGTTGTAAATAAGACAGTGGTATAAGAAAGCCAATCTACATTTTTTCAAGCTTTAAACCCACAGCAACTTAATATTTGTACTCACACGGCTTTGAGACACAAAAAGCTGTTCTAAACAAGTATTCTTAAATTATCCTTTCTAAAGAAGAAATATACAAAATGTTAGTTTATATTGTTGTGCCATATGGGCTGAATAAGTCTATAAGCCAATCTCTAATTGTAAAATACAGAGAGAGTGAAAGAAGTTTTTTTCTTGAGGTTGGAATAAACTTTCTGTGTACACAGATTCAGGTAAGGCTAAAATGCCTACTATAGTTCCTGGAATATTTCTGAGTTTCACAGAGGAAAACTTTGTGGATATGACTGTGGGTAGAATCCTTTCTCACTTCTTTCTGTGAAGGCATTAAGGAAGAAAGAATTAATGCGCTGAGTTATTCCACTGAAATTAAAATGAATCTTATCTTTAACATAAAAGCTGGCTAGTCCTAAGAGCCGATTTTAATAATTTTTACTAAATTACAAAAAAGTCTTATGTAAGCACATTTATTTCAAATCCAAATAATAAGGTTATTATTTTGAAAGGTTAGAAATTTAATTTTCTGCTTCCTTGATTTCTGAAGAAAAATCACTGACTGTTTTTATTTGCACTTTTAAAGAAGAGAACTGGTTTGGAAAATAAAGAATTTAATTGTTTGGTCTATTATCTGAGGTTGTAAGTATATAATTTCCTGCCAGACTGTGAGTTCTGTCTAGAGACAGCTGCTGTCAGGAAGATTGATTAGAGGCCTTCCCACAGGCACTGTGGAGACCACTGCAATCCATGAGATACACCACCCTTATGTGAGAATGTGGAGGTCCCACCTTCTTCCAGCAAGCATTGTCTACATACGGGGCTATATGAATGTGTGTGTTCTCATTTTCTTAGGTTTCCCAGCAGGCCTCATCCATCACTGGCAACATGAGAAAACATTGTAACATTATGAATTCTAACACTGTAATCCTGTGAGGAATCACATGTTCTATATCCAGAGGACGGATCTCTGAATTCTAGGATGTAGCCCCTGCAGTGCAATTCAATGAGATCCAGCATCCCCCAGGCAAAATGTGCCTATCTAACGCACTTTCAGGTCAACCTCTGAAGATTCACAGGTTGGGTTTTTAAGTATTGGAAGTCACCTGAAGATTCTGTAGCCAATATTGCCATATATAGAGACACTTCATAGGTATAAAATATATTATCTCACATTATATAAGGGCAAACAGACTTCTCTTTGAGCAAGTCAACTTTTAAAAATGCATCAAGTATGTGGAGGGTAAAAAATATTCTTATAGATTAGAAGAATATTTGAAATAAAAAACAATTGGAAATGCCAAGTATTTATTCAAGACTTTTAACGAAGAAGAAAGCAAAGCAGACACTCATTTCAAAAAATAAGTGTAAATAAATAAATAAATAGGTGGCAAAAAGAAATATAAAATAATAGAGGTTTAGTGCCCAGGATTAATGTGACTTAGTTTGTTTTACATCTTTGAAGGCATATCCAAGTAAAATATCATGAAAATTCATCTTTCATATAAACAAAAACAAAAGTAGAAAAGTATATAATCATGTAAAAAGAAACCTGTAAATAATGTTAATGCTAATTGGATAATATACATCTAGATTCTCAATAGACAATAATATCAACTTGTCTTTATATATTTGAAATAAAATATAAGAACAAATTTGTTCATTATAAAACCCCAAAATATTTCAATGATGCTAATCTGTCTGGCAGTATTTTAAAATTTTTAGTAGGGCTGATTGAGTGGCTTAAGTAGTAGAGTTCCTTTCTAGTAAGCAGGACTCTGATCTAAACCCTGGTATCTCAAAAAATTTTTTAAATAAAATTTGCTTTTTGTTTATTTGTATGTTTGTTTTGTTGGTCGTAAGACTTGATCTCTGGTCTTGGGCGCTGTCCCTGTACTCCTCAGCTCAAGGCTAGTGTTCTATCACTTGAACCACAGCGCCACTTCCAGTTTTCTAGTGGTTTATTGGAGAAAAGAGTCTCACAGACTTTTTTGCCCAGGCCGGATTTGAACTGTGATCCTCAGATCTCAGCCTCCTGAGTAGCTAAGGTTACAGGCGTGAGCCACCTGTGCCCAGCTTTTTGATTATGATTTTTGCCATGATTTTCAAGTATCACATTGCCCCAATCAGTTATTCTGTCAACTTTTCTGTTATGAAATTTAAGTTTTTTCTTTTCTTTTCTCTTTATTGTGAAAATACCGTACAGAGGAGTTACAATTACATGGGCAAGGTAATGAGTATATGTCTTATCAAGCATTCCTCCTTTGTTTCCCCTTCCCATCCCTTCCCATTCCCCCATCCCCTGCCTGCTAAAACCTCCAAATTTAATGTATACTGACTTAATGAGTTGGAAAGTATAAAACTGACAGTTACCATATATTTCAAAACACAAATCATCCAAGAATTTGGAAACATTCAGATATTTTCTGCATTTTACCTTACTGTGAGGAGTGGAAATAGAAATTCTTTTTTCCTGTATTTGATACATTAGAAACGTAAAGCCCCACGCTGAAATTTTCATCAAGGTAAAAATATCCTGGCACTAACAATCATGTCTCCTGGCTTTTCATTGAGATTTCTTTTTTTTTATCATCTTCTAGAAAAGAGAGGACAGATCACACTATCAGGTTAGACAATTGTCCCACAGCAAAGCTTTCTGTCTTCTCATTGACTAGAATTTCAAAACCAAGAGAATATTTTATCTGTTCTTGCTGAACTTTGCCACTGTTTTCCTTTCTACACAGTACTTGTGATTTTACTTATCTCCTTCTGATTAACCAGTTAATGTATTCTGGAGCCCTTTATTATAACTTCTTGAAGCAGTCTTGAGACAGTAACAAACTTTTTCCTGTTTGAAGATGCTCAACTTTAATAGTGCATTCTCGGCCACATAGCCTAGACTTGTCTGCTTGAATCTTACTCCACTTCATTATCTTACACACAATGCAGCATCAACAAGGACTCATCAAATAAATAATAAAATATTTCAATATCTAAATAGCTATTTTATGTATATGTAATATATGTATTTATGCAAGAGAAATAGAACAAAGTGAAATCTCCATGTATATAATATATAATACGTATCGTATATATATATATAATATATATATATATATACACACCCAGGAATGAGTATTATATTTAAGTAAAAATTTGGTAAAGCATCTGATTTTTTCAGTAATGCTCACATTTCTAATTATATATTTTATGTTTGGGCTGTCTAATTTATCATTTGTGTCTAATCAGGGAAACTTTACACATATACACATTAAAGTACTTTAATAAATTTACTCAGAGCAATCTATAAAATTAAAGCATCCTTTTCAAAATGTCAGTGTCACCTTTCACAGAACTACAAAAGGCAATCTTAAAAGTTAGATGGCACCACAAAAACCACGAATATCCAAGTATAGGGGAAATGTTTGAGAGCATGAACATTTATATGTGGCTTTTATAGAAAAGATTCTCCAAAACGAAAGAATAGAAAATAAGGAGAAAATAGACAAACAGAAAAAATGAAACTAAGATTTTTTTTCTTTTTTTTACTAGAAAACGAATTGATCAAAACAGCAAAGATTCAGCCTACAAAATAGGAGAATACGTGTGAGCTATCTTTTTGACAAGGCATGAATATACAAAATATATAGGAAACAAAAACTCAATTGCAAAACTGCAAATAATTCTCCTTGAAAATCTTGCAGAGTTTGAATGTCGAAGACTAGTTACCAGAGACAAGGCACATAAGGGTGACGTAGGTTGACAGCATGTTGATGAATGGTACTAAGAGAAAGTTAGCTGAGAGTAATTGTGGTATGCTATTACACAGAAGGACAATGAAATGTACTGTATGCTAAAAATGTGAGAAGAAAAGATTCTGAATGATTTTACCATAGCAATCATAAGAGTTGAGGAAAAAGGTATGTCTAATCTTGTTTAAACATTTTAGTATGCACACAGGTAACCAAATATCACATGGTACACCACAATATATGTTTTTGCTTTTATGTGTCAGTTTAAAATAAATTCTAAATTCTAAAATAAATTCTTTTGTAACAAATTCATTAAATTACATGGAAAAGCTTCAAGAATGTACTGGTTCCAACATTATCTGTACTAACTGCCAATGCAGTTACTTAGAAAACATTGACTCTATTCCAAGGTATTTCAGGATTATAAATGAGGAGGTTTATGTGTCAGTAGCACATGGACAGCCAGCTCTTACATCAGCTCCTTTGGGCTTCAGCTGAGGGATCTAAACAGCCTTTCTTTGTCCAATGATCTGACCAGCAACTACTCCAAATACATTTCACATGTAAGTAGGGCAGTCTGCAGAATGCAGAAACTTAGCAATTCCATGAGGGGCAAGAATAGTAGATTAATAATCACCATACTTAATTTTCTATAAAAATTATTTCTTTCTTTGAGTAGGTAGATTAAAATATGATGCACCATTCTTTTGAATAAAATTTCAATGAATAATATTCCTAAAGACAAGGGGGAAATAACATAACGTACTTTTTTCAGAAGTCCCAATCTTCTGATATATAAAAGAAGTGATACTTCTCATGTGCTAGGTAGGACTTGTTTAGCTTTCTCTAATTCTTTTCACAAGTTCAGCCTTATGGGCCATAGATGAGCCCCATTCTCATTAATTCCAGGGGTTCAATGTCCAGCAGCCTGTTAGGGCAGCTCTTTTGTCAGTCCCCACATCCCTGTCTTCTAGTCCTTTTCAGTCCTACTCATTAGGAATGCTGCTGTTCATTCACTCTCACCAGTTTCTTCCATACTTTCTTTGCTCAGTGTTTCTCATTAGCTTCTTCTTGTATCTACTGCTTTCATCTGTAACTCCCTACCAGCTGAATAAAGCTTAGGGTTCTCAATGATGTCACTAATGAAATAGTCTGCCTCTTCTTCCTCATGTCTCAATGACTGTGCCTCAATCTCTCTAGCGAAGTGCATTGTATTTCCACTGTACTCAAAGCCTTCAAACCTTCTAACTTAATAATTAGCTGGGATAATAGATGCAAATTAGATAAACTTCATAGGACATCTTTCTCAGTGTATGTGGCCCACATAAGTGCTCCTATAGTACTTTGTGCATTAGTTGCTAACATATTCTCCTTTGGACTGAGGAATGGAAGAGGGAATGTTCTAGTGATCATTTTGTTTTCATGTCTAGTGATTATTTAGTAAACAGTAAACATTTTCCTGAATTAAAAGATTATAGTAGTCATAGGTTTCATGAGGCCAGGAAAGATGATACAGACACTCTGGCAATCACTTCCAGGTCAAATTTTGTCTTTGCCAGTACGACTACTACCATTGCTGCTGCTGCTACTACTACTACTACTACTACTACTACTACTACTACTACTAGTATAATAAGAAAAACGCTATCATTACCCGACAGATGCTAAAATTACTTGGACATTTGGTGAATATTGGATTCCTGGCTTATAATTTATTAATGTTCCTAGAGCTGACCAACTTTGCTATACGACAGCCTTCTTAAAAATACTCTCTAGATTAATTCTAAATATCTTGTTGTTTTTGCATGGTTTTAAATCAATTCTGTACTAGAAATTCTTACTATGTGAGCTTCAAAATGGTCAAACTGAATAAAAATAAAATAGGTAGCTGGTCTCCCAGAAGGTAATTCCAATTTGAAAGAAATGTACAGTAGGTACAGGTCTTTATCTAATTGGAGATCTTTGCTCACCAGAATAATATCATTCAGCGGTACCACCATCATTTTGTCTAAAGTGATTTAGTAACAATCTAAGGAAAATTTCAGTGTAGACTGTAATAGCTTCTGCCATCACTTAATATATCACAACCTTCTTTTATGCCATTATGTTATGGGCTCTTAAATGTATAGCCAAGACTCTTAAAAGGTACACCTTCAAAATTCCACTCAGTGTCATCACTCTAAGATTTACTTTCCTTTATTTTTCTAGTCTTTTTATGCCTTTCAAATAATGAAGCTCATGATCTTCTACTATTTCACTCATGTGTACATTGCAGTTACATTTGTTTCATACTTTCTTAAGCATTGACCTTTCAAATGATTGCATTTCTTGCAGTTGGTATCCTATTATTTGCTATAGCATTACTACAGTGCCAGATAAATCAGTATTACTTAAGGAAGTTCATCATACTAGCAAAAAAGTGGTAATGAATGCTATTGTACCTTTGAGTTTTTCTTTGATATTTTCCAGATGAATGATTATTCAATGGGCTGCTAATTTTCAAATTAGGCATATTTTGCTGTTCATTGTAACACAGAAAAATAAACTACTTTAAATTTGTAAGTAGTTTTTAATCTTAGAGTCATGCACAATGTCTTGGAGTTGCTACTTATGTGAAATAGTATAGTAGTATAAGTATTAGTAGATGGGGAGAACAGGTTGGAATACATGTCAAATATGCCCTATGAATCATTGCACACCTTACCACCTCTTTCTAACTGCTCGTTTCATTATTGTTGCAGAGTTAAAGGGCATATTTGTGAAAAGATATTTCAGTTTCCCACAATTATTTTTGTTTTTAAGGTGCAGTGTCTAAATTCTGGAGATGGGTTGTAATATTTCAACTAACTCTGGTTAGAATATGCTAGTCAAAAGAAAGATAAAATTTTAGCTATATCCTTAAAATAAGACTCTCCTATTAAAGTCAAACAACATAATAATATATTTATTGTGATGAAATGAGATGTGGAGAGAATGAAGTTAAAACCTCAATGTATATCCTACAACATTTTTTTTAATGAAGAAAAGTGTTGGTTGGGAGAGAGAGGTGAGAATGTCGAAAGAGGTGACATTGATCAAGATGCACTATATCCATAAACTGCTTTGTTGAAAGGCTACCCCTTTGTACAACTAGAGTCTTAAAAATAATTTAAAAGAATAAAGAATGTTCAATGAACACAAAACAAAGAGCATGACAAAATCTGAGATACTTCAATGTTTCCCTGTAACATAACAAGTGATTAATTAAAAAATTATCCTGGCTTCTATGTTAAAAAGTTAAATCTTCGAGAGTAATCTTGTTTAAAATTTATAACACTTCCATTTTATAGGTAATTGGCCAATGTTTAAAGCCAACCTGCTCTTGATGAACACATTGGATTTCACTGCAGGCAATGCTGAAATCAAGATCAAGCTACATGGCTCAAATGATAAGAGTACCAGCAGCTGAATCAGTGTGCAAGACCCCAAGTTCAAGATTCAGAACCAGCACACACACACACACACACACACACACACACACACACACACACACACACACACACACACACACACATGATTCAATCAATATGAGTTCTCTGTACCTAAGACCAACTCTGTCTTTTTGATGGTTAACTATAAATACAAGTCTTGCAGATTTGCCTGACTGAGTAGCTTCAAACTACAACCTACAGATTTCAGCTTCATGAACAGCTAGGATTATAGGCATGAGTCTTTGACGCCTGTCAAAATGGAATCTTTTCATTAAAAAATAAGACACTTCCTTTTATTTATAAGAATCATAGTCTGGCTTTGTCATAAAGTTTTAACATTTTTTCCCTGGAAGTTCTGTACATTTCTTTACAAGTTACTCTTAGATATATTATTTTCTGTTATTAGTATGTTGAGATCTTCCTTTATTTTTTTAAAATTTGCCACTATGTAAAAAAATAAATTCAATTTGTTGACTACAAAACAGAAATAGAAATAATTAAGACAGGGAGTTCATATATAACTTAGAGTTGGAGTAGTAAATATGATTCTTATACTTTTTCCATATCATTTTCTATATGAGATATAAACATGATATACCATGATCAAACAGGATTCATCTCAGGGATGCAAAGCTGGTTCAATATACGCAAATCAAATAATATAATTCATGACATCCACAAGAGCAAGGATAAGAACCACATGATTATCTCAATAGATGCAGAAAAAGCACTTGACAAGATACAACACTGCTTTATGATGAAAGCTCTGGAAAAAACGAGGAATTCATGGACTATTCCTCATTATAATAAGGGCTGTGTATGACAAACCTACAGCCAGCATTATAATTAATCATGAAAAGCTAAAGTCATTTCTTCTAAATTCAAGAAAGAGACAAGGATGTCCACAGTCTCCTCTTCTCTTCAATTTAGTATTGGAATGCTTACAAAAGCACTAAGACAAGTTGCAAACATAAAGGGAATCCAAATAGGGAAAGATGAAGTAAAATTCTCTCTCTTTGCAGATGATCTTGTATTTAAAGAACCTCATGAACTCCACTCCCAAGTTATTCAAGTTGATTTGAAACTTTGGCAAAGTAGCAGGATACACAATTAACTTTCAAAAATCATGGCTTTCCTGTATGACAATAATGAGAAGAGCACAGCTGAAATAAGGAAAGCAACTCCTTTTTAATAGCACCACAAAAATAAAATACCTAGGAGTTGACTAAAGAAGTGAAGGACCTCTATGATGAAAACTTTAAAATCCTGAAAAAAGAAATTAAAGCAGAACTAAGCAAGGGGGAAAACCTCCCATGCTCCTGAATTGGAAGGATTAACATCATGAAAATGGCAATACTGTCAAAGGCTATCTAAAATTCAATGCAATACCTTTCAATATTCCAACCTCATTCTTCAATGAAATAGAAGAAGCAATCCAAAAATTCAATTGGAACAATAAAAGACCATAAATAGCATAAACAATTCTTAAAAGACCCCAAATAACAAAAACAATTCTTAGCAGAAAGAACAGTGCTGGAGGAATATCAATATCAAAACAGCTTGTTACTGACACAAGAACAGACCTGAGGACTGATGGGATAGGACTGAAGACCCAGAAATGAACCCACAGAGCTATAGCCACCTAACCTTCCATAAGGGAGCAAAAAAAAGTAGAATGGAAGAAAGACAGCCCATTCTGTAAATGGTGCTGGCAAAATTTGTTAAACACCTGCAGAAAACTAAAGCTAGATCCCCATATTATGACCCTACACCAGAATCAACTCAGAATGGATCAAAGACCTCAAAGTCAAAGCACACACCATGGAACCATTACAAGAAGGAATAAGATAAACTCTAGGGCTCCTTTGCACAGGCCGAAATTTTCTTAATAAAGACTGAGAAACACAACAAATCAAAGATAGTTTGGACAAATGTGATTGCATGAAACTGCAGAGCTTCTGCATGGCAAAGGACAAAGCAAATAAGATCAATAGAAAACCCAGGGATTGGGAGAAGATCTTCACTAGCCACACAATGGACAAGGGTCTCGTATCTAAAATATACTTGGAACTCAAAAAATTAAATCCCCCAACAACAAATCCTCAAAGAAACAAACTCCCTATTAACAAGTGAGCTACAAACTTAGAGACTTCTCTGAAGAGGAAATTAGAATTGGCAATAGACACATGAAGAAATACTCAATTTCCCTAGTCATAAAAGAAATGCAAATCAAGACAACATTGTGATTCCACCTCACCCCAGTCAGAATGGCTATAATCAAGAACTCTAATAACAACAGATGCTGGAGGGGATGTGGACAGAAGGGAACCCTACTGCATTGTTAGTGGGAATGTCAACTTCTTCAACCACTTTGGAAAGCAGTATGGAGGTTCCTCAAAAGAATCCACATAGAGCTCCCCTATGACCCAGCAATCCCACTTCTGTGAATTTACCCAAAAGATCACAAACAAGGCCATTCTAAAGCTACCAGCACAGTTGAGAAGGTGGGGAGGATTGGGATGTTAGGGGAAAATAAAGGAGGGTGTAACAATGCTTAATAGGGAATGGACTCATCATCTTGCTCATGTAACTGTAACCCCTTGTACAGTATTTTCACAGTAAAAATATATATTAAGAACAAAAAGAAAAAAGAAAAAGAGAAAAAAACTAAAATCTTGGTCACATGACCCCAGTGGTCAAATGTTGGTTTAGCAAACACAAATTTGTTGGTTCATCCATGATCCTACAAAATAATTATTACTATCTTGCTTTATGTCCAAGTGAATTCTAGGTTAAATATAAAAGTTGTACCTTTCGCATGATTTGGGGAGAGGAAACACAGGAATGGTGAGTCAAAGGGTGAACTAATTCATCAGTGATATACATTAGTCACTATTTGGAAATGAACTATACAACTTGGGGGATAGGGTGTCAAGAGGAAAAAAACCTGCAGAAAATGAGGGAAGAGGTGACACTCTTCAAAAAGAAATGTCAATACCTGACTTATGTAACTGTAACCCTTCTGTACATCACCTTTACAATAAATATCAAAGAAATACAATAAATTGAAAAAAAGACAGAATGACAGAAATAATAAAAATCCTGGTTTTGAATGATAATTAGAACTAGCAAAGAATTCTGCAATTGATGGGTCATACAAATAATATACAAAACTGTAATTATCTGTAAAAAAGTAACAAGCATTCAGTAAGTGTTGCAGTAGCCTCTAACTATTCATTCAAAGTTTAGTTCTTGTTCTTCCCTGAAAACAAATTCTTATATTGTTTGAGTGTAATTTGCACAATTTAAAATTCTTGCTTACCCAGACAAATCTGTGCCCAAGATTAGCAGCATAATAGTTCTAGATCTGGGAAGGAAGCATTGTCTGCTTCCACTGATGTGTTTACTATACCTTTCTGTTTTATTTTTCTTCCTTTAAAGCACATGGACTATCTGCAGGTGCAGAAATCACTGTAAAACACAGAGCTAAAACAAATCAATCATGCTGTGTAGGAGAATTACTGATTGATAGAGCTAGGATTGAGTGTTTAGTACAAGACTTGCACAATTTGAATTACTATCCTCTTCAAATATAAATTAAAATCTTGAAGAGCCAGGTCTCCCATCTCTAATCCTATTGGAATATGACCATAAGCATTTATAATGTGTAAAATAATGTCAGAGATTAGTGGTTTTCCAATACTAAGTCTCTCAATCCAAACACATTGTAATCTCCCCTTTAGTTCAACTCATTTCAATTTCCATCATTAAGTTGTTCAATTTGTTTTCTTCTTGCTTATAGTTCCTGAAAATTATAGTCATTTCAAGAAATAATTATGAAGTGCTATTGGCAAGTACTTTTCTAAGCTTTGGAAGAGCATAATGAATAAGATAGTAAAGAATTTGCTTACTAATAAAAATTTTAAAGAAAGAATTTGTTCATGGAGTTTCATTGCTGGTAACAGAATTAAAAGCAAAAATAGGATTCCGAATCTGGGTACTGGTGGCTTACATCTATAACCATAGCTACTTGGGAGGCTGAGATGTGAGGATCACAGTTCAAAGCCAGACCAGGCAGAAAGTCTGTGAGACCCTTATCTCCAATTAACCATCAGAAAACCAGAATTAGTGCTGTGGCTCAAATGGGTGAGCACTGGCCTTGAGCTGAAGAGCTCAGGGACAGAGCCCAGGCCCAGAGTTCAAGCCTCACACCAACCCCCCCCCAACCCAAAAACTACTATTCCATTAATATTTATTGAATGCTACCAATGTAGTGCTGATAAAGCTGAATATTATGAATTGCTTAATCATTCCACAAATTAGTTTTAAATTATGTAGTAATATTGGTCGTTAAAAATGTTGTAATTTCCATTAAGAAAACCCCTGTATTTCAGGACATATTTCCTAAAAATTTTTAAATTTTCTGTTTGTTTCCTTGGAAAATTTTAGGGAGATTGTTAGATAAACTTCACACAAGTACAAGTTTATGTTATTTATTTTAAATTTTTGTACATATAAAATTCTCTTGTTTTTCTCTTTCATGCAATTGTTTCTAACATATTTATAAGATGATTTCTATGTTGCTTGGTATGTCCCTCCCCCACGGTATAACCCATGCTTTAACTTTATTTGATGTTGGAATAATTTGTGGAGGGAAGGGAAAAAACAAATCGTTTAACTAGGGATACAGGTGGACTCATTGCATCAATGAGATGTACAAGTCGTTATGTGGAAAAACGAACTTTTCAACTTTGGTGTGTGTGTGGGAGGACTGCGTGGGGGGAGAAGGGGGGGAGTATGGGAAGGGATGGGAAGGGGAAACAAAGAGAAGGCAACAATGCTTGATAAGAAATGTACTCATTATCTTGCCCATGTAATTGTAACCCCTCTGTACAGTATTTTCACAGTAAAAAAAATAATAATAATGAAAAATAAATTCAGCAAGAAAAAAATTCTTTTACAAAAACTAAAACAAATAAATACACTAAGATATATTAAAGCTACATAATCCCAAAATTCCAATGATGACTATAACACAGTTAACAGAGTTTCAGCTTCAGGGTGCACGAAAAAAGATCTCAAATGGAGATTTTCTGAGAAGGAGAGAAAAAACTCCGTGATTCTAAATCCACTCCTATTACATAACACTCATTCACTTGCCCTAATAGCTAAGCAGTAAGGGAAATTCCAATAAAATATTAATATTAAGGAGAAATAGTAAGCAAATAAAATATTTTAAAATCAATATTTATATTGAAATGGCATTTCATACCTAATACCATTCTCTTCAACAATGTTTACATAAAATATTTCCAAAATTATGATTTTTTTACTATAATAAAATTTTAATGAATTATCTGTTAACAGTGTCTTGAATAACAATATCTTTTTTTTGGGGGGGGGGGGTCCGGTCGTGGGGCCTGAACTCTGGGCCTGGACGCTGCCCCTAGCTCTTCAGCTCAAGGCTAGTGCTCTACCACTTGAGCCACAGTGCCACTTCCGGCTTTTTTCTTTTTGCTTATGTGGTGCTGAGGAATCAAACCCAGGGCCTCATGCATGCGAGGCAAGCGCTCTACCACTGAGCCACCTTCCCAGCCCCAAATATCAATATCTTTGATTTGTGTGAATCTGGATCCAATCACATGTTCTATTATCAGGTGGTATATCCTGGGAATATAGAATTCAGTTGTTAACTGCAAGTAACTTCAGATTACCTTGTGCTGTGTTCTCAAAATAGTTTCTTGTTTTTTGTAAAACATTTATTAGATTCTCTGCCAACAAAATATATTCAATCATTTTTATCAAGCAAAGTAGTATGACACATAAAATAATAGTAAACTGTTCTAGTTCTTTTCCTTATATTCTAAGTATTAATGCTATTTTGTATTGATAGCTAAATGCTATTTTTAAGAATAATGTCAAACAGCACTAGAACTTGAGTAAATGAATACAATGAGTAGTTAAAATTGATGAGTCTGGCTTGCTATGTAATAGCCATCATTTCCCGAGCTTACTACAGAATTCTGATGGAATTTATTAGCCACTACACAGATTAGGAAAGTAAGCTTTAAAAAATTTAGCAAATATCTGTTTTCTTCTACGGTTTGGTCGCTGTGCAATCCAGTAGAGATAAACCCATTATAGTTCCTGTCTGTCAACTATGAGAGTAGAATCTGGGTCTTTATCTAATGTCTAATCATTCAAATACTATCCTATCTAAATGCTTATACTTATGCATACTTAGGCAAAAGTAAAAGAGCCATCTGTGAAAGACTGACTCCCATCTTATTCCCCCAGAGAGCAAAGCACCAGTTGCTCCCTCGTGCTCATAGTGCTTTTCTGCAGGGAGGCCACTCTGACTCTGACTTAGCTGAAAGCCCCCTTATCCCAGGCAAAGCATTTGATTCTGGGCCTGGCCAAGGACAACCTCTGATCTCATGGGAAGGTTGCTGTGCCTCACTGCCCAATTTCAATCAACAGTCCTTGCCTGTAGAAGATCGAGTCAAACCTGTTTCCTTCCTTTCTCCTCCATTTTCCTAACAATACTACTATAAGTTGGGACATTACTTTTCTTACTGTAAAAAACGTCTCATACTATCTCATTAGTTTGAGTCTCAAAATACAAATGCAGGAAAGCTTGAAACTTTAGAAAAATAGGATGGAAAAGAATAGATGGGCTTGAGTAAATGACAGAGCAAAATAAGACAGAGGAGGCAAAATACAAGAGGTAGCAAAATTGGAGGATGGCAGTCTTCAGGTCAACAGACAGAACTCTTCGCTTTTATTCTAGCTCAGGATTAGGATTGAATATATGTTTAAAATATCATTTGATAGTATTAGGATTGAATATATGTTTAAAATATCATTTGATAGTATTGGCAAAAGATCTGAGAAGGAGAGATCCAGGAGGAACAAAAGGACACCAACTTGGAGGATATTATATTTAAGACGATACTGAGATATATTGAATTGAGATGGGGACATAGTGACTAGATGAAAAGGTAAAATAATCATATAGGGAAGAGTCAAGAAGTTCAAGGTTGACCAATTGTGAAGGATTTTAATAAGAAATCACTATCATGAATGTAAATCAGGGCAGTTTTTATTATTGTTTTGTTGCTGGTAAACAGGCTTGAATTCAGGGTTTGGATGCTTTCCGTGATCATTTTTTACTCTACCATTTGAGCTAAAGCTCCACTCCTAGACTTTCTTTTCTTTTTTTCCCCCCTGGTGATTATTTGTAGGTAAGAGTCTCATGTACTTTCCTTCCCAGGCTGACTTTGAACCACACTCATCAGATGTTAGAATCCTTTGTAGCCACGATTTTAGTTGTAAGCTACCAGTGCCTGGCTGAAGAGCAATTCTTATACATTTATTCAATCTCTTTCAATAAACATTTCTCTCTCTCTGTCTCTCTCTGTCTCTGTCTCTGTTTCTCTCTCTCTCTCTCTCTCTCTCTCTACTCTTCAATGAAAATCCTCCAGGTTTAAGAAAACACATAACAAATAAGAATTTTTTTTTCGCCAAATGAAATTAACCCAAGCCTTTAGTTGTAACTTAAGAGTTCTTTAGTAGAAATAAGTCAGTACTCATCCAGGGAAAAACTCATAAAGAGTGATGATGAATTTGATGACAGAGGAAGCAAGTGGTGGTATCTGCTTTGACTTCTGTTTTCTAAGTAGTGAAATAAATGCTCTCCTTTATGAAATAGGGATGCTGAATCTAACCTGTGTCATCTTGGCCATGTGGTGGATGATAGGCTATTGGGTTTAACTGGCACCATTTTGTCTTTATGGTGGAGGCAAGAGGCAAGGAAGTCCCATCTCCCAGGTATAGGGTATACTTGAATTCCTAGAGGCAGGGGTAGGGATTTGGATAAATGGTCACTGGACCTGCCAATTTTGGGTCGTGAACTTTCAAGTTTCCTGTGACCCTACCCCTTGATCTTATTTAGGTCTGGACCAGCTCAGGGGCAATTATGCCATGCCACTGTCTCTATGTTTATGTCCTCTCTCCTGTCTCTGGGCTCTTCTCTGGTCACCATGGTGTCTCACTTCAGTTCACCATTGGAGCTGATCTGATTTGTTAATATTATTTTTTTGCTTTTTCTCATGGATCATTTTTTGGACAGTGTTAAGTGTATTCATGGGGCTGCAGATCTTTGCAACAAAGAGTATACCTGCATTGGCTGTCCTTTTAATAAAGACTCCCAATTTAATCTTTCAAAATGTGGCTTCTCTATTTTCTCTTCATACAACACTTACAAAGAGCCTGAAAATCTGTTCTACATTAATTGAGAAGACACTTCTGATACATTTGGAAGATGATACACAGAAACTGTGCCTGTTCAAGTTAGCCCATCTAGTTTAGTACAAAGCACTAGCCTTATTTCTCTTGATTTAAAAAACTGACTAGTAAATAGAACTATTTTTTATTTTAAATAAAAGATCCCCAGGTGTTAGACAAGGTATTTCCTCTCATTCCCAGCTTCAAGAGAATATAGTTACCATAGTTAACTCTGCATTCTTTAGTATATATGTAAATATTATGTTTTAGAATGTATTCATTCTACAACTCTGTTACAACCTTGTGTAATTCTGCCTGTTCTCTCCCTCTCCCTCAATCTCTCTCTCTCTGTTTCGCTCTCTCTCTCATACACACCACACACACACACACACACACACACACACACACACACACACACACACACACACACACACACACACACACACACACACACACGTTTTTATTTTGCAGTCCAAAAGCACATTGAGACTATTGATTTGAATGATCAGATCATGCTATTCTATTATCAGCTCAGGTAAATAGCTTCCTTTCCTCCTGGAGTAGTCTAAATCACCTTCTCCAAAGGAAGGACAAAGCTTCTTTTGTTATAGCTGATTGGTTTCTCTGTTCCTTGTTATTTTACTTTGACTTTCAGTTCCTGCTGTAGGGTGATTTATATTCCCCAATGATTAGAAAGCCTCAGGGTTTAACTCTCTTATGTAGACATTAAAATGGACTATATATGTATATATATATATATATATATATATATATATATATATAAAACTACACATAATACAAATACATAATGTATATTTCAAACATATATTCCACATATATACATGTTCACCTCACCCCTGAACCATAGGTAAAAATGAATTCAGTATAAATGCATGGATACCTAAAAGTCTTAATGTAAATTGAATCATCTGAGAAGAAACCAGTTATCAAAAATGAGTGATGCTGAAATTCTTATTGCAAAGGAAAGAATAATAAGAAAACAAAACTGCATCCCCTTTTTTTTGTTTTTGCTACTAATTGTTTGCTTAAAAATCATACCTACAACATTTAAGTAAATAATACTCATTGACATGCTTGGACAAGGAAGAGAATGTATTAGAATGGTCAAGTTTCAGTACTTTCATTTTGGTTGATTGCCTAGTGGAAACATGAACCTACCTTTAGCTAGGATCCACTCAGTGCTCTAAGAAAGTTTATGCCTGGTTTGAAAATACACAGCCAGGAGAAACAGAGAAGATAATGTATTAATAATGCACTGCATGTGTGTAAAGACTAATGGTAAAAAATACTAGATAGATTTTGGGTTGATGAGGCAGTCTAGTTTGGAACACACTTCTGTAAGATGCTTGATCTGTAAAGGTTTGTGTAAACAACCTCAGACATAAAAAGAAATGTAAAAATTAGTATTGAATAGGCAGGATTGATGACACAAAAAGGATTCTAGCTAGTAATCAAGAAAATTAGAAAAATCAAGCTACATCAGTAAAAGGAAGATCAAACAATGGGCATTCCTAAATACATTTGAAGGGACAGTCAACAGGAGGACAATACATGAAAAATGATGAACCTATTGAGGGAAATTTAGAATATAGGAGTTCAGAGAGCAATTTCAACCAGAAAGAACAGGTATACGGCAATGGCATTAATGTAAAAAAGAAAGGTAGACTTGATGTAGAGGGAGACATGGAGAGACCAGTAGCCATGAACAAAGGAAAGCAGCATTTCACTAATGCATCATGCATGCACCTGATCTCTCACACCCCCTAACATTCAAGAGTGGCACCCACTAGCCCATCTGTGAAACTGGGTTGCTAGCCAAAAGAGCCAAGTCTGTCTGGTTTGTGCAGAGCCTAAAACAAAAACAGCCTGGCATATTAGTAAGAACACAGTAAATCATTATTGAACAGTTACTGTTTCAAAATATGGTATGTAGTCCATCTTTCTTTTGTAACACCTAGTATTTCTTTTTTCTTTTTCGCCAGTCCTGGGGCTTGAACTCTGGGCCTGGGCACTGTTCCTGAACTTCCTTTTGCTCAAGGCCAGCACTCTTCCATTTGAACCACAGCGCCACTTCTGGCTTTTTCAGTTTATGTGGAACTAAGGAATTGAACCCAGGGCTTCATGCATGCTAGGCAAGCACTCTAGCACTAAGCCACATTTCCAGCCCTCTACTATTTCATATATGTCACAGAACAGCAAAACTTTGTAGGGAAAAACTCATATTTGGAACTAAGTAGAACTGGGTAAAACTAATATTTATATACACCTAACTTGGAGTAACAACTTAATTTTTCTGATCCTCAGTTTTCAAATTATAATACAGATAATGCAGTGCTTTTGTGGGATTCAGAGATCCTGAATGTTTACTTAACAGGCATCTATGCTCACAGTAGTTAAATTACTCAACCCATGACAGCTATGAACTAAGAGCAGATAGGCTGGGTATGGGACACATGCCCGGCACCCCATCACTCATGAGACAGAAAGAGGAGGATTTTAAGTTTGAGGTGAGTTCAGGCAAAGGTATTCAGAACTAATTTCAAAAACAAAATACAAATGAAACACTAAGGAAATGCATAAGTGACAGTTTCAAGCCCTAGTACTATAAAAAAAAAAAAAAGAAAACACTGGTGAGGTATTAGTAGGTCTATCCTTTACAGAGTTTTGGTTAAGGAGTCAAAGATAATATAAGAGATTAGGGAAAGAGGTTTTAATGCAGCTGTTTTGATATTGCAAACAGTAATCATTTTATTATACAGAGTGGTATTAAGTCCAGACAGCAGTGATCAGAGGATCTCAGATTACCAATCATTACCACTAAGAAGCACCTACAATGTACAGTACAAAGAGAAAGGTGAAATTAATTGCTAGGTATACTGATGCTAAGTTCCTTTGAGAATAACAATCTATGCAGCCAGAGAGGAATAATGTAAAAGAATGCCTCTAGAGCCAAACTTCACATTGTGTTCTTAGAGACTGTTGACATTTTAGTGACTTCACCATAGTATCAAAATATCAAGCCACAAGGTGGAAATTTAGACAAAGTAGTAAGACACAATCCTGCTGTCTGAAAGAAAATATAAACTATGGCATTTTGTTTCCATTTCAACTAGATGCTCTGGTTATAGCCACAAAATAACCGTGAATAATCATGGATTACCACGCAAACCACGAACTTGACCAACCAGGTGTAATGTTGGTTATACACACTCATATGTAAACACACACAAATGCATACACACACAAACATGCTTTTTTTTAAAGTAAGCATTTTCTTTAGTCAAATCTAAATTTATCAGCCTACTTGAAACTGAATGGTGATATCTGCAGAGTATTTATAGAATTCAAAAATCTATTCATGTGTTTGAAGAAATGCATTGATTTTTTCTAGAAAGCATAATGGTCTCATGCATACCATATCAAATCTAGATCTTATTTTTACAATAAAGGAAACAGAGTACATTTTCTTTGAAGCATTACAATAAAATCTATATTTTTAAAGTATATCCTTGATACACAGGAAATGCTGCATAAGCAGGGCAATATTTCACTATGTATTGATCCATGGGCACTAAAAATAAGAGTGCATTATTTTACATTGAAATAGATAGTGCTGGGAAAATGTGGCTATGTACATACTTGAGTGACATGGTTGAAAATTTGTATTCTTCTTCAGTCCTTAACCTCAGTTTACAAATACTGAGTGAAAAAAATATGTTTCAGTATGTTCACACTGTAATATTCTGTAATTTAGATATAGTGTCCAGTACTGTGAAATTGAGAGGTATCATTAACAAATGTAAAATTAATTTTCCTTTCCAATGTTTAAAAAATAATGTAAATTAGATAGATCATAATTGTTATTGAAAAGAGCCATGTACATATAGTCAAAATGATAATATTCTTAGAGGAGATTTAACTCAAATGGTTACCACTTGATTACAAACAAATTGATCAATAATACTTCTAAACAATGCAATAATGTGAAGTGAAATCATAAGGATCTTACAAAGATGTGTAAGTCAGAGATAAAATAGTCACAATCTGCCTGGAAGTGGCTAGTCTCCCAAACTCAACATCCCAATTAATCTCCATTCAGGATTTAAATGATGCCATTTCATCTCCCCACAACTAGCAGTGTTTTTTTTTTTTTTTTTTTTTTTTTTGTTTTTCATTCTCATTTCATTCTCATTCATTCAAGCCCATTTGTGCATTCATTTTTTAAGGATGCTTTTTATTTAAATAAATAAATAAAATCTCCTAGCTGTAAGAGGGCTGGGAAAGTCGTTTTAGAATGCATGAGAACATGTTTTCTAAGTGACATTAGGTACTTGGTCCACTGTTTCAAAAGAAAAGAAAGAAAAGTAGTCATAGCCTCCTACCTTGAAAACAAACATCTCACGGCGAAGAATAGCTAGAGTGTTAAAGTTCCCATCACAGATGTTGGGTTTGGCTCCGGGATAGGAAGGTCTGCCGGTGGGAGGCCTAGGAGGTTTGGGCCTGTCGTTTTTCCTTGGGTCAGCAGGAGGAATAGAGCGGTGTGGGGGCACTGTTGGTAGAGGTCTTGTAGGTGGAGGGATCTTGTCAGGAGGACCTTTTGAAAATAGGAGAAGAGTGCTTGACTTACTTAAAACTTGGAATAGTGTTGGAAAATATGATACAGAGAACGATCACTTGTCAGCAGAAGGCACAGACTACTAAGCTTGCTAAGAGGCCTTTACAACCATGTTTTCTGATAAAAATAAGCCACTTTAACCTACCCAACCATGACCAACTCTATCTGAGATTGTCCTTACCATCTGGATCCTGGATAGGAGAAATTAGTGCTTGTTAGTTAATGTAAATGATTTTAATTTATAGGTTTATCACAGTCCTTTTAGGAAAGCTGTCTTTAAGTCTTTGGAACTAGGTGGTATAGGAATAATAAATGAAAATGAGTACTGAAGTCAGGCATGTAAGCCCTACCCAAGATCATCTTGGATTGTGATAATGATTTTATGCAAATAGTTCCTGAAGATGAACATGAACTCATCAAACATTATTTTGCCATATGTCTTTAACTATATTTTATAAACTTTCACTGATTTCACTGCTTTTTTTCTAATGAAATGTTTTGGCAAATTTTTGGTTGACTGTATTATTTAAATATGAAATCTAAAATACCTATTGATTAAAATACCACTAGTAAAATATTAATGTGAAGTACTCCTAAAAAGAAGCTAAAGTTTAGGCATGCAACTTGATATGTATGTTCTGCATTATTTCTTAATGGATGTATATTTAAAAAACTGAAATATAGAGCTGTACACACTGAGTATTTAGAAAGGGAAAAAGATTGTTTTCCAAATCATTAGGGAAATAATTCATGAGGTCATGAGAAAGAGACTGCTTCTAGCTAACCATTCAAGATTAATTTCTGTTGAAATACACTAAAGCAAGAAATAGTCCAATTCAATACCTGAGCTGTTTCCGTTTTGAATTGGAGACATAGCTTTTTTTCATCGTCCTGACAAAATGAAGAGCAGCACAAAAGTTGACCTATTTTGTTCCTAAATTATTTTAATTCTAAGAGAATGCTAATGACTGAGATATTAAAACTGAAAAAATAATGAATGCAAAACAAATTAGTGAATTTAAACTACACTGTTTAAAAATGCAAATAACATCTTCTGGACACTTGAGATTAACATACAGATAGCACACAGTTGTCTTTGTATTGCAAAAATCAAAGCTTCACTTCATTAATTTACTTGCTATATGTAAATTATGAATGTCACGTTCTTAACAATTAGGTATGAAATAAATGTCTTTATAAAGGTCAATGGTTGTATTGAGGGGGTTGGGATTATAGTAAATATGCATAATAGTATCCCTGCTTATTTTAAATTTGCATCTCCTGACTGAATCCAATAAATACAAATGCTATTAGCATACTAAAAGTTTATTTTGTGCCATGTGTTCATATATTAAGCCATGTGTTATCTTTCATTCCATTGCTAGTCACTTTCGGTGAGTTAGTAATTATTATGCTTTTGAGCACAACTGGACCTTTAAAAGTACCAAAAGTGAGAACTAGCACCAAGCTGCAGGAACTGTTATTTAATCTGTCAGTTAGCACCAGGCTCAGTACCTTATATAAAAGTCTTGCATTTCTTACTGTTTTTGATGGTACTCATTCCATTTTTTTAATTGCAAAAGCAAAAATTCAGTAGAACTTAGCATTATTGAAACTTTCAACTAATCTCAATTTTAAAAAACACCTACACAAAAACAGTATTTAAGATTTTTCCTTATCACATATAAGATATCTCAGGTAGCTGTCAACAAAATTAAATCAACAGAAAAAATACTGGAGCAGGCGAAACAATGTTTCTTTATCTTGTATATGTAGAGTATCTCTCAAACAAGAAAATGGCAGGAAGTCTATATTTGACTGTTGGATTAGCTAGACAGAAACCTACCATATATCTTCTGGATGCCTTGCAAGTCATCATTAGGAAGTTTGAAGTTGTCTGTTTCCATATACTGATAAAATGGAGCCATGATAGCAGTAGGGTCATTGGAATGCTCCAGTCCCAGAGCATGTCCTAGTTCATGAACTGCTACAAGAAACAAGTCATTTCCTGAACAAATGAAAAAAAAAAACAAGAAGTTAAGGCTCATGTAAGTAATATCAAAGGGCAGAGAAAAAGAATAGTTTAGTACTACTAAATTATCACCCAATTAAAAATGAGAGAAGCTTTAATTATCCATAGGATTTTATCATTGGATTTCCTACTGGCACAATACAGTAAAATTCTTTAAAATGTTGATATGGGGGGAGGGCTGGGAAGGTGGCCCAGTGTCTACGTAGAGTGCTTGCTTCACATGCATGAGGCCCTGTATTTGATTCCTTAGCACCACATAAGCAGAAAAAGCTGGAAATGACACTGTGGCTCAAGTGGAAGAGCACTAGCCTTGAGCTGAAGAGCTGAGGGACAGCGCCCAAGCCCAGAGTTCAGTCCCTACAACCAACAAAAAAAAAGTTGATATGGCAAAAGGGGGTGATGAAGACATTGTGTAAGTTTATAAAGTGGAACAACGAAGAATAAACTTTGAAGAATGAGCAACAATGTTGGAAACTAATAATGCTGGCTTAAAATATCCTTCCAGTTTTAAAGTAAACCTCAAAAAGGTAAACATCATATACAATGTTTATATAAACATCTTACTTTATAACCTTTACATTTAAGGTAATCCTAACAAATCAGTTAAAAATGAAAACCATATGGAAGACACATTCCCTACTTTTAAAAAATAGGTAAATGCATTAAGGCACAAAAAATATTCTTGTCAGAGACAGCATATCCTCCATTAATAAAGCAGCAATTGGAACTCAGTTATTATGACTGTGAGAACTATTTTACTTGTGGAGGATGTAAGAAGAAATAGTACTATAAAATAAAGGCTGTCAAATAGCAGTCTTAGGAACTGAAATTTTAGTGTCAGCTCAATAAAAACCAATTGTATAATCAATGCAAAGATAATCCTAACAAAATCTTCTATATGCTTTCCACTCCTGAATCATCGTAGTTGATTATTAAATGTAAATTTTAACACAATTGGGGATCAAGTGCAAAGGTTTTAATGAATGACTTGCCGTAAATCTAAATAATTTCAACGTACAGCCTTTGTAAGAAACCCACTTATTAGCCATTTCTATAAGGCACTGGGGTAATTCCCTTCAATGTACTAGTTTATGAACAAAATACCAGCTAAATAATCCCACAGTTTTCCCCTTGGGAGTTTGTCACCAAAGAATGGATGAGATGATGGGACTAGTTTTCTATATAACATCACATAGGAAATCAGCCTGTGTAATAGTTTTAGAGACAACCTGATTCTGGAAGAAGTAATATAGATTAGATATTGCTGTGAAATATTTTTTAGATTTTAAAAAGAGATAAATATGACCATTTTCAACCTCAAAGAGTTTATCTTCTAATACAATTACTTACAAGTGAGGTTCAAAACACAAAAGAAAAGCACAATACTCATTAGCTATGATAATAAAGCATTAACTATCTCTATTGAAAGTTTACTAGTGGGAACTTTGAACATTTTTACCTGCATTTCCTAATCTAATTTTTTTTTGTTTGCCATGGGACTTGAAAAATGGATCTGGATGCTGACCCTGAGCTCTTCAGCTCAAGGCAAACGCTCTACCACTTGAGCCACAGTGTCATGCCCAGTTTTCTGGTGGTTAACTGGAGATAAGAGTCTTACCAACTTTCCTGCCAGGGCTGGCTTTGAACCGAGATCCTCAGATCTCAGCCTCCTGAGAAGCTGTGATTACAGGTCTGAGCCACCAGTGCCTGGCTTCTAATCTAAGTTTTACAATGGTCAATAGAGTTAATTGACTATTATCTCCACTTAAAAATGGAGATATGAGTGTTGGACTTTAAAAATGGAATACAAGGTCTGGAGATGGCCTGTAACACTTGAAAGCTACAGGGTGAGGCAGGGCTGGATTCACACTTCTCAGTTGGATTCCAGGATTCATTGTTTCTAAACAGTCACTATAGGAAAGTGCACAGCTGTAATACCATTACCATTCTCTAGAGATTATATAATATTGCTAAGTAAAAAATAGCTTTATTCATTAAGTGACTCATTTACTCAGCAAGGATTTAATCGTACCTAATACGTAGGCTCTGACAACAAAATGAACAAAATAGAACCTCCCTCTCTCCCCCCAAAAACAACATAAACAAAAAAATGCCTTTATAGTATTTATTGTAAGGTTGGATACTGGAGAAGTAGGTGGCAAAAAATTAAAGTAAAGTACATTATAAATTGAAAAATGATGAGAAGATACACCAAAGCAGGAAAATGCTGAAGTCAAAGAGGAAGGCAGAGTTACAACATTTATGATAGTTCAGTAATGGTTTTGGCTTCTAGTCTGACTAAAGTAGAGAACAATGAATGTTTTTAGGAGAGAAAGCTGTAATGTGATTTTCATGTTAACAAAATTATTCTGGCAATTACTCTTGAGAATCAACAGCCAGAGGAAGAAATGCAGTCTGATTTAAGAAATGAAGTTAGTAAAATAAGGCAGGCACACATGCTGTTAGGCTGGGATCATCACAGAGTATGGTAAGATTCTTGATACACTGAAGGGAGAACAGGGTGCTTCATAAGGAACAAAAATGCACAGATTAAACAGTAAAAAAAATGTCAGTGATAACACCCAGTGTTTTGTCCATGCAACTGAAAAATTGAACTTATATCCAGTACATTCACTAAGATAGAGAAAACCGTAGGAAGAGCTGTAAGTTGCTATTCCTATGTCCATATGTGGCAGAGAGAAGGGGGAAAAGGTAGGGGATATTACTAGAAGCACCGGCTTTAATTGTCATGTAACAGATGATTTAAAAATATTCCGTTGAAATGGTAAGTCTAGTTTGATATCTGAAGGTGGGAGGTTGGGTAAAATTATACCTTTTGGATTGATAAGCAGGACTAGGATTAAAACAAGTAGGCTGTCCTCAAAAGCATGTATAATCAATCATGGAAAACGAGAGAGTAAGAAAGAGAGAGAGAATGAAACTGTAGATTGACACAAGTAGCGGTAGGAAATTTCTTTTGAATTCTTTAATTTGCTTAGTGAAGATGAAGAGATGAAGTGACTTATCAACTTAGAGAACATTTGTAGAGGAAAATATAAAGAGAGAAAAAATATGAGTTTTTTTGTGTTTTCTTTCAGCTGGAAGAAAATAAACTTGGGGACACTGGAAAATACAGAATGATTAAATTCATGATCATGAATTTAAGGAAACTTGTTTCATTATGTGGGTGTATTTTTCTCATCAAGCCTCATTCCATATGTTAAAGCAGGTATCAAGCCCCTAGAAGAGTTGCTTTAAATGAGATGTTGGTATATCCCATTGAATATGAAAAGTAGAGAGAAAGATACACTGTAGCTATATGTAAGGACTGTATATTTTTGGCTTATCATGATGGTTTGTGCTGTGAAAGGAAAAAAGGCAATACTTATAGAATGCAGAAGGCTATGACAAAGACAAATAATAAAATACTTTAAGGTCCACTCTTCAATTCATGGATAGTTATAGAAAACTTGGATTCATGGTGCTTCCAAGACAAGGTGGAAAGATGAACAGTGAGGGTGCTTATGATAACGTGAGATTTCTAATGATAATTCAGATTTGTAAGAGTAAGGTCAAGAGTATATGTATAGGAGGAAATGAGTTGGGATAGAATACAAAATCCTTGGAGAGGAAATACAGTAACTGAGATACCACAATAGTAGAAAAATTATGTGCATGTGTATTGAGGTCATCTAGTATTAATGTAATATTAAAGTCAACAGCATTGAACCAGGAGATAAAATAGTAAAGGCATAGATAGTCATGACCTGAAGGCTAATAGATAATTCTGGTAATGACAGTAGCACTTGCCTGTTTCCCTATCTTCGGGAGAATCACAAAGGCTGGATACAGTCCTAAATGCCTGTCCTGCCCAGGGGCATAGGCAAGCACAAGTAAGAGAATCACGTCCAGGAAGACTGGGCATAAGTGAGACTGTGCCTTAAAAATAATCGATGCAAAAAGAAGCTGAGGCATGGCTCACATAGAGAACATTTACCTGGCAAGTATGTGGTCCTGAGTTCAATACCCAGTACTACACACACGCAGGTGCGCGCGCGCGCGCGCAAAAACACACACACACACACACACATGAAAATTGGAGGATTTTAATAGTGAATATGAAGAAAATGTGGATGATAAAAATATACTTGTGGACCGGGCGCTGGTGGCTCATGCCTGTAATCCTAGCTACTCAGGAGGCTGAGATCTGAGGATCGCGGTTCAAAGCCAGCCCGGGCAGGAGAGACCATGAGACTCCTATCTCCAATAAACCACCAGAAAACCGGAAGTGGCGCTGTAGCTCAAGTGGTAAAGCGCTCACCTTGAGCTGAAGAGCTGAGGGACAGCGCCCAGGCCCAGAGTTCAAGCCCCACGACCGGCAAAAATAAATAAATTAAAATATATATATACTTGTGGTCAAAATAATATAAAGGAATCATTTCAAGTCTCACAAATCTTGGTCATAAGAATTTCTTCTCCATCTCCCTTCTTCCCTCCCTCCTTTGCCTCCTTCCCTCCCTCTTTCCATCTTTCCTTTGCTTTTCTTTCCTTTTTTGCTAGTAAAAAATACAGTAAGAAAAGAATAAAACAGATCTAATAGCAAATATGTTTCAACAGCCAAAAACATTTTATTTCATATTTCTGTTACCGGTTACTCAGATTTTCCCCTAAGTACCATTTTCAAGGGTAGAGCCATTCTGGTCTAAAGAAGAAAGTAAGGCTTTAGAAGGAACAAAATAGAATTGGGATATGAGGGGGCTGGGAAGGTGGCTCAGTGGTAGAGCGCTTGCCTTGCATGCATGACGCCCTGGGTTCGATTCCTCAGCACCACATAAGCAAAAAGAAAAAACCCGGAAGTGGCGCTGTGGCTCAAGTGGTAGAGCGCTAGCCTTGAGCTGAAGACCTGAGGGATAGTGCCCAGGCTCAGAGTTCAGGCCCCACGACTGGACCAAAAAAAAAAAGAATTGGGATATGAGTTTATGACCTGTCGAGCATGCCACAGCACTTTTAATCAAAAACACTGGCCAAGGCCTTCAACTAATTACCATTTTTCAGATGATTGATAATAATATAATTAAAAACTACTTGTAGATTCATAATAGTCTAAAAAGGGTAAGTTGGTAAATATAGTATCACTCTGATTTAAATTCCATGAGGAATAAAAGTTGTTGGGACATGATGAGTCTTAGGTAATTAAAATGTACCACTAGAACCTTTTTCCCAATGATGAAAATAATAACTGCTCCTGCACTTTACCATTAATTCACATTATTTTAGATTCTTGGTTGAAATATGCCATGATCTTATTAACAGTCAGGCCACAAGGGAGAAAATTCGTCTCCTGGTTCTTAGTATGGAAACATACTTGCTTCCTTTTCAAGATTTTGAGTTTTGTGTTTGTGGCTTTCAATCATTAATCTCTTTTCATTTGTATTCTCCAGTGCCATTGAAGAACACTGAACTGTACATTATAAATGATAATGCATTAATTTTCATTTCCTTGTTGTAATTATGTCTATATTTTAAGCTAAATTATTTTACCCTTCCATGCATTTTCATACATCCTTTTTTCTGCTGACATATACTGAATGTTGCTAAATAATGATTATGTAGCTTTTCTGATATAAAAATTGTTGGAGTTCTGGCATTTACAATCCTATAAACCTAGTGCATTATGGAATTCTAACACCATTCATTGACTCTATTTTTTTTCAGGCCCCTGCTCCCTCAGAGGTAATCATCAACTTCACTTTTGAATTTCTCATGCTCTATTTACTTCTTATAATTTCTATATGCTTGTTTCAATGAACAATACTTTTCTTATGTTTAAGCTTTGTAAAATAGATATCATTGCATTTGCCATTGTATTTAAAAATTGTCTTTAAATAGTTGTACAGGGAATTGCCATTCAACAAAACAGTATGAATACAATGAATCTTGATCAGTCACCCCTTAGATAGGTATCATTTTATACTCTGCCTTCTGAAAGCTGCATAAAGTCAGTATCTTTCCTATGATGTACCTTCTAGCTTGTCCATGTCATTTTCATAAAATTTTATTAATCTTTAAAAACAAAACACAGCCACCTTCTCTACATATTGTTCTTTATAAACAATTTGATTGTAACACATCCTTTCATTCCTTCAAAATTTCTCATGCTCTTAATATTTACTTGTATATTACATGATGAGAGACTGGAAGAGATTCAAACTTTTAAGTATTTAAATTTAATATGTTGAAATCCATGCCTATAATTACAATCCCAAAATCACCATCCAATGTTTCTTTGGTAGAATTTTTTCCATTATCTACTTATTCAATAGAATAAGCTACTTTTCTTAATTTTTATCTAAGACAAAGCATATAGCTGGAAAAGATGAACTGATGTGTGTCAGCTATTCTACAGATGATTTCCATGATTCCTAACTGGTTCTTAATGGTTACATCCAATCAAGGTTGAAGGGATTGCTATTGCAAAATAAAGAAAAGTGACATCCTTTGACTTTCAAGATGAAGTCATAAAGTTCACTCATGACTTTAACTTCCATTCTCTTCTCTCCAACTGTCTTTTTCTTCCTTTCCTCCTTCTCCATTTTCCAATGTCTTCTTTTTCACTCATTTGGAGAAACAAGCTGTCATGTTACACAAACACTTCCTTAGGGAGGACATAAAGAGAAGATGATAACAGCCAGGACAGTGAAGTTGGCTTCTTGGTGAGTGCAAACCAACTGGACGTTGAACCATGAGATACTGTGAGCTAGACCCTTCTATCTTAGCCCCTACATTCCTGTCCTTCAAAACTATGAGAAGATAAATGTTTATGATTTCAAGTGCTAAATTTGTGGCAATTTTTTTGTACCAATAGATCATTAATATCAGATCCTGTATCACTGTATTCCATTCCAATTGCTTAGAATTAGTAATAAGGAAAGAAAGGTGAATAATACAACTTATTCAATTGAAATCCAGCAGAGCATGTGTACAGTAATCCTGTTTAAAAATCTGGGATGGTCTCTACATAAACAGATTTAGCAATAACTCTGACTCATAAGGAAAGACTATGACTGAAATTTTCTAAGGGAGAATCTTACATCATGTGGTATTGGGATCCATGATATCTTTGCTACTACTCCCTGAAAACAAGAGAAGTTGGGTAGAGTAATATGAGAAGGGAATAAAAAAAAGAGAAGGAAGTAATTTCAGTGTTACTGAGCATCTATAAAGAAACAGAATGGCACTGAATTTGTATTGAACACATCATTGCTTGTGTTTTCTTATTTTTCCTTTCACCAGTAACACTTTGATGATGGTGGAACTTTCTCAGTCAAGAAATCTATTGGAAGTTGCATCTTGCTTTTCCAGGTCCAGATAAGAACATGGCACAAACTTTTCCCGCAAAATAGAAACGGAGAGAAGTTGGTCTTGGGTAGATTTTCACACATCTCTGATATTTCTACCTCAAGCTTCAGAATGAACATTGGCTTTTCTTCTAGATACTTGTCTCCAGCTGGCTTAGCCAAGGTTTATTATGGCTAATGTTAAAGATAGCTTAGACAATGTTAGACATATGGGTTAGACATAGTTTACTATGAGTAGTGTTTATTATTAGAGCCATTTATTAGTTGCTTACAATTGGTGCAAAGGAATGTAAATACTATTACAATTTAGAGTACTATTTACATGTACCAGCTAAATGTTATTGAGCTAAATGTTATTTGACAATAAACCTTATTTACATAAACTTATGTTCAGAACTTTGAAATGTTTTGTTGTATAAAGTACTATTACTGTACACCAAAAGGATTGAAAACTAAAAAAAAAATGAAGTGTTGTGATAAAAGAAACAAGATTAGGCATCAAATAGTCCTATGTGCTGAGTAGAGTACTAGATGCTTTAACTATATTTGCTTTTCTTTTTCTTACCATATGATTTAGGTTACATTGTGATCACTATTTTACAGATAAGGAAATGAGGCTTGAATTTACAAGAATTGACCAAAGTGACAGAGTAAGTGGCAGACATTTTTTAAGGCCTGCCAGCTAGAACTTAATGTGGGAAAATGGGTTTCTTCACTGTTTTTTTTTCCTCAGCCATAAACATCTTTTCATGGGATGCATGTGTGCATCCCAGGATATGAGTGCTGCTCGGTCAAGCCACCTGTTCAAACAATAGAGCTTTTCTACAAGAATTAGTTATAGACATCTATAATAGTATTTCTGCACTCCATTGAATTAAGAAACAAAAATGTCTTTTTTGTTGTTGTTCATGGGCTTGAACTCTATCTAGGCACTGTCCTTGAGCTTTTTTGTTCAAGGCTAGTACTCAACACATTGAGCCACAACACCATTTCCAAGGAAGATCTTTTCATACACCTCAGGAGAGTGTAATCTGAGAACAGGATGTCAGCAGGGTTGGTTTCATGGAGAGGATTCTCTTCCTGGCTTACATCCTGCTGATTTCTTCTTCTCTTTCTGTCTGTCCTCCCTCCATGGTCAGAGGGCTCTCTGATGTCTCAAGTAAGGACATTCATTTCATCTCATCAAAGGGGCCCTTTATGGGTTCATCTAGCTCTAATTGCTTCACCTACCCCCCTCCCAATACCTCTCTAGGATGTCAGAGAGTAGGGTTTTAACATTTAAATTTTGTGGGGTGTATCAGTCAAGACTGCCTGTGGCTGTGACAAAATGCTTATTTTGGTTCATGATCCTTGGCTCTGTTGATTCTCATCTCATGATCAGGCAGAGAATCATAGCAGTAGCAGAATAGGGCAAAGGCTGTTCCTCTCAGATCAGACAGGAAAGGAGAGAAACAGATAGAGATACAGAGAGAGCAAGAGGAGAGAATGAGAGCAACAGAGAGGGGGGAGAGGGAGAGAGACAAAAAAGAGACATGGGGGGAGGAAGGGAGGGAGGGCAGAGAGGGGAGAGAGAGAGGGAGAGAGAAACAGAGAGAGAGAGGGAGAGAGAGAGAGAGAGAGAGAGAGAGAGAGAGAGAGAGAGAGAGAGAGAGAGAGAGAGAGAGAGAGAGGACCTACCATTGGGGGACACTTCACTCTCAAACTATAACATAAATGTGCAATTCAGTCTATTGGCTGGCTTAGAAAGTTTTAATCACTTCCATTGTTTCTCACTTTTAATTGAGTATAAAAAGACTTAGAACAAAGGAAAAATTTCTACCAGAAAAGGAAGATGCATGGCTACCATTAGGAAGCAGAGCATATATGTTTTGATTTATAAAACTGTCCTTCAAAACATATCATTTAGGGACTGAGGATGTTTTGCTGAAAAGAGTGGAGTTGTAGGAATGTGGTTAGGTTTGAGCCTGCCACTGGTGCACATCAATAAGTCACAATTAAACACTGAGCATTTACAATCTGAGCGAAAGGAACTCCCACTTAATAGGTCTTCCAAAAAAAGAAAAAATGTTTTAAAATGTACCAAACCTATAGGATTTCTGATAAAAATAAATACCTTAGAATAACTCAATACCAAGAAAACAACTTTGGTTCTATGTTAGCCAGGTACAGGGGAAAACCTCAGAATAATATTTGGTTAATAAAGGCCAAAATAGATTTTTTATTCTTTTGGACTCCAGTTTGGCTATGAAATTTGTACTTAGTCAATTAAATATGTCTTCTTTTAATTTGATAAAGTCTTGTCAACAACAACAAAAACAACAAAATAGCCAAATCGGATATACTAAATTGCATGACTGAAACAAGATTGTTTTGTTTACTTTCCTGTTAAGCCCAGTTAAGGTTCTAAGAATGTTTTCATTTATGTGCCATGTGATTTATTTATATGTGATTTATCTGGGCTACACTTTCCTGTGGACAACTCAGTTGATTTGTCAAGCTATTCAGGAGGTCTATTTGTCTTGATACAGTTAGTGCAAAAGATGTCAATGGTAATGACTTCTTAACCATAATAAATTACAAATACACTTTTCAGGAACTGATTTGATGTGTTTACTATTATTTAAATAACAAAAATGATTATTTGTATAGCAATCTTGGTATTATGTGCTACAATTTTAGACAAACAGCCACAAAGTAACACTTTATTTTTATTGTTTTGTTTTTGTGGCTTGAATTCAGGACCTGGGTACTTTTCCCTGAGCTTTTCTGGTTAAGGTGAATCTTCTGTCATTTGAGCAACAGCTCCACTCTGGCTTTTATTTCTTTTTTAGGGGAGGAGCTAATTGGAGATGAGAATTTCCAATGACAACATTTTTTTTTTGTGGCATAAGAGGTAGGTAGTTAATTAGAGAAATGTCTCATGGATTTTCCTGCCTGGGCTGGCTTTGAACCACAATCCTTTGATCTCAGTCTCCTAAGTAGCTAGTATTATAGGTGTGAGCCACTAGAGTCTGAAAATATATTTAAAAAAAGACATTTTCTACTATGTTCAAGGAATTATTTATATCACTATTGAACTATTGCTAAGCTGTTTATCATATCATGTAATTGATTTTTCTACTGTGTAGCAGAAACTATGAGTGTCATGGACTCTCAGGATAAAACATCCAAGGCCTTTGTTCCTAATTAAAAAACTGAGAATGCAGCTCAATTAATCTGAGCTCTTTCGAACTCATAAACCTTTCAGAAAATCTGAGAAATTACACAACTTCTCTTAAGAATCATCAATGATTTAACCAAACACTGCTCCTGATTATGAATTTATTTTTGGCCATTTGTGTCCTTTAAGACAAACTCAGTTATGAACTCTTCTAAGTGTTTAACTTTTAATATACAGTTCTGCTGGGCTCTCGTGACTCACACCTGTAATCCTAGCTACTCAGGAGGCTGAGATCTGAGTATCACAGTTCAAAGCCAGCCAGGGCAGGAAAGTGATGCTATGGCTCAAGTGGTAAAGTGCTAGCCTTGAGCTGAAGAGCTGAGGGACAGCACCTAGGCCCAGAGTTCAAGACCCATGATGGACCAAAAAAGAAAAAAAGAAAGAAAAAAGAAAGAGTTCTGTGGATTTAATGCACATCATGATGATTATACTTCAAAATATTGAATTGTACACTTGAAAGTTTCTGAAAGGTTAGATCTTAACTATTGTCTCTATAAAAAGAAAGCAAAAGTGTAAAAACTGTATGAGGTGATGCATGTCCTAATTTCGTTGTGATAGTCATTTTATAATACATCCTATATTAACATTGTGCTTCTGAAGGATATATAAAGGGTTAAACATCAACTTGATTTAAAATTTTAGAAGGGGTGACATTGATCAAGATACACTGTACTCATAATCTGACAGGTTGAATTGAAATCCATTTATACAACTACATAAACATAAAAGTGAAAAGAACATCTGTGGTTAGTTTCTTCATTTGTGTAGTGGGTCTAATTACCTGTCTTATGAGGTTGTGGTCAAATTAAATAATAGCATGTATATAAAACATTTTCCATTGTTCTAAGAATATAGTTTAATGCTTAATGTGTGCAAGTTTTAGCAACATAACAATTGTCTTTTACTGCTCATATTCCTATAATTCATAATCTTTATAACAAATTTTTGAAAAAGAGATAAGAAGATATTGATGATAAAAGGTCAGAAGTCTGACATATCAGAACAGGAATTTTTCGTAGTATTTATTTAAAATTATATCTTTATGTGGTTGTACAAAGGCATTACCATTCAACATGTCAGCTTCTCAGCACCCAATCCTACCCATCCCATCAATGTTCCTGGTTTCATAGGATATGCATTGAATAGTATTACTGCATTCTCCCTCCTCTTCCTCTCTGTTCATCTGCCCTCCTTCCCAGTGACCTCCCCTGCACACATCTCAAGTACAAACTTCCTAGAATTCATTTTGTTAGACTGTAAGTATTCTAAGGAGTTACACCAATTGAATTCTTTCCTGAATATATAATACTTTGTTTAGTATATTGTATATATGTGTATATGACGCTGTATTTACCTATGTATTTGTTAATTAGGTCTAAGTTCCATATATGAGAGAAAATATGTGTCTATTATCTCTCTGGGCCTGACTAACTTCCCTTATTTTTCCCAGGTCCATACATTCCTTTGCAAATGATGTAATACAGGCCTTCTAATGTGTGGGTAAAATACCATTGTGTATAAACACATTTTCTTGATCCATTCATCATTGAAGAACATTTGCTTCCATACCTTGGCTATGGTGAATAGTAAAGCGATAAATATAGTTGTGAAGGTAGCTTTAATGTATCCTGATTTATAATATTTTGGATAAATACCCAAGAGTGTTATCACTGGATTATAGAGTAGCTATATGTTAGTTTTTTGAGGAATCTCTAAACTGCTTTCTGGAGTAGTTGTGTCAGTTTACATTCCCATCAACAATGTACTAGGGTTCTTTTTCTTCATATCCACACCAGCATCTGTTGTTGTTTGTATTTCTGATGATGGCCATTCTAACTAAGGTGAGATGGAATCTCAGTGTTGTTTTTATTTGCATTTCTTTTTATAGCTAGAGATGTTGAACATTTCTTCATTTGTCTATTGGCCCTTTTTAATTCTTCTTTGAGATGTCTCTATTAGCTTCTTTGCCCATTTATTAATTGGGTTGTTGTTTCTTTTATCCTGACTTTAGTCAGGATAAAAATTTAAATATCAATGCTGATTTCAACAAAAAGTCAACTAGCTAAACATGGCTAACAGTATATTGATATAACAGGGATGAGAAATACATTAGAGTGAAGTTTGGGGGAATGTGAATGGTAGTTTTCACTTCTTGACCAATATATGGGGATAATGGAGACTCCTAAGGTTTCATTAAAATGATATGGAACTTGAATAATTTGGCCTCAGGATGATTGAACTGCTTACATAACTGTAGTCAAAGAGAGCAATCAGAAGACTGCTTCAAACATTTGCAGTTCTTAGGCAGTTCTTAGGTAGGAAGGTCTAGGCCGTGATGATGTCAAAGAGAACAGAAACTAGAAAGGAAAATGCTTGAGTGATAGACTGATGGAAATAATATTTAAAATATTATTTCTTATCAAAATAGATGGTTATAATCCTTCAATCATCAAATTCCAAGTAAAGATGTCACATATTTTATTCTCACTGTGGAATGTTGTTTTTATATGTACATTATAATATTTCTCAAGCACTCCTTTATGAGCTATAAACTTATCACATAGGGGAAGTATCTGAAAGAAAGGCTTATTGCAGCATCATTGACATGGTGCTGTTATACCCAAGGACTGATTCACAACAGTTGCAAAGGGTAACACATTTTGAGGAAGTGTTTGGGCTTACTGTGATGCAGACAGACAGACTTTAAACAGGCCTGGCCTCTGTAAGTAGTATATGCTAAATGAAACTGCACGCTCAAGGTTATGTCTCACAGGAATGCATGGAAAAATATCTCTGTTCCTACAACTTATTTAATGAAACCTTCATAAAGTTGAAAGCTACTACAGACTTGCGTGTGTGTAAATGAGAAGAAGAATTAGGAAATTTCACTAAGTGCCTGTTTTTCTGTCTACAGGCTCAGTCACAAGAAGTTTGTTTTACTTTTCACTAGAAAGTAACTTTTGATCATAACATCAAAGAAGAAGCTAGCCAAAGCATTAAAAAAAGGAAAATTTACATTGGTCTTGAATATGGTTTTGTTTTTCTTGTGGCATATCTCTTACCTATGATCAAATTGCCTTTATTTTTCCCTTCACTATAAGTTCAGTGTGTTTTCCCTGATGATAGGATCTTAGCTTCCTTTCATTTAGAGCATCTGCTTTAGGAAATTTAAAAAATTAGCAACTATAGAAATGTCTTCTGTATTCATTTGACAGGATAAATTTTCCCCAACATTTTACCAGTTTTATAAACATGCAATATCTTTTTAAAGGATCTACAAATCATGTATGGATTTTTATATAAGCTCATTAAAAAGATAGGACCAGCCAGGTGCTGGTAGCTCATGCCTGTAACCCTGGCTACTCAGGAAGCTGAGATCTGAGGATCGTGGTTCAAAGCTGACCCAGGCAGGAAAGTCCATGAGACTCTTATCTCTAATTAACCACTAGAAAACCAGAAGTGGTGTTATAGCTTATAGTGGTAAAACACTAGCCTTGAGTGGAAAAAGCTCAGGGTCAGTGCCTAGACCCTACATTCAAACCCTACAACCAACAATAAACAAACAAATGAATAAATAAAGATAAGCCCCCTGCCCCCTACTTCTCAGTCTCTATGAGAAGTTCAGGTCCTACTTTATTAGCCCTGATCTCACTGATTGACTCCTTCCACCATATAGACTTACTATGGGACAATCATGTTTCTATATTCTTAGGAAAACATTGGAAACTATTTTTAGGTTGTAGAGAGAAGGCATGTAAAGAATAGATCATAGTGATGCTCATCTGAACAGCTGGAAGCACTAAAGTACTTTTTTTGGTTCATTTCTACTTCATAAAGACAAACTAAACCTGGAGAACAGTTGGGTTAAGATTTCTAGCGCTAGAGGACTGAAATAGAATCCCTCACAGGAGCAAGCAAATTTCAGCATGAAGACTCTAGTGAGAGAGAAAAAGCAGGAAATCAAGTGGAAGATGTTACAGAAATACCTGAATGGATTTGTTGTGTATTGAGTCACCAGAGTGGGTGTGTATGTCCCTCAAAAGTATACCCACAAACGTTTCTCTGCACCTGCATGTGTTTACATGGCTAGAAGCAATTGACCTATATTTTATATGTACAATAGCTTGGTTTCTGAATGTAGGAGCACATACATCTTTAAAAGTTGGGAGAAAGTGCATTTTAGTTGTTTCCCAGATTGTACTTTATTTTCAGCTCATTGCCAACAGATGACTCATTTCTATCATAGTATGGATCTGAAGGTTTACATATGGGTAATTTTAGGGTTTGGAAAAAATTCCAAAGCAAATAAAATTTCCCAATGCTAAAGTACATACAGCAGATCAACTAACAGCTTACAAATAAAGCTGTTTTGACAAAACATTAGTATGTTCTGCTGCTCTACCAGCAAAGTCGGTCTGTACATACAGAGTGAGACTTTTCTTAGGAGTCTTTTGTTACAGATTTTTCTCAAAAGAGACCCTATTCTATTTCCTTAGTTTTCTCCACTCAATATTTTTTACAAAGATACTGTAGAGTTAAACAAGACCAACATGTTTGTGCAAATTACAAAATCAACCATACAATTATTACATTAATGTAATTACATAATTTTATATCAAGCATAATGCATATATGTACACAAATGTGTGTAATGTGTGTATATATAATGTATATATATATATATATATATATATATTAGTGTGTGCTCTTGTGGTGTATGTGTAACTTTAGCACACACTTTCAATCTTATAATTGCCAATAGAAAATTTGTCATGCATTTACTAAGCTGACTTACAGACTGATCATCCACAGCTACAGATAAAAAAATTTCAGATATTTGTTATGAAAGTATGTTAAGATTACCCAATTTGATTACAACTATTGATGTCAATAAGCAAAAACAAATGTTTTTCATTCTGTAATTCTCACCTTAAATCAATGTTTTGAACTTTCAATGGTGTTGCAATAGAAAAAGAGAAAAATGCAAAAGTTTGATCAGTACATCAGATTTCATGTGTGAATAAAGTATTTAAACAAGAGCTGGGTGCCAGTGGCTTACATCTGTAATCTTACCTACTAAAGAGGTTGAGATCTGAGGATCATGATTCAAAGCCAGCCCAGTCAGGAAAGTCTGTGAGACACTTTTCTCCACTACACTGCCTAAAGTCTGGAAGTGGAGCTGTGGCTGAAGTGAGAGAGAGCCAGCCCTGAGTAAAAGAAGCTTATGGACATCATTCAGGCCCTAAATTCAAGCCTTAGGACTGGCACCAATAAATAATAAGAAGCCACATATTTGATAATTATTTGTGCATTTAATATTATAAAGGTAAAGTGAACCAGCTTACTAAAGTGGATTTTACAATAACAGTAGACTTAAGTATACATTTTAACAGACATGTTGAATTGAAGGTAATAAAAAATAAAATTAATAAAATAAAATAAATATACATTTTATGACACAAATAAATAGAATCAAAAGCTTCACTCCTGGTATCCATGTAGCAATGTTTCAATGTCTTATTTTTATTTATTTGTGCCAGTACTGAAGGCAAACACAGGGCCTTACCCTCTTGCATAGCTAAGTGCTCTACCACTTAAACCATACCTCCACTTTTAGCTTTTTGCTGAATAACACAAAATTCTCACAAACTTTTCTGCCTAAACAGGCTTGGAACTCTGACCCTCAGATCTCAGACTTCTGAATAGGGAGGATTCTTGGAACTCTGATCCTCAGATCTCAGACTTCTGAATAGGGAGGATTAGAGGCGTGGGCCACCATTAGCTGGCCATATAACAATTTTGAAAAAATATTTCTCAATCTTAGGAAAAGGTGTGATGTCAACTGGGTTCATTTCTTCTCTGTGTGCTTTCTTTAGTTTGCTTTAGATTCTAAAAACTGAAACAGGAAGATTAAAATGGAAGTGAAAAGGAGTGATATTCCTCTTTCAATAATACATGTACTTTATATCAGTATGTCCTTATTCACTACAATTAAAACATATATTAAAATGTGTTTTATTTTTAAGTACATAAGTCTATGAAAGGCCAGGGTTTGAACTTAGTAGTTGGAAGAATATTCTGTTGGCAGACTGGTTAGGAATTTTAAATGTTCTGAAGAATATTTTCTTTCAAGGATTCATGATTTGGAAGGAAACTATAAACTAAATGTCTATTTATGTCTTGTGAAATTTTTGTGAGTCTCTGTATGTTTTGTAAGTAAAACAATGGCAAAAGGACCCATATCTCATGGCTTTAACAAATTTTAAGAAAATAAATTCATACTGTAATATCATGTAGTCTTAGAATTTTTTCCAAAGATAAGAAGTATATGAAAAACTGACTTTAAAAAGTGGAAAATGTCAAAAGCTATGTACATATGACCATATAAGATGACGCTAAGCGAAATGAACCCCAAGATCGGGACATAAGAGATTTTGTCTTAGTCACTGTTGTTTTTAATGTACTATGTGATTTGTTTGTTTCTCTTGTATGTCCTTTCCCCACTGTATAACTGTATTTGATTCTGGTGCACTCAATCTTGCATATGCATTTTTCTAATTTGGGGAGGGGAATAACAAAATGCTGAAATAAGGATACAGATGACCCATGGTAACAATGAAATGTATAAGACACTATGTTACAAAGGAACTTTACAACTTGTGGGGGGGAGGGAGGAGTTTTGGAGATGGGGAGGGAAGGGATAGTAGGGGAAAAACAAAGGAGGGGGTAACAAGGCTAGATAGGAAATGTACTCATTACCTTACTCATGTAACTGTAACCCCTCTGTACAGTATCTTTACAATAATTTTTTTAAAAAAATGAACAAAGTAAAACCAGGCACAGTGACTCACAGCTAAAATCCTAACTGTAATCCTAATGCTGAGATCTGAGGATCAAAGTGCTTAGCTAGGCCAGACAGAAAAGTTCATGAGACTCTGATCTCCAATTGAGCAACAAGCAGCCAAAAGTTGAGCTGTGAGAGAATGCTAGCCTTAAGCAACAAAGTTCAAGCCCTAGAACCAGCATGAGAGCATGCGTGAGAGAGAAGACAGACAGACAGACAGACAGACAGACAGACAGACAGAAAGAAGGAGACAGAGACAGAGAGAAAAGAGTGACAGAGAATTTATAATTCTCTGATTTTGAGGTTCTTTTACTTTTCATTACACCTTTTTGATTTCAAGGGACTCAGTTATTCAGGAAGTTTTTTTTCCTTACAGAAAGGAATGAAAATCAACATTCATGCAGTACCCAGTATGGATTAGAAAATATCCTCACACAATATTTCTCTAGGAGCATATAAACACCTGTAGGTATCACCTGAAGGAAAGTTAGGCTTACATAGCTTAGAAGCTGTTACACAGTACAGGAAAGACAATACCTACGTTTGTTTGCAACCAAAGTATTTTGCCTTAGTTATTATAAACACACACACACACACACACACACACACACACACACACACACATACACACACACACACACACACACAAAGTTCAGTAAACATCATTGCATAAACTAAAATAGAAGATTCTTATATGGGCTTCTCATGTAAATGGAAAAAGAAATAATGATGATATCCAAAGCAAGATCGTTTAATGATTGTGCATGGGTTTTAACAACAGAGAGAAAGAATTTATTTCCAGTATATATTTAACCAGGAACACATACTATCAAGAGGAGACATGAAAGCCTCTGAGGAACCAATTCTACTCCAGTAAATTACACCCAGAGTCCATTTTAATGGGTAGACAATACTCCTTAACTCAAAGTAATGAAATGCTTCCTTCCTACAGTATGAATTACGTATTAAAAATTCTCCCCCAGATTTTAGTTCAAACTCTGCTCTTTACATCAGCTACTTTCATTTACTAAAACAGAGTTTAAATTCTTAAAAGTTCCTCTAACAAGCTATATTATTTTCTCTTTCATGCTTTTTAATATGGGTACCGTATATTTGACTTTGATAAGTATTGTTTCTTTTCTCTCATTGTTTATACCCCTGATATCTGCTGGTGGCTTATGCCTGTAATCTTAGCTACTCAGGAGGCTGAGATCTGACGATCTGCCAACCCAGGCAGGAAAGTCTGTGAGACTCCAATAAACCTCCAGAAAACCAAAACAGTGCTGCGGCTCAAGTTGTAGAGCGCTTATCTTGAGCTGAAGAGCTGAGGGATAGTGCCCAAGTCCAGAATTCAAGCCCCATGACGAACCAAAAAGAATAAAAAGAAAAGAGATGACATCTAAACTGTGTGTGAGGACCCTACTCATCATCTTAATTCCTAAGAGGAATGTGCAACTGTTTCAAATATTTCCTTCTGGCTATTTCCTGTTCTGTGTTATTTCTCAAGGGCTATGTTAGCTTTGAAAAAATCATGCATTCCTCCTTTTATTATTTTCTTTCAGTTGGGAAATTAGGGCTGGAGATATGGCTCAGTAGTGGTATGACTGCCAAGCAAAACCCTGAGTTCAAACTCTAGTACTGCCAAAAAGTGGGACATTAAAGATTTTATATGTACATAAGAAGTTTTAATACTTGAAAAGCCTTTGGGAATTTTTTTTTTTTGGGTCCAGTTGTGGGGCCTGAACTCTGGGCCTGGGCGCTGTCCCTCAGCTCTTCAGCTCAAGGCTAGCGCTCTACCACTTGAGCCACAGAGCCACTTCCAGCTTTTTTCTTTTTGCTTATGTGGTGCTGAGGAATCAAACCCAGGGCCTCAGGCATGCAAGGCAAGAGCTCTACCACTGAGCCACCTTCCCAGCCCCCGGGAAATTTTTTAAAATAAATTTTATAAACTATTCTTCGTTAATAAATTCAATACTGATTAATTTTTAGTCATTGCTACCTAACTACTGACAGGCTAAAACATATCTATTTATCTGTGTCAGCAATCTGATAATAGTAACTGGTTTATTTAAGACCAAGATTTTTTATAAGGCTATAGTCAGATTATTGGACTAAACTGTCAAAAGACTTCACTAGGTTTAGCTGTGCACAAACTCCAGTAAATTGTTGTTTTTGACTCTTCAGAATTCCATTGTGTATATATACCTCCATCAGAAACTATTACTGTTTCTTGAGTAGCCAGTCTCCAAGATGGCAACTTATGGTCCACTTTTTGTTGCCAAATGGCAACTTCAGAAAGAATGACATTGCCCCATTTGTTAGGAAATGGAAAAACTTGGAAAAAATTATATTAAGTGGAGTAAGCCCGGCCCAAAGAAACATAGGTCCCATGGTTTCCCTTATTTGTAATATCTAGTATATGTATGAGTCAAGCGGAAAAGGTCAGATAATGTGAGGTCAGGAAAATGAACCCTTAGATATGTATTTTAATGTTTTTTTCTTTCATGCATGTGTTATTCTAACGCATTTATAAGATTATCTTTGTTGCTTTGTATGTCCCTCCCCCACAGTATAACCCCTGCTTTCACTATATTTGATGTCAGTATAACTTGTGGAGGAGATGGGGAAAAACCAGTTGTTTAAGGATACAGGTGGACCTGTTGCAACAATGAGAAGTACAAGTTGTCATGTCCAAAACGAGCTTTACAACGTTGGTGCGCGGGTGGGGGGGAGGGAAGGAGGGGGAAGGAGAAGGATTGGGATTGGGGGGGAGGGGGGAGGTTGTGAAGGGATGTGAAGGGTAAACAAAGGAGGAGGCTGCAATGCTTGGTAAGAAATGTACGCAAATCAATATATTAAGTGAAGTAAGCCAGGCCCAAAGAAACATAGGTCCCATGGTTTCCCTTATTTGCAATATCTAGTATATGTATGAGTCAAGCAGAAAAGGTCAGATAATGTGATGTCAGGAAAATGAACCCTTAGATATGTATTTTAATGTTTTTTTTTCTTTCATGCATGTGTTTCTAACGCATTTATAAGATTATCTCTTTGTTGCTTTGTATGTCCCTCCCCCACAGTATAACCCCTGCTTTCACTATATTTGATGTCAGTAAACTTGAGGAGGAGATGGGGAAAAACCAGTTGTTTAAGGATACAGGTGGACCTGTTGCAACAATGAGAAGTACAAGTTGTCATGCCCAAAACGAGCTTTACAACGTCTGTGTGTGGGGGGGGGAAGGGGGGGACGGAGAAGGATTGGGATTGGGGGGGGAGGGGGGAGGCTGGGAAGGGACGTGAAGGGTAAACAAAAGGAGGAGGCTGCAATGCTTGGTAAGAAATGTACGCATTATCCTGCCCATGTAATTGTAACCCTTCTGTACAGTATGTTCACAAAAAAAAAAAAAGTATTTGAGTTACAACCAATTTAGGGCCATGATGAATAATGCCTCAATAAACATTGGTTGGTGTGCAAAAAGAAAAAAAAAGAAAAGAAAATGTACGCATTATCCTGCCCATGTAATTTTAACTCCTCTGTACAGTATATTCACAAATCAAATCAAATTAAATTAAAAAAAAGAAACAGTAATAGTGAATGCTGACATTTTGGAGTAATACATTTGCAGAAATGTATTAGGTATTCAAATACATTGCAGTAACTGTGGAATATTGTTCTCTATTTACATTTTCCTTTCAAGGAATTAATTTCCTGGGATGGTAAATAAATAACAAGACAGCTTGAAAGAGTTAGGATTCAAATCCAGCTCTATAGTCTTCAAAGTGAGCAGTTTGTTAAATCCTCATCAATACTTTAACTTTTTAAAGCTTTTCCACATTACCAATCATAAGTGATCTAAACTATGATAAATTTTATTCTGCACATTGTTTTAGGAATTCATGTTACTTAAGCATGGAAGAAAGATTAGTACTAAGTAATCTTGATCTTAGTTTTAATAGATTATGTGCTTGTTGAAAATTACAACCTTCAAAAAAATCTATCACTCTTCAATATAATTTGGATAGAGAAAAAAATAAATAGCATTACTGACTTGCTAAATTCAGAAATAACATTTGCTCTCAGAACTGTTTCTCCAAGAATCATGTAAAACCCTAAGAACCTCTTCTTAGTCTTGCTCATGGGGAATTTTCTGCTTCTGACTAACACACAGAACAGACAATTAGGGAGTCTATGACAGCTAGACAGAACATGAAGAATTAGTTATGGAATTTTTTTTCCATTCCATTCAGTCAGATCTTCATGTTATAATAATGAGTAATCTAAGGCCTTTCATCTGTATCTCTGACAAAGAGATTATCTGGATAAATTTCCAGATTAGTGACTTTAATTTCAGCAGTTAAACTTTTAGAGAAACAGAGCCATAGCTTAAAATAATGTTTCAGAATTAAACACGGCACTTGGGATTTCAACCAGCACAACAAATATTATAAAAATCTTTTTTCCCCTAATATGTTCATCGTTCTAATTATGAGAAATGTATCATCACATAACATGAGATTCACTTTTTTTGTCCTCATGTGTCCTTCCACCCTTCATGTGGTCACAGAATCTTCATGACAACTATATTAAAGTGAAAAGAAAAAAATAGTTCATAATTCATATCAGTATTCAGAGTGAAACAAAATTCTCTATTGAAAGCAAAATTGAATTCAATCACAAAGAACTGATATCAAATCAGATGGCTTCCAAAAGCATAGTTTTTTAAAAAAGCAAAACTTTTATCTGAATGAAAACACTTTCAGATAAAATGTACATATGAATATATAATTTTCAATTTTAACAAAATAAATGATTTATGTAATGGCTGAAAAAAGGCTAGATTTACCATTAGGCTAATAAACTATTAAAGATTATTAACAGAGCAATTTTCTTTACACATTCATGCATAAAACAGATTTTATTTTTATTACATCATACATAAATAATTGGCATTCATGCATCTTTTGACTTACAGCTTTTAAAATTCTTCTCAACTGTCTATATGAAACAAGTATTTCTAAAGAAAAAGCCTATTTTTACTAACAAGTTCCTGTATGTCCTACATGTTTTTCTTTTCCTAGCAAGATTATTTTTCGTGATAAAGAGGATCCACCTATTTCAATATTTGAAATGTTGTCTTACTCATTGTTAAAGAATTTTAGAAATCTTGAATATTTGAATCCATCTATCTATATTTCTTAGATATCCTCTCAAAACAGTGCAATTACTTGTCCGTTGTCTCTTTCTAGAGGTACAATAGCTATTCCTTTAGTTGATTTAATACCATACTTATTACTGTTTCTTTCACTACTTTGCCTGGATAAACATCTGTCCTACCTAAAAACACATTCAGACCTAATCCTGATAATGTATGTTCAGGCTTATTTTGGTGATGTGTCCTAAAATATCATAAGATTTATTGCTGTGTGGTTTGTTATGTTTCAGTCTGCTCATATATCTTGAAAAGAATATGAATAGAATTTTCCCAGATAATGCTTTTCACATCATAAAAAGAATAATGAATAAATCATTCTTTTTTCTAAAATGAATTCAGTTTATGTTGCAATCATTTCACAGATTCTTTATGCGATTCTCTTCCATTGAACTATTCTAAAGCTCTTTTATTAATCTTTTCATCTCTTACAAATTCCTAATCAAAGCTTATTTCAGCAAAACTTACTTCCACTACATGTGTTTATTCATTAAGCCAAAGTTTATTGAGAATCAGATTACAATACATGGACCTGACTTTCAATGAGTATAGTCTGACAGGACAGATATACAAATGAACAGAAAACTGAACATTAACAAATAAAAGATTACAGAAATTTCAGGTTAATAACTATAAGCATTGTATATAAAATGTTACAGGTAAGATCCTAGTAGCAGTCTACAATTTTTAGATAGATGTATATCCAACTTCAAGGAAGCATGACAAGTGTTTAAGGTTCTTAGGTAAGGAAATAGTCTGCTATGATTCTGCACTGAGATTGGTTCTCAGAAATGCAGCAATCAGTTAGAATCTAATAAAAATGCCTGTGTGAGAAATAATGAAAATTAAGCCAAGGAAAAATAGTATTAATGGCAAGCAAGAAACAGTAGAATCAACATGGCCAAATTGTTGTGAAGAGTTTCTGAAATAGAAGGCAAACAAGAAACCAACCAACCACAAGCAACCAACTCAGGCTGATACTATGTTTTTGTTCTAGACAATTATATGGATGTTAACAAATTAATAAAGACAGAGAAGATCAAAACAAACATACATTAGTGAAAATGATAAATTAATCTTTAATATTTAACTTAAATTCCTATATACAATATAAATAGGGTTTTGAGGTCAAAAGGAAAACTAGTTCAATAGAAAGTCTTCTAACCCAGCCTATAATCAACAATTTTATTAACCCATGGCAATGAGTAAACTAGTAAGAAAATGATAGAAAAAGACGAAATGAACCCCAAGTTAAGGACTCAAATGTTTTTATCTTTCCTGCTATTGTGTCTAACATATTTATAAGATATTTCTTTGTTGCTTTGTATGTCCCTCCCCCCATGGTATAACCCCTGTTTTCACTGTATTTGATGTTGGTATAATTTGTGGAGGAGAAAGGAAAAAGCAAATTGTTTAAATAGGGATACAGTGGGCCCATTGCACCAATGAGATGTACAAGATGTTATGTCGAAAACGAACTTTACAACTTTGGGGGGTAGGCGGGGGATAAGATGGGCAGGGATGGGAAGGGGAAACAAAGGAGGAGGCAACAATGCTTGATAAGAAATGTACTCATGGGGCTGGGAAGGTGGCTCAGTGGTAGAGCACTGGCCTTGCATGCTCAAGGCCCTGGGTTCGATTCCTCAGCACCACATAACCAAAAAAAAAAAAAGCCGGAAGTGGCACTGTGGCTCAAGTGGTAGAGCGCTAGCCTTGAGCTGAAGAGCTGAGGGACAGCGCCCAGCCCCAGGGTTCAGGCCCCCCAAAAATAAAATAAAATAAAAATAAATAAATAAATAAATAAATAAATAAATAGCTATAAGTTCGAGAGCAAAGGCCAAATGAAAGTTGAAATCAGAAGTAAATTATGGATTGACAAAAAAGAAGTAATGATGATTTCTTGCAGATGGTAGAATTGAAAGAATGAGCAGCAAGTGAAATAGTAGACAGATGAGCCCACTATGATTCTGGTCATAGACAGGAAATACTGCCATATTTTGTGGGTTTCTGTGTCTTTAGTTTGGTTCACCAAAAATTTTAAGTGAACCTTTACATTTATGTAAAATATACATAAAACAAAATTTCATAAATCCTACTTACACAAATCACTTTGTCATTACAAATTGATGACTCATATAAGCAATATAAATACATGTACTTTCTTGTCAATTTATCCTGAAAGTATTATCAGTTTGCTATCCTCAAATTAGGTTGCTCGACTTAGATGTATTAGATAAAACTGCATATTGTACTTAGTTAAAATGCTTTTAAAAGTAAACATGCGGGCTGGGCTGTAGCTCAGTGGCAAAGTGCTTGCCTAGCAAGTGCAACGTCCTGCGTTCGATCTCCAGTACCAAAAAAGAAAAAGACAAAAAAAATACAGTTAAAAAAAGTAAACATGCTGCAGTATTCATCCACAATTTTGCACACAATCTTGTGTTTCTCAACGTTGTATAATATTCATTGGGTATGCACATATTCACTTAAGTAATGACCAATTGTTTCCTAAAATTTGTATATCAGTCTGTCACCTCTTCTAGACTGTAAGAGGCTCCAATTTTTCCACAATGTAACAAACAATATAATGTCTTGATTCATATTTTCCAGGTGATGAAAAATTTTCATATCCTATTTTGTCAGAAATATTATTTCAGAAATTAATGTGAATCACACAAATTTAAATCTAATATTTGTTCAAAACAGATTAATATTATACTTAATTCCAAAGGACTTCTGGATTCTGACAGACATTCTAAACTTAAAAAATATCCATACATGGAATAGGAGAAACCCTAGGTCTCCTTGGCTCAGGTCGAAATTTTTTGAATAGAGACCCGGAAACACAACAAATCAAAGAAAGGTTGGACAAATGGGATTGCATAAAGTTGCAGAGCTTCTGCAGGGCAAATGACATAGCTAGCAAGATCAATAGAAAGCCCACGGATTGGGAGAAGATCTTTACTAGCCATACAACGGACAAGGGTCTCATATCTAAAATATACTTGGAACTCAAAAAATTAAACCACCCAACAACAAATCCTCAAAGAAACAACTGCCCAATAAATAAGTGGGCTAAAGACTTAAAGAGAAACTTCTCTGAAGAAGAAAGAAGGATGGCCAATAGACACATGAAGAAATGTTCAACATCCCTAGCCATAAAAGAAATGCAAATCAAAACAACATTGAGATATCACCTCACCCCAGTTAGAACGGCAAAAATCAAGAACTCTAACAACAACAGATGCTGGAGGGGATGTGGACAGAAAGGAACCTTACTTCATTGTTGGTGGGAATGTAAACTTGTTCAACCACTTTGGAAAGCAGTATGGCGGTTCCTCAAAAGACTTCACATAGAACTCCCCTATGACCCAGCAATCCCACTTTTGGGCATTTACCCAAATGTTTACACACAAGACCACACTAAAGCTACCAGCACAACAATGTTTATTGCAGCATTATTTACCATAGCTAAGATATGGAACCAACCCAGATGCCCCTCAGTAGATGAATGGATCAAGAAAATGTGGTATATGTACACAATGGAATTCTATGCCTCCATCAGAAAGAATGACATTGCCCCATTTGTTAGGAAATGGAAAAACTTGGAAAAAATTATATTAAGTGGAGTAAGCCCGGCCCAAAGAAACATAGGTCCCATGGTTTCCCTTATTTGTAATATCTAGTATATGTATGAGTCAAGCGGAAAAGGTCAGATAATGTGAGGTCAGGAAAATGAACCCTTAGATCTGTATTTTAATGTTTTTTTTTTCTTTCATGCATGTGTTTCTAACGCATTTATAAGATTATCTCTTTGTTGCTTTGTATGTCCCTCCCCCACAGTATAACCCCTGCTTTCACTATATTTAATGTCAGTATAACTTGTGGAGGAGATGGGGAAAAACCAGTTGTTTAAGGATACAGGTGGACCTGTTGCAACAATGAGAAGTACAAGTTGTCATGTCCAAAACGAGCTTTACAACGTCGTTGCGGGGGGGGGGGGGGGAAGGAGAAGGATTGGGATTGGGGGGGGGAGGGGGGAGGCTGGGAAGGGATGTGAAAGGTAAACAAAAGGAGGAGGCTGCAATGCTTGGTAAGAAATGTACGCATTATCCTGCCCATGTAATTGTAACCCCTCTGTACAGTATGTTCACAAATAAAATAAAATAAAATAAAATAAAAAAATATCCATACAAGAAAGAACTTTCTCTACCATATGTAATTCCTTTTGTTATATTTACAACTTTCAGTAACCTACTGAAATAATCGACAATGTTTATGATACATGAGGTCTATTGTAAACAGAGCAGAATAGAAGATATCCATAAATAAATCCACATATCCCTTTGTTAAGGATGATTATTATACAGTGATATAGTAGGGAACAGATAGCAGTGTATAGTGTTAATTTCACTGAATAGCCTTGTGGACAGAAAAGATGGATGTTAACTTAATCTCACACTTTATATATTAATTTGTGGTTTCCCAGGAAGTTACAATTTGATGTAGCCTTCATTTGTGTTTTTCTGAAAACTAAGTCAAGTGGGAACCATTTCCAAAATGGTCATATAACCACAAATTGGTGCTTGCTATTTTTGATGTCTATCATACTTTAGTTTCCATGTGACCTCTATGTGGTATGGAACTCTACAAAACAGTAATTAGACTCTAAAGATAGACAGAGAGAATTAACAGAAATAGGAATAGAGAGATAAAATATAGTAGATCCAGATATGATTTATGACCTACTAGTCTCATAAATTGTATAGGATTATTCTATTCATTAGAATTGTTCAGGCATTAAAGAATTCAGACATATTTTAGAAGCAATGCAATAGACACATATGCCTTAAACTCAAATCATAAGTTATTCAATTATGGCAACTAGGAAGATAAAGTTAATCTGCTTTACTCTACTGCTGTGAATTCAATTCTACTGAATTAACTTTCCATGAGACACTGAATATATAACTAAGTTCTTTATAATATTTTTCTATATTTTTCAAAAGTCTTAATAACCTTACTAAGCATATTTCATAACATTTTGATTAGAAAGAATTGCTGCCTACAAGAATTCAAGAAACCAATTATTTCACATCAAAAATTTTTAAAAAGAAAATAGATAAAACACTCTCTGCTAAACTCAGCTCTATGCCTGAAGAAATTTAAGAAATGTACTTTGCACGTTTTAATAGAGAAAATGCAAAACTTCAAAACTTCAAAAGACCAAAACTACACCAATTGAAAAGTCACAGATACCCAACCGGAAAACTGTCTTACTTCTTGCAAATGACTAAGTGGTAAAAAACGAGATACATAATCCATATCCTTTATATTTAAAAAAACTACAAATTAATGAATAACATTCAGTAGAATAGCCTGTCCAGAGCAAAGAAGGAAAATAGCTTCTGAACATGAACATAATACACAAACATGAAAATTACAAGCAAAAATGCATGTCCTTCACTATGAACAAAACATACATACAACTAACATTGAATTTCTACATCAATAAAGGTAATAAAACATCAATTATTAGAGTTAGTAGGGAGGTGAAGAGCTTTGAAAGTTGAATTTGTGTGCTATGCATGTATCATACTAGGGTATACAACCCAGATACATTACAATTACACTTTGAACACAACACTTAGTCCTTTCTGTTTCAATTTCCTCATATGTAAAGCTGGTATACTAACAAAATCTGTGAAATACAGTTGTATAGTAGTGAAGATTATATGAAATTTATCTATAGCACTTAGAAGTAATATTCAATATATTATTAATATAATGACTTGATATTCATTTTATAACTTCTGTCACAGGTACAGTGTTGTTCTGGGCCAACAGATTATACTTTCCTATGTTGCCAATTTGAGTGTAAACCGATTCAGCAGTTCAGAAAACTAACCTAACAAAATATTAAGCTTTTGTTTTAAAACAAGTTTCTCTTGACCAAATAATCATGTGAGTCTCTTATAAAGAAATAACTAGTATCACACAAAACATTTTTTGCAAATATGTCCATCATAGTATATTGAATAGCTAATATTACAGATAATCTGGAGTTTTGTTATTAAAGCAATCTTAAATGAAATTCAATTTATATGGAAGAATCATTGGACTGTATTTACCTACAGCAGAAACAAGCCTATAATCCTAGCACTCAGGATGTTGAGGTAGGAACATCTCTGAGTTATAAAACCAAGCATACAAACAAGAAAACAAACTAATGATCTTTCCATGAGTTATGAAAATAATGGACAAGTATATTTACTGAAGTGAGCACATATTGTAAAACTATACAAATTTCAGCAATGCTTATTGGTAGGTGGGATGACATGGACCTGTCTTGCCAGTTACAGTGAAACATGCAAAGAGGATCTTTATTGAGGCCAAACAAAAGTAAGAATCAATATAAAAAATAACCAGATCTAAAAGGGCCATTGGCATGGCTCAAGTGGTAGAGCATCAGACTGGCATGTGTAGAAGCTCTGCATTCAAGGATCTTACTGCCAAAAGAGTCGGAACATGGAAATGAAGAAGTCATACGTATATAAAAAATTCATTCATTTAATTTTTGGCATTTTTTTGGACCACATCACTTGAGACCTACTAATATCAAAGTGTGTGTATGTGTGTGTTTTGTTGGTTTTTTTTTTTTGGGTCCGGTCGTGGGGCCTGAACTCTGGGCCTGGGCGCTGTCCCTCAGCTCTTCAGCTCAAGGCTAGTGCTCTACCACTTGAGCCGCTGCGCCACTTCCAGCTTTTTTCTTTTTGCTTATGTGGTGCTAAGGAATCCAACCCAGGGCCTCAGGCATACAAGGCAAGTGCTCTACTACTGAGCCACCTTCCCAGTCCCTATTTGTGATTTTAAAATGTAAATCCTGGAACCTGAGAGTAGTAACAGACACTGAGATAGAAGGAAGGCAGTGTTACTGATCTCTGTCCTCACATCCTGATCCCAACCTCACAGTGTTGAACCTAACAGATGGTATTTGGAAAAGAATATTCTAATGCATGAAAATTAAAACATGGCCCATGCTTATTACTTCAGGTTAAATATGACTTTATAAACAAAGATACAGGAAACTATTTCCAGTGGTTCCCAAAGAAGACTGAATTTTATCCTGTTCCATTTTTGGCTAACAATGTAAAAATTTTCTACTTGAAGCTTTTCTATTACCTTAATTAAATGATTATATTGAATATATTGAGGAAAAGAAAAATATATGATGTAATCTGGTTGAAAGATAATTCTATAAGTTTATTACCTACAGTTTGATTTAATTTATACCATAACAATTTGTTACTTTTTGAGACAGTGGAGGAAATGTGTTTATTCTGAAGGCCAGGAACATTCAGAGGAAAACTATAAAGTTAAATAAGAAAAAATGACTAAAGAAAGGTTGGGAGGATGATGAGAGTTGAATAAGACATTATGAAATGGGGCTGGGAAAATGGCTCAGTGGTAGAGCGCTTGCCTTGCATGCATGAGGCCCTGGGTTTGATTCCTCAGCACCACATAATCAAAAAAGAAAAAAAGCCAGAAGTGGCGCTGTGGCTCAAGTGGTAGAGCGCTAGCCTTGAGCTGAAGAGCTGAGGGACAGCGCCCAGGCCCAGAGTTCAGGCCCCACGACCGGACCCTCCCCCCAAAAAAGACATTATGACAAAACTGGGGTGGATACAAAATGCAGTTGTGTCCTACTTTCCCAGGTAGGAATTCGTGTGTGTGTGTGTGTGTGTGTGTGTGTGTGTGTGTGTGTGTGTGTGTGTGTGTGTGTGTGTGTGTGTGTGTGTGTGTGTGTGTGTGTGTGTGTGTGTGTGTGTGTGGTATGTTTTTCCTGGGAATCAAACACTAGGCCTTGCATATATTCCCAATTATTCTACTACTGAGCTAAAATCATGGACCTTACAAGGTAAGAATTCCTCAAAACAAATCATAAGTGAAGATCAGAGGAGACAGTCAAAGAGAGCTTTGAATTTATGTGATTATTTACATAAACTGATTTCAATAGTAATAAAATGTGTAGTTCTCTCCTAATGCCAGGGATTTTGGTGGAAGTCTAATATAAGCTAAACTTAACAAAACACCAATGTATTTCCCTTGATAAAAATAAAATATGATAGGAAGAGACATTTCCCTAGCATGAATGCATGGAATATAACTGGTAATATCCAGTAATAGAGCTAAAAGTTTTTCAATGAACTTCCTCCCTCAAAACAGATCCAAATAAAAATTATAATTAAGTACAAAAATTTAAACATCCTATTTGTCATTAACTTAATTTCTAATCATTAAAAACTAGTTATGTACCATAAAACATTTTCTTGTTAGTATTTCCTTTTTTCCCCATCTGCCTCAGATGAGTGAACTATTAGAATGAAATGAATCCATTTTCTTCATCCATCCAATAATTTTATTTAATAATAAAATTAAAATGTCCAGGTGGCAATACAATATAGCAGGTTTAACAGCAAAAAGAAATATATAACCAAGTGCTAATTTTTTCTTTAGTAAAAGAACATAAATTATCATTAAAATGCATGCTCATATTAATATTTTATGTATAATCTGCATATGCACATATTTCAAAATTTTATACTCTGCACACTGGGAAGGAAGTTCAGTGGTAGAGTGCTTGCTTCACATGGATGAGGCCCTGGGTTTGAATCCTCAGCACCCACATAAGCAGAAAAAGCAGGAAGTGGCGCTGTGGCTCCAGTAGTCGAGCAGTAGCCTTGAGTTGAAGAAGCTGAGGGACAGCACCCAGGCCCAGAGTTCAGGGTTTAGGCCCCACGACCGAAAAAAATATATATATATATAATCTGACACATTGGAAAAGTTTGAAAAGTTTAAAGAAGCTGGGCATTGACGCTCATTCCTATAATCCTAGCTAGCTCTTGAAATCCATAAGGCCTTTCTGTCCAATATATTTCCAAGTAGTTAGAATTAGAGCTCTCACTCAAGTGGTAGAGTGGTAGCCATGAGCAAAACAACTCAGTGTCAAGGACCTAAGGATTAGCATAAAAATATTTACTAGGGAATGGAGGCATAGCTTAAGCTAGTAGAGTACTAACCTATGTGCATCTGGTACTGAGGTCAAGTCCTGGTCTTGGACCAAAATTAAAAACTAAAACAGTTAAAGGACATGATGACTCAGATATTTGAATACAAATAAGTTGAAGAAATTTGAAATACGTATCATTTTGATATTTTAAAAATGTTTAATAAGATTTTTCCAACTTAAATACTCATATTAAATCATATACAAATATTAAATATTATGCACAAGAAACTTTAGAATTAAACATATTCAAGACACAAATTGAGTCATAATAGTTAAAACAAGGGTCCTAAACATTAAGCATAAGCATTTTAATGTTCACAAAAACTAACAATATTATTCTCTCTCCACTATGAAGTAAGTCAAATCATATAGTTAAAAAGAGGTTTTTACTCTATTGTTTCCAGTTATTTCTTTTTTTCTTTCTTTTTTTCCCTTTGATATATTCCCTTTTGTCACTGTTTTTAATTTCTGTATCCTTTGTCTTATATACAAGTTTATCTGATTTGGGGAGGGGAAAGGGAATCACAGAAATGGTGGGAAAAAGGGTGAATTAATTCAACAGTGATAGAGACTATACTGGAAATGTTCACAATTTAGGGGACCCAATGGTGAGGAGAGGAAAAAGTGGGAGAAACTGAGGGAGGAGGTTACACTGTTTAAAGGGGAAACAAAGGAGGAGGCAACAATTCTTGATAAGAAATGTACTCATCACTTTGCCCATGTAATTGTAACTCCTCTGTACGGTATTTTCACAATAAAAAAAAGAATTATACTCATTACCTGATTTACATAATTACAACACCTCTGAATATCACCTTTACAATAAATTTTAAATTAAAAAAGGAAAATTAAGCTGGGCACTGGTGGCTCACGCCTGTAATCCTAGCTACTCAGGAGGCTGAGATCTGAGGATTGCGGTTCAAAGCCAGCCCGGGCAGGAGAGACCATGAGACTCCTATCTCCAATAAACCACCAGAAAACCGGAAGTGGCGCTGTGGCCTCAAGTGGTAGAGCGCTCGCCTTGAGCTGAAGAGCTGAGGGACAGCGCCCAGGCCCAGAGTTCAAGCCCCACGACCGACAAAAAAAAAAAAAATTATTAACCATTTCTTACACATGCTAATATGTTTTGCTTTATATGATATTCTAATTTAAATGTACTCACAAGGAGATGTAGGATGTCTTCAAACATTGTTCTATTTAATGTTTTAAATTTTATATTATATTATGAATTAAATGATCTGGTGAAAGACAATAAATGAAGAGTTCAGGGCAGGTCCATATAAACCCTGTTAATTTTACTCCTGAAATGTTTTAGATCTCATAGTCTACATAAATAGATGAAAATCACAGGTATATTATTTTTGGTTCAAATGTTCAGTGAATGCTATCAGGCCATGAGAAAATCAAAGTTTTCATATAAAAAGGAACATCTGATTTGGGAATTGAAGGAAAAACAATAATCTTGAGAGAGATGGAATAAAAACATATGTAGGCAACGGAACTTCACAAAATGAGGCCAGCTCAGGCATGAAAATACATGAGACTCTATTTTAATCAATGGCTGGGTATAGTGGCGCCCACCTGTTATTCCAGCTACTGAGGAGGAACAATGGCCTAGTCATGAGGCTGGGTTCTGTGATCCACAGATATCTGTCTTCCAAATAGATAGAATTACAGGCTTCATCTGCTTCTAGTCAGGTCAATATTAGTCATGGGGCTTGAACTCTGGACCTGTCCCTCAGCACTCTACCACTTGAGCCACAGCACCACTTCCAGTTTTCTGATAGTGTATTAGAGATAAGAGTCTCACAGACTTTCCTGCCCAGGCTAGCTTTGGACCATGATCCTCAGATCTCAGCCTCTTGAGTGGCTAGGATTACAGGTGTGAGCCACCTGAACCTGGCTAAACTAAATGTTTTATACACAAATAGCTGAAACACAAATATAATTTCATTCATACAGCTAATCCAGGAAAATAAAAATATGAAAATATTACTTATATTTTCTTCCATTTTGTATAGGTTAACATAGTGACAACCCTGAGTTATTTTGTTTTTCTCTTCTCCCCTCTCCTCCCTTCTCCTTCCCTCTTTCCCTGCCCTTCTCCTCTTCTCTTCATTTGATCTTTGTTTTATTGAGACAGGCTCTTACAAAATAGCCCAGTCTGAGCTCAAATTCATATTCATCCAGTGTCCACATCTGCTGAGATCACAGCTACGTATCACTATAGAGAGTTAAGAATTTTTAAAATTTATAAAGCAATATTTACATGTCTTATGTTACTTGTAGTGAATGCAATGACTTCTGAATTTCATACAACTGCAGTATTATTTTAGGATTGGACACTTGGCTATTTTGTGTTTGCTTATTTATTTTCCTATCTGTGTCTGCGTTTTGATAGCATGTTTAATTCTTAAACTGTAACTGTCTACCATGTTCCTCTCTCTCATGAAAATACTGTATAGAGGGGTTACAGTTACATGAGCAAGGTAATGAGTACATTTCTTATCAAGCATTGTTGCTTCCTCCTTTGTTTTTCCCCTACCATCCACCTCCACAACTATCCCACACACACACACCCCACCCCGGCCTGGGCCTAAATTGTAAAGTTCGTTTGAAGCTACTCACTTTCCTAAATTCTCATGTAAGTGCTAGTGCTTAAATTGAGGACCAAAATCTCTCCCTTGGCTTTCTCATTCAAGACTGTTGCTCTACCACTTATGCCATGGCAGAAATCTAGCTTTCTGATAATTAGTTGGAGATAGAATCTTAAAACAACAAAAACATTTGTAGCTAAGCTAGCTTCAAACTTCAATACTCTGTGTCCCTGCTTCTTGAATTGCTAAGGACACATGAACTAGGCATGAACTAATAGGGATGAGCTAATGACACACATCTTGTAGCTACCTCACTTTTTGGCCTGAATTATCATTTTATCTTTTCTTGCTTCCTTGGGAATGATTTAGCAAGATCTTCCACATGATCTCTCAGTTTTTACAAAAATAACATGATTTTTTTCCTGTTCCATGTGAACATTTTTGAGTGTTCTGAGTTGTTCCAATCCTATTTTTCCAGTTCACCATACAAAAAATTTTCAATGATAAGCTTTCCTTCTGATTCTCCAGGTAGTTGTTCCTCTTTCTGGATTCTTGAGTATCATTTAATAGCATGTTGTTAATTTTATCTACCTAGTTTTGAAAATTACAGTCTTTTAGTGTCTTTTTTTAGTGAAACAGAAGAACTTGCATTATCTACTTATAAATTTGTTGTGAAAAAGAAATGAGTTCATCCATAAAACCAATTTAGAATAATGTCTGAGACATAAAAATTGCACAATTAAATGAGGCTAGTATTATTACTTTTACTTTCTTGTTTAGAACATCTTTGAGTAACTAATTATAGTCAGTAGAAGGCTTACAAATCACCTCTCACTTTTGTTCTACTTTTATTTTGCAAACTTTTCAAATACCTTTGCTCTCATTCCTTTCTCCCCTCCCCCTCCCTCCCTTCCTTCCTTTCTTCCTTCCTTCCTTCCTTGACCTTCTTCTTGCTTTTTCTTACTTTCTTTCACTCACTCTCTTTCTTGTGGTACTAGAATTTGAATTCAGGCCTTGTGTGGCTAGGCAGTGGTCTCTACTCTTTAGGCATGTCTCCAACCTAACAAGTATATGGTAGTTATTTTTTAAGATAGGGTTGCTTTTCCTTTCCAAGAACATACTCGGGTCACAATCAACACTATTGGTTGAGAAAGGAGTCTAACAAATGTTTCTGTCAAGGCTGGCCTCCAAATATGATCCTGTAGTTTCCCAAATATCCAGAATTACAGGGGTAATCCACAGTGGCTTGCTGTATTTTCAATTAAAACATTAAAAACAGATTTATATTCTGCAGTCTTAATCAGGTTCCATTACAAGGATACATGCATATATTTCCCTGATTCATTTACAATCCTCTAATTGCACACAAAGATTTAAAAGTAAGGAACCAAGTCATTTCCATATAACAATCACATTAAGATTTTGAATGATTTTGAAAAAATCAAGTATATTAGACTTGAATCACAAGTCTATTAAAATGAAATAACATAGAAGAATAAAGTTCATTCCTATAAAAGAGAGACTTGTTTAAAAACATACACAAAAGACCAACTATAATTGTGAAGGTAAAAATTACTGAGAGTAAGAGTTCCCAGGTTTTGATGAAATGTGAGCTATATGGTAAGAGTTAATTTTAAAATGAAAAATTTCAGTCACTACTCCTATTTTAAGAATAGACATCTGACCACTCAGTCATATTAAGTCCTTTCCTTATCTTCCAAACCCACAAGACAGATGGCCCCAGACAGTATTTCCACAAATCACAGTGCTGACTGATAGATGTCTTCATAAATATATGATTGGTGCTTAACTTTTTTTTCCCTTAAAGATCAAAGTCAAATATGCTCATCTGACCATATAAAACGATGCTTAACGCAAACAAGAATTTTTATTGTACTGTTTACGATTCTTTATTTTTTCTCTGTTTTTCTCCACTTTTGTGATTTTTTTTTATTTCTGTTCCCCTTTGTCTTCTTTGTAAGTTTATCTGACTTGGGGAGGGGAAGGGGAAACAGAAATGGTGGGACAAAAGGTAAACTAATTCAGCAGTGATACTATACACTATCTATGTTGGTAATGAACTGTACAACTTGGGGGGAAGGAGAGGTGAGAGGGAAAATCCTAGGAGAACATGAGGGAAGAGGTGACAATGTTCAAAAAGACAAATACTCAATATGTGACTTATGGAACGGTAACAGCTCTGTGCAGCACTTTTACAATAAAAATCTTAAAATCAAACCTAATAGGCCTCTGAGAAACATACAGCAGAGGCAGCTGCAAATAAACAGAAAAGTTAGGACATCTGAAATCACTGAATACAGCCCTGGTTATAGTTTGGTCAGGATTTTTCTGTACTAGTACTTCAAGGACAGCTTCTCTCGGAGAGAACTGACACTTGTTAGTATCTATTAGTCCTATCTATTGACTTGGGTGTTGCATCATAGAGACACTCTACCTAGGTGTATTCATGAGGGCCTAGACTCTCAAGTAGTAATAACAAGACTTTTGCTGTCTCTAGTGACAATATAATCATCATGTACTCTCCCCAGAATTTTCTGTTTGTTCCTTTATTGCAGTGATGAAGATCAAACACTCAGCATACTATGCAAGTGCTATCCCACTGAGCCACACCCTCCCCAGCCTCTACTCCCTGATATTGAAAGCTTGCCCTAACAGTTCTGAATACAACATCTCTGGATGCCTTCCTGTGTGGGGTAGGGAACTTCCTGTCAACAGTTTCTGCAATGTACTCTATTTGAAAATTAAATTGTAACTGCATGGTGATACAGGATGTGTTTCTGGATATTTTTTCTATCATAAGTGTTATATATTAGCTTAATAGGCAATTTTACTTTAAATGACTTTGAAATCTTATTAGTTGATACTTGGCTATTTAGATCCAATCTTCAGGATATATTACATTTAGATTGCTAATAGCACTTGATACTATAGCCAAAGAAACAATAAGTTAATATGCTGAAAATGAACTTTATTCTAGAAGAGCTGAGGTTATACATTTTCAAAGCTATCATGATAAATGTTTCCCTTTGGAATTACTATACACATGTTGGCTTCTTCACAATTGAGATTTGAAAATCAAATTTCAATAAAAACCTGAAAAAATTGCCAGTATTTTTATTAGAGGTGTGTTTATGTGTATGCGAATGGGTGTACGTATGTATGTGATTATTTTTTTTTAATTGTGAAAATACTGTACAGAGGGGTTACAATTACATGGGCAAGATAATGAGTACATTTCTTATCAAGCATTGTAGCCTCCTCCTTTGTTTCCCCTTCCCATCCCATCCTCCCCCCACCTTCCCACCCAACCCTCCTCCCCCCACCACCAAAGTTGTAAGGTTTTCGACATAACGATTTGTACGTCTCATTGTTGCAATGGGTCCAAGTGTATCCCTATTTAAACAATTTGTTTTTTCCCTTCCCCTCCAAAAATTATAACAACATCAAATACAGTGAAAGCTGGGGTTATACCGTGGGGGAGGGACATACAAAGCAACAAAGAAGTAATCTTATAAATGTGTTAGAAACAATTGCATGAAAGAAAAAACATTTGAATACATATCTTAGGGTTCATTTCCCTAACATCAACTTATCTGACCTTTTCTGCTTGACTCAGACATATACTACTTATTGCAAATAAGGGAAACCATGGGACATATGTTTCTTTGGGCCTGGCTTACTTCACTTAATATAATTTTTTCCAAGTCTTTCCATTTCCTAACAAATGGGGCGATGTCATTCTTTCTGATGGAGGCATAGAATTCCATTGGGTATATATACCATATTTTCTTGATCCATTCATCTACTGAGGGGCATCTGGGTTGGTTCCATATCTTAGCAATGGTAAATAAGGCTGCAATAATCATAGTCGTGCTGGTAGCTTGTTTTGAATATTTGTTTAAAAAAAAGATTTTGGAATTTGCTTAATGATCTTTAGCTTGAGATTTCAAAAGGTATCATGAGTATAAGCAAACCGATAGGAACATAGATAACAATGAATTAAGGATTATGCCAGCCTAAGATACTGTTTATCACTTCTGAGGCAGACAGAACTCAAATTGCCTTCATTAGCTGAGCAATATGCTACGCAAAATGAGGGGGAGACTTATCAGGAGACATTTTCATTTGCATTTTTCCTGTATAACCAAGCTGTTCTGTTTTCTAGCTGCTCAAGAGCTGTGAACAGGAAGGAAAGAAAATAGTTCAGGTAAGCCAGAGGCATTCCAGGACAAAAATAAATGAAAAGAAAAAGTTTATCAATGAAGAATTGTGCTTTGTGTTATTTGTAATACAAAAAGACTAGCTTCCCAGTCTTCTTCCTGTGTTGTTAGTGTTTAAGATGTTCTAATGCATGATTTCTCCTCGCATCTACTACCACAAGCAAAGCTAGAGGCTGCTCTTTTGATAAATGATCAATAGTTCGGACTGACATCACCCTAGCTACACTGCTGTTACTGCTTAAGAGACTGAATTTCAATTAAGCAGTAAATCCTTATGGAATTACATTTCCAACAGTCACTTAACATCTGTTTAATCCGCTGGAATTCTGAAACACTATTATTTTGTAGAGTTCTTTCCTCCAGGCTCATTCATAAAGCAAACTATTATATTTGACTGGGAAAGACATATTTTCCAACAGAGGAAAAAAACCCACCCAAATTATCAATTAATTGTTTTCAGTTGCATGTCTATGTACAAACTATGTTATAGCTTGCAGAATAAGTCACAAAGGTGACAAACAAGGTGCATTAATGAATACTCTCAATCACAAGTGTCTGGACTTGGCTACATAGCTTTAGATCATATGTTACACTTGAGAAATTTTTTCCACACAGACAAGTTTTCCTTAGACAAGTTTTAAAATCATGCAAGACACACAAGCAGTCATAGTGCTGATCCTATGCAAATCTGTGTAAATATTCTCATTTTCTATATAAGAAAATACTCCTACAGATTTTTTAAAAACATTTGTTTACTTTCAAAAACGGCGGTTGATACTTCATAGGCCATTCATCTAAAGGAAAATGCCATCTTCTTTATTGAGGACTTCAAAGTTTTAAGACAAAAGCATAAGCTCTATGACAGGCATACCCTTCATATAATGTTTTAATCATTTTAAATTTATGAGGCCACAAAGTCAAATGAACACAACTGGTTTGGTTCAACTGTAATGTCTGTAGATATTTCACTATTAGATGTGTGGAGAGTAGACAGTAGGTTAAACATTCTTACATATAAAGCACCACTTATAATGTCTACCACACACTGTATAAATTACACCTTATGAATAAAAATACAGATATTAAAGGCTTTTTGAACTAATAATCAGTCAGCCAGTATTTAAACATAAATTGTTTGACTACAAAGGTTTTGGCTTTTTATTCCACTGTACCAAAATCCACAGACATATCCGCTGTTTTCTTTAAACTCTTAAAATGAAGATCCTTCTTTAGTAATACAATTTATATCACTGTTAACAATTCAGTAAACACACCTTAATATCACACATTTTGTTTTATTTGGGAAAACATGCTCAGTTATTTTCTCTTTCAAAATTGGTGTTAAGCTTAAGCAAACTTAATACCTCTATCCATCCCATGATTGAATGTTAGGTATCCTAAAAATACAAAGCTATTATAATAATCCAGCTAACTACATCTGTTATGGACTAGTAAAATTTATTTTTACGGGTAGGCTTAACACATCAGAGTAATTTAAACAGTATCACCTCTTCCCTTTTTTTCTCCTAGTTTTATTTTCCTCTCTACCCCTTCCTGCACAAGTTGTATAATTCATTTTCAGCACAGTATCTAGTGGGTATCACTGTTGAATTAGTTCCCATATGTCTCACTCTATTAAAAAAGAAATGTACCAATTTCCTGACCTATGTAATTCCTCTGTATGTACTTTTACAATATAAAAAGTGAATAAATAAATAAGAGGAATTTAGTGTATATTAGCTGATGAGTTGTCACTAAAAGGATGCACTCTAGTAAGTAGTACAGTAGGATTGTATAATAATGGGAAAGAAAAATTCTAAAGTTCTGACCTTAAGAATTAGAAATCTAGTAACTCTTCTGTACATCCCCTTTACATTAGAAAAGTAAAAAAAAATAAAAAAGAATTAGAAATATTAGGACAGGAAGATTTTGTAGTGCTTATTATTTTAGAAAACAAGATTGAAGCATACTTTTATGTAGAAAGAAGCATATTTCTTTATATGATAAACCTATTATTTTATTTATTAATTTTTCTGACTTCATATTATTTTAGAACATCAGAACAATTAAAAAGATTAAAAAACTAATAGATGTGTTAGATAAAAATAAAGATAAAGATAAAACAAAGATAATAGTTCATATGAGGAAACAGATAAAAATAGCTGAGACAAAAGACAAGGGGGAGAAAAATACATAGACTACCAAGGTGAAAACAGAACAGAAAATATTAGGACATACAGAGTAGTAGTTGCACCACAAATGTTAATTTCATTGATTTTAAACTTCAAGTGGAAATATTAGCATAAGATGTTGGAAAAAATAGCCCCGAGTTTCTTGGTACATATCTCAAGATTTTAATATTGACTATATAATCTTTTAAGAAATTTTGTAATAATCAAAAAATACTTTAACATGTTTATAGATACTGCATAAGTTTCTAATAGTCAATAAAAAGAACACCCATAAAATGAAACTGTGTAATGACTCAGACCAATAAATAGTTGAGTGCTTTGAAAACAAATTACATTGGAAGAAAATTATGCACTTACCATCATGATTTGGATTTCCAAGTGTCCATGGCTCATCAGAGTCAAAATGAGTATCTCCTCCAATTCCAGGGCCAGGGAAATAGGCATGTGCCAAAAATCCTCCCTCCCCGTCAAAGGGAGAACTGTCTCCGTGAAAACCAGATGCAAAAATGATGGTTATATCCACATCACGTTTACCATTTTCTAACTCACTGTAGGGAACTTCTTCAAATGTCAGAGGAGTTACATTCTGCCACACATCAAAGGCACGGCGAATAGCTTTTCGAGTCTCAGGGTCTCCTACTTTTGGAGTTACGTTCTTTATACTGAAAGTTAGAAAAAAAGTCATTATCAATGTGATTCTGTTTTGTGCAATATGACAGATTTTATCTATTTAGTTCAGCAAAATATCAGAGAAAACAGCTTGAATAGAAACGCATTCTATATCTACTATTCACTGCACTGGGGATTATTTAGATATCAGCACCACAGTACTCATGTGCTAAAGCTACAGGGAGCAGATTTTCACTGAATAGTTAACAGAGCGAATGTAGTCCATTTGTCACTTTGCTTCCTGGACAATAAGAAGGGAGATTTTCTAAATATCGTTTTGAGCTGAAATAAAAACAACTTCCTTACACTTGTAATTATTTTTAGGGGTACATCATTGTATCTGTGTAAATCAACTCCAAAGGTTCTCATGTTTTGTGCTTTAAGTCTCTGAACACCAATTCAATAGACACAAAGGTATTTATTTTTTAAGGTCCTTAACTTTTAAAGAGCAAGTCTCATAATTACAGCTTCTGATGTTCTACTATTTGTAACTATCTTTCTGATTAAAATGTATTATGTGTAAATAACTAATAAATGGAACTAACAAAATTTAAGAGTAATGTGGCTATTCTTTCAGCTTGTTCTCATACAAATATAAACTGGTGAAACAATTATTATTTTTCCTGATTTGTCATTTATATATATTTCCCAGATAATTCTCTATGTGAATTAAAAGAATTAAAATGCACATTTTTGTATTATAGTATCATAAGTCCATACTGTATATAAGTAAAGTAATTGATAACTTCCATACCAATTACAAATATGCATCTCAAATACTTTCAACTCATATTTTTTCAAACATGAACTTATATGGAGGCATATTTTAATAGGAAATAAAATCTAATATCAAGTCAATATTCACTTTATATTATCATAAAGGAGAACTGGAAAGCTAAAGTTGTAGAGTAATGGAGTGAGAGTTTAATTATGGGGTGTCTTCTATATGTCATTGCATATATAGAACACGATCAACTTTGTATGTGAAAGCAGTATAATATGATTCAAGTGCACCTATGCCAAACTGAGTACAAATGTTAGGGAGAGTTATGCTAAACTATATTTACTGTTTCTTATTAATGCCCCCAAACAACTCACTTAGATGAGTGTTTATGCCTGTCTTACAACAAAAGAAGCTACCATTTAGGAATTTAAAGAAAAGCTTTGATGTGACAAAAATGAAAATATGTTAAGTAGTTTTATCCTAAGCCTTTTAAGAATCCATTGTCCTGAATTCTATGCTAGTTTACATGTATAATGTTTCCCTTATTTCCTAATAAGCCATCTAGAATGTATATACAGTGGCTATGTGATCATAAATATTCTCCATTCTAGGAGTATTTATCCCTTATTTTCTCCATGGGGATACAAGAAAAGAGTATCTTTTTCTCTACTTAATATCTTTTATACTACAATAATTCCTAGCTAAAACTTCCAATGTATTTATAATCCATTCTACTTAAAGGCAGTGAAGTCTAAACCTACCAGATACGAAGTGGAGGTAAGGAGCACTCTACAAGAATTGGGAAGTGGAAGATTTGGGGAAAAAAAGCCTGGGAAAATTTAAAGAGAAAGGGGCTGGTATAGTTTGGGCAGAGAAGAAGTGTCAATCTTATCTTCTGACTGAGAGAAAGAACAGAGTATCATCAACAGTGATGAGAAAACTGACTTATGCTTCTTAAATACCTTGAGCCATAATGAGAAAAACACATAGCAGTAGAGCAAAAGTCAAAACAAAAAGATCCTTCAGGAACTACTGTTAAAAACCCAGGTAAATAATATTGGTATTCTGAACCAGCCTAGTTTTAATGGAGATAAAGACAAATGAATTTTATGACATGACTAGATGAATGATTCTTTAAAATTATGAGAAATGTGAAGAGTTAGGAAGATATAATAGTTTTGAACTGAGACCAATGTTGGATAGATCAAGTAAATTTCATGCCAGGAAGAACACTTGCTTAGAAAGAAAATGAGGATTGGTCATTAGTAATACATACTAATATCCTATGTAAAAATGATTAGGAAAGGATTTTACTGTAACGAGGGAAGCAATTTTTAAGAATATAATAAAAATGATTAGTAACAGTTAAATTATTAGCATATTCACATTCAGAGTATAATATAATGTTCTAGGAGGGAAAAATCAATAGACTGATTTACTCTTCATGTTGTGCATATATTGTTGACGGGTTTCATCACCTTCTACTGTGTGAGAAATGGTTCCAGAAAAGAAAGTACAGAAGCCCTCCAGGAAAACCTGTCTCAAATATTTGGCTATTTCTTCATGATGCAAGAGGATTTAAGTGCAAAATTATTTGGATCTTATTTAAATCATGTTCATTTCATTTCATAGTCCGTAACTTATCCTCTGGTCACACAAGTTGAATTCTCTTTGAAGTCAACAGAATCCTCAAGTTCAGTGAGCTCTTTGGGTTCAGATAAAGTAATAAAACATCTGTCTGTGGAGAAGCTGATTATTTCTTAAAACTTCTGAGTTTCAGTGCTGTTCATGTTACTGAAATAAAATAACTTCAAGAATGCTTCCTCAGTTATCACTAGGGATGCATTTAAAAGCTGTGGTAACTAAGTGACATATATACTGAAAAAATTAACACTAATTAATATAAACATGGCATGGTAGCAATCACCTGTAATCTCAGACTAAGGCAGAAGGATGAAAAGTTCGAGATTAGTTTGGGCTGCATAGCAACATGGAGTGCTGGCTTTAGTCATACAGCAAGAGCCAATTTCAAAAACACAAATCAATCCCAAACAATTAATTAAGACATTCAAACAGAGCATTCCTATACTAATACTCATTAATATAATTTTAAAATTAAACCAACTAGCAATTTAGATTTATCTCATTAGCAACTTATCATTTTAAACTATAATTTAGAGTTGTAAAACTAAATAATTTTCTTACTCCTGCTGTATAATATTAAGCCAAATGTGATAAAAAATCTATTTAAAACAGTCACTTTATTCAATACATTTTTCTTATGCTGTGGAAAAGGTAAAACAAACCTTAATTTAAATTCATTAATTTACTTGGAAACTATTGTTCCAATCATTGCAGTAAATAATGTTCTTTTATATACTTAACATGTGAGTTTCTTGCTTTTAATGCCACAATAATGAACAAAATTGGAAGATGCCTAATTTAATTTTCCTGTAGTTTAAAATATTTGTTTTCTGAAAGTCTGTGAATATTTGAACATTACTGGTGCTTCCTTCCCATCCAAAAGGCAAAGAAAATTTCCCCATTATGTTGAAAATCCTCACATTAAATTTGACTTTTCCTCAGCAACTTAGCCTTTTGGCTGCTTTTCAAGAAATGTATATTAATTAGCCAGAAAATAGCCAACTGTGATGACCATAAGAGGTCCACAAGGTAAGTTTTGGTTCACTAACCAAAGTGAAATATTATCACAATAACCTTTTTTTTTCCTTTTTCTTTTTCTTTTTTTGAGGGGGTCCGGTCGTGGGGCCTGAACTCTGGGCCTGGGCGCTGTCCCTCAGCTCTTCAGCTCAAGGCCAGTGCTCTACCACTTGAGCCACAGCGCCACTTCCGGCTTTTTTCTTTTTGCTTATGTGGCGCTGAGGAATCAAACCCAGGGTCTCAGGCATGCAAGGCAAGCGCTCTACCACTGAGCCACCTTCCCAGCCCCCTCTTTTTTTCTTTTTAAAACTTTGTACCTTGACTGGGTCACACTCACTAGACTGACTGGCCCCTAACTGTCAATCCTTCTGCTTCAGTCTTCTAAGTTCCAAGATTATATACCTGGACACCCAACCTGGCACCATCATCTTGAATATCACCCTAAATCTTGTCTGCGGGTAATGGCACACTTTACCTCATAATTCAGCTGCTCTTTGCATAAATAACTACTTCATGAGTTTAAATGCTAGGTTTTGTATTTACCTTTATAAATATAATAAGGAAAAATAAATAAAATATTATAAATATAATAAAAAACAAAAACCGTACATGTAATACTTCAATATATTTTAGGAAACTCTTTCAAACATTAATTTAAAAATGTAATATTCTTAGTCCTTGTGCCCACCTTTTAATATTCCCATTAAAATACCCTCAACAGTTTCAGATATTGCCCATGAAATTAAAAGAAATAGAGATGATAGGTGGCCTTCATGAAGCACAATGTTTCAAGCATGGTGCAGAGTTTATTATGTTTGCTATATTAGTTAATATTCCTCAATTACTGTAATGTTTCTTTTGCACAATGAAGAACTGCAGCTTAGTAGATTGAAGTAACTGGATGTATGTAAGTAAGCTTTAGAGGCAGGATTTAAAAACAGGTCTTTCTAACTCTAAAATAGGAATGTTAGCCACATTTTATGTTTTCTATAACCTTAAAAACTACAATGGACTCGGCCACTGTCAGCATGGAAACTCAGCAGTCACTTCTAAATATAATGACTCGATTCTCACTCTTTCTTCTCTTCTTCTATTTTTCTCATTAAAAGAAAAGGTATAGGCAATACCTAAAAGTGCAGACATGAAGTAGGGTGCCCTGTCAAAATGTTGAGGTCAAATGTTCAAGCCAAATAAAGAGATTTTTCTGAAATGAAAAATGATTAAGATGGCTAGAATGACCTTAGCTTTGTAGTTCTATGGTTGAATTTGTATCTTGTCAATTAGTACAAACTGATGTTTTCATTGTCATCTCTGTGCATAAAGATCTATCACTGAATAATTTTGTGAATAAAATAGCCCATACTTTCATTACTGATCTAAAAGGACTACCCTGGTATAAATGAATTGTTTATATATTCATGGTTCTGTTTCTGTGTCTCTTCCTTTACTATTGGCCTGTTAAACTATCTAATATATTATCTATACCTATGCTAATACTTTATATCTCCTTTTAAGATCTGGGAGTGGAGCTCAAAGTGTTAAGAGTGTTTTGCTTATAAGGACAAGACTTTCAGTTAAAACTGCATAGAGAAAAACAACAAACAAGCAAGTAAACAAACAAACATGGAAATGTAGTTTGGAAGTAGAGCATTTATCCAGCACAGCTAAGGACCTAGATTCAATCCCCAGGATCCAGTACTGAAAAAGTGCTGAGGGAAAGACAGCTAAAGCATACTGGCTTCCAATTTTGGGGGAAAAAAGGCTGGAGGTCATCACTCCCCATCTCCTCAATCTGAAACTGAACATCTCTCTTAAAAAAAAAAATCTGTCACCAAGATTAGTGTGTGGGAGGGTCTCATACATTTATGAGTTTTACTTCTGGTGGCTACTTCAGTTTCTTACACTGAACAACATATAAAAAGTCTTGGATGCATTCAGCAAAGGGAGGAGAAAAGTTTCTGTAAATCAAGCCTTAACATCCAGGCCCCCTGTAAAAACAAGAAATTTAATCACAAGGCGAGGCTGATTTTCTTTCTACAGAATCTTACATCATTCCTACTTAGTGTGAGTAAATAACAGTAAATTACAAACAAGGTAGCTAAAGACATAAAAAACGTTCCTTTCTTCCTGCCTTTTCTCCTTCCTTCCTTCCCTCTCTTTCTGTCCTTCCTTCCTTCCTTCCTTCCTTCCTTCCTTCCTTCCTTCCTTCCTTCCTTCCTTCCTTTCTTTCTTCCTTCCTTCCTTCCTTCCTTCCCTCTCTCTCTTTCTTCCCTCTCTCTCTTTTTCTTTCCTTACTTTTTTCTTCCTGACAATACTCAAGGCCTTGAGACACACCTCTTGTTCCAGAAGTTTTCATAGGTACTTAGAAGTGGGGAGAAGAGACTAGACTCATTTCTAATAGTCAAAACCTGGGAAACAATCATGATGGCCTTAATCAGTGAAAGAATGCACAAACCTGTGTTGATTATTATTCAGTAATAAAAATAAATGAACTACCAAGTTGTATAATTTGTGACAAAGTCTTAAATGTAATTTGTTAAGGAAAAGAAGCTAGTTTAAAAAGACTTCGGATAATTCTTGCAGAGTTTTTTAAATCAATGATTTGTAGGGGTTTTGAGGAAGGTGAGAGGGATAAGTAGATCACATATAGGAGTCTCAAGGAGTGAAACTAATGTACATGAAATTTTAATGGTAGGTAATGACATCGTGCAATTGTCAAACCCAGGGAATTGCACAATACAAACAGTGGACAGTTCAATGTACAATTTTTTGAATCATGCATCATATTTGAATCATCAGTTGATACAAGTATACCATCCTAAAGACGATTTGAATAACAAGAGAGACTTTGTGTGCTGTGTGACTTCTGCCAGCCTATACTTGTCCTGAAAAGAAAATTTATTATTAATTTAAGATGATTATATGCTTTTATTATTTCTAAATTATTAAGAGTTTCTTTTAAACAAATTATGAGTAAAGATAATTTCTTTTCAAACCCTCATACATTGACTTTCTCTCTTCTTAACTACACCATGTTGTTAATACAGGTACAGGTGTCAACATCATTTGCTGTCTTTCTTACTTAAAGATTTTACCGAACATTTCCCACTGTTTGAATATGAAACAGATTATGACAGTTTTTAATTTTGTGGATGCTTTTCTATTGATCATGAAGTGTCCTTGCTTTATTTCCTAGTTATAACAGTTACTACTTGTCTACGTATTTTAAGGACACCATATATATAAAACTCTTTAATGCTGTACATTTCTCTCAAGATAGAAATTCAATATCTTTACAGTTGACCTTTATGTTCACTCTTCCTGTTTCCTAATCTGTTTTACTTTTATACAAAAATGCATTTTAAGTTATATGCCTAGGCTTAACCCTAGTCAAGAGTAGAGTTAAGGCTTTTTATAGTCATTTTGCCAGAAAAAAAATTTAAAAACAAATCTTTCTATTCTTCATTAAAGGTTAGAAAACCTTCTCCCTAATTTTTCCCCTCTCTAGGAAATATTTGATAAATGATTTTACTTACAAAAAGTTCATTGGAGTGAACTGTCATGAAGACATATGAATTAATATTGCCATTCTTGGATATATATATATATATATATATATATATATATATACACACACACACACACACACACACACACATATATATATATAAATTTATTGGTAGAGCAGTTTTACAAGTGCCAATTTTAGAGATTGTCAAATCAAAGTTATAAAGTTAAAATTCCACTGAAAAAATGTAAATGATGGTTGAATACCAACTTCACAGGATTGGCCTAAAAATGCTTTGCTTAAATTTCTCTTATCTGCACTAGACCTGGACCTGATTTCCATAAAACAAAAATCTAGTGTAACGCTTTCTGGAAAGACATGAATACAGATTGACACAAGAAAAAAAGTATTCCTCAAGTAACCAAATCTCAGTGGCAAATTCAAATTATGTAGATAGGAACCCAACATATATTGAGTTTTTTCCTGATGAAACAAATGCAAGAGAGAAGAAAAAATAGAGGAATAAAAAAGATGGGGGAAAAGAAAATAATGAGAGGGAAAAAAAGCCCTTTGTGAGCTTCTCATTTTATCTTTAATCAGTTTGTAAAGTCTTGTTGATAAAGAATATGAATTACAAAATTCTCTTCATGTATTTTATGGTATACCTACACTTTTTTTCAATGTAGCTGTCTGTCCCTGCCCACTGGCTTAGCAAGGTCCTGATTTGGCGATAAGGTTATTTTTCAAGGAGATTTTCTTTAATTTTTCAGAATGTTTGGATGACATTTGTATTTCTCTTGCTTTTTGTTTATACATTTCAATCAGATTTTCCATTTTTTGTCACTTTTCTACATGACTACAAATTGCAGAGGACAAATAGGGTCCTGTATTTTATGCCCAGGGCCTACCACTATTGGATTGGTATTCCATAAGCAGCAGTTCAGTTGAAAATAAACATAAGCATTTATATGATCAGCAGTTGTCATTGTAGTTTGGAAAGAATTTTGCTTCACTGAAATAATACAACAAAGACTATATATTTCAATGGTTTCTAAAAAGATAAGAAGCAAAATAATAAAAGTGAGACTGAGTAAATTATTGATTCTCAAGGTATTTCATTTAAAAGACAATTTTATGTACTTAATTATTTGATTTTCCTTTTATAATATGAACACTTATCTCAGAAGACACTAATTCAGAGATGCATCACAAAATCCTTCAAAGAGTGCTGGAATCCATTCAAAAGGAGAAACACTAGTATACAAAAGAGACGTTTCAACTAATGTACCCATGTGGATAATTTATTCCCCTTTCCACTGAGTTTTAACATAATTACACCCAATGCTAACATGTAGTCCAAGTGCATAAAATATATAAACTGTGTCAAAACAAATTGCAATGGAAAAGCCATTAATTGTTCTCTTTCTGTACCTGTATGTGATGTGTTTGTGTTGCCACTTCTGTCCTGTTAATGCATATCGTTTTCGACGAATATTAAATTTGGAACTACCTCTTGTCTGATCAGGTACACCACATCGAGGCTTTTTCATCCAGCTGAAAAAAAGCAGTAATATCTGTTATTTATTGAAACCCCTAATCATTTTTTTGTCGGTCATAAGGCCTGAACTCTGGGCCTGGGTGCTGTCCCTCAGCTCTTCAGCTCAAAGCTAGTGCTCTACCTCTTGAGCCACAGTGCCACTTCTGGCTTTTTCTGTTATATGGTGCTGAAGAATCAAACCCAGGGCCTCATGCATGCAAGGCAAGCACTCTACCACTGAGCCACCTTCCCAGCACTCCTAATCATTAATTTTAAAAGGAAATCAATGAATAGTTTAATATGAGACAATATTATTGAAGGCAGTAAACCATAAAGTCCAGGGATAAAAGTAATTTTCTTGCAATTTGAATCTAAATAGAATTTTGGGAAGGCATATACAAGAATCAGTGGTTTAACATTAGCATTCCTTAGATATTTTTCCTCCTAATCTTTTTTTTTTTTTTTGGCTAATTGCAGACTGAAATATAGCTTCCAAAACGAATCTGCTCTTAGAAGATCTGTAACTATGTGAGAGTCATTAAAGTTTCATTCAATTTAGCATTCAACAATTTTTTAAATCTAGTTCCAGGATTCAACTTGGTATAATCCATTCTCTTCTAACTTAAGTAGCAGTGAGTTGTTTGTACATATAAATTCATGTCCCCAAATTTTCTTCTTACTTTTGATCATTATCCCATCTTCAGGAAGTAGTCCTTTGCTGTGAATCTTTACTAATAATAAAGCTAAGTTAAAAATAAGGTTTCTGAAATGAAGCTCTGTAGCTGAGGAATAGAGTGCAACATTTGTATTTGGAAGTGAAATGATGCTTTCAATTCACTGAGTTTCATGTTTATTCACATATAATAGTCTAACGTCATTTCTAGAGAGTGTCATTTGATCATTGTTATGTTTTCTATCTATCCTATTGTGTTTTCTAAGGGGAAAGATGTTCATGATTTTGAGTTTTCCTTTTGAGTCCTGTGATGCTACATGACCCAGAGTGTGTGAATGAAAGAATCAGTTTTTGCTTTATTATGTCAGGCACTTGATAATTTCCTTATTGTACAAAATGGTGAGACAAAGGACAAGGGGGAACCAATGCAACAATGATACTCACAAAAACTATGTTGGAAATGATCTGTACAACTGGTGTGGGGGAGGCTGGGAGGGCGGGAAAGTGGGAGAAAAATGAGGGAGGGGGTAACCAGATTCACAATAAATGTACTCACTACCTTACTTATGGAACTGTAACCCCTCTGTATATCACTTTGACAATACAATTTAAAAATAAATTTTAAAAATGGAATTGACTAAAGAGATGGCTATCTGAAACTGCCCATTATGTGAAAAATGAATTAGTTTATATATTACATGGATAAATCAGCCACTCTTGTATTTTCAAAATTAAAATGGCATTTTAGTGCATATTTTAAGGCAAATTTATTGAACAAATAAACATTAATGGACCTCTGACAAAGTTGATTTTATATAGAGGAAATACATCATCATATTTTCAAAGAAATCTATCACACTTTTCCTTCTACCTCACTGCCCGATGCCTGGAGGTAAAGGTTGCTTTCTATGCTTCAGTTTCCTCATCTACGAAGTGAGATGATAATGTTACCTCCTTTACTAAAGTACTTTAAAGATTAATGTAGTTAAATTGTGTGAATCATTTGGACTACAGTCTAATAGATAGCTACTGCTATTACCATCATAATAATTGTAAATAATCAGGTAGTAATCATACCAGTATCAATAGTAAAAGCAATAGAAATAATGGCTGCATACAAAATTTACTTGTTTCTGTTCACCTTGACCTGTTTGCTAAAATGAAACATTTTACATTATTCAAAACAGAGATATTTCTCATGCTTTGATAATAGAGGTAAGGACAAATATCTGTTTTTTAATGTAAATAAAGTAGTAACAACCTCTGAACAGCTTTATAGCATATGTACAGGTGTTGACATACACTGACCATGCTTGAGAAATACAGGCCGCCCAATGCAGGACTCCCAGTGGAATGAATATAAGAGTTGTAGTCCAAGTATCTGTTGGTGCTGCAGTGGGCTATACGAACAGTCTTGTAGCAGAATAGAATGGGAGTGCCACCCCTGGCTGGTGGAATTGCGCCATGCAGTAGCTTGGCATATCTTTACCAAGAGAAAAATATGAGTCCCCAAACATACTTTATGCTTCTTCCAATTATCACTGTGAGAACAATATTCATTTCACAGAGATGCTTTCATCTATCAAACTTTACAAATTTTAATTGAAAGTAAAAGTAGTATCTACAGCTTAGGGCTGTCCCTGAGGTCATTCTCGGAATGTTTAAATATGTTTGTTTTTATTACTTTAAACAGCTTTAGGTTTTGTTTGTGCTCAAAGAAGGTAAGTCTAGTAGTCACAAGAAGATTTTAAAGTAACATTTACTTAGAGCTCAAAATGTTGGCGGACAGCTTGCTCTGGACCAGAGTATCTTTACCAATTCATGAACTGCCTGCATGTATGCTCATGTGACTCACAGGTCAGAGGGGCAAATTTAAAGCACTTCAATATAAGTACAGAGAAAAATGCATCAAGCCATTCAGATCATAAAGGAGAAGAAAGTCCAGTTAGTGTCTGCTCTTGTTAATGCTTTCATCTTTTAGAATGGGAATATAAGGTTTCTCTTATTATCACTTCTTCCAAAACAACTGAGGATAGACCCACCCTGTAATGCTATAATATTTCAGTACCCTAGAATATTCAGTACTTTTAAAAAATACCATTAGTTACTGAAAACCACATATTTTCTACCTAAATTGAAAGGGAAGTCTAAGTATTAACTTGAATATTTAAATAAAATAATAAAAACCACACAGAACATTGTTAAGTCCAAATTGTTCTGGCTCTTAGTATATCTATATACAAATTTCAACTGGCAATGTAGAGTTCAAATATTACTGCAATTCTACAATAATTTTGTAGAAAAGGTACTTGCTTGTATTAAATGAATTTTAATTAAATTATATTTCTAGCATAGTTTAAATAAAATATGTATATTCAGATTACTCAATGCATTAGAATAAACACACACATATATTCCCATATATATATATATATATATATATATATATATATAAAATATGTATTTTGAAAGAAAGATCAAATGCTTTAAGAAATAATCTCTCTCTCTCTTTGGGCTGGGAAGGTGGCTCAGTGGTAGAGCTCTTTCCCTGCATGCCTGAGGTCCTGGGTTCGATTCCTCAGCACCACATAAGCAAAAAGAAAAAAGCTGGAAGTGGCGCTGTGGCTCAAGTGTAGAGCGCTAGCCTTGAGCTAAAGAGCTGAGGGACAGTGCCCAGGCCCAGAGTTCAGGCCCCACGACTGTACCAAAAAAAAAAACAAAAGAAAGAATCTCTCATTAGTCATTCTTCAATACATAACACTGTATACACAAAATAACAATAAACCAAAGTTTTAAAAACTTTGAGCAGAGTCTAAGACTTGTCAATATTTTATTGCATGTAAAAAATGGATAAGATGCTATTTTAATACAAAGGTATGAGTTGACCTCTATACCTATAGACCTTATTTTATGTAGCAAGTTGGAGATTTAAAAGTTCATATACAATTCATATAAAATATATCAGGCTTATTTTCCTATTGTTTTGAATTTTTCATGCTAAAATATCTTTAAATATTTTATTATTTTTTTATTAAGTTGTTGTACAAATGGTCTGTCATTTAACATGTCAATTTATAAGTATAACGTATCTTGATGAATATTACTCACTTCATATTCTAAGCCTCCCAACCTGACTCATTCCTTCATTTTCTTAGTTTCAAAAAATATGCACTGAATATTATGACTGCATTCTTGACTTGCTTAAAATATCTCTTTTATGCATACTATATACAACAATATTCATTAAGCAACTTAAGTGAGCTTGCTCACAAAAAGTTGCTAGCCAACCTCATAATTTAAAAGAACAAAGACAATATCAGGTAATTAATTTTTGTGGGGAATAAGAATGTATTACTATTTCTCCTACACTAGTTCTAATTAATATATAAGCCATACAGTAGGTCAAATAATATCTGAATGTGTTACTTGAAACTGGTTAAATTCATCGACATAATGTAGAGCTTACCACAATTGTAATCATTACTTTTAATTACCCAAGAATTATAGATTAAACACACCATGTCTGCCTGCCAAAGGAGGATACAATTATTCAATATAAACACATGCAGTTTTGAAAAGATTAAGATATGTTAATAGTTTATAGTATCTGAAAATGGATAAGATGCTATTTTAATACAAAGGCATGAGTTTAATCCTATACTTATAGACCTTATTTTATGTAGCAAGACTGAGATTAAAAATTCATACCTTATTATTTAATTATGTAAAATAATAATGTCATCTCAGCATGAATTGTTATTATATATTCGCCTGTGATTGTATAAACACTATTTGAACAGTATGATTGTGGGGATTATGCTTCTAAAACCAGTATACACTGTTTGATCCAAGTAACCTGGGAAGTCACACCTCAGAAGCAGAAATATTCTAATGGAAAAATAGGCAGCCAGTAAATGAAGCCACAGGGCTTCTCCAGGGAGTGACAGGAATAATAAAGTCCAAGCAGACAGAAGGAGCAGAGGAGGTGTGGCTGGGGACAAAGAAACAATGAGAGAGGGTCAGCAAGTCTTTTGAAGCTTCACCTAGAAATGACTGCCGGATAAACACACCATAAATTAAAAATAAAATTCAAACTGAATTGGATGATTTTTGTTAAAAAACATACAAAAACAAAGAAGGAAAAAAGCAAGCAACAAACCTAATTTGGTTTTACATTAATGGCTGCCTGGATGGATAATCTGTTCCTGTAATTAGTTTCAATGATCTGCTATTTTACCGCCTATTCACTGTTACTACTACGCTTTATGTGTGGCTACTAAGCCATGCTAGGCTTGAAGGACCATGTTCTTCTCTGCACTTCTGTAATTTTACATCCTCCTGACAGCCACAAATTGTTCACACTCATCACCACGTGATGGACCGAATAAATCTTGCACATATTTTATGTTATCCTCTTTTATTATCTCACTTTCAGACAATAAAACCTATCCATCATGAATCCTTCAAATAACCAATTTCTCTAAAGTGGAGAAACAGATACTACCTTTTGTCCAACTCTGATAAATTCAATATTTAGAGCTAAATTTTTAAATATTCTGGCATTAGTAAAGTTAGGCATTCAAGCACTTTCATTTGTTTCCAAAACTTCAAGTTACTTGCAATTCAAAAAGAAATTATGTTCTATTCTCTAAGAAAGTGGGCTGAGTCATAGGGATGCATATGTGTAAGCCCAGCACTCTGGAGGGTGGGATTACCTAGCAGGACCCTGTCTCAAAAGAGGAAGGAAATACAAACAAAAATAAAGTGAATCAAAAGGTAACAGTTCTCTATGAGCAAACTGTCCAGTGTGTTTTATACAATGACAATGTTGGGGTTAACTGTGCAATTTAAACAGACTATAATCCTATAGCTGGTATCAAAACACAGAACTAGCTGAAGTTTTATGTTTTACTAACTTGAAACTTTAATTTTGGAGAAGTTGTAATCATGGCTTAAAAGTAAAAGTTTGGTATTATTTTATAAAGAGAAAATTGCAATAATCAGAGTTCAGCTGGGCAGATATTTCAAAATTTGAATCTCAATACTTACAAAGCATATAACTGTTGAAGGATTTGCTATATCACTTATTAATTTTATTTTCTAAAATATAAATGAAAGTGTTTACACTTCTATAAAAAAGTGATAGAGGAGGTTGTGTATTTATTTTCACAAATGGGTTTGAAGTTTTTTCATCTTAAAGCTTTAACTGTCTGTGTTCCTCTCCTGATGATATAAAATGATATAGAATCACAATACTATAAATAACAGAAGACAAAATGTAATTTCAGAATTGTATGTTGTTAGTTTGACATGTCAGAGTTATGTCTGAGCCCCATACTTCAGATATTAAAGGGTAAATAATGTTATTTCTTGACCAGATATGGTGGCTCATGGCTATATTCCTAGCTACTTGGGAGAGAGCTCAAGAGGTTCCTGGATTTAATGAGGCCAGGCAGTCATCCAGACCCCAGCTCAAACAATAAAGCTGAGTGTTGCATATGACAAGCCATCCTAGCCATAAAGAATAAAGAGCAAGATTTGAGCCGGGTGGCGCCATGGAAAAACACAAGACTCTAAATGAAAATATGAAGTAACTGAAGCAAAAAGATTGGAAATTCAGCTCAACTAATGCAATAAGTTTCAGGTCTTGATTTCAAATTGCAATAGCACCCAAAATACAAAAAAATAAACAAAAATGAAATATTATTTGTTGAGGTCTATAGTGAAGCAAGTTCCACATGGTGGAGTTAGTTTATGCCACCATTCTGGAATTCTCTTAGCCTTTGACATTCAGTTTCTTTATCTGAGCAAGTAATGAGATAAATCGATCGTGTCTTCCTGCTCAGAAGCCCATGTCTGGTCATCAAACTAAAAAACAGATTTATTTACATATGTTTCTTTATTACATATTTGTTTTAGATCTCTAAAAACACATGACTTTTCCTCTACTGAAAAAATATTTAACCATTCTTCCTTTCTCGCCCAGAAGCAACAACATAACCTCATGACGCTAGGGGAAGTATAGTGAGCCAGTGAGTAAACACTCTGTGACTATGTAGTTACCCATAGATGGTGTTCTACTCACAGCAAGGTAACAAGGCCCTGGCTCTTACCACTATACATGTGTCTTTCACAAAGTGATCACTGACATGTTACTAGTAGATGAATCAAGGAATTAAATATTATTAGAGAGTAAGAAACTCCTTTGTGTGTAAGAAACCGAAAGTAATGATATGTCACTGAAAAGTCAATTTAATTTATCTCCTCTGGGGACTCTCACCAGTGTGGAAGTCGTAACCTGCTAAAAACTTGGTCTCTGGCATCAACCATCTTTCCCACCCAAAATAAAAAATCTGATTTGAACTGCTTCCAAATTTCCAGTTCTTTATATTTCCATTATAGTACTAACCTAATAACACTTAACATAACACATTATTACCAGTTATAAAGACCGGCTCTACCCTTCCCTGGCACTTTCTCATAAAGTGGCTTCAACCAGACACCAACTGTGGCTCATAATCATGTCTTCCATCTTTTGCTAAAAGTAGGCGAGTAAACCTTAGATTGACCTTTCAATGTACAAAATCTTTTTTTTTAACTGTGAAAATATCATAAAGAGGGGTTACAATTACACGAGCAAGGTTATGAGTACATTTCTTATTAAATGTTGTTGCCTCTTCTTTTGTTTCCCCTTCCCATCCCTGCCCCCGCTTCCCCCAGCCAAAGTTGTAAAGTTGTAAAGTTCATTTTCGACATCTCATTGTTGCAATGGGTCCACCTGTATCCCTATTTAAACAATTTGTTTTTTCCCTTCCTCTCCCCAAATTATACCAACATTAAACACAGTGAAAACAGGGGTTATGTACAATAACTTTGAGGACAGAAGTTTTAAGATGGACAAATGCCAAAGAAAGTTCATGAGACAAATTATTCTATTAGGAGCTGCTGAAGTTTGTGTAATACTTTAAAGTCTATTAGTTTGGATTAAAAGGACAAAATAGGAGTTCAGGTGTCATTACTTACTCAATTGTGTTTCTGTCCACTTTCCCTGTCATGTTAATGCCATAGAACTGCTGCATGGCAGAGAGGGCAGACTGCATGGTCTCTGCAGAACGCAGCACCGACATCCGGGGCTCAGTCGGTGGAAGATAGCCGTACTTTTGTAACCAGACCTGCAATAACAAGTTGAGTCACTTTAAATCAGCCTCACGGTATAACAATAACTTCCTAGCAATTAATTTGTGTCTACTATAGATTAGCAAACTTCATTTCATTAACATGAACATTATTCATATATCTATTTCTAATATAAATTACATACTGTGCTAGTACTATTCTAGTAGATGTTTTGGGCCTTTCTAATATATCCATATATTTTACTTTGGGAAAAGATTACTGTTCCCTAGAAGCTTATTGTATATCAAGGCTATTGCACATAAAGTAGTGTAGTAAATATCGCACAAAACACAAAGTTTTCGCTGCTTTTTAGGAACTCAACCTCTCACAGTGAAGAATGTTCTGTGTTAATAATATGACTCTATCAAGGCATCTTCACTAGAAGAGTCAGTTAATGTACACCTCTGAAAGACTGAATAACTGGACAGTTACTACAACTTGATGAGTGACTTTCTAAGATGAAATCCCTGTTATTCTGTCATGACATTTTCAGTTTAAGTTTATAACAAGTCTATTTGGTTGTAGCAAGGAATTTCCTAGAAAAGGCAGCTTTTTCATATAAAAGATAGTCTTTATTTACTTCACATGATTTATAAGGTCAAATTTATATGATGTCATTGCAAAGGTGAAATCTGACTGTCTTATGAAATATGCTTAATTCTCTTTTTAACTCTCTTTTGAACTCTCCTTGGTGAAGAGAATCTAATACGATAGTGAGAGAAAAAACTACAGTGAGAGAAAGTTAGAGTTGAGCTCATATCCTATTCCTGATTAGAGAAATAAGTCAGAGTCATTTGAGGTGATAGCTTAAAAGCATTTGAACAAAAATACAATCTACCAGGAAGCAGATGCTTTCCAGTTTTACAAGTTGGTGCATTCATTTAAAATCCTATGTATAGTCTATGGTCCAACCAGCTGTTTTTACTTTAATCATCCCAAGGGCTCTGAGGTTTCTTGAAGTACAGTGAGCTACAATTGATATAGGCCACATAGCTGCTGTAGTACTACTCAGTGGAAGGCATTCATCACTGTGTGCTTTTCTATCTCTGTCTCTATATCACATGAATGAGAATCCTTCAGAAGTTCAGGAAACTGAAATGTTTCCTTTATAAAGTTACTAACAAAGCACATTAGGCTTAATTCCCTAGTGACTATAATAAGAAAACATCAAACTTCCTCAAAAGAGATTCATACTTATATCAGTCTTAAAATATGAAACATACATGTATGAACAGTCTATGATACTTTCAAATGTTGCTTGCCTAAGAATGTAGTATAATCAGAACTTCTTGAAAACAAATTATAACATTTATTCTAAAACTATTTATGAGATGAGCAATATATCAGTATCATGAAGGTTTACTGGGGAAACTCAATCTAGTAAATGTATCTACCATATAGCCAAAGCATGTCAAGACAATCTGTTCATCTGATCTGTAATGAATAGGCTGCCAGGGATAATATATTCAGTTACCTAGATAACAGTGGTGCAATCTGAAATAGATTCCATTTTTACTCCATTCAGGAGGCAGGCTGGAATATTACTTGGTAAAAAAATAACTACTGTTATTCCATTTCTCAAAAATTAGATAATTTTAATAATATAGATGTGTCAATATGCTTAAAATAAATAATTTTTCCATAACACTGTGTTCATTTCTCTCTTGTTACAGTTGATTTGTTGCTAGGTTACACGTGGATGCTAAGCTACTGGCAATTACATTTATGAGAACAGCAAGAAGAGAAAATCATTAATAAAACCCTATCATTTATATACAAATGGAAGGACTAAAAAATACATAAACATTAAGTATATAATGAAAAAATAGCATGTTCTGCAAATGCATATTTGATTTATGCCTTAGCATTTCAAACAAATGATTTCAAATATTCAAATAAGAGGAAAAAATGAATTGTGACTTCTTCAAGTCATTTTTTTATATTATGTTAATCAGGAAATGCTGTTTTGTTCTGAATGACTGACAAGGTGGTAATTCGTTTTAATTGGAAAACAACAGGAAGCCTATGAGATCTTTCATTCTATGGTGAAAATTTGTTTTCTAGATAATAGATCAACATTTTGATTTGTTAGCCAAGAAGCAAACTTTTTTAAATGAAATTAAAACATGGTATCTAATTGGAAAAGAAAATAAATCACAAAGTAATATTTCACATATCACCTTACTTGCAATCTTCTGAAGTCCAAGGTTAATGTGCTATGCAGTCTTTCTATATTTACTATTCATAAAATGCATTTAGATGACCATACATGGAGAGGAGGACGTATGTACACATTTCAAATATATATGCATGTGCATGTTTTCCCACAGACATCATGTTGTCTTACACCATATCTGTTTTTAATATTTTTTTAAATTGGGAATAGTGATTTTGCCTCTTGAAATTACTTGAGCCTTGATACTTTTCCAGTGATCTCAAACACACATTTTATTCATAGTTAAGGAGCAAGTTCTAGTATGTACTTTTGGAGAAATAAAACATTTTTGTATGCTAGTATAGTTCACCTTAGATAGTATTAGGCTACCAAAATAACCTCGTGCTCAGTGAGTTTTATTATTTCATGCCAATTAATTGTCTTCAGCTATCAAAATTGCTTCTGTTTAAGTTAAAATTGTCCTTGGAAAGAAATAACCATATACTATTTAAAATCCCATTTTCTTAAAAACAAAGAAATTTAAACCATCTGGCAAGTTCTGTTTTGTCTTGTTCTATTGTTTTGCTTATTGTGTTCGTTGGAATGATAAGTCCATATAAGAGTGCTAAAAATTATCAAGAGATTAATATGTTTCTTCAAAGAAATATTTGATTTGTGTACTATCTGGGACTTACAGCATCACATTACCGTGCAGATGAACAACTACAGAACCTCTAAAGGAACTGCAAAATCTGATCTTGAATTGCACTCCTCGTGCTACTAACTTACTCAAGTATCTTGCTATTTTTGGATAGAACTAATTTTCCACACTTGGTGATAACTCCAGTGGAGGAACAACCAGAATACTGCTACTCTCTGTGGAGCAAGAAGGTATATCAAGAAATAAAAGGTAAAGACTTGAATATTAAGTGATGTGCTGATTTTTAGACTGTAATATAAACAAGATGCAGCAGGCATGCAACCTGCCAGCAAATCCACTAGAGAAATGTTCTTGTCAGTGATATTTCAGATTCACATATTATGAAGAACTATATTAATGAACGCAGTTGTTGAAGGTTAAGCAGAATGTTGACAGTTATCAATGAAAGATGTTAACAGTTCATATAATGAGCAGCAAATTCAAGCAGTGACTAAGTCATTCTTGTTTATTTCACTAGACTAGTATGATAACTAGAAAAATAAATGCTTTTCTCTAGTATTCAAAAATGGAATACTTTGGGGAGTAAATCAAAGGCAGAAGGTTAAGAACAAGAAGGAGAAAAAGGTAGAGAAAGAAGGAAAGGGTGACTCTGTCCAAGAATCACTGTACTACCCATAACTTATGGACTTGTAACACCTTTGTACAACTACTTAATAAAAAGAATAACAGCAAAAAAATAAATAATATAAACAGCAAAATAAATAAATATAATTCATTGACTCATTCATGTAAATTTAGACACTATAATTGCTTTACTCAAGTGAATCACAAATAGAAGAACAATTACAAAACTACTTCTTACAGGATATTATATAAGCAACAACATTTTATAATAACTACTTGAATGTTTACAAGGAGCTAAGATGTAGTTCAAAATAACATAAAATTAACGGACTGAAATACTGAATTTATTATGATTAGAAGGGTTCTTTTTTATATATTTATATATTGCAAAAATCATTGGAAGAATATCTAAGGAGGAATGGTTTTAGAATTTTGTTTAACTTGGACAATCATTTTTCTAGTCTTCAATGCCTATAGGAAACTGAGGCACAGATTTGTGGCTATGTTCAATGTAGTTAACTTTCCACTAATATAGAGTGAGTCTGTGATTCCCTGTATGAAGTTCATATGACCCATAATACTCCTCAAATAAAAGAGAAACTGATAAAATATTTCAAAGCATTTGTTTAGTGTAAATTATTATTTATAAAATTATATGTTTTTAATGGAATTACTTTAAAAATACTGGTACATAAAACCTTATCATACTAATGAATGTATTTAAATCCATAATTGTTCATACATATTCTGAAATAATAACTGACCATATTGATGATGTATAACTGAAAGAATGCATTTAAATAGAAAAGATCTTGATTTCATAAAGATGAATTTCCATTTTTCAGTATGTAATATCTATAAAAGTTTATTATGTTCTGTTATAAAGCAAAACTAATAACAAAAATGATCAGCATCCTATTTTAGTCATCATCAGCCAACTCTGCTACAGATCTAGGATACTTTTTCCTGAAATGACATTTATTCACCAAATAATGGTCAGATTTAGAGCCAACGTTTTGTAGACTGAAAAGTACTATTAATATGAATTATGGCTACCTGTTACTCCCAAAACTTAAAAGTAATGTGGGAGTAGGCATACAGAATTGGTCAAATTGAAAATTCATAAGATAAGTTAATGAGGCAGAAATTAGTCTGCCTCTTCTTTCAAAACTCTGAATGGGTTCTAAATCACCATCTCATCCTTACCATGAATGAAACAGTGTGTGAAATTGAACATACAGAACTCAGCTCATTTAGAATTTTACCATCTATCAACTGGCTTCTTAAACTTGAAGTAAAACAGTAAAGAAACCAGTCTATTCTACTAAACATCTTACTAAAAAAGTCTGCTCTACTAGCTATCTTATCACTCAAGAAACAATGGTCACCAAGCCAAGCAGCTGGCTTTTTAGTAAAAGTTGCAATGATTATCATGACCATATTTTATTTTCACCTTGACTTAAAACTCTTTTATTTGGAGTAGTAACTAAAAATTGGACTATAAATGCTGTAAAAGGTATTTTTTTCCACTCTTCCTCTCTGCCTATAAGTGAGCAGTGCTTTGTACTTTGTCATTGTGGAAGCAAAAGCATCTTGGATAGCAATCACTGAACTACAGAGATAAAAACAATTCCTTTGCTGTGTGCTGGTGGCTCTGGACTGTAAACTTAACTACTCAAAAGGCTGGGATCTGAAGATAGCTTTGGTGAGATTCATATCTCCCTCAATTAGCTACCCCCCTACACCCCCTTACCCCACCCCCCACTCCCCCACCCCCCACCCCCCGCAAAAAGCAAGAAGTAGAGCTATGGCTCAAGTACAGCACTAGCCTGAAGCAAAAACGCTCAGGGATAGTGCCCAAGCCCTGAGTTCAAGCCCAGGACTGGCACAAACAACAGCAACAACAACAGCTCATATCTAAGACATTCTGGATATTTACTGGGGATTGTAATCTATCATTTGCTCTGCCTTTATGATTAGATATCCTAAGTAAATTTACTCTATATATCCTTATACAAAGAGAGCGACAAATACCTCCCCAAAGCAAAGCATGATCAATAATGAATAGAACAAGTCTCCATGCTGCTACTTAGCAAGAAATAATGACCAAAAATCTGCTTTAAAATAATCTTGGCATGATTCTACTTTCTATCACATTCATTTTCTTATTCCGAGGCAGACAACCCCCCCCATTAAATCAGTGTTTTAATGCTAAGTGAAGATTAGTGCTGACAATGAGCTACAAGGTGTGCTGAGAGTGGAGGTAGAGCTCCAAAGTGGACAGTGTTTCACTATAAAGTCATTCTGAGGAGGAGAGGAGACAGAACAGAATAAGGGATGACACTGATCAAGGGTATGAAAATTTCATATATAAAACTCATTATTTAAAACAAATAAAATGTGCTAATCAAAGATCAGATTTGATTCTAACATGTTACGGGACAAGCTATTTGGCTGAGTCAGTTCATATGGATTTGTGAATAATGTTATCTTAAAATACAAATATTAGACTTTTTTTTTTGGTTGTGGGGCTTGAACTCAGCGACTGGGCACTGGCTCTGAGCTTTTTCTCTTAAGGCTGCAGCTCTACCACTTTGACCCACAGTGCCACTTCAGGTTTTCTAATGGTTAATTGGAGATAAGAATCTCACAGATTTCCTCCTGAGGCTGACTTCAGTTCAAACCAGGATCTTCAGATCTCAGCCTCTTGAGAGGCTAGGATTACAGGGTGGGCCACTGGAGCCAGGCAAATCATCCAACTTTAAAATACATAGAGTAAGAAGCAAGCACCTTCTATTACATATAAGTTTGCTGGTTTTCTCATAGCAAACTTTTTAAAAGGAGTTATGGAACATAAAAGGGTTTATTTGCTTTTATCACAAGTGTGTGTGCATGTTTCTTTGTTTTGTTTTGTTTTGTTTTTGTGAAGACAGTAGTTGCTAGTAAAATGCTATACAATACCTGTTTGGGACAGGAGAAAAAAGGAATAAAACTCTTTGACCTTGTTTCTAAAAATAAAAATGATGTGTTGGCAATTCAGAAGAAAGGAACTGATTTCAAAGGAAGATACACACAGTTTATTTTAAGTATAAATGGGTGGAAATGTTCTCATCATATGTAACACTACAATCACAAAAAAATCATGCTCTATTCAAATACTTTTATTAGTTTTTAAAACCCTGGGCACAAAAGCCTCTACCTTTAAGACAACTTGCCAAAAATAGTTTCAGTGGTTTTAACCCCACATTTTTATTTTTTTATTTTTATTTTATTGTGAAAATACTGTACAGAGAGGTTACAATTATATGGGCAAGATAATGAGTACATTTCTTATCAAGCATTGTAGCCTCCTCCTTTGTTTCCCCTTCCCATCCCTTCCCATCCTCCCCTGCCACCCCCTCCCAACCCTCCCCGCTCCCCCCACCCCAGCACCAAATTTGTAAAGTTCATTTTCGACATAACAACTTGTACATCTCATTATTGCAATGGGTCCACCTATATCCCTATTTAAACAATTTGTTTTTCCCCTTCCCCTCCATAAATTATATCGACATCAAATACAGTGAAAGCAGGGGTTATACTGTGGGGGAGGGACATAAAAAACAACAAAGAAATAATCTTATAAATGTGTTAGAAAGAAAAAAAACATTTGAATATATATCTTAGGGTTCATTTCCCTAACATTACCTTATCTGACCTTTTCTGCTTGACTCAGACATATACTAGATATTGCAAATAAGGGAAACCATGGGACCTATGTTTCTTTGGGCCTGGTTTACTTCACTTATGTTTACAAACAAGACCACACTATAGCTACCAGCATGACTATGTTTATTGCAGCACTATTTACTATAGCTAAGATATGGAACCAACGCAGATGCCCCTCAGCAGATGAATGGATCAAGAAAATGTGGTATATATACACAATGGAATTCTATCCCTCCATCAGAAAGAATGACATTGACCCATTTGTTAGAAAATGGAAAGACTTGGAAAAATTAACCCCACATTTAAAAAAATATAAAAACACAATATTTTCTGATTACTTTCCAGGAATAATTAACTAGACAAATTCTATTTGAAATAAAAACCACTGGTTAGTTGATGGTAAAATTATATACATTTTTCTAGTTTAATTTATGTTTCCTGGTTAGGTGTCTCCTTTGGCTTATGAGATTTTAATGATAGAAATTAAAAATAAACTGGCCTTGAAATAATGAATTTTGATCCACTTAACACTGTGTAGAAGAATGAAGCATAGCCACAGAATCCTCAATAAAGATGATTAATGGCAACTCTCTAATGAGTGCAAATCAATGTAAATATAATTTGCAATAGTTATTTTTAAATATTATATCATCCGTAGGTCATCTTAATATGTATAATTTGAGTATGTTTAATGACAAATATAATGTTTAACATCTGAGTTCATAAATATAATTTAAAGAAGATGGATGTTAAAAACTTGGTTGATGAAAATATTCCATTTGAAATATCTGATTATTAATTATCTCATTAGCAAAAAATTAAGTTCTTATAAATGAAGATGTCCTGTAATTCTCTCCAATGAGTCAAAGACACTCTCCAGAAAGGACAAGAGGACAATAGCTATACATATGTGTGTGTGTATATATATTAACAATCAATAGCTATATTTTAGATTCTCTTCCCAATGTGATAATCCCCAAGCTCTTCCATTTCCCTCACTCTGTTGAAGCTATTCAGTCTGTGGAAACAATTTTTATAAGGACAATCAATCCATTCAAGATTTTGTCTCAAACTACTCTCTTGTTACCTGTTAACAATTGATTCTTTGGTAAATGTCAGTCCTTTCCCAACAATCATTGATAATAACACTTGCTACATTTCCTTCACTGTTACTATGGACCAGGCAACTTATATGCATTGTCTTTAATAGTTAAATTAACAGCATAATGTGTTTCATAAATGACATAATAAAGCCCTAGAAAAATTAATTAACTTGCAAGATATCTGGAGATTAAGAGGAACAATCAGAGTTCAGAGAGAGATCTGACTGATATCCAAACTTGGCTCTGTCATTATAGTCTGCCTCTTAAAAGAGAGCCAGCTGCCTTTCAGTAGGCTTGGTAGTCATAGGAGCAGCTATTTAAGTCTGAAGATGAGAGAGCAGACCATCTGAAAACATGTCTACAAAAACCAAGAGTTTTCAGGTTTCATGCAAACAAAGCAGACCATTTTACATCATAAAAAGGCACCAAACTGAGGTTGCTTATATTCTAGGAATAACACTAATCCTATTTCCAAGGGTTTAATCTTAATTCTCAATGCAAAAGAGACTTTACAGTCTAATTTGGCTAACACAGTTAAGATTCTTATTTTACTTATGGTCATTTTAGTGCTGGTACAGGTGAAAAATCACAGTCCTCATTTCTTTTCACTTTATTCTTCCATGGAACTTCCTTCTTGCAGTCTTTTGTTGTTCCTCAACTATGTCTAGGTTGTCCTTAGTTATCATTCTTAAAATTAATCTCTTACTACTTTCAAGGCTGATGACTCATCAGTTCTTAACTTTGAACTCATCCAACTCTGCCATCATACTTTTTAAACAAATAACAGTAATCCCTCAAGGGCAGGCACCAGACAATAATATAATTTAGAGGAACTTTAAGAGGTCAGGGTTAGTGGGAGGTCATTTGGTAATCCTTTTTTTTTAAGTATTTGAAAATTGCTTTTAGTAAAGCATTCATATTCAGTGTGAACACACACCTAGAGCTAAGATTTATTAAGCCAACCAGCATGCTAATGTTAAAATGTTAACTCACATAATTAGCACCACAAGTCTCAAAAGTTGGTACTATTATCTTCATTTTATAGGTGAGCAAACAAGATGAGAAAGGTTAATCAAATTGCTCAGGGCTATGGAGGAATTACATGATACCCAGAGATATAGGGATTAGTTTGACTCCAAAATGGCTCTTGCTCTTAGCAATTGAAAGGAAGCCAAGAGGACTAGGCCCTTGACAAACCTAGTCTTTTTTTGTTGTTTGTTTGTTTGTTTGTTTTTGCTTTTTAAAAATTTATTAATAAGGTTTTTTTATTGTGAAAATACCGTACGAAGGGGTTACTATTACATGAGCAAGGTAATGAGTACATTTCTTAACAAGCATCATTGTCTCCTCCTTTGTTTCCCCTTACCAATCCCCCCCCCCAACAAAATTGTAAAGTTCATTTTTCAACATAACGTCTTGTACATCTCATTGTTGCAATGGGTCCACCTGTATCCCTATTTAAACAATTTGTTTTGCCCTTCCCCTCCACACATTATACCAACATCAAATACAGTGAAAACAGGGATTATACCATGGGGGAGGGACATACAAAACAACAAAGAAATCAACTTATAAATATGTTAGAAACAATAGCAAGAAAGAAAAAACATTTGAGTCCTTCTTGAGGTTCATTTTGCCTAACATCAACTTATTTCACCGTTTCTGCTTGTCTCAGACATATGCTAGTTACTACAAAATGGCTTATAGGCATTCTAAGTGAGAAATCTTATGTTTTGCTTTTATACATCTAAACCTCATCAGTGTCAGGTGATCCATTTTACTGGAAGGGAAAAACACACTAAAATAATAAATACATGATAAATAAGACTTGATACTAGCTTCCATATTATCTATCAGTTACTAGTTAGCAAGGAAGAATGGGCAGTTCTCCAAAGGCTGAAAAGACATAGCTGTTCAAGCAAACTGGGATGATTTTGAAAGTAGCAAAGCCTCCTGAAGAGAAAGCCAACATGGTGTCCTGATTCTTCCTGATCCCCACCTAATTATAAAGAAAGGGGTCTAATAGTGGCTCTCTACTAGTGAATAATAGATATTGAAGTTGCTAAGCACTAAAACCTGAAAGTTAATTGTGATTTGGAGAAAGAGAATTAAGTGGGGCAGATACAATTCCAAAATAGAGAACAGGGGAAGGATATTTAAAAACACAACAATCCTTCCAACTATCAGTTGCAAATCAGCTGCTTCTCTCCAGGCCATCGGGTACTTCAGAATCTTGAACATAACACCTCTCCTGGAGAGGTTCTTAAATGTGAAACTTGCTGTTTTCTCTTGGGGGACTAGTGTGACGTGAATGTTGAACAATTTTAATTAAGATAATTAGAAAGTTAAATTCTTTGTATCTCTGTGACATTAAGACATGCAATTCCAAAATAAGGTTACCTGTTATCTATCTATCTATCTATCTATCTATCTATCTATCTATCTATCTATCTATCTATCTATCAATCTATCTTAGGACAAATGAGTGGAAGTTAGAATTTCTCAAGGGCACAAACCACATTTCAGATTTTTACAAAGAGAGGACTAAACAAACTAAAACTTTTTCCATTATTCACTCTTTAGATCAATACTTACAGAATCCCCATTGTGTGTAAGTTTGAGACCAGGGTGAGACCAGGTCACATTTAACTTAGAGGATTATCAATGTAAAAGATATCCATAAATAATCTCCAAAGAAACACAGAATTTCAAATCAGAACATAAATGTTGTGAAGATCTATGACACCTAATTTATATTTATAGGACAATAAGAAGAGATATGATAAATGTATAATTAACCTGGAATTTTAACTTTTAAGAAAAAAAGATAAGAAAGAGAATGCTGACCTTTATAAAGAGAGAGAATGTGGGTACAAATACACAGAGGAATTGATGGTATCTTCAAAATGCATGTACAAATTATTTGACACATCCCAGCTATGGAAAGAGTACAAGTTTCTTTAGCATTAAAAATACTAATGTTTGTATTTGGATCTGATGGACACAATGTGATGTAGATGGTGCTGATTGTTTGTAGGCTATGGTAGAAGCAGTGGGCCATCTTCACCTGGCTTTCTCTTTTATGAGTCTTGTCCTGAAAACTCACCTGTCATTATGTGGAAACATAAAACACACACAAGGTGGTGTTCCCACTGGCTGCCTCATCTAAAGCCAGCATCAACTGCTACACAAGTGAATGAAAGGCACTGAGAAAATTCCAGCTCCTGGCTTTGCAGCAGTATTCGCCGAGATAAACTGCTCTAGCTGAGCCTCACCCAAAGTACAAAATTGTAAGCTGCTGTTTTTTTTTCTACTATATTTTAGGCAGATATTTTCATCACACTACAGAACTGGAAGAGTTTGAAGAATCCTAACCTTTTAAGAACCTAAAAGGAACCAAATGTGGTCAAACAGATTAGAAAAGACAGTTACATTGTCAGCCTATGAAGCAACATGTAGGGTGTGTGTGTGTGTGTGTGTGTGTGTGTGTGTGTGTGTGTGTGTGTGTGTGTGTGTGTGTGTGTGTGTGTGTGTGTGTGTGTGTGTGTGTGTGTGTGTGTGTGTGTGTGTGTGTGTGTGTGTGTGTGTGTGTGTGTGTGTGTGTGTGTAGATAATAAGGAAAGTAGAAAGAGGATTAAGGCTTTAATGACATGCCTAAATTTGTGTTAGAAATATTTCTTTTTTATGAACTGTGAGTAGAGTTGGGGGGTAGAGGTGCATAAAGGAGCTACAGTAAGGAAGTTAATGCAATTCTGGAGATGGGTGAAACAGATTAATGGATGAATTGATTATTCACTTTAGAGGTAGAAGCAACTCTGCACGCTATAAAGTATGTTACAGATATAATTGTGACCACTGCTGTTATTCTATTTATGTATTTGGGGCATAGTGGTTTGAGCAGCATACTGGTCTCTTGGATACAAAGATAACATCACAGTATTTGTATCAAGGTTACTGTCTGACCATCAGACCCAAGCAGGGGTTCGGATAGAAGTCTGTATGTGCACTACAAGTTCACACAGATAGGGCATATGCATGTCATAGGGCAGATCATTTGGGGGATGAAAATAGAGCATTAAATACAACTGAAAACACATTTCAAAACATTTGAATCTCTTGAGTTTCTAAAAAGCCTCCTTGGTTTGCCCTTCCATCTTCAAGGTTACTTCCCTGCACCAGGGCTCTCTTTTCCTGGCACTTTAATAATCTAACACATTTCCTAATTGCTTAATTAACTTCTCTGGCTCTATATTTTGTTTTCAGTTTTGACCTATCCTATTTCGTATGGAAAGATGAAGTATCTTAAAATATCAGTTCCTTTATTTAACTTTCTGGCTCTTGACAGTATGATTGCCATTGGTTATTTTTTAATGGCTTAAAATTCTTTATCTTTGCATTTGTTAAATCCCCAAAGTTCTGCATAACTACCTCATCAAGGTCACATATCTCCAAAATGTATATCTACTATCTAAAACCTTATCCCAACTGAGCTGTAAATGGTTCATCTTTTTGTATCCAAGCCCCACAACCATCATGGTCTCATATATACTTACATTCCCTGGCTAACCAAGTATTAGAGAAATCCTTATTTTTCCTTATCACTCTTTCTAGCCTCTGAGAGAATTAGGCTGTAGATGGCCTGTTATGATGTGAGAGATCATGTTTTGCACTTGATACAAAAGCTTTTAAGTGTGGAGGATACAGGTTTTTCAGGGACCTTCAATAAGAAACCATCAAATAATACTGGTGGCTCACACCTATTATCCTAGCAATGCAGGAAGGCTAAGATCTGAGGATTCTGCCAGTTAGGGCAGAAAGTCCAGGAGATTCTTACCTCCATGTAACCACCAAAAACAGATAGGAATGGAGCTATGATTCAAGTGGCAGACTACTAACCTTGGAGCAAAGAAGCTCAGGGGCAGCATCCAGGCACTAAGTTCAAGCCCAAGGACCAGAGCACAACAGAAAAAGAGGGACGGAGGGGGAAGTGATCTTGACGAAAGCACAAAGGCCTTCTTAAGTTTTGGTGTCTACATCTGTCACCTCGAGGGTTGTGAAAAACATTTTAAAAATAATCTGTACCAGAGGGGTGAGCACAAGGGAAAGCACGAAATAAAATTAGCACAGAAATTATACATTCAAGGTGTGTGTATGTGGAATAACAACTATACTCTTAGCTACTTGGGAGGCAGAACTAGGAGAACTATGGGTCAGTAACTACCTAGGGGAAATAGGAGACACTGATAAACAAGATAAAGTGAAAAAGGCTGACGATATGGCTCAAGTGATAGAACATCTGCCTACCAAGTGAAGCTTTGAGTTTAATCCTCAGTCCTCAGTACCAATACACACACACACACACAAACACACACACACACACACACACACACACACACACACACACGTTATAATTATTTGACATAAAGATTTTCAGTATTTCCAAAATATCTTAAAAATACATGCCAGCCAGAGAACAGTGGCTCACTCCTGTAACCTCAACTACTCAGGAGCTGGGATCTGAGGCAAGCTGAGCAGAAAAGTCTGCAAGACTGTTGTCTCCAATAAATCACCAAAAAGTTGGAAGTGGAGCTGTGGATCAAAAAAGCTTTTTTTTTTTTTTCAACAAAAGCTTTGAACAAAAAAGCTCAAGGACAGAACCTAGACCCTGAGTTCAAATCCCAGTATGGGTAAGCACCTAAAACAATATATGTCAATTTTAGGTAACAGGTTGTTAAATTTCTTGAAGAAATGTCAACTCTCTACCAATTAAGATAAAATACACATTTCTTCCTATTTGCTTATCTTGTGATGACCATCTTACATCTCTAAGATTTCATCTTTTGCAGATATACAGCCTTTAAACTATACTCATTCCCCATCATGACTTTTAATTTTACTTGTAAATTAAAATGGAATATTATATAATCATAAAATCAGATGGATCTAAATGAAGTTACATATTAAATTGTGGTAAGTAAAAAAACATGTACACAACCTATACATTATGTTTGTTAATATACAGAAATTTTCTAGATGCAAATCAAATAAGCTACGAAAATCAGATAACTCTTACAAATGGAACAGATGGGCAAATGATTAAGTAGAACTCTTATGATGATGATTTTAAAACTTTTAGTAATGTTTAAATACAGAAGATCAGTTAAAAGCAATTCTTTCTTTGCACAGCATATGATATCCCACAAGAATTTCAGACAGTCTAGAACAATAAACTCTAAAATGATTTCAGGGACTGGACTGGACTATACAGGGACTGTATTATAGAGATTAGGCCACTAATCTGGTAAACATTATGTTAAGATCCTATACATTTACTCTTATGTGTGGCTAATTTGTGTTTAATTTAACAAGCCATACTGACTTAATAAATACTCCAAATTAAAATTTCTAATGGCTCAATTTTGTAATCCCAAAATATTTGAGAAAACATTATTAAGAAATATTAGGAATATTAGGAAAACATTTCAGAAGAATAGTGTTACACAGTTGTTTTTAATTCATTAAAAAAATCTCACCTTGTCCAACATTTAATGCCTCAGATAGATAGATAGACAGATAGATAGATAGATAGATAGATAGATAGATAGATAGATAGATAGATAGATAGATAGATAGATAGGTAGGTAGATACATAGATAGATGCATATACACACATATGTATATATTGTGGCTGATTATATCACTGGAGTGGAATAGAAAATCAGGCAATGTGAGTAGTAACATTTGTACAGATTATGTGCATTCTACTCTCCTCTGCAGACATCACATTCCTAAATTCTCTGAATTTTCTTAAACTCAGGACTAAGATAGAGAGATGATCAATTAGAAAAATCAATTTTTAGTAGTCACAGGATTTCTTCACAGGAAGCATAAATACTTTTCTCATTCTAATCCTAAATATTGTTTTTCTTATGAGTATTATGATCCTATGATTCTGAGGTTATGTGTTATCCTTAAGCAGACTCATAGATTTGTTTATTGCATACCAAAGGAACACTCTAGGAAAAGAAATGAATACTAGAAGTGCACACTAAATTCCAAAAAGGAGTCAGATCATTTTCTTTACGTTTGTAAAGCTCTCTAAAGCCATATCTCAAGTGTTTGGATAGGTTCTGTTTCAATCTGTTTAATGAACTCATCTTCTGAGAGTACTGGCTACCGAACCTCTTTTAATAGCAAGGGCCTAATAAGTTTTTAACATAGGAAGGCTGCTAGCAACAATATCAATGATGACGATGACAACAACAGTGCTAGCTTTCTTTAAAAACAAGAAGCTGACAATTTCTCTAGGTTTAACTTCAGATGATCTCTTGCTCTCTGAAACTCCCGAAATGTACATCATACTTTCTAGTAAACATTGAGCCATGCCCACAGATGCTACACACCTTCATCAGGTTTAAAACTTTTATCACGATTTTGCTGGCTCCTAGTGCAGGCATAGGTGGACTTGGCATTCACATAAATGATGTTATCCCATCAACCAAGCTTCAAGTCTGGGAGTTATCTTTAACATGTTCTTTTTTCTTATTATTCTCAAAAACTGACAGGTATACATATCTGACTTGTTTTGTTCCATAAATACATCTGAAATACAATCCTCAAGCTCAAATTAGACCTTCAACATTTTCTTTTTCTGGATTTTCTTCATAATCATTATTTGGTTGTACAGCATTATGATTTTCATTATGATATTCATAAAGTACTTTGTTCATACTCACCTTCAATACACTTCCTAGATTTTAAAGGTTTTTATCCTGTTTTTTTATGCTGACTAGGGCTGTATAAAGTTACAACTTAAGACTATGAATTCATTATGAAATGGGTAGTTTAAACAAACAACTAATCATAACTAAGGTGGTTATCATTATTTGTATTGAAAATTTAAAATCTACTCTCACAGAAATGTTCTGCTATATGATTCATATTTTCTTTAAAAAATCACCATATTATGTAATATATCTTTAGACTTTTGAGTTAAATTCTCTAACTTATAACCAGAATTACAACTTTTTAAAGCTGAATAAGAATTCTTGCCTCTATTCCTGATTTACCTCCCTATCCACAGCATTATGAAAATCTTTAGGAAGCCTTCCAAATGCTTGAAGAAGAGAACACATAATACCTGGTCAGGAGTTCGTAAATCTATTTAGTGAATGAATTCTACCATTCAGTGCTCAGCCCTGAAAATAAGTCCTCAGATAATAAATTTGAGACAAGTTTCCTGGTTAAAGGACTGTTAAACGTATGGAACAGAAACTAAATCTGAAAGCAGTTTTGAAAGCGTTATGTCATTTACATTTCATTATTTTTTCTGAGAGCTGTTTTTCAGGTCTTCCCTTGCTTATACCAGATTTCCCATGCCTAAAGCTCTTTACCTTGGGAAGAAAACCTCTGTCGTCAACATTCTCTCACATTTGACTCCCAGCTGGATTGAGAAATCCAAAGCTCTATTCATAGAGATGAGGTTGAACTATTTTTGTCCCTTCTTTTCATCCTCACTGCATTTCTGCAAGGCTTCATGAATACTGGGCAGTTAGTCTTCTATAATGCCACGTTCTGAAACCTAAATTGTGTCCCTTGCTGTCATTGCTCTAGTTCCGTTTTGAAATTTGATGTGACATCTTTTTCCCGCCAGGATCCTAACATTCATGACCTGTGTGCATGGCACTTTGGGCTTATTATATAAATAGAATAAAGCAGCAATAGAGGATCATACTTATCCAAAAAGCTTTTGAGGAAACCATGGGATAATAGCCATGCATGTTCCATATGATTTAACAACTACTTTTAATTATTGAAAGTCAGAATAACAAATATATATTTACAGAAATATATATTTGTACATATCTTAACACAACATAGAATACATCATCTGGAGAAGTTTACTTGAAAACATGATCCAATATTGGTACAATTCTGAAGGTATGACTTTTGATTGATCTGGGTCAAATGCAGAAAATACAGTTTCAGAAACTTTTTTTTTTTTTTGGTCGGTTGTGGGGCTTGAACTCTGGGCTTGGGCGCTGTCCCTACGCTCTTCAGCTCAAGGCAAGCACTCTAAACAGCACCACTTCTGGTTTTCTAGTGGTTTACTGAAGGTAAGAATTTCACGGACTTTCCTACCCAGGCTGGCTTTGAACTGTGATCCTCAGGTATCAGCCTCCTGAGTAACTAGGATTACAGGCGTGAGCCACCAGCACCAGGCAATTTCAGGAACTTTTGTAGAAAAATTGACACCAGGTAATATTTCTAACCATAAATATTGATCCATTTGACACTCTAAAATTAAAAAAATATTGGTTCATCGCACAATTTTTACTCTGAAACAAGCATAAACTTTAGGAATTGTAGGCATAATATGAACATTGTAATTTTTTTCTGAATCATTTATAATTGGCAACAGTATACTGCCCAATGAAAATTGTATTTCTTATAAAGATGAATATTCTTTTAAATAGTCAACTATATCACAAACTATCCATAAAGTAACATTACACTGTCATTTAAGTGTCATATTCCACTTAAAATTATCCAGTTGTCTCAATAGTATTTTTAAAAACAAAAGACTACAGTTCATACGCAAGTTGCCTATTGTTGTCACCTTCATCTCCTGTTCAAAATAATTTGGATCCCTTCTTGATATTCAAACACTTTATCTTTTCTTGATATTCATAACTGTGGCACTTTAGAGGACTTAAAGGAAATTATTTTGAAGAACATGCTCTGTCTGATGTTGTCTCAAAATTGACTAGATTGCAAATATTTGTCGGAAACAGCTTAAAGCAGTATTGTATACACAAATTACATCATGAATGATTTTTATTTGTCACCTTCATGATGGCTTTTACTTTAACAATGTGTTTTTTGTGCTATCAGCGAGGTTTGTGCTGAAAGTAAATCATGTGTTATCTAGTTGTAATCAATCAGAACTTGATAGGTTATACTTTAAAACTATACAGATATTGTGTTTTCTGTGAAACTTCAAATTATTTACTTCAGCATTTATGTCCACAAGGGGCATGATTTGTTTACCAACATATTATAATCTATTGCAGTCATTACCAGATTTAAGACTCACATTTTCCTTTACTCAGAAAGAAAACATAGTATGTCCTTTCAATATATTTCCATAATCCCTTACATATCTTCTTGCATTCTGACCAAGCAAGATGTTTCAGACTCATCTTATACTTTCCTAGCCTTACCAATAGAAACAGCTATTCTGTAAGAAACAGTGGTTTCTTTTAGTAGATAATGGTGTTCAGAAGCCAAAATATGAGCCAAGTTTTAATCATTGTCAATGGGTTTTACTGTGCATGCAGTCACTCATCACAGCCCCAGCCATTTCAATGTCTTCACCTCAAAGTTTTTGGATGTCTAATGTCAGGATACCAGTACTTCTCACACTTGGAGATTACTTTTTCAGGAAAGGAATCCTTGAGTAATTGTGAAATAGTCACATGGGTACAAAACTGACCTAGATTAAATGCTCAAGATTCTCACTGATCCTTCTATGATGCTTAAGATGATCCTTTCCAAATTTGTTAATCTTCTAATTTAGCACAGTTTCAGAAGAGAGCAACATCAGTACACATACTCAATCTTCCAACTTTTACTCAAATCGTAACTATCCCCTTTAGCTACGTGGGGAAAAAAATAGAATTAAAAGTCCTCAGACACAACTGGGATAGGAGAGAGAAATTATGGCAGTTTCCATGGTGCAATCACTTCTGACTGATCATGGATCACTTCAAAATGACAATGTAAACAGACTTTTCTTCATTTGCTTTTATCCTCACAATGGATTTTTATGGGTAAGTATACCTTCAAAATAAAGACCTTTTTGCTCCTAATAAATAAATGCACGTAGGCAATGATTGTAAAAATTGTACTAGATACAAATGTTCCACCATATTACCTTAAGTAGACTGAAAAACAATCTCTCTTACACACACAAACACATACAAATATCTAATTACAATGTACACAGCTCCCCAGATCTAATTATCAATTTATCAAGCTCACAAATTGATGAAGAACATCATAAAGGATTCTATGGAAGTGCAATCAGTCTATTGTAGGCATAAAGCCTAAGAGAATATCTATGGAACCATTTGTTTCCTTCAACAACAACACAAAGGATGAAAGGCATAACAACCAAAATGTGTAGAATATATTCAAATTCTAGTAAAATTATTGTATAAAAATTATGAGATAAATTTGATATAGGAATTGTCTATGCATTTGTAGACATTAATGATGTCATTGGTTAGTGTGAGGGGGTTATTTTTAAGAGACTGAAAACACTAACAGTTGGAAGTAAAGTAAACCTTGGAGGAATGATGTGTTACCTGTGCTTACTTGGATGTACTGCAGAATTACCTGGATGGAGGAGTAGGTGAGGAATAAAATGAAACTAGACTGGAAGGTTTGACTAGTTGCTGAAGATGCTGAGGGTATGTTATGCTCATTTAGCATTCTCTCTACATCTGTGTTGGAAAAAATTTCAGAAGAACTTAAAAAAAATTGGAATGCCACTTTGGTGACTGGAAAGATGAGTGTGTCTGTTTCTGGAAAATTCAACTTAGAATTCAAAGAGCTTTGAAAAGAAAACTCATTAAGGATTCGAGAGTACAATTCAGAATGCAAAGCTCTGCATTTGAAGGAAAAATGTTTGTGATGAGACATGCATGCTTATCAGAGCTGGGCATTCAAATGTTCATAAATAACTCTAGAATATCTTGAAGTTTTGTTTTTTTTAATGCAGTACATATTGTCATTGTATAATATGTTCTAAGTGGCTACTTGAGGGAAAGCATATATAGCTTAGTGTATCACTCTATATTTTAGGCCACCAGAAGGCTGTAGGAATCCCCAAATGAATAAGACATAGATCTGGTGAGACTTTGATCTCAAATACCTACTTTTAAAATAGAAGTTTTATAAGTGAATAAAACACCAGTGGCCCAAATGTCATGTAAATAAAAGGCCAAGTACTCTCAGGGGAAGATTCCAATGGTGTAATTCCTTTGAACAAGGAAATTACAGTTTAAAAATACCAGGAATACCAGGAAGCTGAAACAAATTGCTGGGGGTGGAGTAAGGGGAAGGACAATGGAGAGAGAAAGAGTGAAAACATGAATAATACTCAATCTACATATGTAAAAGTGGAACCAGGTAACTTGCAAGAATATCCTTGATAAGGTTGAGAGAGAGGGGAGAGAAAGATGGAAGGTATGACAACAATCAAGATGCGTTCTACTTATAAACTAACATGTTGAATCAAAAGCCCTTTGCGTAATTATTTAAAATAATAATAATAGCCTGCCTTTTCTAACTGCATTAGCTCCCTGTAATTGTTTTTTATTCATCTCATATTTTTTCCTGTTTCCTTTTCCATTCTACCCTTTGTCCCTTCCTCCTTTTCATGCTTAGTTGTTGTTGTCTCCACCTTGGATGTCCAACTTGATATCATCAGTTATGCTATGATGAAGCTGAATTATTGTGTTATTGAATGTGATTTATCCATACTGTTCCTTCCTCGATTCCTTACTCAAAGTTTTATAATATTAGTGAAATCATGCTTGGCTATCCTGTCTTTGATTTGCTCCTCCCAGTCATCCTTTCTTGATTTAGTTTCCCTGCAGCGCTTATCTTTATGTACTTTTACTTGAAATTTTTTTTATTGTTTATTAACTTTCTTACTTTATCATAGCAAATAACATGTGAGGCCCAAGACTTTTATCTCTTTGATGGTCTGCGAAAATTGACAATGCCTTGCACATAATAAATGCTCCATAACTAATTAATGACAATGAGTATGCAAACATTAAAAGCTACATATTCAAATGTAATGTAGAGATTTTCTAAGAGTTTCAAAGTATAGTCAACATAAAATTACTCTTTACTTCCGTTTACATGGGATGTGAACTCAGTATGAAGAAGTTTGATTGATGTGCAGTGATCTACTTCCAACACTTCTGTTAAATTCTTAAAATAATTCTTGACCCCAAGGCACTACAGATACTATGTAGAGTTCATGAACATTTTCAATTGAGGCATTCTTAACTTTTTATGTATTTTTAGTGAAGTGTAATAGACAAATAAGAATTACACACAATTAAGAAAGACAATGTGATATTTGGAAATGCATATACAACTTGGGAAACAACTATTACTATCAAGCTAATTAACATATCCATTGCCCCATTTTGTTACCCTATTTTATGGCTGGTGGAAACAGGCATCATGTACTCTCAGACAGTCGCCAGAGCTCATGCCTATAATTCTAGCTACTCAGATATCAGGAGGTTTGCACTTGAAGTCAGCTTGGGCAAAGAGTTTGCTTTCTAAGATCTTGTCTCAATTAATAAAAGTGAACATGGTGGTGTGTACCTGTCTTCCCAGCTATTTTGAGAGCACAAATAAAACGAACAGGGTTCTTATTAATTCAACATTAACACAAGACCCCATTCAAAATTGACGAAAGCAAAAAAGAGCTTGAGGTGTTAATCAACTGGTGTATCTAGTAGAACATGACAGGCCCTAAGTTCAAAACATTGTACTTGAAATTAATTAATTAAAATAATTCCACAAAGAAATATTAGGACTAATAGATGAATTTAGTGAAGTTGTAGAACACAAAATCACTATGCAAAATAAGTTTTGTTATAAACTGATATTGTATTACATGCAAAAAGTAATCAAGCAAACAATCTCATCTCCAATAGCTATACAAAATACTAAACATAACAATAAATTTAATCAGAGTGAAAGATCTGTGTAATGAAAACTATAAAACATTGATAGAGGAAATTGAAGAGAACACAAATAAATGGAAAGACATTCTGTGCTCATAGACTGGTAAATTAATGTTGTTAAAATATTCATGCTATCAGAGAAATCCACATATTCAATGTAAACCCTCATATACAAATAACACTTTTCTCCCCCCAATAACAAATCCTCAAAGAAACAACTGCCCAATAAATAAGTGGGCTAAAGACTTACAGAGAAACTTCTCTGAAGAGGAAAGAAGGAGGGCCAATAGACACATGAAGAAATGCTCAACCTCTCTAGCCATAAAAGAAATGCAAATCAAAACAACATTGAGATACCACCTCACCCCAGTTAGAATGGCTATAATCAAGAACTCTAATAAGAACAGATGCTGGAGGGGATGTGGACAGAAGGGAACCTTACTGCATAGTTGGTGGGAGTGTAAACTTGTTCAACCACTTTGGAAATTAGTATGGAGGTTCCTCAAAAGAACCACATTGAGCTCCCCTATGACCCAGCAATCCCACTTTTGGGCATTTACCCAAATGATCACAAACAAGACCATACTGAAGCTACCAGCACAACTATGTTTATTGCAGCATTATTTACCATAGCTAAAATATGGAACCAACCCAGATGCCCCTGGGAAGATGAATGGATCAAGAAAATGTGGTATATATTACACAATGGAATTTTATGCCTCCATCAGAAAGAATGACATTGCCCCATTTGTTAGGAAATAGAAAGATTTGGAAAAATTATATTAAGTGAAGTAAGCCAGGCCCAAAGAAATATAGGCCCCATGGTTTCCCTTATTTGCAATAACTAGTAGATGTCTGAGTCAAGCAGAAAAGGTGAGATAAGTTGATGTTAGGTGAAATGAACTCCAAGATAAGTATTCAAATGTTTTTTCTTTCATGCGATTGTTTCTAACATATTTATAAGATGATTTCTTTGTTGCTTTGTATGTCCCTCCCCCATGATATATCCCCCTGCTTCCACTATATTTGATGTTGGTGTAATTTGTGGAGGGGAAGGGAAAAATAGGGATACAGGTGGACCCATTGGAACAATGAGATGTACAAGTCCTTCTGTCAAAAAATGAACTTTACAACTTTGATCGGGAAGGGGGATGGGTGGGAATGGATAGGAAGGGGAAACAAAGGAGGACACAACAATGTTTGATAAGAAATGTATTCATTATCTTGCCCATGTAATTGTAACTCCTCTGTACGGTATTTTCACAATAATAAAAAAATAACACTTTTCAAGTAACAAGAAATAACTATTCTAAAGTTATATGTAGCCACATAAACCTAGAATAGCCAAAGGCAACTGGAAGAAAAACAAAAAAATCAGGAGACATTGTAATTCCTGACTTCAAAACATAGGACAAACCTGTAGTAATCAAAACATCATTATATTAGCAAACAAAAAGACACAAAGACAAATGAGACAATAAAAATCCTAGACTTAAATTTGTGAATCAACATTCTCTAGTAACAAAGGCACCAAAAAAACAGACAGTGAAAAAAGAACAGCTTCCTCAATAAATGGTGCTAGGAAAAATGTGTCTCTATATTACAAAATGAACGATCCCTGTCTTTCATTACAAAATGATAGAACCTTATCCTCATCTGCTATGAAAATCAACACAAAACGAAATATAGATAAATATAAGTCCTGAAACAATGAAACCACTATAAGAAAGCATAGAAACAATATTTCAAAACACTGGAATGAGTAGGGATGTTTTTAAATAAGAAATCAAAAGCACAGGAAACCAGAGCAAAAATAGACAAATGAGGTTATTAAACTAAAAGCTTTCTATATAGGAAAAGAGATAATTAGGAGAGAAATGAGAAATTAGAAGAGAAATCTAAGGAATGAGAGAAATATTTGCATGGTTAAAATAAAGAACATAGAAGAAACTGGATTGCTTAATAGCAGTAACAAATTTGGTTAAAAATGGAAAATAGTAATTAATAGATATTTCTCCAAGGAAGAGACACAAATGCCCCAAAGGTGTAAGAGAAATGCAAAGAATCAAGGATATACAAATCAAAACCACAATAAGATATCATGCTTGCTAAAATGACTATTACCTAAATGATAATTCCCTTACTTCGAGCATTAAAATATACAGTGCATGAGTGTTACCAATAATCACTTTATGGTACAGTACCACACCAGAATTTCTTGCTCTGATCTAAATTTAATTTTGTTTTCAGTGGTCAACATTTTCCTATCCCCACTTTCCCACCCCATCTTCTGAGAATTACCATTTTATTCTCAACTTCAAGAAGATCAATGTTTTGAGACTATGCAAATGAGTGATACTATGTGTTCTTTGTTTCTCTGCACCTGGTTTATTTTACTTAAAATAATGATGCACAATTCTAGTGCAGCAGTGGTACTCAGTAGACCCTGTTGAAAATGAATTATACAACATGTGGGCAGGGACAGGAGGGAAAAAGTGGGCAAAAACATAGGGAGGGGTGACACTGTCTAAAAAGAAATGTACTCAGGTGATTTATAAAACGGTAACTCTTCTTTACAATACCTTTACAATAACAATAGAAAATTTAATAATGAAAACAATGCAGAGTCCTTTTCATGTTCTCAGCAAGCTGAGTTAAATGTAAATATTATGCAGTACAGAAGTAACAAATTATTTCATAAAGATGCCCATATTTTGTTTTCATCTATCAACTATATAACAGAAAAAAATTAAGTCAATAAATAAAAGTAAATTATAAAGTGTGAATTCTGAACTTTCAAAATATGACAGGGCCAAGGTGCACAAGCTCTGGAAGGGAAAATAATGAGAGAAATTATCTGCGAGATGGAGATCATAGAGTCATTATTTCTTGTGTTGCCGGGATCAAACTTAGAGCTTTAGAAATGGCAGGTGAGAGTAATACCTACAAGGTATATCACAAACACAAGAAAATGTCTTAGAAGAACTGACAAGTCTGCACTGGGAGGCTGCAGGTGGACTGGAGGCAGGCACTGTTAGCATTTGAACATATAAAACAGCTTCAAAATGTTAACATGCTGTGTTGAACCTTTCTGTCTAATGGAAGGTTTTTCCAACAAGAAACTGGTCTGTTTTATTTTGTGTTGTAACATTAGATTATAAAAAAACAGATAGCTATTTTTACCTTTAGTCTCCCTTCAAGAATTTAATTGAAAATTCTGGATACCAATTGGTAAGATTTAGATAGATGATTAGAGTTTACAGAGGTTTATAAGCAGCAAACTAAATTGAAAAAAAAAACCTATAGGCTATATATACTATAAACTCATATAAATAGATGTTTTGGTTGTTTTTACGTCCATCAAGAGTTACCTTCCCTTCAAGGTTTGACAACAAATGTACTCAATACCTTACTTATGTAACTGTAACCATTCTGTGCCTAACCCATACAATAAAATAAAAGGAAATTAAAAAGTTAAAATGATTAAACAGGCAAAAAAGAGTTACCTTTCCCAGAATGCATCTGTTCACTGCATGCAAGAGTAGTTCTTGGATAGTTTATATAAAGAATCACTGTACCATTTACACATCCAATGCTTAGAAATAAATTTGGTTAACTTCACTCCAATTGCTATTTACTATTTAATTTTATGTGTGTTTCACAACTTAACCAAACAAGACTATTGGAGACAAGTATTTTGACCTTTGTATAAATCTGTCACTGCACTTAAGTTAAATAATTGAACACATTATTCTTTCAATTATAGAGCTCTGTTTTCATGACCTGGCATTGTATGTTCTGAGCAAACAACAAAAAGAATCCCATAGTCTAATATATGTGGTAAACATTGAATTAAAACAAGGCATGTTTCCTTTTGAGAAATCTCATAGAGCTAATCCAAACAAAATGCAAAGAAAAAGCAGCTTTATTTATCAAAAATAAGAAAATGAACAACACTAATGAAGACATTTAGGTATTTAAATTGTGGATATTAGAATTTCAATTTATTTGTAGTGGATCCATTCCTAGGTTCCATATTATTTTCTGTAAATTATTCTTTTAAAACAAAGGTTTTTCTTTTTAATTAAATTCATGTGTGAACTTTTGCCAGGTTTTCCAATTGTGTTTACACTGATCCTGCCTCTAACACCTACTTCTTTCTACATGAATTTCTCTCTTCCTCACAGACTATAGGCTTTCTTTTTTTTTATTATGAGTGGTTTATATTACGTATAAAGCGTGACATTTTATTATTACATCACCACACATTTATATGACATTCAATCAACTTCATATTTTCTATCATAATCTCTGTCTTCTCTCCTCCCAAAGTAGTACCATGATCTGCTTTCTACTGAGTTTTTCTTCTTACAAAAAAGCCATAGTCAATACTCCTCCCTTGATAAAGCATGTCTGAGAGATTCGGCCTGTCTAGGGTCCAGTCCACATTAAAACATACAGAAGCCAGGCACTGTTGGCTCAAACCTGTAATCCTACCTATGCAGGAGGCTGAGATCTGAGGATCATGGTTCAAAGCCAGCCAAGGTAGGAGAGTCAATGAGATTCTTAGCTTCACCTAAGCACCTTCCTCTCCCCAAAAAGCCCCCCCCCCCACACACACAAATGAATCCTCTCAAAGCTCAGTCTCACTATAAAAAAAGAGGAGACAAGATAGAAAGGTTAGGTTATAAGGACATCACAGAGACCTCTCAGCTAGTACAGGTCATTTGGCTTTTAGGAGATAAGCAATTGTTTGTTTAATCTAGTTTTTATTTGCAGGTGAAAAACAGAGTCAGAGAAATGTTTCAGTGACACGTAGCTACATAAAATATTTTAGTTTAAATAATATGCAACTGATCAGTTAAGAAGGAATAACTATTACCTCATCAATGGATGATTATTCAACAAGGAAGAAATTAAAAATAGAGAAGAATGTTTTATCAAAATTATTTCTAATATTAGTATACATATATGTATACAAAGTATACATATTCTCAATATGTATGTGAATATTATACATATATTATATATACTATATATACTATACATATTATATCATACATACCATGTGTGGCTATAGAATAGATAAATCATATGTGTTTATATAATCTATTTATACTTATATTTGTATATGTACATAACTTATTTCAACTATAGCACACTTGGTATATGTGATACACATATATAAATATATGTTTATGGTATATGTAGGTATATATAGATATAAATAGATAGATTCAGTGATGAAAATGTCACATGTGATTATGTATTTCATCATCAAAGCTAAAATCTATTCCAAATATTCAGGTTTCTAATGTAGCTCAACACTTATGATGTTTTTACCAAGGTACATTAAAATTCTGGGTTCAACCTGCTGCACAGACATCAAGCCATTAAAAGAAGAAACAGAAGAGGGAGAAAACTAGGTAGTTATCTACTATTTACAAGAGTCTTTGATGTATTTGGATCAAAGACCACATATGGACAAGTAAGAAAGTGGTCCCAACATTAATTTAAACTTTGGTGAATATTTAATACTGAATTAAGCTTACAAAATACTTTCAGCTTTAGTTTCAATTTTGTTTAGTAAGAACAGCATTGAGGCCATGAATTCAAGCCCCAAGACTAGCACTAAATGACTACATACATACATAAATAAGTATCTTGTAACTTACCTTTTTCAAGAACTATCATGAGAATAAAATAAGACTTGGAATCTCTGATGGAGTATTTATCACATATTAAGTGCCCAACAAATGCTAGATATTACTACTGTCATTATAGCTCCCTCTCCCCAAAAATGCCTTTAACCTTGCCAATTATAAAAATTCTGAACTTCTAAGCCCAAAATTGAAGCCAATTCACATTATAGCCCAACCTGCTTCTGAGAATTTCTACCACACTACTCTCCTTTAGCAATCCATGATGAGACCAAATCACTTGGTACACCATTCACATAATCCCTAACCATTCACACAATGCCATTCACATGTTCTTTCCATCCTACCTTCTACTCATCAAATTCAATTTCTTGACAATCAGATCCAAGTGCTGCATGAAATTATTCTGATTCCACCCAAACCAAAACAAGGCCTCTATTACTTCCCAGAGAATATCCTCTCCGAACAAATGGCATAATCCACTACAGAAATGCTTATTATTAGGAGTTGGGTTGTTTCGTGCAAGTACAAAAACTACTAGGGCACTGTTAGCACAAAGCATGATTGAGGTACACCTTGATATGGTGATGAACAAAACGGACTTAGGAAATTTTGACATGCAACCTGTCCCTAATGTGGTAACTTAGCTTGCAGCACAGTTTATTCATATCAGATCAAGTACTTAGTATTCATGACATTAATACACTAGAGTATCTAGTTTTGTTCATTACTTATTTGAAAAGTCCTCCAAAATGGATGTCAAATTATCTTATAGTGACACTCTATTTTACAGTGAAGCCTGAAAATTGACATATATCCAGCTCCAAGGAGCTAAGACTAGCTTCTTGAGAATAATATTATTCAAAGACTTTTTTGAAAAAATGAACTAGCAATGAAATCTTAAATTAATGTTTTAAGTGCATGCTTTAATCTCTCAAAAAACAGATATATTCTTTTTTTAGAAATGAAAAAACATTCTAAATCACTTTCTTTAATAGGAAAATTTAAAGTGAAGTCGAGATCATATTACAAAACAGCAGATACATAATTTCATTAACTAAATGTTTATTAATGTGAGTCTATGTTGCAGCCTTTTATTGAACCTAACAGAAGCTAGAATTTGAGTATGCCATGGATCTAAAATATGAAGTTCATGTTTTCTTTAGAAATGAAAAAAGTTGACCTATTTTGGCTAAGGGTATAACATGATCCAAATCAAGTGAACACAATTCCTTTTCTAACCCATCACTTCAAGGAAGAAATCTGTTCTTAGGAATGAAATACCAAGCTCTTTCTGCTTTAATGTTTCTGGGTGCCATGTGTCTTCCTAGCAATAATTTTAAATTAGTGAAAGTTTTTGAGTTATTAATAAATTAAGTTTTCTATCTTGACTCTGCTTTAGCTGTAGCAGGTCTTTTGTTTCTTTCAAGAGATACTAGGACAAATACAGGATATTCAGGGTTAGGCTCTGACCTTTCCTGATAGACACAATTAGAGTCAGCCTTTTTAACTACAGTAACTCAGTAAAGCTGACTGGCTATAAAGAGGGCCAGCAAAGAAAGGTCAAAGACTAATGGGAAAAAGGTGCTTTATGGCCTTTCAAAACCCCAAAGTATATGCTGTCCTTCATTCCACTGATGTACTTGGTGTTTACTAAATGTCCTTCAGAAAGTACTATAATAGACTTACAGCATTTCTTATATTACTAATTGTGAGTAAATAAAATAAAAACCATGGACCAACTGTTGTAAATCACTGATCTCAGAATAGTCATTAGTATGTCCAACACCATGGACTTCATGAAAAAATTCTATATGAACAAGCATTCATTAAAGTCAGGGAACCAGAACATAATTCCAAGTACACAAGATTCCAAGTGCATATAGATGTTGTTGGTCAAATAACTAAATTTCTAGTAGAAAAATACACCAAAAATTATATCTTGAAACTTATCATTTATTGGAAACAAGGAGTTTCATAAAGTAAAAATCTGTGCTTAGACATGGAAACTGGAGATGGAATTTTTTTTTTAATCACAAAGCAGAAAAACTGAATAGTGTGATCAAGAGAGAGTCTAGCAGATGGGAAGGATGCACACACTCTGGAGTCAAAGACCAGAAATGGAATCACATCTGTCATGTGTGAATTAGTGGTGTGGCTTCCCATTGGGGTGAAACCCCATGGAATGAGGTTTAAAAGCAGTGTGTTTAGCAGTGCTTCATCCACAGCTACCATGAACTAATAGTCAAGTTACCATGACACCAGAGGCTAGGAGGAGGTAATCATGGTAGAGGGAAATCTCATCTAGAATGAACAGAGTATAAAGAACACTGACTCTGGGACCAGGCTGCTCAACTTCTCTTTCATTGTATAGATAATATACATGTTTCTCAGAATTACAACATCAGCTATAACATCAGTTATAACTCACTTTTCAAATCCAGGCCACTGTTCATTTCATTTTCCCACCACTTAATCTTCAGTTTTTCCTTTCAAAATCCCAAATGCCCTTCAGTAGATGAATGGATCAAAAAAATGTGGTATATATACACAATGGAATTCTATGCCTCCATCAGAAAGAATGGCATTGCCCCATTTGTTAGGAAATGGAAAGACTTGGAAAAAATTATATTAAGTAAAGCCAGGCCCAAAGAAACATAAGTCCCATGGTTTCCCTTATTTGCAATAGCTTGTATATGTCTGAGACAAGCGGAAACTCTCAGATAAGTTAGGCGAAATGAACCCTAAGATAAGGATTCAAATGTTTTTCTTTCTTGCTACTGTTTCTAACATATTTATAAGATATTTCTTTGTTGCTTTGTATGTCCCTCCCCCATGGTATAATCCCTGTTTTCACTGTATTTGATGTTGGTATAATTTGTGGAGGGAAAGGGAAAAAACAAATTGTTTAAGTAGGGATACAGGTGGACCCATTGCACCAATGAGATGTACAAGAAAGAAAAACAAACTTTACAACTTTGGTGTGGTAGGGGGAGATAGGAAGGGATGGGAAGGGGAAACAAAGGAGGAAGCAACAATGCTTGGTAAGAAAAGTATTCATTACCTTGCCCATGTAATTGTAGCCCCTCTGTACAGTATTTTCACAATAAAAAATGTCTCATACTATATGGCACTTGAGGACAAATTAGGTGTAGTAGTAATAAAAGTTAAATTTATATGGTCTTGTTTGTGATCATTTGGGTAAATGCCCAAAAGTGGGATTGCTGGGTCATAGGGGAGCTCTATGTGAAGTCTTTTGAGGAACCTCCATACTACTTTCCAAAGTGGTTGAACAAGTTTACACTCCACCAACAATGCAGTAAGATTTCCTTCTGTCCACATCCCCTCTAGCATCTGTTGTTATTAGAGTTCTAGATTATAGCCATTCTAACTGGGGTGAGGTATCTCAGTGTTGTTTTGATTTGCATTTCTTTTATGGCTAGAGAGGGTGAGCAATTTTTTCTTCATGTGTCTATTGGCCATCCTTCTTTCCTCTTCAGAGAAGACACTTTAGCCCACTTAGTTATTTGGCAGTTGTTTCTTTGAGAATTTGTTGTTGGGGGATTTAATATTTTGAGTTCCAGGTATATTTTAGATATGAGACCCTTGTCCGTTGTATGACTACTGAAGATCTTCTCCCAATCTGTGGGCTTTCAATCCAAACCATATGCTCTCCATAGTTGGGTGATATAGGCAAGTTAGTCCAGATTGTACATATCTGAAATTTGAATTCAAAAACTATTCACAGTAAAATGATCATATGAGCAACTCATGGGTAATTAATAATGCTCTTAAACTGTAGTATTTCCAAGTTACTGATAAGATCGCCTTCCATAGCAACTTTTACAAAATTATTCCATGAATTCTAGATCAAAAGGAACTTTAATCTCTTTTTTTGCCCAACTACCTTATTATATACATATATATTTATGCATTTTACTCTAAAGCACAAAGTTAGCTAAGAATCATGCTAATCCACATTCACCTGCCTGTATAAAGTTTTTCTAAATTTTATCTGATGCTCTATATGTGCATAGGTTAAGGCTACTACTGGTGGTATATGTCTGTCTTTTGTGTCTTGACCTCAAACACTAAAAATAAGTACTTTAGTATCCTGGGAAGATGACTAGATTTATCACTAGGTTATGTCTTGGAAATTATTTGCACATTTACTATGCATATTACCTACTGTAAGTAACAACAGCACATGAATGAGTATGTCCATCAATCTCTCAAGGAAAACAGAGGTATCAGTCATCCAAAGCCAACAGGTTTAACTTCAAAGTAGTATGTATTTTCTCCAACTTGATATAATTAAAATGTGATGAATTGCTTTAGAACACACCTAGCAGAGCCAGGTGGGAAATGGTGAACCTGTGACAAGAAGCTCATTTTGCCTTTCTTCTATATCCTGTATCTGAAAATGGTGTTCCAAATAATTAATTATGTCCCATGCAAGGGGAAAGCCTACTATCTATCAATGATCATAGAGAAGTCCTGGACTGCTCATTTCTATCTGTGATTCTCATACTGCATATATTTGCATAACTTTTCTAATAACTTGGAGGCACATTGAAAATTCCTTGCTATTTAAATTCATGATAGGCACTCAGAAAATATTGTGATCACAATGGAAAATTCAAAATAGGTGAAAATGCTTCGACTTCTTGACTAATTATGAATTTAACAAAACAACATAAGATAATCAAGTTTAATTTCTCCCATTGCAGTGTATTTCTCAGTAAATAAATATAACTTATATTTACCTCACCTCATCACAAAACTTTTTTGTGGTATGTTGCTATAATTGATATCTGATTTATGGTTTTCTTGACACAGGCAAGCATAAAGAAAGGAAGAGATAAAGACAATTAACACAGAAAATATACACATTTTTAAAGATACAAATTAAACCTTAATGTGAATACAAACTTTTAAACTTTCACAATATGGTGAAATTTCTTAGAATAAATTTGTTCTAACTTTGTTGCACTGTCAGAAATTGAAATCTGCTTAAATTTTTTAAGATACAAACTTGCCAATGATTTTCTAATAATTTCTCATGCATTCTTGATAAAACTGTGTTTTTCTCTCGAAAGTGGATGACATTACCTAAATAGAGGTTAATATGGTATATTATACATGAGTATCTATCAATCTATTATATCAGTCTATTATATTAATATTGTTATGAAATCTCCTTGAACAAAAAATTTTAAATGAATCAAAGAAATGTAAAACAAGGTCTGAAATGTAGATACTACTGAAAGTAACATGAATATGGTCAAAATACTTCATGTGTCTGTGTGAGGATGGAATAGTGTAGGTTATTAAGATGGGTTTGGGTAGTGGAAAGGGGAGATGAATGAAACTGACAGAGGAGGGTGAGTCACATCAAAGTGCAACGTATGCACATGTGGATTTGTCAAAATGCAACCCCCTTGATTGGTGTTAATAGAAGTGTGAGGAAAACTTTAACCTGATAGAGAAAGGAAAAGGGCTTCGCTGCTCTTTTCTTATAATTCGTTTTTGACTGACAAGAAAAAAATGGCATATACTTTTGGTATATGGTGTATGCATTGTGTAAGGACTACAAGCTATTCCACACGTGTATTTACCTAACATATTTAGCTTCTTCTTTGGCTGAAAAGTACTATTTGCACTTTTCAAGTATAAAATATTACTATTAACTATGGTTACCATGATGCAATGTAGCTCTTATTCTTTCATCTGAAATTTTGTGCTTTCTGGCACTCAGTATTACAAGTTATGTAAAGTGTGTTTGTATTTCTGTGTCTGGCTTATTTCATGTAATGTATTGTTCTCATTCATGTTGCCTCAAATGATATTTCCTTCCATTTCTTAAAGGCTGAATGACATTCAGTTCCATATGTATCTTTTAGGCATTATAAGAAAGCCATATACACACATATATTTAAATATAGAGACAGATATGTATGTATGTACATATATGTATATATACATATATAAATGTATATATATAAAGAGAGAGGGAGAGAGCAAGAGAGAGATACTACCTTTATCCATTCACAGGCTGTATATCTTAGTTGATTCTATACTTTGGTTACTATGAATAATGCTGTAGTCAATATGGGAGTGTAGGTATTACTAACAATCTTGTCTCATTTCTTTTAATATTTAAAAGTCATATTGCTGGATCATATGGCAATCTGTATTTCAGTTTTATAAGAAATCTCCATACTCTTTTGTGCAATAATTATACTAATGTATATTTCCACTGGAGTATACAAGGGCTGGTTCTTTTACTTCCACTCAAATCCTTACCTCCCCATACCATTTCTCAGATAATGACCTTTCTAAGAGATAAGGTGCCATCTCAGGGTAATTTTAATTTTCATTTCCCTGATGATTAGTGATATTGAGAATAATTTTTCATGTATTTATTAGCTATCTGCATGTCTTTTCAATAATGTCTCTTTGAGTCTTTTCTGATATGTTTTTGTGGTGCTAGAATCTGAACCCAGGGTTTTGAGCATGCTACAAAAGCACTTTACCATTGAGCAATACACCCTTCAACTCTTCCTCTTGCCCATTTCTAAATGGGATTATTTCCTTGCCATTAAGCTGTGTACTCTTCATATGTATTAGAAATTAAGTAATTAAGAGATATTTACAGATTGTGTCTATTCTATTCCTTTACTGTACAGCATTTTTATTTTACTACAATCTCACACTTGTACTTTATTTGATTTTATTGCTTATGCTTTGTGGTTGATAGCCACAAGTTTGCTTTATTTACTCAGATCAGTTTCTTGGAATGTTCCACTCATTTTAAAATCATCTTTAAGTAGTTGTACAAAAGAGGTACCATTTAACAAAACAGTTGATGAACTCAATGCATTGTGATGAGGGTCAATCCTTCAACATTCTCATCCTCCTTTGACCTACACCTTCCCTTACTTTTCTTCATTTTGTGGTATATGCAATGAATTTTTGACTGCGTTCTCCACCTCCCCTCCCCCCCACCCTCCAATCTCATTTTGTTTGCTTGTAGTATTTTTACAACATTAAGTGTGATATTCAGTTGTAATCTATTTTGACTTGACTTCTTTATATGGTAAAATGAGGGTCTAATTCTACAGGTGAATATTTGGGTTTCCTGCACTAATAACTGAGGATCATTCCATTCTCCATTGTGTGTACTTGGCATCTTTGTTGAAGATCAATTGACTCAAGCCGGGCACCTGTAATCCCAGCTACTCAGGAGGCTGAGATGGGAGGGTTTTGGTTCAAAGCCAGCCTGGGAGGCAAATTCTGTGATACTTTTATCTCCAATAAACCACCAGAAAATCAGAGGTGGGACTATGGCTCAAGTGGTAGAGTGCTAGCCTTAAGCTGAAGAGCTGAGGGACAGTGCCCAGGCCCAGAGTTTAGGCACCACAACCGACAAAATAAAAAGGCCAATTGACTCTGAATATGAAGATTTATTTTTAGATTCTCCATCTCCCTTTTCTTCTACCATACATATTTGTCACGTATGTTTGAATATTCCTGATATCTACATACTTACTATAGGTCTGCCTTATTCCTGGATTAATGACATATGGTTTTGAACAAGCACATTATAAAATATCCTTATATGCAGCTAAATAATTGCAGAGAACCTTTCTGTCACTGGCATTACCATCAGTTATAATTGAACTTTATGCACACTGAGCTCATGGATTTTCCTCAAAAGTATTCTTTTGAGACATACCTGAGGACACCAAGGGTCTACTGTAAAACTTTTATTGTTGTTTCTATTATGAGAGACAGTTTCTTATGTAGTCCATGTTGACCGGAAACTTACTATGTAGCTTAGGCTTGCCTACAACATCAAATTTCTTCCCAAGCTCTAGGAGTACAGTGTAAACTGAGATTGCAGTACTCAAGCTTACCATACACACTAATATATCTTCTTTATATATCCATAATTTTATTCTTTTTTCTCATCTGTAATACCTGCTAGCGTTATCCTACGACAGATATTTCTGTTGACTTAGGTAATGTAAAGTTGCCCTTTAATAACCAGCTAAGTCATCAGTTCTGTATAGAAAGGCTGCAGAATGCCCCTGATTGGTGTGGTTGTTTGCCTAAATGTCCCACACTGGCTAGTAAGTCTTGCTTGGGCAGAAAAGTCTATGATTCCATCTCAGTAAAAACATGCTCTGGGTATGACTGAAAGTTTCTGCACCCCTAGCTAGGACAAGAAGATTGAAATAGGTGGATCCCTATCTGGGAACATGACTGAGAAGAAAGTGAGATCCTCTCTCAAAAACAAGCAGTAAACAAACATAAAAATAGGCTGTCTGGTTCAGCATAGAAAATCTACTTGGCAAGCACAAAGCCTGAAGTTCAAACGTTAGTTCTGTCACAGAAAAGAGAGAAAGAGAAGGGAGGGGAGGGAAGGGGAAGAGAGGGGGAGGGGAGGGGAGGCCAGGCCAGGCCAGGCCAGGCCAGGCCAGGCCTGGTGTTGTGTGCGTGGCCAATGCCTAGCAACTCGGGAAGATAGGATCACAATTGGAATCTAGCCTGGGCAGAAAAGTCTTTGAGACTCTGATCTCTAAGCACTTGTCTTGAACAAAATAAGCTCAAGGACAGTATCCTAGCCCTGAGTTCAAGCTTCAGGACCAGCACATACTCAAAAAAAAAAAAAAGAAAAGAAAGAAAGAGGGGCTGGGAAGGTGGCTCAGTGGTAGAGCGCTTGCCTTGCTTGCATGAGGGCCTGGGTTCGATTCCTCAGCAAAAAGAAAAAAGCCGGAAGTGGCACTGTGGCTCAAGTGGTAGGGTGCTAGCCTTGAGCTGAACAGGCCCAGAGTTTAGGCCCCATGACCGGACCCCCCCCCCCGACCAAAAAAAAGAAAGAAAAGAAATATGTCAAAGTTATCTATTTTCCGTCAAAATGTACAAGTAATTAAAATTTAGTACTCCTTTTATTCTGGCTACGTCCATTCCATAAGGGCAAATTAAGGTCTCTATTTGGCATAGAAACTTTAATTAATAACATTTGCAACATTACAGATCTCCTTCAGAACATCAACATGTATTTTAAAATAAAACCTGAAATAGTTATTTGTATTTCATAAACATGTGACGTCAGAAAATTAAAAGCTATGAGCAAAATGTGGTGAATAATATTACCTTTGAGGTTCATATTCAATATATACTTCAGAAAAAAATCACTTGCCAACAATTTAAGACAGCTATGATTATCTGTAATTTTAGGTTATATTGTAACCCAAGAAGGTAATTTTAAGCAATCAGGTTTTTTTTTTTAAGCTAAGAAGGACACATAATGATACCCAGGGCAACAAGGCTTATGTAATTATAAGTATCTCAAATATGATATTTTTAAATACATGATTTTGTTATGGGTTTAATTTTAATAACTGACAGATAATTGTAAATTTTATGGGAATGACAGGAAGTACGTAAACATTTCAGATTAAGTGCCATTAAGAATTATATGACATTTATATAGATCACAGAGCCAAATACATACTATTTTAGTACTTTCATTAAAAAATCGGAATATATAATACCAGCTCATCTGACGATCTTGAAAGAAGTTAATATGGAGGATATCCTCCTTTCCCCCTTCGTTACTAAGAAGGCTAAAGAGGGCATCATGGAAGTAATTATATTTAACAATCACAAATATACAATTATTACTGATTTTTGTTTCTTTGTTTTACTTTTGTTTCCCCATGCATCTAGGTTCCAAAGAAACATAGGTCCATGGTTTCTCTTATTTTCAATAATACCTAAAATATGTCTGAGACAAGCAGAAATGGTCAGATTAGTTGGCGAAATGAACCCTAAGATAAGGACTCAAATGTTTTTCTTTCTTGCTACTGTTTCTAACATATTTATAAGGTATTTCTTTGTTGCTTTGTATGTCCTTCCCCCATGGTATAACCCCTGTTTTCACTGTATTTGATGTTGTTATAATTTGTGGAAAAATGAACTTTACAACTTTGTCTGGAGGGAGGGAGGGATGGGGAAACAAAGGAGAAAGCAACAATGCTTGATAAGAAATGTACTCATTACTTTGCACATGTAATTGTAACCCCTCTGTATGGTATTTTCACAGTAAAAAAAGAATATCACAACAATAACTTTTCTACATACTTACATACAAATATTGTAGTGAGGGGGAGGTTATTTTAAAACAAATGACACTTAGTGATAAAGTATGTTTCCCTTGTATGGATATAACCATGCAAAGAACTGTAGCCCAACAAACTGGTCAGGGGACTTGAAAGCAAGCAACCTCTCATAAATTATAGAGGGAAGAGTACCACAGAAATGCTCTGTTATTGAATTGCCTACATATCTTAATGCAATCAGTGAACTCCACATCTGAATGCCACATGCTTGCTTAAAATGATGGTTTGAGATAATTCTACGGTGGACACAGTACTTTTGAGATCCGTAACTCTATCTTGGGCAATGAGAATCACAATAATAAAGGACTTTGCTAACCCGGTTTTAAATGATGAGAAAATTTCATTTTAGTTTTCTTCAGGTTTGCTAGAGGGTAAATTAATGCTCCCATTCCTATATTAGTGGAGGATGGGGGAGTTACAAATGAGTACCATTTGTTAGCATACATCCTCCAGGTTTTTGTTTATTCAATAGTCTTAGCATGACAGTAGTTATTGTGATGCCAAAACTGTGTCTTGAGCATCTCTGAACACAAATTTCCTGTGATATCAAAAGCCAAGGTGAGGTAGACTTGCAACATGATTGTCATTCTCCTGCATCCTGAAGAAACTGAGAACTCAGTGCTATCATTTAGCTGCCATCTTCCCTTCAACTCTAATTCTAGGCATGAAGAAAAACCCTAGATGACAGTGTTGTCAACAAGTTTCAGAATAGAAAGCAAAAATCAGTCCCCAAATCATAACTGCTTAATGATGATTAGTATTGGGATGAAACTCCACTAGGAATAATTCTGTTTTTTGTGACTTGGGAAGGACTTCACTATTCCTAGAATCTTCTTGTTTTTAATGAGGAGTAGTGGCCCTGGGCATTCTTGCAATTAAGGTCATTTAATCCCTGTCTCATAGGACCTCCTAATATCATGTCTAGTCTGCATCATTTCACTTGGAAAATGCAGCAAGCTCTAAAAGAAAGATCAGTTGGAAATAGCAGAATTTTAAAAAGAATTCTCCAGTTTATTATGGACCTACATTAAATACTGGCTTCCTGCTGATGCAGGTAGGGTTTTTTTAATGTTTTTTTTTTCCACATTAATACTTGGAAGAAGGCCAAAATCCATCAGTAGAGCTCAGAATTGTTTAGTAAGCAAGGATCTTTTGTGCTGCATGTTAATATAATGTATGACACCATTGTTTCATTTGGGCACTCCTGAAAGGGATGAATAATGAGGTGCTTTGCAGGTAATAGTCCTCAGGTTGCCTGTTGAAAATAACGTGAAGCCTGAGTTGCTAAAATTGTGCTCTTACAGTCATTCATTTGAGCCAAAGCATTAGTCAAAAGGAAGTACAGTATAAAAGAAGACAAGCCTATAATCTTAGCCAATCAGGAGGCTGAGATCCGAGGAGTGTGGCTCAAAGGCAGCCCAGGTAGAAAATACTTAAAAAGCAGGAAGTGGCACTGTGGTTCAAATGGCAGAGCATTCACCTTGAGCAAAAGAAGCTCAGTGACAGAGCCCAGGCCCGGAATTCAAACCCCAGGACTGGCAAAACAAAAAAAGAAAAAGATATCTGCAATTTAGTATTTTTCAAAAGTACCTTAGTTTACAGAATTCTTTTCTATTAAAGATAACATAAAGATTTTTTTTTAAATTTACCTGCTGAAAACTACTAGTAGAGAACCTATAGATTGAAAGTGCCAATCTTTCTTTTGTTCGAGGCCACAGCTGATCACGACATTCATCACAAATGAATAATGAACCTTGTATTCTTGTATCCTCTCCAGTCACAAGCATACATGCAAAATCTAAAACAAACCTACTTCTCTCTACAGACTATACCTACTTTGCCTAAAACCAAGAATCCCTTCTCTTAAGATTGAGAAGCATAAATATGTAAGACGTTATTTTTTGTGAAATTAAAAACTGTGGGATCTTTCACATGACTAAAAAACATCTGGGCCTAAATAAAACAGGCATATCAGATACAGTATTGACATTTTGAATACTATTAGGAGATAAGTAAGTTTAAGACAGAAATTCCTCTTGGCCAAACATATATATATATATATATATATATACATATATATATATATACACACACACACACATCAGTTACTTACTTATTTTTTAGTTAAGACATATCAAACATTTTCTACATTCACTAACTGAGCATTTTCTAAACACATTCATATACTCTGCAATGCAATATAAGGAAACTAATATGGATGATGGCTGAGTTAGATGTCTAATCTACTCAACTGATATAAAGGCAGGCACAAGCAGTGAAGATCAGTTGAGCCTTGGCTCTTAAATACTCTGTTGTATCACTCCTCCCATGACTTTCTTTTGTTTGTTTGTTTTTAAATTTTATTTTCTTGTAAACATGCTATACAGAGGGGTTACAGTTACATGAGTAAGATAATGAGTACCTTTCTTATCAAGCATTGTTGCCTCCTCCTTTGTTTCCCCTTCCCATCCCCCACCTCATGTCATTTTTCGACATAATTACTTGTACATCTCATTGTCGCAATGGGTCCTCCTGTATCCCTATTTAAACGATTTGTTTTTTCCCTTCCCCTCCACAAATTATACCAACATCAAATACAGTGAAAATAGGGATTATACCGTGGAGGAGGGACACATTAACAGTATAGATGACAGAAAGATTTTGAATGTATTTGTGCTATTACATAATCATCCTTTTTATTCCATGCTCAGTAGACAGCCCCACAACATGTACAAATTTAAACTTCTTCCTGTTGTGGAAATATTGTATGGATCTAGAGTAGCATCTGTAAATATATTTAACAGATTAGAATATCTATCAGAGATCAAATGCATTAGCAATATATTAGCAGTGCGTTAGAGATAAAAAAATTCCTACACAATACTGAATGAAAGAAGGAATTTACATTCATTATTCATTAAGGAAAGGATTATTTTAGGAGACATGTGATATTACTATTACATTAGAGCAAGTTTTCATATTCACTGGTCATTAAAGTATCTAGTAAATTTGATTATGTTACAGTTCCAAAATAGGAATATGCCAAATACTGTTTCCCTGAAGAAAAATAATCTCAAAATTATCATTGGATTTTATCAATTAGTTTCATTCTACGTGTATTTATTCTTTATCATGTAACTATAAACACAAAAAAAACTTCATTCAAAACATTACAGAGTCAAATAATGACTCAGAGGAAGCAATTCTTCTGAAGGCCATAGGAAATAGAATAACAAAATCATAAAATATAAAAACTGCTATCAGCTCAGCTCTAGGAAGCATGAAAGATTCATTCAGTGAAAGTCACAATCAGTAATTTCTGTTATGATTATTTTACATCTTCACAAACCCTTCAAAATACATTCAAAAGACAATGCTTGATTCAACAATCTTATCTTTTAAGATTTTCAACAGAAATATGTTGGAATAATTCAAGTATAAATAGTCCATGGGAATGTTTTCTGTCAGCCCTTTCAGTCTTTTCATTTAGATAATTTTGTTATTCTTTAAATAAAATATACTATTACTGGGGCTGAGAAGGTGGCTCAGTGGTAGAGTGCTTGCCTTGCATGACTGAGGCCCTGGGTTCGATTCCTCAGCACCACATAAGAAAAAAGAAAAAAGCTGGAAGTGGTGTTGTGGCTCAAGTGGTAAAGCGCTAGCCTTGAGCTGAAGAGCTGAGGGACAGTGCCCAGGCCCAGAGTTCAGGCCCCACGACCAGACCAAATATATATATATATATATATATATATATATATATATATATATATATATATATATATACTATTACTATACATAGGTTTTCAGAAACACATGACAAGGTGCTCTATGCATATAAAGTATATGGGGAAATGTAGGACAAAAAGAAGATATTCATATCCACTAACTGGTGTTATTAATTCACCATCTTTGTTGACATCATCTCATGTCAACAGATGAAATAATTCACAAGGAAAGAAAATAATTGAGTTAGAAACTGAAGACTTAGCCGGGTGCCGGTGGCTCACGCCTGTCATCCTAGCTACTCAGGAGGCTGAGATCTGAGGATCAAGGTTCAAAGCCAGCCCGGGCAGGAAAGTCGGTGAGACTCTTATCTCCAATAAACCACTCGAAAGCAGACGTGGTACTGTGGCTCAAGCAGTAGAGCACTCGCCTTGAGCTGAACAGTTCAGGGACAGTGCCCAAGCCCAGAGTTCAGGCCCCATACTGACCAAAAAGAAAAAAAAGAAAAAAAAGAAACTGAAGACTCGTAGCTTTTTACAAGACAAATTTCCTTCTAATCTAGGAGAGATGTAAAAAGTACAGAGATATGACAATAAAAGATGAGAAATCCCTAGACTAAAACTAAGTGGAGCAGTTTAAAAAAGAGACTAGTTTTAAGTCATGGATACCTTAGTACACAAATATCCACAAGCTGAGGTCAGTTCTACAGATGATAACCATATCACAATAGCATAAGCTCCAGCTGAAATTGATAATGAGGCAAGCCATTTACACAACATGATGCGACAATCATAAGCATAGAAAGAGCAAGAATGTAAAGGAAAAATATGAAATCTCATCCAAAATAAAGGCGTTTTTGGAACTCAGGCAAAGACATACCAAATAAGTGGAGATGTGAGTATGCATGATACAACACTGGAAACAGTGAACTCAACAGATTAAAGTTAGGGATAAGGAATAGCCTAGAGAGGCAACAATGCAGACTGAGGAGCATTCATGAAAGCTGTCTGCAGAGAATTAAATCAGGGTGGGAGCTATAAAGTTTCAAAGTCACAAACTACAATTATCATCAATGCACAGATTCACACAGGCACCCCCTTTCCCACTTTATTAGAAATCTTTAATTAACAGAAACTCCGGGATCAAGTCCCTATGGTTCTAGTGAGTCTACCTCTACTCTAGAGTTCTGTGAGGTCCATAATCACTCACACATCAGATCACCACAGTTTTATCCAAAGGACTTGCTCAGTGTGGGTACTGGGAAAGGAGATAGAACCTGATTAGAACAATCTTGTTGCTGTAGTTGAAAACAAATTTTTATTGGGTTTCCCATCTGAAATACTGTTCACATTAATGTGGCCAATATGTGAATTTAAAAGGAATATGTTCACATTAATGTGGCCAATATGTAAATTTAAAAGGAGTATTTTAGCAAACTTCATTTGTAATTCTACTTGTTTGATTTTTAGAAAAATTCATGTTAACTCCTATAAAATTAATTATTAAAGGAAAAATAAGACCTATCACCACTACTCTAAAACAGTCAGCTGTGGATGGATCCAAGTTCCATTTCCAAAGAGAAATGCTGGAATAAAATGAAACAATCAGATGTGACAGAGATGAGGCTTAAAATGCCATCCATACTACGGATTTGTTGGATGGGAGGAGAGAAAGAGCAAGCAGAAATGAGCTTAAATGGTGAAGGTAGAGGAATATTCAAGGTGAAAACAAATTTGGAAGCCAGGGAAAAGAATGGCATAAGAGTTGCAGAAGTTTGCAAGGATTGATAAGGCCCTAAAGAGAAATTCTGAAAGTTCTGTAAAATTCTACAGAAGAACTTATCTCACAGAACTACCACTAGTATTTAAACTCGACTGAGAGTAGGCATCATGTCTTTCTTAGTTTTTAACTCTGAAAACTTGATATTATATATTCTTTTTTTTTTTTTGGTCCGGTTGTGGGGCCTGAACTCTGGGCCTGAGCACTGTCCCTCAGCTCTTCAGCTCAAGGCCAGTGCTCTACCACTTGAGCCACAGCGCCACTTCCGGCTTTTTTCTTTTTGCTTATGTGGTGCTGAGGAATCGAACCCAGGGCCTCAGGCATGCAAGGCAAGCGCTCTACCACTGAGCCAACTTCCCAGCCCCATTGATATTATATATTCTTCTTCTATTGAAGGCTTAATAAAAAGGTAAAGTTCTTAATTTCCCATATCTTTAAATAAAATGTACAATAATTTTAAATGTGAAAGTAGGTTCATTTCATCTTAGCATGCTGAATCAAATATGAGCAACTTTATCTTGCCTTGGGAAAAAAAGAAAGAATCAGCCATTAAAATACCTTGTTTTATAAAATCAAGAATACATGGTACAAAATATAGAAAAGGCAAGTTGGCAAGTAAGATAATCTTTAAAAGTTCATAATAAAGGGGCCTGAAGTTAAACCAAAGCAGCCATCAGGGGCTATACTTCCAATTGTTTTGTGATCCTCTGATAGCTGTAGCTGTCTTCATAAGCACTGCACTAATACCTCTTCTACACATGATGCTTCTTCCTCAAGATGCTCATTATCTTAACAATCACAGCACTCTAGCTGACTTCCCACTCACTACAGTTAATGGAAATATTTTCATTATTGCTTATACTTTCAGCTTCTGACAAGCAGTATATTTTATTTACATCTCATTTATCTATTTTCTTAGCATTAAAAGCCAACATTCTCATAACAAAGGAATGTACAAGGTTCGAAAAATAATAAAATTTCATTTGAACATCATTTATAATAAGAAAATTTCAGAGAAAAAATGTCTCTGCTTCTTGAGCACAAGAAAAAAATTAACAAAATTTTAACAAAAATAAATTGCATTTAATGTGGTGTTCTAGACCTTTAAATGATACTCTCAGTTTTAAGTCTATAATTTAAAAATACAAGAAAATCTAAATCAAGTTAAAATTCTCCTCAGACAATCTAGCTTTAATCCTTTAGCAAATCAGAGCACTAATGTAAAAATATTGAAATGTAAAAGTATAATGCATATTGGATAACTTGGCTTATCTGACAAACCAAGTAGATTTGAAAAAAGTACTAAATGAGTACTAGATTTGAAAAGTAAATGAACATGTCTCTGTGAAGTAATTCAGACATATGGCAAGCTGTGGAAATTAAATTCAAATAGGACAATTCTTTAGGAAGATTGCTGTTTCCTTACTTAAAATTCTACTTTCTTCCTTCTCATTTACCCTTCAAGTTTGTAAAGCCATTTTTGGTCATCTGTAAAGGCACTGGTTAAATAACAATACTAGAATGCATTTGACAGAAATTATTATAATTAATTAATATTTAGTTATACAGTACTATATGTATTTTCAATGGTGCTGGGGACTTGAAATCAAGGCTTTGCACTTGCTTGGCAAATGTACCACCTAGACCACCCCAACTCCAGCCCTTTCTACTTTAGTTTTGATTTAGAAAGGATTTCATACTTTTGTCTGGATTGGCTCAGAACAATGCTCTTGCTTCCTATGTAGCTGCAATTATAGGCAGTTAATTTATTGAAATGGAGAATTGTTAACTTGTTTCTGGGATGAGCTTCCAAAAATACTCTAGGTTTTTGAAGTCCATGATAAGCATAATATAAATTAGAATGCATAATAATCTTCATAAAAAATAACTTTGGAGTAAACGTAACTATCCACATCTCACACATTGATTATACACAGTGACTTCCTTTCAAAGAGTAAAATATGGGGAAATGGGGAAGATCTTATACAGGAGAGACTGATAATAATCAACTTCCTAATAAATGCCAATGACTTCATTTTGATATTACTCCCTTGATATATGATAGCAATGAAACCCTTCCTCTGTTTATCTACTTTTCCCCAAAACTCATAAACTCAGAATAATCATAAGAAAACGATGAAGCCAATCCCCGTAGAGGGTTCTTCAAAAATAGCTGACCTGTTGTCTTCAAAGCTGTGAAGAACTTTGAAAAGTGAATAATTGAAAATGTGTTATGATATCAAAGAGGAAACTAAGGGGATAGAGCAACCATATACAATGTTGTATTTTGGATAGGATGCTGGAGCAGAAAGAGAACAATTACATGAAAACCTAAAGAAGTTTAAAATAAACTGTAGTATAAAAATGATACATAAATTGTGAGTCAATAAACATGACTGATGAGTCATACCACTCCTAGAGGTTTGTACAAGACAAAACATTTTGGAGACCATGAATATGATCGATAAAAACATCACAACTTTACTACAAATCCAAATCTCTTCTGAAATAAGTTTTATTAACTATGTAGGAACATACACAAATTTGTATTATTCTAAGTTACAACTGGAAACTGGAGATTCGCATACATCCAGTGATCTGACTGGGTCACTAGTACAGGTAATTCAATTAAAGGATAGTCATATATAAATTGAAAGCTTTTTTCCAATATAAAAGAGGTATAAATGGTAAATATAGACTTGATATGCACACCTGAGTTTAAAATAGAATATTCTTATTTTCCCAGGATTGGCAGAGTTAATTGTTTTATTTTATGAATATGCAGATAAAAAGCATGTCAGAATTATGCAGTCATATACACTGATGGACAGGTAGTAGGAGTTTAATTTTTCCACCAGACAAGTAAGGTTTGAGGAGTCCTTTTCTGAAAGTTGTAGAATCCAATCATTTAGATCTCAATTTCTGTAGTCATGGCTTTAGGGAACTTTTCTGCAGATGCTGTTTTCCTTTTCTCCTACTCTATCTTTTCATTTATCCAGAGGTTATTCTTATCTCTACACTTGGTTCAATCTCAAGGTTGTCTCCGCTTATCGCTGTAATGTCTCTGCACCTGGTGCCCTTGATCTTATTAAACAGCTCATGTACTGTTTACAGCTTAAGATTTTTCTAGACAGAATTTTTAACTCTTTATTTTTCCTTCATCAATTCTGTCTTTGTATGTAGTTGAATATTTTCCAAACCAAGTTAGCAGTTAGTAAAGTTCCAAATATTAAAAATAGGGGAAAAAACTTTTTATTGCTTTCTTCATCAAAATCCATATTACACTGTTTACATTTTAAAATAATAGAGTGTGTGTGTGTGTGTGCGCGCGCGCATGCATGCACATGACATGGACAGGCATGTACCAGTCCTAGGACTTGTACTCAGGGTCTGAGTGCTATCTAAGTTTTTGGTTCAAGTTAGAGCTCTCCAATTTTGAGCCACAGCTCCACTTCTGGCTTCTTTTGTGCAGTTTAATGTAGGTAAGAATCTCAGAGAGCTTCCTCCCTGGGTTTCTAACCAAAATTCACAGATCTTGGCCTTGTGATTAGCTAGGATTACAGGCATGATCCACTGGCATCCAGGTCAAATATTATTTTTTAATTAATCTCTGATACAAATCAAATGTTTCAATTAAATAATGAGCTGATGTGCTTCTTCCTGAAAATTAAATGGTAAGATGGATTTTACATAACCTTCAAGGTTGAATGATCTAAATATGTGATTCTGTAATATAATGCTTTCTCTTTTAAATACAACCTTGTCTCAGGTACAAATCTGATGCCTGTCCCCTTCCCAGCCAGAGGAAGGTTGCAAGATATTTACAATTCAGTGAACGTATTCCTGTATCCTACACCAACTTTTGTATCTTCACCACAATATGACTGTAAATGCCAAGCCTCTACCACAAAGCCATAGCTTTTCCAAGATGATGCACAGGAAGCTAGAAGCAGGATACACTTCCCAATAAAACTAGGCAGTGACTAGGAAGGAAAGTTTCTTCGTTTTTCATAGCCCTCTCACACTATCATTTTGAAATTACTTCCTTTCTTCAGTAGCTCCCTAGATACTCATATGTCCTCAGGTGGCCGAAGCCTCTTTTTAATCACAGGGTTAACAGAACTTTCATACAAGATTGTTGAACTGTTGAACTCTCTCGTGATAAAAATCAAATTTAAAAAGGGGAAAACAAAATGCTTAAATAGGGATACAGGCTGACCCATTGTAACAATGAGATGTACAAGACACTATGTTGAAAACAAACTTTACAACTTTGGCTGGGGTGGGGGAAGGGGGTAGCTGTGGAGGTGGTAGGGAAGGGATGGTAGGAGAAAAACAAAGGAGGAGGCAATAATGCTCAATAGGAAATGTACTCATTACCTGCTCATGTAACTGTAACCCCTCTGTACAGCATTTTTACAATTAAAAATGTCCAAAAAAATCTAAAATTGTGGAGACTATTCTAGAAAGTGAGTATGTAAAAATTATATTTTGGCTTCCTTACAACGTATTTTATTGTGTCTGAGAATGTAAGAATGGCCTGTGAGAGATATGAACAAAATAAAGCTTAAAGAAGCTTGTTACATGAAGCTGACTAATTCCTTTGGATAGTGCTAGACAGTTAATAGACTGTAGAAACTTAGAGATAATAAAAAAAATTTAAAGGAGAAAAAAGTCTAATATTAAAAGTTCAACCAAAGATTGACTTTTAAGTAAAACTAATAGCCCTTGTGGACAGCTATATGTAACTATCATTATTTTAGTTCCATTATTAGTATCATGTTTGAAATCAGATACATAAATAGACCTTTCCCATTGTTTAACAAATCTCAGACCCGTATCCTTGCTGACGTCAAGTCTGTCTGGATGTTCACAGAGATCCCAGTACATGCTTTCTTTAAACAATAATATTCTCATGAATGAAAGCAGATTTTGGGTGGAAACTGCCTTTCTATTTTTCCCACTAAGGTCAAACTTTCTTGTTTTGATTGCTTCTCTGAGATTCTAATGACAATGAAATACACAGATTCACTGTTGGGTCAGCTGTAGTAGAGACACATAGTTGGTCTTTAAAGATTTTCCAAAATCTGTATTCAAGTCTCTCATTTAGTGATTCAGACTAATCTTGAGATGGCAAAACATCTAGAAAGTTCATCCACTGAACTAGTTACTAGTTCCAGCTTACAGAAATTTTGCTTCCACTTAACTACCATCTTAAATGTTATTTTCAGATAAATCCTTTATAAAAATTTCTGCTAATGTTATTTATTACTTATCCAATATATCCAATATTTAGGGATAGTGTAAGAGAACCAGCACTTTAAGGCCAGAAAGCTCTAGATGTTCACTATTGTAAGTCAAGATACTTAACATAAGGACATGTAAAACTTAGTTTATACAACTAAACAACCTAAAGTAGGAATGCAGATCTATTGGTTTATCAGACAAGTGAAAATTTTTACTATGTTATTATGTTACAGAAGAGAGAGAAAATCTAGACCTCTACTTTGTTTTAGTCCCTAACTGAAGATTTCTTAAAGCACCTGAAAACATATTTGTCTTTTAAAACACAAGAACTTGGCAAGTCTTACTTGAATTTAGCACTGATCGATCCATAGAAAATTTTCTCCCCAGCACATGAATAGCTTTTTATGGAAACATGTTCAATCAACCAATTGTCAATGCCTTCTTTTAGTAGGAAAAAAATGTTCTGGATGTCAAAGTCAATAGTCTTTGGAATATGTCTCTGGTATGTATATGAAAATAATATATTGTCAATGAAAGAAAACCATTTCTTACCTTTAACTTTGGTGATATATGGTATCAGAGGTAAGTTTTAAATAAACATGAATTATGTGAACATCCACTGTAACCAACAGCTGCTCAGGCTTCTGCTTTCTGCTTTTGTTTTGTCTTTTGCCAGATGTGGGGCTTGAATTCTTGGAACTAAGAACTACGTTCCTGAGCATTTGTTGTTGAAGGCTAGCTTGAGCCACAGCTCCACTTCCAGATTTTTGAGGCTAATTGGAGATAAGTGTCTTGCAGATTTTTTCTGCCTGAGCGGGTTTCAAATTGCAGTCCTCAAATCTCAGCCTCCTGAGTAGCTAGGATTGCAGGCATGAGTCACCAACATTTCCTGCTTTTTTGTTTGTTCTTGGAAAAACATTCAAAGTTTAGGGCCTTCAAACATTTTTTGGATTCACTTATATCTACCAAAACAAGACCAGGGCTTTTTACTGAATAAAGCTATGGCTACTACTTGTCTCAAGCCCCTTCTCTTCTGATCTATATGAATTTGATATTAAGCACCAAGTTATACTCAGAGAAGAGAAACTGAATGTACATTTCATAACTAATTGTTGTAGCTATTTCTGAAAAGATATACCACTCTATATGTGTTTATATACATATATACATGCAAATATACCTCACATACACAAATGCATACATATGCATACATGTACATATATATGTATATCTAACTTTTTTTCACCTGTCTTTATTTCCTCTCCTCTGCCATTCCATAATTACCCCATAAAACACACACACACACACACACACACACACACACACACAATATCTTCACAGTAAAAACTGCAACATGAAACTGGTTTATAACCTCAGTAGTTCATAAAAACAATTCAAACATCTACAATTAACTAGGAATTTCTTGATAGCAATGTTGTCAAATGATATAGTCAAAATGTTACGAATGTTTTCTCTTCATATTGGAACCTACTTAAGGAATTCTACACAAATTATCTGCATGTGTTCAAAAAAAAGAACTGTAGATCATTATAATTCTATAATTTTTGTTCTGATTTCAGTAAAAAGCATCATTGCTCTCCTTACAGTCACATCAATATTCAGCTGCTGATGTTTCAAATTCAGTAATTTCAGTTGCTTGAAATTTTATACTGTCACTTTGCATCTTTTTACCAGCTTGTATTCTAACACTTGCTTAATAAGGCTGAATCTGTCTTAGCTTCACTTTATGCAGCCATTCCACTCATAGGAAGATTTAATCACTAAGAAACTAATATTTACTCAACAAAATCATGAGACAGTATTTGCTCTCAGGAAACCAGCTGTGTATACATAATAGTAAATATAGCTGGACAATGAATTCCAGAAACCTGTATAACACAGAGAAAAGTAGAAGGAAGCATTATCTTCTAGCAACTGGGAACATATGCTAGTTGTCCTAAACATTGAAACATGTATAAATAGAGCTAATGAAGAAATAAAACACAGTACAATATATATGTTATAATTATTTTGACCCTCCTTGGCATATTTCATGCATATAACAAATACTACATTTTCCTAGGTAGATTGATATTCTCTAAAAAGATCTAGCATTTATTGGCTGAAGAATTTTTAACAGTGAATCTCATTCCACATTTAGCTCTAATTTATTGCTATAAATTCTGTTATATAAGTTACTGCTGTTTATTGACACACTGCCTGTATTCAGAAGTGGTAAAACTTATGAATTGAATATTTGTTAATCTAACAAAATGAAGAAATATGTAATTATTTACAGAGAGTTCTCCCTGTGGAATACATTGATTATATCCTATTAAGGTCAACCCAAGGAGAAATAAGGGCTGGAAATGGAGCTCACTGATAGAACTAGCATATTACATGGATAAGGTACCTGATTTAATCTTTAGAATTGCACACACACAAAAAGAAAAATAATATCAATTTTTTTTCAAGAAGTTTATGGTTATATAGGGTACATTAGAGTCAGGTTGGTTACTTCTCAATTCTGAAAGAAAAATGCTTTCTAGAAAAGAAAAACAAAGAAGATAGGAAAATAGTGAGGAAGAATTAAACATGAAAATGACTTCTAGCTCCCTGAAGCTACTACAAATGTAAGCTCACCATCCCCTCTTTTCTAACTGCTTTGCCCAGCTGTCTATATTCATAATTCTTGGGGGTTAATAAAACGTCTTCTCTTACATGCCTTCAAGAAGAAAGAAGATTAAAATACCTAGTTTTGCAGTCAGTGGCTTATATTTAAGACCAGTAGTTAAAATAGGCTTTCAATTTCATAAACTCTGAATCAGTAACCAAACTGAATTTCCAGTGAGTCTGCTGGAAGGAATACTAATTCCTGTCTAACATGTCAGATCTCTCCCTGACTTGAAAAAAAAATCACTCTGCCTAATCCCTTGTTCTCCTTCCTAAATCTTTCCATTGTTTTAGCTACCCTTTTGTTTTAAAACACAGGAAACCACTCAAACAAAGGCTACATATAGCTTTATAGAACAAAATATGCCCTTTAATTTTTCATGTGATTTCCACACTGTCCAGTGCATAGTAAGAGATAGATAATATTCACAATAACTGAGAACACAGGTGACCTATATGCCAAAAAAGGGTATTTTTTTCAGATCTAGGAAAAATGAATCATCCTATTATTTTTTCTATCTCTGATTTAGAAATGTCAGTCTTCGAGACTGAATCTAAGGATTCAAACATATTAGCCAAGTACTCTATCACTTGAGGCAACCCCTACCTGTCAGTTCTTTTTATGGTAGAATAGTTGGAATACTACAGGAAGAAAACAGTAGCAAATTATCACTGTTGGAAACTAAATAAAATATTTGGATTAGTTCTATCTGAAATACAGAAGTTGCTTAGTAATAATCCAGATATGCCATCACTCCTTTACAAAAAAAAAAATCCTAAAAGTCCCAAGAACCTATAAGGAGGCTCTGAGAAATCAAGTTTAAGTTCCCTCCTTCCTTCCTTCCTTCCTTCCTTCCTTCCTTCCTTCCTTCCTTCCTTCCTTCCTTCCTTCCTTCCTTCCTTCTTCTTGCCTGCCTGCCTGCCTGCTTCCTGCCTTCCTTTTCCCTATTTCACCATCATCAATTCTACATAATATATGAAAATAAAAATCTGCTGTCTCAAAATGGTGTCCTGCCCTAAAACTGAACTATCACTTGAACTCTCTAACTCCAAGTTGAGGATATTTAAGGAGATATGAACAAATGTTTTCTATGCATTTGTCTGGAAACTTTTATCCAAGACAAAAATTATAACTATTTTTGTACTATGGATAAAACCCAGGTCTTTCATGTTAGGCGGGGGTGGGGGATGGGGGCTGGAGTTAAATTTACAATCCTCCTCTGTCCACTTCTCTAGAAGCAAAGACTGAGTATGCCACAACTTTCAGGTCAAAGTTACAGCTTTGGGAAAAGAGAGGTTAAAGATTGAAAAATGGAAATACTCAATAAAAATGTCTCAAAAAGCAGTACAGTATAAATATTAAGGCAAAATCTCATATGGTATTAAAATGGAAGAACACAAATGAATATGATAATGGTGAGGATTTATTGCATGCAAGTTAAAGCACATTATATTACAGTTTGCTTAATGTGAAGTGGCTTGATATCACATTAGGAAAAAGAGCAATAGTGTTTTTAGAGAATCAATCTGAAGTGTAGGAAGGAAAGGAAATAGAAAAAAAAGAGGAGTAAGGAGTTAATCAAAGAAGGGAAGGAGGGAGGGAGAGAGAAAAGAGGGAAGGAGAGGGGAAGAAGTAAAGAAGGAAGGAAAAAGGAAAGATGGGAGAGAAATGTTTCCAGTTATTGAAACTTAACTATGTTAAACATGGAAATGTAACTCCACATAAAACTATTGATTATTTTTATTTTTTTAAGACTATGTCAAGGAGAAATATATAACATCTATCATTTCTATCATTTTGCCAAAAATATATTTCTTATCTGTATTGAAGTATACAAAATACTTCCCTCATTAGACATCAATTTTCTTAACCATATAAAAATAACAAAGAGCTGGGCAATGGTAGCTCACGTCTATAATCCTAGCTACTCAGGAGGCTGAAATCTGAGGATGGCGGTTCAAAGCCAGCCCAGGCAGGAATGTCCGTGAAACTCTTATCCCCAATAAACCACCAGAATACCAGAAGTGGCGCTGTAGCTCAACTGGTAGAGCACAAGCCTTGAGCTGAAGGGCTGAAGGACACAGCTCAGGCCCAGAGTTCAAGCCCCATCCAGAGTTCAAGCCCCATGACCAACAAAAAAAAAAGATAATAATAATAAAGAATGTAAAAAGACTTATTTTCTTGGCACTGAAGACAATTATCTTTCTTCACCTATAGTTTATGTTTATTTTTCTGCTGTACAGATTCAATTTTTAAAATTCTCTGATAGGTTACTAAAATAAGCTTCATTTTCAACAACTCTAATTGATCATTCATGGTACTAATAGAAACATAATATGATCGTCTGGTACTGTACTGTACTGTACTAAAAAAAAGACTGGTAAATGAAACCTGGAAGACATAGCTCTTCCACTCCCACCAACATAGCAAGTCAACTATTCAAGGTCAAAACTCGCTCAGGAAAAGAAGCTCAACCAATGGTAATCAGATGAAACTTGGCAGCTAGAGTATATATTAAAAATTAAGAAAAAGACAAACATTAAAAATAAAAAAGATGAAAATTAAAATTATAAACATAAGTCCAAGGCAGACAAACCTTGATTTCCCATTAATAAACTCTTTACTGTTCCTCAATTAACAAACATTTTAACTATTGAATATCAGACATAAATCTATACATACCTTAAGATGAATAAGTGTTTCCTATTTGGTGGAAATTGTTTTAATGTAAATGTGGCTTGTAATATACTAAATTAGGTAATTCTTATATATGGTAAGTCAACATTGTTAGCTTGGCTTTGCATTATACTTTTTTATCATCCTCATCCTCTGACTTAACATGTTTGTCTCACTACTCATTTAACAAATCCCAGTTTCTTTTAATATAGCCCTGCATTTCTTCATGAGGCATGTCAGCGGTATTTCTCTACTAACTTGTCTTGATGAACGCTTTTCCTAAGTTCTCCATCATTCTCTAGAAAGACTTTAAGATCATAAAGAAATTAGTACCATAATTTCAGCGTGAATTATCACTTTCTGGTTTAAATCCATCTACTGAAGCAATAAACAATGGTATTATTTCAGAAATCATGTATGATTTCCAGTACTATATTCTGGTCATATTTAAGATCTACATAAATTTCTGGTCAAATATGATCACATATCAAGCAGTTATAAATTGACTAATATCCTGGTGGAGACGTGGAAGCAACATGGTAGCATTGGCTAGCAAAATATAACATTAACACTTTCATTTTCATGGAACCCAAACTGAGGATGGCCTAGGTACATTGTTTATTATGAACAGCACTATAAGTTCTTGACCATCTTTCACGTTTTTTTTCAGTCTGATGTAAAAGCATTCCATAAATGACTGTAATGTCTATTTTCTGATTATGTTGCCAGGACACAGATTTTATGGTATTGGTTTCAAGAGTGCAAGTGCCTTTGGTTTTATACTTGGCTTGATCATAGTCCTTAGATGTGTTGCTACACAGGTACGAAAGATCATCCATTCAACCATGGCCTTTCTTCACCTATTATCAACTCCAACTGGGAACTTTTTTTCAGTGTAATTATGAATAAACACTTATTTCAAATGGTATCCTTTCTCCTTAATCAACTTCAGGTCACCTAGGAAATGTGAAAAAAAAACAAAACTTCTTTCTACGCCTCTCCTGTAATTCATATAAATTTTAAACCAAACTTTTCCCTGAGACTATGTAACAATCCTCACTAGCAAAACACATGGGATTCTGGATAGTGTAAAAAAATATAGATTTAACACCTAAGTAATAAGCTCTGTCATTCCAAGCACATTTTCTGTTCATGACTTTTACCTATGAGTTTATTGCCTTCTCCATCAAAACTATTCACACTTATCTTACATTGTGGCCAAATATTTTAGTCTCAAGCGAGACAAAAAACTGCATGAATTTCTCCTTCATTATTTTACAACTGGACAGAGAGAAAATTCATTCTTCCAGTAGATCTTGCCAATCATAGTAACTGATTTTTTTCCCTTTCATAATTGATTTGAAGAATTTTATCATTTGCTCTAAAGGAAACACTATGGCTTCTCTTCAGCAAATCTGAAGTGGCAGCATTACGACTCTTGCTCTAGGATGATTATTAAGTAAAATAAAGCTTCAGCAAATTTACACACTATAATAGTGTGATGGTAGCTTTAGTAACCCAATAGACTACACAATGTGGTTAGGCTGGACAAAGTGTAATTCATGTCTTAGGCATAACTCAGTGTGGGATGGCACAAGTTTTATTATGTTATTCAAAATGATTTATAGAATATTATGATTTTTTATTTCTTTTATTAGAGAGCCATTCATTTTATTTTTGGTAAGTTTTTTATTGTGAAAATACTGTACAGAGAGGTTACAATTACATGAGCAAGGTAATGAGTACATTTCTTATCAAGCACTGTTGCCTCCTCCTTTGTTTTTCCCCTACCATCCCTGCCCTCCCATCTCTACAACTACTCCCCTACCCTCTACCCCCCCCCCGACACCCCCACCTGCCAACGTTGTAAAGTTCTTTTTTTTCATCCTATCATTTTGTACATCTCATTGTTGCAATGGGTCCAACTGTATCCCTATTTAAACAATTTGTTTTTTTTCCTTCCCCTCCACAAATTATACCAACATCAAATACAGTAAAAACAGGGGTTATACCGTGGGGGAGGGACATACAAAGCAACAAAGAAATATCTTATAAATATGTTAGAAACAATAGCAAGAAAGAAAAACCGTATGATTCATTATCTTGGGGTTCATTTCACCTAACATCATTTGTTAGGAAAGGGAAAGACTTGGAAAAAATTATATTAAGTGAAGTAAGCCAGGCCCAAAGAAACAAAGGTCCTGTATTTTCTCTTATTTGCAATAACTAGTATATGTCTGAGACAAGCAGAAAAGGACAGATAAGTTGATGTTAGATTTTTTTTTATTTCTAAACTTTCATTTAGCTTTTTTTTTTTACTGTTGCTGATCATGGGCATCATAAACCTTAAAAGTCAAAAGTGTAGATAATTGGAGTCTATTTTATTTTATTTTATTTTATTTTTGTATAGAAGTAACATTTTATCCAGCCATAAAAATGCTCAACTTCTACAAAACTCACACAGTTTTGACTCCGAGGTCTTTGATCCATTTGGAGCTGATTCTGGTGCAGGGTGATATGTAAGGATCTAGCTTTAGTTTTCTTTTTTTTTTTTTATCATTATTTTTTTTTAAATTTTATTTTATTTTATTTGAGAACATACTGTACAGAGGGGCTACAATTACATGGGCAGGATAATGCATACATTTCTTACCAAGCATTGCAGCCTCCTCCTTTGTTTACCCTTCACCTCCCTTCCCCACCTCCCCCCTCTCCCCACCCAATTATACCCCCCTCCCCCCCCCCACCGACATTGTAAAGCTGGTTTTGACATGACATTTTGTACTTCTCATTGTTGCAACAGGTCCACCTGAATCCTTAAACGACTTGTTTGTCCCCATCTCCTCCACATGTTATACTGACATCAAATATAGTGAAAGCGGGGGTTACACTGTGGGGGAGGGACATACAAGGCAACAAAGAAATAATCTTATAAATGCGTTAGAAACACATGCATGAAAGAAACGAAAACATTAAAATACATATTTAAGGGTTCATTTTCCTAACATCACATTATCTGACCTTTTCCGCTTGACTCATACCTATACTAGATATTGCAAATAAGGGAAACCATGGGACCTATGCTTCTTTGGGCCTGGCTTACTTCACTTTGGAGTCTATTTTAAAGTAAGATTCAAGAGTAATTCAATAAAGGTTACTAAGGGATTATGCGTATAAGATCTAAAAAATGAACTTATTACGGCAAAGGATCGTGTCTCTCAGTTGTTTCAGAGACTATCATAGGCCATACATCAATGGTATCATACTTGACAGCAAAATAACATTCGATCAGCAGTTACTCCAAGCCAATATTACACTATCACTGAATAAACTAAATTATAATGCATACTCAAGACTCACTGCAGCAGTGAGATGTACACTACTGCAAGAATAGGCTAAGCACAAGAAATACATATGATATACAAATATTAATGCATAATAATATTTGTTGGAATATGACTATATGAAATGCTGTCATCCATTTTAAAGTTATCTTTAAATACTTGTACAAAGGAGTTGCCATTTAACAAAGCAGTTTGTGAATAAAACACATTTTCACCCTCCGCCTTGACCCATCCCTTCCTGTACTTTTCTTCATTTTGTAGAATATGTAATGGACTCTTGAGTCACGCATTTTTATAAGATAAGGTGCATAAAGGCTTAAGAAAGAGAAGAAAAACTATGTCCACATTTTATTAAGGCAAGGAAAGTTAAGAATATCCAAAAGTACTTCCTTGCTGAAGGTTTCTTTTAATTTCATTTGATTTTCAACACTTTTCAAGAGTTTGGCCTAGTAGTCTAGGCTTGCCTACTGATCCTACATTTTATAAAACACTAATGTGTTTTTTTCTGTAAGTTCAGCAGAAAGAGAGATAAGACTACCCACTCTTGTGACGTTTTGCATTCACTAGGGGGGAAAAAGTACACAGCTTGAGGCTCTGAAGACCTGCTTACTACTGGACAGAATCTGAACTCTCATGTTTGTTCTTAGCAATTTAGTGACAGTTACATAGACTACTGGCTGTTTCTTTTTTGGTGTGCATATGTTTCTTTGGGGTTTTCAGGCATTATAAACTCTTCCTCACCTTAGAATTTTACTTTTCAGATAATTTGTAATTCTGTACTTTCTAAATTAAATTCAGAATTGTTGATACACTGATATCTTTGACACCAAACCTTCATATAAATTACAGTTGGAGAAAATCAATTATGAGAGCCAACACTCTCTCCTCTATATAAAACAATGTAATTTTTCCAACCCCTACAAATACATTAAAAAATCACATAACAAAAGGTTGCAATTATTTCTTTAAATTCAATTTCCATTTCCTTTTCAACACTGAAATACATTGACTTCAATTTTCCAAAGATACTTGCTCTCTTAATGTATCATAGTATACATAAATTCTTCTGGAAAGTTACATAAAGAGAGGCATAGTTACTGAGAAATCTCTCTCTTGCTGTCTTTCTCTGTCTCTCTGCCTCTGTGTGTCTCTGTTTCTCTGTATCTGTCTCTCTCTTTGTGTCTTTGTCTTTGTCTGTCTTCTCTCTCTCTCTCTCTCTCTCTGATCTCTACATAGAAAAAAAATTCTATCCAGCCCACACATTAGTTTTCAAGAGCAAACATATCAAACATATCAAAGTATTTCACAGTACTTAGCATTTGATATCAAGTTGTCAGTAGTGTTGGCTCCTTTTGGGAGTTCTGAGGAAAGAATTTGCGTTAAACATCTCTCTTAGTTGCCTGTTTACCTCTTCGTTCTCCACAATGCAAAGTGTGTGTGTGTGTGTGTGTGTGTGTGTGTGTGTGTGTGTGTGTTGTCCTTGGACTTGAACTCAGACTGTACACTATCTCTGAGTTACGCTCATCTAATAATCACTTCAACAACAGCTGTACATCTGTCTTTTTTTTTCTTTTTGGTGATTAACTGGAGCTAAGAGTCTCAATGACTTTTCTGCCCAGTCTGACTTCAAACCATGACTCTCAGATCTCAGCCTCCTAAGCAGCTAGGATTATAGGCTTGAGCAACCAGCACTCATCTTGCAATACATACTTTATGTCCAAGATTCTCTTTTATTTAAGGATAACAAGCATATTGGGTTACAGTATCCAATGACTTCATTTTAATGTGATTTCCACTATAGATACTTAATGCCCTTATAAGCTCACACAGTAAGGTACTAGAATTAAACATGAATTTGGCAAAGTCAAAATTGAACTCATAACACTACTTATTCCATATCCTTTGCTGAAAGCAGAATCCTTTACTGTGGAAAAAATTCAGAAATTAGTTAATATTTCTCATAATTCAGTCTCACCAGTTCTCAGATGAAGTACTCAATCTGACAAACTCAGGGTAGAATTCACTATTTCTGAGTTCAGAAAAAGAAAGAATCCACACAAGACCAATAGTTGAATAGAGATGTGATATCCATCATGATCTTTCTCTCTTTATTCTTTCTGGATTTTGCAGTCAGGGCTGCAAGCATTCGAGGTACTACTAAAGCCAGAAAAAAGGAAGCTTTCAGAATTTAATGGTAAATTACTGACAGTCCTTATCATAAGGAGCTCTAGTTTAATGGAAGAAAAAGTCCATTTCTTGAATAACCATAGTGATATCGCTGAGGTCTGAGGATCATGGTTCAAAGTCAGCCTGTGAAGGAAAGTTCAGCCCAAAAGGAAAGTCCTTGAGACTCTAATCTCCAATAAACTACTCAGAAAAAAGTAGTGTTGTGGCTCAAGTAGTAGAGCACTAGTCTTGAACACAGAGAGGCTCAGGAACACAGCCTAGGTCCTGAGTTCAAGCCTCAGGACCAGCCAAAATGAAAAAGAAAAAAGAAAGAGAAAAGAAAACTTGTGACTGTTTATACAGATGTCGATAAGTTAAAGAAGTTGCTACTGTACAATTGATACTTTATGAAGAAAATATCCTATAATTATATTTCTGCAGTAGTTTGAATAGTTTGAAAATCTTATAAGATATAAGAAAGTAGGATCTCTTTCCAAATAACTGCTTCTAAATTCCTTAAGAATATAATATTTAACCAATCCATGATTATAGGATGATATAAATTTTGTAAGCAGAACCAAATTTTGAATGCAGAACCCAAAACTCCCAGATATCATTACTATAACTTTTGGTGGAGCTTTCTCAAAAAGGTGAAAGCAAATGTATGCCAATAACCAGAGCATTCAGGAGACAAAGAATTGAAAATGAATGACTTGGGAATCAGGAGAATCCTGAATTTTCCACAAAAACTTGCTCGGTGTGCAGGACCTTCATCCTTCACTTCTTAAAAATGTCTTGACTTATGTAAAATGAATGCCTGCTCTCTGTGTATGACTCAGTGGTGTACCACTGGCAATCTCCAGCGTTGTGTAACTATAACATCTCTATCATTGCATAACTGTAAGACCATGAGTATTTCTGCTTCCCTAAATGCTAATGGTGACATTATTACTACAAGAACACACCCCCGGCACTGCAAATTCCTTTCTAGACACGTAGACTATCACTACAATTAGTTAGAACTCATAAGCCAAATAAATTCTGAATTTTTCTCCAGGCCTCTGATTGTATCATCTATGTCTATTATATACATCAGGAATATCCTTTATATATTAGTGAATATGCTGTTCTTTGACATATTATACACTCAGTTGGAAAAAGTTATCCACTTTTTCTTTTTATTATATCAGTGTCATCTATAGTTTTGAACATGGCCTAGTATGCTTGAAAACTTGTGAAGAACCAGCCCTGGCATCTTACCCATAGCTTTTATAGAGCACTGTTTCTCTACATATCTGCTACTCCTGTTTCCCCAAGTTCCCTACTACTGTGGTAAAATAAATATTTCTCAACTCTGAGGTAATTTTCCAAAAGTCTATCTTCACTTCTCTAAGAGATTATCTACTTAGTAGCTTAAAGAAGCATAAAAAGGGGCTGGGAAGGTGACTCAGTGGTAAAGTGCTTGCCTTGCACGTATGAGGCCGTGGATTCAATTCCTCAGCACCACACCAGCAAAAAGAAAAAAGCCGGAAGTGGTGCTGTGGCTCAAGTGGTAGAGCACTAGCCTTGAGCTGAAGAGCTGAGGGGCAGCGCCCAGGCCCAGAGTTCAGGCCCCACGACCGGACCTCCCTCCCCCCGCAAAAAAAGAAACATAAAAAGAAATATGCCTACCCAAGACATGGTCAGTTTTTAATGGGAGTACTTAGAGCATGGAAAAAAGAACATAGTACATTCCTTTTATAACCAATTTTACCATTTAGATTTCAACCATGCTGAATCAGTAATCATTACCTGCAAATAGCTATTACATGACTCCAGAAAAACCTTAAACTTTATGTATTTTCTTATAGCAAGTGCTCAGATTAATTGAGAACCTAATAACCATTCTACAGTACAACCTAAGTGAGGGAAGATTACTGAGAATTAATATGTATACAATAGGAAAAGGCTTATGTGATGAATGTTAATTTATGAGATACTTGTGAGCAATTGAAATGTTGATCATTCCTACATTTTCTTCTTGGACACTCTCTAAAGAATACTAATAGCTTTCATTCCTTCTTATATAGGATGACTTATTCAGAGAGAGGGCGAACATTTCTATAGTATAAATAATTTTTAAAAACTTTAAAAAACTTCATTTGAAGGCCATCCATTTTTAATTCACAGCTGACAGAAATGAGTAGACTCATAACTTACCCAAGATACCACTGGAAGTTGCAATCAACTTTTAAGTCAAATTTTTTTCCATTTCAGACCTTAAGCAAGCAAATTTCTACATTCAAGCCTCTTGATTTCTCTGCGCCTCCTACAGTAGCTGAGTCCCTTAACATCAGCTTCTTCCTTATGCTACCTCTTCACATAAGATTGAGGTGTGCTAGGCTAAAAATCACATACGCCATGCTTTAAAAAAATGTCTTTGCAGGAAGTGGCACTGTGGCTCAAGCGGTAGAGCCCTTGCCTTGAGCTGAAGAGCTGAGGGACAGCGCCCAGGCCCAGAGTTCAAGCCCCACAACCAACAAAAAAAAATGTCTTTGCAGTTCTAGGGCTTGAACTGAGGGACCTTGGTTGCTAGAGCAGGACATACCACTTGAACCATTCCTCCAGCCTTTCTTTTTGTTGATTTTTTCGGAGATGGAGTCTAGTGAGTTTTTTTGCCTGGACTATTTCAAAATTCTGTATTTCAGAGCTCAACTTCCTAAACAGTTAATGTTATAGCTGTGACCATCGATGTTCAGTTTGGCTTAATTTATAAATAGCCAATCCTTAGCATAACACCAAGGTCATAAAAGGCACTATTAAATAAATGCACACCGGATACATATGAAAGAATGTTTCTTTCAGTTACTTGTGTTTCTTCTCTGTGTAAAAAATAAATAAATAAAAATTAGTAAAATTACTAAATATATAGTTATTCCTAAAAACTGGGAAAAAATCAGAAAGAAATGTCAGATGCAGTTGGCATAATGAACTTGTTATGAGCTCTTATAGGAAGAGCTTGGCATATCAGGTAAGACCAGCACAGTGAAACCATTGCCAAAGTTCTTTTATCTATCTTAGGGATGAGAATAAAAAAGAACTTGCATAAAAACCATCTTTATTCAGAACTATTTTTTAAAAAATAGCATGATCCAAGAAAGCAAGTAAACAGCGTGGGACAAGAGTCAGTGGTTTTTTGGAGAGCAACAATCCACTATTACTATTAGAACAACCAGTGTCTCAATCAGTCCTCGCACACCAATGACTGATGAACAAAGGTGGAAAATACAGCAACTTCTTGGATCATGGTATATCTTTGTGGCACCCACATTTCATTGGACTGATGTCTACTAAGATTTTTTTTATTGTGAAAATACTGTACAGAGGGGTTACAATTACATGGGCAAGATAATGAATACATTTCTTATCAAGCATTGTAGCCTCCTCCTTTGTTTCCCCTTCCCATCCTCATCCCCCCCACCTCCCCACCCAATCTTCCCCGCTCCCCCTCCCCCCACCAAAGTTGTAAAGTTCATTTTCGACATAACCACTTGTACATCTCATTGTTGCAATGGGTCCACCTGTATCCCTATTTAAACAATTTGTTTTTCCCTTCCGCTCCACAAATTATACCGACATCAAATACAGTGAAAGCAGGGGTTATACTGTGGGGGAGGGACATACAAAGCAACAAAGAAATAATCTTATAAATGTGTTAGAAACAATCGCATGAAAGATAAAAAACATTTGAATATATATCTTAGGGTTCATTTCCCTAACATCACCTTATCTGACCTTTTCTGCTTGACTCAGACATATATTAGATATTGCAAATAAGGGAGATTTATTTTATATAGAATAGTTTTGAGGCTAAATTTCAAAGAAAAATTGTATCTAAAGTAAGGTATTCATTTTAAAAGTTATTCTCTTGAAATTAATACATTTACTGACATTAGAATACTTTGTATTCAACTCAAGAATCAAATGCCCTTATCACCCAGGTTGGAATTAAGTATATGGCACAGTTAACAGTGATGATTTGTGATGAAGCTAAAAAACTGTCATTTACATTCAATTATGTCAAGCCTTTGGAAATCTTATGCTTTCTGACTCAGTTCTTAAAGACAAAGGGCACCATAACTCCACTATCCAACATGGTGACTCCCAGAAGATCTCAATAAATAACTTATTGAAACACATACAGTAGAAAACTAAAGACCAAAACCAAGTCATAGTGAAAAAAAGTTTTTTTATGAATTTGGGAAATATAATGTTATAGTTTCATTTTCAATTTCCTACAAAACTCACTGGATTACTTTTGAGAATATCATGGAGGACAGAGAAGGATAAATGGGTATCAAGTACATGAATTAGAGTCTGCAACTATTGTACTTCCCCTGTAATTTACATAGTATCTAAAATGCAATTATAAGAAGACAAAGAGAAATAATTGGGAAGTCAACGTATCATTTACAAAAAAACTCAAGAGAGAGAGCTCATGAAATGTTTACAATAACCTATTATGCACATTTTGTAAAGAAGGACACAGAATGCAAAGAAGTCCTTTGTATCAGGCAAAGAAGATAAGAATTAGTAATGAATTAATATGAATGCTTGGACAAATGTATGAAAAGTCTTTACCAAAATGTAAGCATTCAAAGGCAAAATGTTTTCATTTCATTGGATGTCATAACAGTTATTACTGTCAAAATGGTTCCCTCTCATAAGTGAAATTTATTTGTAGCTTTCTAAGTTTTCTGTTTTCTTAATACCCATCCAACTTGATTAGTCTTTGATAACTAGTTACCTTCCCACAAGATCTCTTAGAAAATATTTCACTGATTGAATTATAGTCCAAAAAATTTGCAGAGAATCCAACTATTTGAAAAACTAGTTAGTGCATACATTAACTTTATTTAACTCTATACATGTCCAGGACCTGGCAGAGAATCTAGAATTTGCTTTATGTATGGGTAATAAATGAATGAGACAAAAGAAAGATAGGCTCACATGGGACTGGGAATGTGGCTTAGTGGTAGAATGTTTGCTTAGCTTGCATGAAGCCGTGGGTTCGATTCCTCAGAACCACACACACAGAAAAGGCCAGGAGTGGTGCTGGCTTAGGTGGTACAATGCTAGCCTTGAGGGAAAAAAAAAAACATAAAACATAAAAAAAGATAGGCTCACATGAGTTGGGCTTAAGCTATGGTTTCAATTCTCAAACAGACATATAATGAGGGAAAAATATTCTGTAGGAGAAATATATCCATTTAATCTGATGAAAATGTAATAATTCCTGAATTCTAAAATTTATAGGAATCATGTAATTTATGAGAAACAACAGTGAACATTTTAATATGTTAAAGAATAATGATGAATCTATGCTATACTTTGTATTGTTTGTTTATTACTTGGATTATGAAAACAAATGTCAGAAATTCTTCTCTAAATTTGACTTTGAATAAGCTAACAATGTTTCCATCAGACATGTACAAAAGACATCACAATGTAATTAATTTTAAAGAAGAGCTTATGAGCTACACTTCTGACACTAGCATGCATGCATTTGAATCTCAGCAAAAGTTGACTTTCAATATTTCATATATATGATTTTAGATTTTATATAATATTACATGCACAGTACTTAACATAGACAATGTCTTCATAGTCTCAGTTTAAAAACATGATCTGTACAAATTGGGGTGGATTGGAAAGGGTGGGAAAGTGGGAGAAAATGAGGGGGGGTAACAATTTTGACAAGAAATGTATTCACTACCTTACTAATGAAACTGTAACCCCTTTGTACACCACCTGACAATAAAATTAAAATCTCTGGGATTGAAGACAGCATAGATATTATAGATCAAGTAAAAAAATTTTAAAATATATTATCTTAAAAGTAAAGTGCTAAAAGGAACAGCCACATTATAAACACAAGAAAACTGGATGAAACAGGAAGTTAAACATGTAAAGTGTGTATCCATGTATGCATGTATCTGTTAAATCATAGTTGTATAATTGGATTTTAGGACCAGATGAGACAAAACTTGAACTCTGGTTTAACAACCTACCAACTAAGAATATTCATGTCACAAAATGCTCTGTGAAAATTAAATGAAGTTAGTATACATAAAATTTATTACATAGTTCATGCCATTAATGTCACTAATATGCATGTACAAGTGAGTGTGTGTAAAATTTAGTCAAGTTAATGACATACTACTGGTATTTTTATCATCTTTGGAATGGTGATGTCATGTTAACAGTAGCATTATAATCACTAGAAGATCACCATCATCATCATCATCACCACAACCAATGTTATCATCCAATATCCCTAATCATCTTCACTTGATTAAGAGAGAACCCAAACTCTGAAATAGAAAATACTGGAAGATGCTAGTAATAAATCCTCTGAGCTGACCCATTTGGGAAACACTCCATTTCTCTCTGAATTAATCCTACACAGATGATATAACATACCTGCTTTCAGACAACAAGCACCATTATTCTCAATTCTAGCCAGAAATCAAATGAAAATATTCTTATCTATTTTGTTCCATGATGAAGACTGAACACAGCGACATGTTAGACAAGCAATCTGCCACTAGATTATAACCCTTAAATCTTACCTTGAATAAATTAAATAAGCTAATGACCATATTTCTAAACATTAATTTTCTAATTATAATGCTTGAAATCAGAGACTTTTTTCAATGTTTTGTATATTTAAAGTGCCTTGCTTAAATTAGAAATATTTTTGTGATTCAAATTTAAAAATTCATATAAAATTTTGTTGAAAGTTTGCAAATAATAGAACTGTTAATAAACATCTTCAAATGCAATTGTAACCCTTTACAAATTATATCAGAAATACACTAGCCTATATATTGACTTTTTTTCAGGAAAATCTCTAGTTAAACAGAGCATTTTCTCATATATAAATATATATATATATACATGTATATACAATATTGCATATCCTGTTGTAAAGGTGATGTACAGAGGGGTTACAATTATGTAAGCCAGATAATGAATATATTTCTTTTTGAACAGAGTCACTCCCTCCCTCATTTTCTCCCAAATTTTCCCTCTTTCCCCCCCAAGTTGTGTAGTTCATTTCCAACATAGTATCTACTGAGTATCATTGCTGAGTTAGTTTACCCTTTATTCCCTTCCCCTCATCAAATCAGATAAACTTACATACAAGACAAAGGATATAGAAATCAAAAACAGCGGGAAAAAATGAAAATGGCGGGGGGGAAGAAACACAAACAGTACAATAAAAATTCTTGTTTCCGTTTCATGGAGTTCATTTCAAAAAGCATCAGTTTCTATGATCATATGCACATAGCTATTGAGCCCTTGTGATCCTCACCTAAGAATATCCTCTTTTGTTCTCACTATGTGAATGTTTAGATTCCTGTTTAATATGATGTCCAGATTCATTTTTTTGTCTTTTACTATCCAATGGGTTTGCTTGTAGATAGAGAGGCAAATTCTAATAACTACAAATGAAGGAAACTATGCAACCTATGTTTCTTTGGGTCTCATTTACTTCACTTAATGTAAATTTTGGAGCATTCTTTGTGACTAGATTGGTCTCTGATTACTTTTCATTTCTGTGTTTATTACTTGCTCATCTCTACTGTCTCAGTTCACAGAGCTATTCAGTTTGTTGTGATGTTCCTGATGTTCTAGCATGCTCATGTCTTTAAAAATACTGTGTGCACAGGGGCCATGCTAATCTTCTATGTATTGTTCCAATTTTAGTATATGTGATATAATTACATTAAGTGAAGTAATCTAGGCCTCAAGAAAAATAGGTCCTATGGTTTCCCTTATCCGCAATAACTAGTATATGTTGGGGACAAGAAGAAAAGGTAAAAAGCTATGTACATATGACCAGATAAGATGATATTAAGCGAAATGAACCCCAAGATAGGGACACAAGTGGTTTTTTTCTTTCTTGCTATTGTTTCTAATGTATTTATAAGATACCATGTGATTTTTTGTTGGTTTGTATGTTCCTCCACCATGGTATAACCCCTGTTTTCACTGTATTTGATGTTGGTATAATCTGGGGAAGGGAAGGGAAAAAACAAAATGTTTAAATAGTGATACAGGTTGACCCATTGTAACAATGAGATGTAGAAGACACTGTTGAACAACGAACTTTACAATTTAGGTGGGGGGGTGTGGGATGCAGGGGGTAAAGGGGGGGAGGAGTGTAGTTGTAGAGGTGGGAGAGAAGGGATGGTAGGGGGAAAACAAAGGAGAAGGCAACAATGCTTAAGAAGAAATGTACTCATTACCTTGCTCATGTAACTGTAATCCTTCTGTACAGTATTTTCACAATAAAAAACTAATTAAAAGAAGGTTTGTTTCTACTCTTTCTCCCCTTCACTTATCAAATAACTTGACTTTGAAGCTCTAAGTCCACAATTAGCTCCCTATGCGTTTTGCAAGCCTCCATTATGGACTTCTCCCCTAAACTGCAAGTATGAATATGCACCTGCCTTTGACATCAGATGGTAAAAATTCCCTGAGCATAGAGATGCTATCTTACCTAAATTCATACCCCCAACAGCCAGTACTGTGTTTGGCACAAAGAAGGCAACAAAAATAAATGTATTAAAAACTATATAAAAAAAACTGCTTAACTAAAACAATGAACAGTGCACGAGGTTACTTAACATATTCCAGCAGGTATACAGCCAAGTTTAAAAGCTTTAATAATTCCAAGTAATTACAGATTCATCAAGATATGTACTTGTGGAAAGAAATAGTAAATATTATTCATCTTGTCTCTTCTTGACAGAAGGAAATGTAAGTGTTATATGCCCTGGTGCAAGGGAATCAGGAATCATTAAAAAAGGAAAAGGAAACACTAAGGCCATCTTGGACTGAAAATAATTAATCACACAATACTACTACTAAGACTATCATTAAACAAACTTAAAAGACAAATCTAAACAATGTTACTAAAATATTCTTTGAATTTTCCTGAATATGACTAAAAAGCATATTTATGCATAATTACTAAATTCTCCAACACATTTGGAAAAAAGATTAGTGTCATTCAGAAAGAGTGACAGTAGAATCAAGAAAAATCCAAAGACACTGTAGAAGGCAAAGGTTTGTGAGACAGGCTGTACGGGGCTATTCAAATATCCAAAATAAATAGAAGCAGGAAAAACTTATTTTTATGGTACTGTTTATGAAAAGCAATTGCAAGAATTAAACTTTTTTGTTATTCATCCTCATCATTTTGTATCACTCTGATAAAAGATCAACAGAAACAGTACCTTATAAATTATAGAATTAGACAAACTTATCTGATGTATATATCTATACACATCGATGCTGAAGTAAACACTTGGAATAAAAGTACTTATTAATATGAGGAGTAATAGAGACAAAGTAGTTATATATCTTAATATCTAAGACCAAGATAAATTACCTCTGAAGAGAGTGCTTACATATATAACTTTATAATATAGCTTTATAATTTGGTTTCAAGACACCTTTAATCATTTTCAGTCCTTATAGTATATTGTTTAATATTAATATAAAATCAATATATATAACTTTAAAAAATCAGAGAAAAGCCAACACTATAAACACTGCCATTGTGTACATTTTAAAGCAAGACCTAGCAATGTTGTTTTTCTTAGGAAAGGTAGGAATTCATCTTTATGATAACTAGTAAACGTGTACGACAATTAGAAAAGATCAAAAGCTATGTACATCTGACCATAAAAGATGATGTTAAGCAAAATGAACCCCAAGAAAGGGACACAATTTTTTTCTTGCTTGCTGTTGTTTCTAACGTATTCATAATTTACTATGTGTTTTTTTTTGTTTGTTTCTCTGTTTGTTCCTCCCCCAACAGTATAACCCCTGTTTTCACTGTACTTGATGTTGGTGCCCTGCATCTTGTATATACAATTCTCTAATTCAGGGAGGGGAAGGGAAAAAACAAAATGCTTAAATAGGGATGGGGCAGACCCATTGTAACAATGAGGTGTACAAGACACTACATTGCTGGGTCATAGGGGAGCTCTATGTGGAGTCTTTTGAAGAACCTCCATACTACTTTCCAAAGTGGTTGAACAAGTTTACCCTACCACCAACAATGCAGTAGGGTTCCTTTCTGTCCCATTTGTTAGGAAATGGAAAGACTTAGAAAAAATTATATTAAGTGAAGTAAGCCAGGCCCAACATAGGCCCCATGGTTTCCCTTATTTGAAATAACTAGTATATGTCTAGACAAGCAGAAACTCTCAGATAAGTTGGTGTTAAGGGAAATGATCCTCAAGATAAGGACTCAAGTGTTTTTTTCTTTCTTGCGATTGTTTCTAACATATTTTTAAGATGATTTCTTTGTTGCTTTGTATGTCCCTCCCCCACGGTATAACCCCTGTTTTCACTGTTTTTGATGTTGGCATAATTTGTGGAGGGAAGGGAAAAAACAAATTGTTTAAATAGGGATACAGGAGGATGCATTGCAACAATGAGATGTACAAGATGTTATGTCAAAAATTAACTTTACAACTTTGGTGGGGGCGGGAGGAGATGGGAAGGATTGGGAAGGGGAAACGAAGGAGGAGGCAACAATGCTTGAAAAGAAATGTACTCATTACCTTGCCCATGTAATTGCAACCCCTCTGTATGGTATGTTCACAATAATGAAAAAAAAGACACTATGCTGAAAACAAACTTTACAACTTTGGGGTCAGGGGGTAGTTGTGGAGGTGAGAGGGAAGGGATGGTAGGGAAAAAACAAAGGAGGAGGCAACAATGCTCAATAGGAAATGTACTCATTACCTTGCTCACGTAACTATAACCCCTCTGCACAGTATTTTTACAATAAAAACTATACAAAAAAGATATGAATCTGATGTTCTCATGCCCAAGTTCCTTAAAATCAATTACTAGTCATATTGGTTCTTTGCAAATAATAGCATGTCGGTATCATTAATATTCTTGTTTTCTAGTTGTAGCTTTCAAATCCTTTTTTTTGATACTCAAATTTAAATTCTAAGGCAAAAATACATTAGGTCTTTAAATATATTAAAGTAAGCAGTTACAGAATTGTAATTAAAAACAAGTGAAGTTTTAAATTTTCAGAAATAGACAGTGAGAATCAAGCCATAAAAAGTATCTTAAGAGCTGGGCACCACTGGCTCACGTCTGTAATCCTAGATGAGATCTGAGAATTGCAGTTCAAAGCCAGCTCAGGCAGGAAAGTCCCTGGCACTCTTATCTCTAATTAAACACCAGAAAATCAGAAGTGGCACTGAAACTCAAACTTGACAGAGAACCTTGAGCAAAAGAGCCCAGGACAGCTTTTAGGCCCTGAGTTCAAGCCCTACGACCAAAAGCAACACATGTATCTTAAGAATGAACAATACTAGTTTACCAACATTACAGTACACCTTACATATCCCTAAAAGTAAAAATAAGTGTGGTGTGTGTGTGTGGGTATGTGTGGGTACTAGCACACATATATTCTCCTATATAATGTTTTCTGTTATATCTTTGCTCTCTAATGTTACTCATTTCCCTTGGGGATATTTCTACAACCTTATAAAAGCTTAAAGAAGATATGAAAATAATTATCTGCTTTCTGCATTCAAATGTGTTACTTTATATTTATGTAAATGATCAAATTAGTCTCTCCAATTTTTTGAAGAAGTATGAAGAGGAGAACTATTTGTCTACTATTTTAAAGAAAATATTTTAAATTTCATTTAAATATGTAGTATTCACATTACTACTTCATCTACCCATTATGTCATGAAAATAAGTGATAAAAGTTATTCCTCTTTATATGTTTTTATACCACTGAAGAGACATTGCTACTCCTCATCTCTTAATGATAAGTAAGTAAAACTCTGAATGATTCATTAACCAGTTACTTTAGTTAAAGTAGTCAAATGTTACTCAGCCAAGGTTTACTTTGTCTATGTCCGTGACCATAAAAATGAATACTAAATAATGATTCAGTTGAATGTACAAATAACAAATGTTCAAAAGCAGTATTCTAACCTAACACAATTATTTTTATTCCTGGCTGAACACTTTTCACAAGTCCTTAACATTTTTACTACAAAAACTGGTTCCTGAAGCTCACTAGGTGATGGGTAGATTATAGTTCAAGAATAGCCTGAGCAGAAAAGTTTGTGAGAACTCTTCTCAACCCACAGCTTGGTTCTGTAGTGCATTCCTGTCATCCTAAACTACCTGAGAGGTTAGATTGGGAGCGCCTCAGTTCCAAGACAGTCCAGGTAGAAAAGTCCATGAGACTCAGTCTCAATAGTCTCAATAGAGAAAAGCTGCATGTGGTGGCATGTACATGTCATGCCAGCAATGACAGTAAGCTTAATGTAGGCAGATTGTGACTCAGGATACAAAGATGGGAAGTGAAACCAGATTGCCAAAACACATAGTAAAAAACCAGACTAAAGGCAGAATGCCAAGTTAGCAAGCATGCTATCCTGACTTCAAACCCAGTATAGAAAAAATGAAAAAAACAAAAGATTTTCACCAGAAAAGATTTTCTTTATGAAATACTATTAAAGTTAGAAAGTCTTACCTAGACCATACAATACAAAAATGAATGAACTTTGAATATATACAATACATGTGATCTATTCTTAAACCATCAAAGAAGAACTAAAGATATTCTACTTTTACATTTTGGTTTTTATTCTCAGTTTCAAAACATTTAGAATTCTGAATGCAAGAGAAAGTAGTAAAAAGCTCAGCAGCTCAATACTAATTACTTTGGATGTACCTCCCCTATATAATTTGTCACTATGATAATGTGTATTTTTTAAAAATCACTTTAATTAATATTCAAGTCAAGCTACTCAGATACAGTCTGAAGCCTCCAGATCCATAGCTATTAGGATAAAACTATTAGGATAAAGCTCAGTGAATCTTTAGGGAACTTTGTAATCAAGCTAATAACAGATGTCTTACAGAGGGTGGAGAGGAAGAAATGAGAAACAAAACATTTATCATCCTTTGCCTCTCCTCATCTGCTAGAGCTGGCATCTGCAATTTAATTCTAAGAATTAATGTCTATCTGGAATAGAAATATAACGCCTTTGTAAAACAAAAGAGTAAAATTATACTTACTTAAATCTTACTAAGAAAGAGTATCTAAAGTTGGCTATTCTTTAGATGATAAATCTGACATACAAGGAAAGTATGGTATGTTACCAAACCTGCAACGTGTTATATGAAAGACAAATAATACCAAGAATGAACCAGCATATTTAGCTTTCAACTACAAGCCAAGCTCTGCATACAAGAGCCATGAAGTCTCAGAAGGATGGTTTTGTTTTGAGAAACCAAGTAAGACCCCTTCTCTCATCTGTAGGAAGTCCTATTGCAGCGCTGTTTTCTGTATGTTATCGAACAGTGTTCTCTGGCATTACTAATTACATTGAATTCTTGAAAATTCTTCAGTATTTTCAATGAATAAGGATCTAATATCCTGTATATGCTCCTGAAATTCTATTTTTGTAAGCCAAAGTGACTCAACACATTTGTAAGGCCAGAAAGTTTAATGCTGTCATCACGGATATCTTAAATTCACTCTTTCTCCTGATATCTTTCTTTTTTTTCTCTCAGATCATGGAGTTCATTTGGATTAGCATCATTTTATATGGACCTATGTACATGGCTATTGGGCTATTGTGATCCTCTTCTAGGATGTCTATTTCTTTAAGATATTACCAGTCAATTCGAAATTCCAACATGGAAGACAGCACTTCCCCAGAATCACCAGGCTTTCTTAAGTTGGGACAGGCTATATTCTTAACTTTAAAAATGTCTATTTATTCTTCTGGAAATTTCTATTTGAGCATCTCCTACCATGCCTCTCTAACTACCCAATACCTCCAAGCTGTTCTTTTTAGACCACAGTCAGGTTTAAATAACTAAAAATGCTAAGCATGTTGTTTTGAAGAAATATTGACAGTTCAACCAAAAGATAAAAATAATATTGAAAAATTCCAGTGTTTCCATATGTAAACAATGAGCTACAAAATGTAATAAGCCAAAAATTATAAAAATCCATTCAACTGAATTTGTGTGTTTTCCAGAGTAAAATCATATTATAGACAAATAACATTAAATATCATCTTTTCTCCAATATATACACATTTCTTTTTTCCTCTTTCCTAAATTGCCTGTCTAAAGCTTCCAGAACAATATTAAGTATAGTATAAATATGATATTTGTGAAAAGATTTTCCCTGAATTAACTAAAAATATTTCTGCTAATTATTCTCAATGTTGGTTATTAAGGAGCTAGCGAAATATTTGTATTCTGCTAAATTTTTGTTTTGTTGTTTACAAAAATAGGTATCCAAGACAAGCACTAGAGGCTCATGCCTGTAATCCTAGTTACTCAAGAGGGTGAGATCTGAGGATCGTAGTTCAAAAGCCAGCCCAGGCAGGAAAGTCTATAAGACCCTTTACTTCAATAAACTGCCCATCAAAAAGCTGGAAATGGGGGTATGGATCAAGTGGTAGAGTGCCAACCTTGAACAAAAGAAGCTTAAGGACACCATGTAGGCCCTGAGTTCAAGAAATAGGAACTCGCACACACACATACATGTGGGGAAAAAGATATCAAACTAATTTGTTAAAGTTTTTCAGCATTCTTTTAAAGAGCCAGAGGACTTTTTTCTATAATGAATTAATAGAATGTACAATATTAAGAAATTTCTTATCTTTAAACATCTTTCCCCTTCCTAGGTTGAGTTTTACTGGGTAATATCATTCTTTTAATGTATTATTTAATATAGTTTACTCAAAAATTTTACATGAAATTTTGTGTTAGCAATAATGACTGACTTTCCTCTTATGTCATGTTTTAAATAGCATGGCAAGAATAAGGATTTTTTTTACAAGAAAGCCTATTTTATCACCTTTAATTACTAAATCTTAATGTTTAGTAAAAAGTGTGCTATTCTTGGCCTGAGTTCTCTGACAATAGATTCTGGGTACGCTGAAGCAGATCATTTTAAAAACAATAAAACCCTCCTGTTGTTCAATGAGCTCAGAAGTTCCATTTAACTGTGAGACTTGTAAGATAAAGGAGATAAAAAATATTTTATGCAAAAACTGCTGTACTTATCTTCATTTTTGTCCCTCCCTCCCTCCCTTCCTCCCACCTACCTGCCTTCCTTACTTCCTTCTCTCATTTCCTCTCTACATTAACACAATTACAAAGATAAATTTGTAACTGCAGTAGACATGTTTTGGGGTACAGATGCTGAAGCTTACTGAGTTGTAGCATTGAGCAAGTCATGGAACCTCCCTCAGTCTCAGTTTCTTCATATGAATTAAAACAAGAGTTAAAGAAAAAATAAAGGTATCAGCAAGATTAAGTGGCTCAATGTAAACTAAATGCCTAGCACTATACAGATGCTTGTCAGTGTCCATCTCATTCCTCTGTCCCACTGCGGTCACCCTGTACTTATGGATGCATACCCACAATCTGTTACATTGTTTCTTGGGCCACTATATCATCTTGCTTAAAATTTTCTCACATGTGGAAGATAGACCTAAAATACAAACATGTGATAATGTATGAAGGGTTCTATGCATAACACAAAATAAATGATTAAAGGATGATACATTTAGGGGAGATGTAACTCTTCTAAACAATGAATGAAGTGTTTAATTAAATGAATACCCAGAAGGCGAACCTTGCCCTGGCTGGTTTTGAACCAGGATCCTCAGATCTCAGCCTCCTGAATAGCTAGGATTATAGGCATGAGCCACCAACGCCTGGCACAACAGTGTTTTTAAACTATTAAGAACAATAAATGCATACACTGGCCCACCTGTGAGACCTACTTAATACAGAAGTGTACTCATTCCTACACATGCACCGATACGTGTGTTTCCTCTTCTCACAAAGGAGACACCCACATGACATGCTCATCATCTCCATGGACTAAGCACTGCAAACAAGGTAAATCTTTACATACTTCGAGCATAGAATGGTACTAACAGTTCTGTATTTCACATTGAATAAATACTGAAAAAAACTGGTGACAGCTATTAAAATAAATCCATGCCCTTTCTCAAAGCTAAAAAACAGTGCCCTGAAGCATCACCACCTTTCTGTCTATAATCAATATTTTGGAAAAATTACTTGATGGCACTATTAAGAAAATATTATCTTCAATGGTGCTAGTGGAAGTCACTAGGCATAGCAATGACACTCCATTGTCATCCAGGGCAGCGCAATACTGTCAGTTAACTCTCTTAATATATAGTCTCACAGAGCCTATAAATGATGCAGCTATATAATGCAGACATTCAATACAAAGAAATTGCTCTTGAATAAATTCTGCTCAATACTTGGCTTTTGGTTCTCGTGTGGAGCCTATAGAATAGGTGCTTATTGTAAACAAAAACGATAATCTTTGAAAATGTTCAGTTAGGTGGGTCCCAAAAGAATCTGATTTCATTTCCTCCATTTACAACAAGGACACTGACTTTCACAAAAGAAATTCCATGTTACCAGGAGTACAGTTCTAGACTGTAGGTCAGCTGATCCTCATGCAAAACGCCCCTTTCACCTCAACCTGCTGTCTGCTTTGTGAATACCAGCACTCCTGGTGGACAGAAGCAAGGCACTTCTCAGAAGAAAATAGCAGACAATGAGACGGCCAGAGAGAGCTGTCAAGTGTGATTTACTCACCATGTGCACACTTGGCCTCTTTCTACAGTTTATGTTTTTACATCAATGCATCCTAAAATAATTCCTCTCCAACCAGCTCTAAAAACCTTTAATTCCTTCACTGAATGTTTCAGACTCCATTCCCAGTTCCTTTATATCTATGCTTCTTGTATTCATTCAATTTTCTCAGTCAGAAAGCATTTTCACCATTTTTTATAGTTCTAGCAAACTTCCACTTAACCTTAATGTTTTAACTTGAATATAAGTTCCTCAAAGAAAACTCCCTTGACTCCTCCTGTCTCTGGTCTGTGCCCCTGAGAATATACTACCATGAGTTTTTATTTTCTCTGTAATAAGGAAAACAAATATGTTCCTACAGTGATTCCTTATTTATCTTTCTGACAGAAAATACATTTAACAAGACAGGGAACAATTTTTATCTTTCTCACCATTTTATCTTACCCCCAAGACCTTTTAGACCGTAAATATCAAAGAAACTAGCTCATGAAAAGTCCCTCCTTTTCAGTTTCACACTTACTTATGAAAGATGAACTATTTTTTTTCTTCTTAAGGCAAATCCTTGCAACTAGGTGAGATTCCCATGTCTTTAATTGCCTGGTTGGAGAGGTAAAAGATTTTGATTTTTTTTTAATGATGCATTATAAGTCTTCTTGTCAACTGGATGGTTCACTGGCTTTCTTTCTTTCAAACATTTTATTATTGTGGTAAAATAAACAAAACATACATGGGCCATTTCAATCCTTTTGAGTGTACAATTAAGTAACATCAAGACACATACATAACAAAATGTTATATTTTCTTGTCTTCCCCCCAGTGATAACCTTTCCCTTTCTTCCATGGTATTTATTTCCTCACTATCCTCTTACTTTTAACTAATTCACCTACATTCTTCTAAATGACCTCAATAAGTCAGTAGTAATTCTCCATGTTAATTCATTCAAAAGGCTCCTTCACTTTTCCACGGAAGTGTTGAATACTCCCTCCTTCTCAGCTCTCCTCTCCTTGACTTCTCTGATTTAGGGTACCTCTCTATGGTGCCTCTCAGTGGTTGCTTTCTAAATCCTTTGTTCCTTTGTTTACACAAAGACATTATATGAACACACCTTGAATGTTCTTCTCTAGATCCTCTCTTGCCTTCATGGTATACTTTTTCCTTCATTAATAAACCTTGGCTTTGGATACACTTATGTTTTCCAGATTCACATAACTATATAAGACAGTTCAACTAAAACATTTCCTCAGATTCAACAAGTATTGAAAATTGCTTTTTTACCATTTCCTACCAACTCAAACTCTACATACTCCAAATAAAACCCCTAATGTTCCCCCCAAACATGTACTTTTCCAAGATTCTCTACTTCAATGAATATCCGTTTAACTAATGTTAAACTGTTGACATTTCTCATATCTGAGCTTTTCATCATAGTGTTATAGATTTTACTTCCAAAATTCTCACTTTAGTCATCCTTTTCTTCAGTACTACCACGATATCTAATGTTTCACTGCCTCTGCTTGAAATCTCACACCAGTTCCCCACTTAGAATGCAATGATTGACATTTAATTGGTTTATTTACATCTGCCCTGTGGAGTCAGCTCAATACTTACTCCAAGCTGCAACATGCACCCCTGATATCCTGTCTATTTAAGGCCACACAAGGACTTTCTCTTGCTCTTAGAACAAAGGTAAAGTCACTTAACATGGTCTACAAGTTCTGATCCTTACCATACTTTAGCCCTAACTTAAATAAAAGAACCAGTCCCTCTATTAGATCCAGCCATCCTTGGTTGTGTTTTAATCCTTTATTCTTAATACTATACCTTTCCATTTATTATGTCCATACTCTATTTGTTTAGGAAGTTCCGTAGCCTTCCTCATATTTGAAATAGCTAATTCCTGTGAAAACTTGAAGGCAGATCAAATACCATTTTTAAGAAAAAAATTACCACAATTTTATCAAGTCTCCATATTAGTTTTCATACAACTAAGGACATCTTCATAGTACTAACACATGACTAATTTGCTTGAATCATATACAAGTTTCCCTTCAAAACCTTAAATTGATAATGAAATTAGCATTATATGCCCTCTACCTAATTACATCCCTGGAATAGAGTAGGCATTCAATAAACATGTTGGCCAAAATAATAAGCACATTTTAAAGAAAGCCCCTAAAATATCTGTTGAAAAAGCTTATTCTTCTTACTCTAAATACCATCCAAAACTGTTGAATAATAATTAACATTTAGTGACAATTTTCTATGTGCCAGAAACAATGCCTAGAGCTCTGAGTTATTTGGGCATTCTGGGTGATATTGTCACAGCATGTTAGATATATCACATTATTAGTCTTAATTCATAGGTAAAGAAAAAGAGGTCCAAAATTTCTGATTTTCATAAGATAACTCAAAAGGAAAGTTTGATTGAGCTTTCTGAATGATGACATGCGTACATTTCAAACATACCACAAATATATTGTAAATTCAAGAATGTATCATAGTCTTGAAGCTGTTTAAAAGAGAATGTTAGATATATATATTCTACCAACACTAACTCAATGTTTCACTGCTTTTCACTATATGGAATGTATTACAATGGGTCACTGCACACCTGTAATATATAAATGTAATGTATGTCAAAAACTTCCCAATAAGTTCATCTCTGAAAGACCATGAAACGTGATTCCTTTCTTCCAAATTCAACTAAGTAATTGCAAACAGTGACATAAATATTGCAAAAATGCATTTTTTTAAATGTGGAAAGGCCTCAGGTACCAGGTGCTATTATCAGAGACATAATGTAGCTGGCACCAACTAGTTCCAAAAAAATGTTAAGACCACATTAAGACCTATATAACCTCATGAATATATGGCTAAGTATACAGAGAGGTGTACAGTCCATCATTCTATAACTGCTGAGCATCTAATGACTAGTGCTCTGGTATTTTTAGAAAGCAATGGTTTTTCAAAATAAAGCATTAGGAGTCCTGTTTTTTCCAGCACAAAATTGGCAGATTGCTTATGTATACAGAAATGAATGTTGGTGAGGTTTCCCTAAAACAGAAATTCTCATATATTTATTTGAAAGTATACATTAGTACATCAAATATTTCTTTGGGAGTATATATTAGTATATCACGAAAACTATTTGTTATGTATCAAAAATTTTCTGCCACATTATCTCATGAAGAATAATCACTTTTTTAAATAGAAAATGCATTTATTTGTTTACTATTCACTAATTTACCAAACCACACCCTGTATCACTTTATTCACTAATAGTATTAGGCATCAGTAAATAATATTAGACATCTTCTGGGGCAAAGACAGATTCTGCTGGCTTGGGCTACAAGGGAGCCCACACACACACACACACACAAATACACATAAAGGTATGCACACAAAAGCAAAATGAAACAAAAAAAATCCAATTTTTAGTTGCAGAAGTAGAATTCCTATTGCAGATAGGGAATCGGAAAGCCTCAAGCTGATACCTAATGAAAAGAGTACCACAGGTAATTGGAAGATGGCCCAGGGAGAACATTCTAATCAGATGATATGACAGAACAAGAGCAACTCATATTAGGAGTGGGTCAGAGCAGCAATGCCTGCAAAGGACATTGACTAAAAGGAAAATATCAAAGGCTATAAGACCACGGGTCATTTTTGTTTTCTTTCTTGCATGTTTCCTATCACTCACAGTTTTACATTGTTCATTGGGGAGAAAATTTTAAAGTGATTATTAAAACTAGTTACACGAGCATCATTATAAAGACACGTGACATATGAGATACATCATCAAACAATCCTCACATCAGAGGAAAATAGGGCAATAGATCTAAAAAGCTTCGATATGTTTAACGTGTACATCTAATACCCACATACACATTAACAGTGTAACAGTACCACTAATTTCACATAATACATTTTACATTTGCAGGAAAACACCAGTATTTATTTTGTAGTAAGAAATTACAGTACCTAAGCAAATTTGCAAATACAGAATCCACAGAAAAAGAAGAATCAAGAACACAGGGAAACACTAACATCATGTATCAATTAATATCATTGTGTAATACATCGGAAAACAGAAAAATTGTTTCACAGATAAGCCAACTGGCAGCTCTTATTTAAAGGACATATTAACGTAAGAAAATCTATAAGCTCTTAAATATCATCTATAAAGTTTTTTTAAGAAAAAATTATAAAATTTGTTAGACTGTTGAAATAAGTTCAAAAGCAAATAGGAATTTAGGAAAGAGTTAGCTGTATAATCACAGCTAAAATATTTTAAAGCCTTATTTAACCTAGAATGTCATTTTTGCATCCAGTCTAGCAGCTACTGCTAAACTGCTAGTCAAAAAGAAAGAAGTAGATCAGAAAGACTTTCCTGCTTCTGTCTGTTTGTCTGTACATTTCTTGCTTTTGCCAGGAGTTGAAAGGTAAATTCTGTGTCACAGAGAAAGGTGCTCATTCTCCATAGAAAACTAAAGCTGTCTCTTCTTAACTAACCAGAAAAACATCCTGTACTGTAAACAAATTAATAAAAGGTGAAAGTAAGACTAAAATCCAAAGAAAGGTAAAGCCTATACTTATGGATAACAGCCATTTGTAATATTTCTTACAGCAATCTAATATTTAGGATAAACTGATGAAAGACTAAGAAATAGAGCACAATAAAACAAATTATATTTTCCATAGGTTAATTATTTCCATAGATTTAATTATTTAGTTTATTGTTATTACAAAGGTGATGTGCAGAGGAATTATTAGAATTATATGAGTTAGGAAATGAATACATTTTCTTTTGCACAGTGCCTTCTGTTCCCTCACTCTTCCCCAGTGAATAATAATGAGTAGACTTTAAGGATTGATGCTTATCAGAGTCCATCTACATATTTATTTAATCCTCACATTAGCAGTAGTGGCTAAAAAATACTACCCTAGTTTCTTTCTTGGGGATACTGAGACACAAACACACCAAGGTTTTTCCTAGGCTGTGCACATCTAGAATTTTCAAAGGAGCTCATTCCATCAAACACTGCCTCCTCAACATAATAACTAGAAAGCCAAAATCAATGCTGATTAAGTAAAAATCATTCCAAAGAGCTGCATGCTTTGCTCATGAGATTAACACGAAAAACATTATATATATATATATATATATATATATATGTTAAAGTCCATAAAATCCTTTGATCTGTTTGTTTTTTTTTTCATTTTTATATTAGTTCACAGTATTAGTAGTTTTAACTGTCAGTTGATGAAAGGATTATGAACTTAAGAGGCTAGGAAAAGAACTCAAGAAAATATTCATATGTAAATGCTGCAATAAGCTTCTGCTATTTAGAATCCCGCTGTCCAGCTCATCAACTCCTTTGAGTGCTGGAAATGTTCAAGTACTAGCAGAAACACAGATCACATGGAGTCAAATAATCTGTTCTTTTGTAATCAAACCACACTGGAAAAATGGTGAAATACTAAACTTGTGAAAGGTAAATGCATAAGAAAAAATTAAATGCTTATGGAAAATATAACTGTAGCAGAGACGGATCACTTTCTAAGGAATTAATGAAACAGTTTCTGATTGCTCTTTAGTTTTCAAATGAAGTTATACCTTAAATTTAGCATCTACTAAACATCAATGTTTGCAGTACTAATGTGCACTGAAGACTAAATATGGAAATCCACAAACATTAAAAACAACAGCAACAAAGAATAATGCCCCTGTGTCCATACTTGAGGTTCATTTTGCTTAGCATCATCTTATATGGTCATATTTATATATCTTTTGATCTTTTCTCTTTGTCTGGTAAGATTATCCTAGATGTATACTAGCTATTGCAAATAAGGGAAACCATGGGACCTATGTTTCTTTGGGTCTTACTTACTTCACTTAAAATATTTTTTTCCAAGTCTTCCCATTTCCTAACAAATGGAATGGTGTCATTATTTCTGATGGAAACATAGAATTCCATTATATACTATGTGACGTTTTTGTTTCTTTTGTATGTTTTTCCTCCTATGGTATAACCCCTGTTGTCACTGTATTTGATTCTGGTTCCCTACATCTTGTATATGTATTTTTCTAATTTTGGGAGGGGAGGGGGAATAAGAAAATGTTGAAACAAGGTTACAAGTTGACCCCTTGTAACGATAAGATATATACTATGTTGAAAACAAGTTGCATGGGAGGGCAGAGGGAAGGGATAGTAAGGAAAAAAAAAACAAAAGAGGAGCTAACAATGTTCAATAGGATATGTATTCATTACCTTACTCATGTAACTGTAACCCCTCTGTACAGTATCTTTAGAATAAAAAATAATAAATAAAAGAAATCCACAAATATGATTGGATCCAGTTATCCCACAGAGACAATTGAAATATCAATATCTAATAAGAAATCATACATATGAAACATTTACACAAACTTCTAAATACCTTTTAAGTCTTCTGTATTTTGTAGACTACTGCAAAATAACAGTAATTATGACTCTTAATTGTTATGACTAAGGGGGGGACATTTGCAAGAGAAGTTGAATCTCTAAGTATCTGAAGAAAGAACCAACCTCTCAAGATTCATGAGATCCTAATGTCAATCCATGCAAGCCTCTGGTAATGATCACTCCATATTTTGTAAGTTTTTCGAAGTGAATGAACAATACAACTGTAGATTTGATTATACTGTCTTCACTGCTGACTAAGAGATGACTATAAGTAGATTTAAAAGAATTAGTTGAAGCATTTAACATTATGGAAAGAATTCTAAGTTCTTGTTTATATGTTTTAGTTATTCTCTCCACCATTTCTCTTTAGTACTTACAGGGCTAATGGTTGATTCAAGCTATTTCCCCTCCCTTACACATACACTATTTAGAGACAACTCCAAGTGTTTATTGTTGATAGATAAAAATTACCCTTGAATTAACAACTGGCCAGTATCTCAGTGAATTCATTATCAATTCAAAGTATCTTTAGAGTAGCAAGACTTAATTTAATCAGCTGTTCTTGTTTTCAAATTAAGACCAATAATTTAAGTCTAACTTGTTTCAAATAATCTAAAGGACAAGGAAAATAAACATGTTCTAAAAACTTTAATAATGTGTTTTTCAGAGAGACTATAGCTCATTCCTGAACTTGAACAAGTAACACATGAACACTGGAAATTCTTTCTAAGAGTGTATTATGTGTTTTAATATTTCACTTAACTCTCAAAAGCATAGGATTGAGATTATTATCTACATAGTATGTCACTCTGTATTTTACACGGTTGAAATGAGGTTCAGAGTATTTAATTAATCTGTCCAGTATAACATATAATAAGTAAATTCAAGATGTCTAGCCAAAGAGTAAAAGTCCCTCTTAACAAGGAGTAGGGAAGGTCCAGTTTACATACCACATAAGGTCTGAGAAATCATTTGGTATGTGACTAGACAGACATGTATGTGACTAGACAGACATGTATGCTTCTCATATCTTCTCATAGGCTGTCCAAAGCTGCCTGCTTGTATTGATAATTTTGTTTGGCCCACTAATGGTGTTGTAAATACTCAAAGAGCTTTGGTAGGAAAAAAAAAGGTTTCTTATTGCTGAACCATTATTTTTACGATAACTTCTATTGGCCAATATTCCCTGAATAAGTTCTGTGAGTCAGACACTTTACTGGAAATTAATTTGATAAGAACCAAAAAGAAAGAACAATATGCACTGGTTTAAAGACCTGGCTAAAATATTTCAAAACCAGAACAAGCATCAGTACAATTGCTTTATATTTACTTAGCCAGTATAAATATAAAGATACTTCAACTTGATATATGAGGATATTTGCATAATAATTGACTTTCTATAAGAGGTTTTATAAATCTCAATAGTCCATTAGGTCAAGAAGCTTTACAGTCCTATATATACATATATATGTACGCATACATATGTTTATGCACATACAATAAGCTTTCTTGACAACACGTGTATTCATGGGCTACAGTTTTCTAGGTAAACAACTGGAATTGCAATACATTCTAACTATGAGGTTTCATGAATCCCCAACTAAGAGAGAAAGAAAGTGAAGAAGAGAATGAGGGAGATTTTGTGTGTGTATGTGTTTGTGTTTGTGTGTGTGTATGTGTGCGTGTGTGTGTGTGTATCAGTGTTTATATTTCTTGATTGAAAAGTTTCACTAGAAGCAATGAATACCGAAGAAGCATATTTACTTGTGTTTCAATTCTTACTTTCAAGACATTAGTGCTCCATATACCATTGCATCCTACAAAGAATAGTGAACATTACAAGATAGGGCATAAAGGAATTTAGAATCAAGTCAAATCCTAACTCATAGATGAGAAATTGCTTCTACCTTTCCTCCTGGATTTAAAATTAGACTCTTTCTTTTCAAATATATGCTCCACACCAAGTTCTTATATACTATTAATAACAAATATTTGGTTATCTCTTGGCTTTACACTGTAGAGTCTCCAAAGACTCAGAATAGAAAACTACAGATGAACAGAGCTCAACAACCTCAGGTAGAAACTGCTATAGGTAGGAGCAATCCATTTTGAAGAAATGAAAACAAATGGAAAGGTAATACAGATCTATAGGTTGGACAGAGCCTTATCAAGTCTACACTTACATATTTGTTCAGAGAAAATATTATATTGCAGAAAATGTATCTTATAGAGAGCAATGTATTGTTGAGTGATCATCTCAACTTTTCAAAGAGATTAAGTCTATCAAAGAAAGATATTTTCAAATGTGTTCTTTTTCTTATTATTGCTTCTGAAATCATCTAAACATGGTGGGTTTTGGAAAGAATTGAGAAATATTTTACAATACTTAATCTGCTTTTATAAACTACATGTTGTTTAAAGAGACATTCAGTAATTGTTGAAGTTGTGTAATCTCTTTGGAGTTAAGTGAAGCACAGATGGTAATACACTGTTTTATAGGATGCATTTTATATGCTAAATGAAACCATCACCATGATGAACCCAGTACTGTGCCATGTTTCTCTAACAAGACATAAAACACTGCATAATAGGCACACAAAGAAAAAACCACTCAGGAAAGTCAAATGAACCTTTAAAATATTTACTTGAATGCATTAATTTAAAATTCATAATGGTAACATAATAATTGAATATTACTCTTAATGACTAAGTAAAACTAGTCTGAGCAGGTGCCCAGTAGCTCATGCCTGTAATCCTAGCTACTCAGGAGATTTGAGATCTGAGTATTGGGTAGCCAGTCCATTATTTGAAGCCAGTCCACACAGGAAAGTCTGTGAGATTCTTATGTCAAGTTAACAAGTAAAAGTTCATAAGTGGAGCTGTGGTTCAAGTGATAGAGCACTATCCTTGAGCACAATAGCTCAGGGGCAGTGCCCAGGCCCCAAATTCAAGCCCTAGCACCAACATGCACACGCACACACACACACACACACACACACACACACACACACACACACACACACAGACTGAATAAAATAACTGAAAATTGATATATAATAATATTTTTGCTACTTCAAATTTCCATTCTGTTATCTATTCAATTATTATTCATTCAACACACATTTACTTAGCTTGTACTAATTATCAGATGTTATGCTGAATATGAAATGAATAACAGTATACTCCACTTTAAGGCATACTCTAAGGCACCAGCAAGGAGGTGAATAATGATCAAAGTAAGAGCTTCAACCCCACTGACTCCTAGTATCACAGTTGGTTGACTTTCTCTCTAATAATAAAGAAAATTCAAAAATTTTAAGTGAATGTCAGTGACTATGAAAAGTAAAATGATCTTGAATAAAAAATAAATTTCTAGCATTTTAGTGTAAAGAAAAGTCTGTAACATTCAAGTGTGCATTTTTTAGTATTTTCCTATTTTAATAACATTTTATTAGATTAGTTAAAATATGACTTTGTCCAAAGGATTAGCTCCACAAACCTTAACACAAGATCTTGACATCTTGCTTGCAATCCTCAATCTGAAACAGTGATGGAAGGAGAAGGGGAAGTAGGCAGGGAAGTTTGTTAAAGGTCCTGCAGTAGACATAAGGGCTACTACCACAATGAATGCTAGTAATGGAAGAAAGACAGCAAGAGTGCTCCAAAGAAAACCTGGAAAGCCTACTAGAAATGTGTTATCTGATGCAAACATCCTTTTTCTATTAACTGGCATCTCTGAAACCTGAAAGCAATCTCAATGATCCTGAAAAGAAACTTAAAGAAATCATTTAATGTACCAATGAAATTACTTCTGTGAATATGGCCACATCAAAGCCCAAGATAAATTACCAAAGATTTAGGAACTTGCCAATGAGAAAAAGGAAACACTAACACGTCCATCCTACTGATTTCAGGGGTACCAATGAAGCTTGGTTCATCTTTTTTTTCTGGTCATTTCTGGGGAGTAACCCAGGGCATTCTATATAAGCATTCTACCTCTCTCAAGCTATATGTAAAGCTCTTCCAGTATTTTCTTTTGTTTTTGAGATAGGTTCTTGCCAGCTTTGTCTAAACTGGCCTTGAACTAAAGATCTTCCTGCCTATAACTTAAAGACTATGGATATACACCACTACATACAGATGCCAATGAGGGTCTTTAACCTAAGACGTTTCTAAACCAGACCTCACTCCAGCTCACAGACTATAGACACTATGCATGGGTTGTAGCAGTGTTGTCTGACCACTGTTGGTTACCAGCCAAGGGGACTGATTATTATTTACAAGACCTCATTTACGAAAAATTCCAACTTCTCTGTTATCTCAAATTTTGTGTCTTGAAAATGAGCATGGTAGCATTGATCATTCCTAATGAAAATGACCTAAATCCAAAATGTTCAGAAATCCAAAGTGGAAGTCATTGCTCAGAAATTTCTAGATTTGGGAGCATTTCTGATTTGCATTCTCCATGTTAGAGGTGCTTATCCAGTAATATGTATGCAAATAGTCCCCAATATGAAAAGTTCCTAAAGCTGAAGTGTTTCTGTTCTCAAGCATCCTGCACACAAGCATGTCCAACTAGAAACCATAAATATCTCAGGGAGTTAAAAACAGATAATGTAATATATATGATATTTAGCACAGAGTCTGACACATTTGCTTGAAATACTGACTATTTTTCAGGCAAAGGAGCCAAGTCTAAGAAGTCAACTTTGGAAAGAAAATTCACAGCAACTAAACATTACAGTTCTAACAGGCAACTGAGTTTAGTGATTACAACTATACCCAAAGAAAAGACCTGTACCTGTTGCAAAGGACACAGAAAAAGAAAATAACAGATAAGTGAATTTGCACTTGAGCTTGTTCATGGTAATTGAAGGTAAAGGATAGAGGAAGTTTCCGGAACATTTTGAGTTCATTCAGTAAAAATCGTAAGACATTCCCTCCTTCTTCAAATACTCTATGTTAGGAACAGTATAAAAAAACACAAATCCATCTAAGCATCAAAGTGCAGACTGGGAGGTAGAAAATGTACTGCTTGGTAATTGCCAAATTTACGTGTGGAACAAGAGATGAAGCAGAGAATTACAGGCCAATAAACCTGAATTCAATTTAGAGAAAGTAATGGAAAACACATGCAATTGTTCAAATAACAATCCTTGAGGAAGTTCTATAACTGTGCTTTCCAAAGTAAGATCAATGGTTCAACAGCATTAAAAAAAATTACATGGGAATATGGCAAAAATATTTTAAAATGTATGTTCTGGGGTTGTATCTGTCCTTCTAAAATAGTTTCTTAGTTTACAAGAATCATCCAAGGACACCCATCCAAACCAAGGAAACCCAAACACCTGGTAAATGAAGACCCAAACTTCAAAGGCACCAAAAAAAAAAAAAAAAAGAAAGAAAGAAAGAAAAAAAGTGACAGGCAAAATAGGGGACCAAAAACTTAAAGAGTAATGTCGATTTTTAACCCTGCTACTGGCTGCATAGTAACTTTTATGTACACTGGTGGTTAATATGTTACTTCACATATATCATTTGAGAATCAAACTGAATTTCAAAATATGATTATAATTAATTTTAAAGTAACATCCTGAGATTTTCTAATCATAAAATACTATTAAAAAACCTTATGACATTCATTTCGAATCCATAGTTTGTCAAATACAAACCCCAGATTTTTCTTTTTAGGCTTATCATAACAAGATCACACAGTAGTTCCACTCCTGGGAATTTACTCAAGACATTACAAACCAGGATAAAATAATACCATCAAAATACAACCATGTTTATTGCAACACTATTTGCCTAGCCAAGATATGAAATCAGTCTTCTCAATGGCTAAATGCATAAAGTACATATATATATATGTGTGTGTGTGTGTGTGTGTATATATATATATATATATATATATATATATATATGTCTACATAATGGAATTTTACTCATCCATTAGAAAGAATGATATCGTATGCTCTGTAACAAAAAGGAAAGACCTGAAAAAATTATGTAAAGTAAGTCAAGCTCAGAGAGACAAAGGATGTATGTTTTCTTTTATATATGGAAGCTAGACTTAGCTTATAAGCTTCGAAATAAACATGTTGGGTGGTATGCAAGTGTATACATAGTATAAATATAGTAGATTGTAGGGTGAACTCAAATAGTGTAATTCTTTATAAAAGCAGTCAAAATTCAGCAAAATAAAACAGCAGAAAGCGAGTACTTGAAAAGGGTAGGATGAGGTCAAGGGAAAAGAGGAAAGCAAATGAAGAGAGGAGGGAAAGCATGCAGTCAATAACCCAATGTATAGCTTATACATTTAAGAACAGTGAGGGAAGAATGTTGAAAGTGGTGACATTGATTAAGATATACTGTTTGCATAAACTGCTTTGTTAAATTGACACTCCCTTTTACAACTACCCAAGGAAAAGTTTTTTAATAAAAAGATCACAGAACAGTGGGTAGTAGGAGACATAATTCTCAAAGGCATAAAGTTACAGTGGACAGAAACATAAAAGTAACCTTATTTAGTTTAAAACTCAGTTTTATTAACCTACACACAAACTACCCATGCATCTGTTCCCAAATTTAGGAAAATGTATTACAAATGGATTAGTTCATTCTTTCATTCTGACATCTTCTCTTCAGAAAGTAAGTGCACACATCTTTGCTTTGTGCTTTGGGTTCACTTATTGCTTCAATATGGTGTTCAATATATTTTCTAAAAGCCAAAGTACTCCAAATTCAAAATCCTTTAGTGAATACTAGCATGGTAGATACATCTTTATCCTCTGCTTGGAGCCCAATTAGAGACCTGAAGTCTCATTTTACATCATGTACTTCCTTCTTCCCCCAAAGAATATTTCTGAAGAAAGCACAGAATCTCATCATACAAAGTGTAAAAGTGGGTTAACTTGCCTGATAGTGTTGCAGTTGTCCAGATATTTACCAAAGTCTATTGCTATTTTAGAACTTTGAGTTGCCATAACTTCATTAAATGAGTTGGTTTGAAGTGATTTATAATGATATCATTAGTTTTGTTTGCAAAGTATTCCTGTCAAAGGTTTGCAAAGACATTAAGTCAACTGCATCTGAGAAAACACAAAGGACTCTTTTTATTCACATAACCATTTCCTCACTAACCTCCTATAAATGAGTCTATAAAGAAGTCTGTAAATGTTAGCTTGTACTACAAAAATCAGAATTTGAAAGCATTTCCACTTATTGTCTATACTAATTTTGCAACTAAATCCCTTGTTTCCAGACTAACAAGACAGAAAAGGCTTCAAATATCTATTTGTGTATGTGACTCAAAAGACACAATCTAGAGTGTGTACCCTACTTATGTTTAGATATCCTTCCAATTTAAAGTAAATATAAAGAACCACCACATGGGTAGAGAAGTGTTTGTGCCAAGAAACATTCACATTAAAAAGGTGAGTAAAACATGGACCACACACAAGTGAGTTCCCTGGAAAAGTGTGGCCAGCATCTTTATAGCATCTCTGCTCTTCCACACTTCATAGAGAAAATTTCCCACCTCCCTGTTAATGAAAACTTGTAAGAATTAAATTGTACTCTACTATCTTTAAACTTGTAAAAGTCCAAACTGTCTATAATAACATGATCAAATAATTTTATACCAAAATAACATAATTATTTAATGAATGAGCCAAGTCTTCACTATTAGAAAGATAAAGAAAATGAGAGAGAGAGAGAGAGAGAGAGAGAGAGAGAGAGAGAGAGAGAGAGAGAGAGAGAGAGAGAGAGAGAGAAGAAAGGGAATGAGGGAGGAAAGGAAAGCCTTAAACTCCTCTGAAACTGAAGAAAGGCTAGACAAAATATTGGTATAGCAATTTGACTGGATGTCAGTATGAGGAGGACTTCAAAGCCGTGATGTATGAAAAAGTCACAATGAGCAAACCACCAAGTTTACTATTTCCTATATGTGTAAAGGTAGACAGAGAAATCAAGTTCAAAGTTCAAAGATAAATATTAAAGAGGATGCCATATACTAATAGCTCACAATTATAATCCTAGCTACTCAGGAGGCTGAGACCTGAGGTTTGTGGTTTGAAGTCATCAGAGGCAGAAAAGTTTGAGAGAATCTATAGTCAATTCATGAGTAAAACTAAACAGAAAGCTCTGCTATGTTTTAGATTTTATATGCAGTTAAAATAATTAACACATTGTAAGACTATAGACCTTTGCTTTTTAAAGCTTATTTTTACTATTTCTTTATCACAGCTTCTTGTACCACTGTTGGTTTTGCAATATAAATACTATACATTGAACAAATTAAAGGTCAAATTTTTTATTACCATAGTTCATGTGAACAGTGGGTCTTTCAGGTGTCTAGAAAAATTTTCACTTAACATTCATTGTGAAAGAACTAGATGGTGTAAACTTTGGAGTTGAATTTAAGAGATTCTCTGATATGACACTATCTTGTTATCTGAAGTAATAAATTATCATCCTAAAAGTGCCTAAAAAACTGCTAGACTAGAGGCACAAATCAAGTGATATAGCACCAGCTATCAGCATAAAAGCTGATCGAAAATATAAGTTCAAACCCCAGTACCAGCACAAAAATAAATAAATATCACTCATCTATTCTTTCCTATTGTCTTAAATTTTAATAAATCATCTACTGTGCCTTGCACAAAAACAGTATCATCATTTATTTTAAATGTTTCTTGTAAAAAGCCTCTCATACAGCTCCTTGCAATAATTCTAGAACAAAGGACAAGTTATTCTTTATAGCAATGCTAATTCATCTAGGGATAATGTGCACAGAGGAAGAAAATCCTTTCTCAGCCTTCTCTTGTTCCCTCAATATATCCTTCTCACCGCCTCTTCTCTGCTTCTCTCTGTTATAACTGCAATAAGTTTTAAATGCAAGACCTAAAAAGAAAGAACCCTGGATCTTAAGAGTCTCATCTTCTTCTTACTCTTTCCTGGAAGCAGGAAAACAGTTCTCTCCCTTTAATATCTCTGTGGTTTATTGGCTAACCAGTTTTCAAGTAAGTTAAAAATTCTAAGACATTTATAAAAAGCTGATTTATTTTCAAAACTCTTTCAATATATTCTTGCATACATATGGTAGAATCTAAGTCTCATATTTATGAATATACAGATAGCTGCAAGAAGATGCCCTGATATGTATATAGTTATAAAAACTGTTCAGTTGTAACATTACTTACAAATTTATACACAGATGAAATACAGTATTTATATTTAACAGGGCCTAGAACTAAGATGACTGAATCACAGCTACAACATAAACATATTTTCTACTGAGAAAGAAACCCTGTCTCCAATTTAGTTAGTTGTGTTATACTCTGAGTTTTCCAGTTTGAATTAAAAAGAAATTTAATAGTATCATAACACTTATTAGCTTTTTGTGCAAACAAAATTGGCTTTTGGCAAAATACACTCACAAATCCATATATCAGTATTTAAGGGCTAAAATAATTTTTTTTTTGGGTCCGGTTGTGGGGCCTGAACTCTGGGCCTGGGCGCTGTCCCTCAGCTTTTCAGCTCAAGGCTAGCGCTCTACCACTTGAGCCACAGTGCCACTTCCGGCTTTTTTCTTTTTGCTTATGTGGTGCTGAGGAATCGAACCCAGGGCCTTGAGTATGCAAGGCAAGCGCTCTACCATTGAGCCACCTTCCCAGCCCAAGGGCTAAAATAATTTAATCAAAATGTATCTTTATGAACAGTGGCAAAGGATATAAGTAAATAATAATCAAGTGCTGTTTGGTAGTGATTTGTCATAAGAATGACTTCTGAAATCTTACAAGAGCCACAATAAAAGAATGTCCATCATTTTTTAAGCACAATTGCTCACTAACTCTCAATAGAACACCACAGTCTAAAGTATTATTTTCCGCCCTGGTTATTACCAAAGACTTTGTATGAAGTCCATGAGAGGTGATGCCCATACCATCTCCCAATTCTTAACTTTAAAAGTACATTCTAGCAAAAGCTCTAACATAGGAATTAATTAGGAAGTCAAAGAGAAAATTCTCATTATTTTGTCAAATAACCATGCCTTCAAAAGTTGGAGGGAAAAATGTTATTTATTTCTCCCTCTTAAAGCAAAAAAGGTATACTATAAAATCTAAATTTATTGTTTATGTCCAATTTAAGCCTCCAGTCTCCATAAACTCAAACTAGTTGGATTGGACTAATTTTTGTCATTTGTTCTATGATTTGTGCACAAAATTATGTCCCTGGTATCCTTCATCTGTACTTTCCACCTGCATTTGTGATATCTGTGTCCAAATAAGTAAAGATATTAACAGAGAGAGCTCACTTAAATCCTAACTCACCCTGATATGGAGAAAACAACAGAAAAAAAAGAAGAAACAGAAAAGAAAATAGGCAAGGAAATAACTGAGCATATATGTGTAGGATCATGGGAAATGTAGAGGAGAAAGGAAGAAACAGATAAAATGCATAAGCAAAAAGAAAAAGTTAAGAAAAAATCAATTCTTTTGTTCTAGACATTTATTGTTTATGTATGCTATGTTTCATGGATTCTGATGCAAACTCTACTCCTTTCCTCATACTATCTGACTATATAGTAAAACCCTTCCACTCATGGTCCATGCAAATTACTTCTAGCTACAGAAACAGTCCATGATCTGCAATAGGCTCATCACAAATCTACATAAGGAAATTTTCATAGTAGAGCTAGAAGTAAATGTGTGTGGGTGCATGCCTGTAATTCCATCTACTCAGGATGAATAGATAAGAAGATCATGGCTATATGCTAGCCCGAGATAAAAGCAAGACCCTATATGAAAAATAACTACAAGTAAGGAAAGCAGGTATACTGTATGGGTATCAAGTTTGAGGCCACAGGTCCAAACTTCATTATTAACAAAAAGCAAAGAAAAGCAAACTGCATATAGTATAGAATAGTTTTTTTTTTCCAAAATGGAAATGATGAAAAACCTTGCCAGCTTAGAAGAGAACTGTACCAGAATGAAAATCTGCTCAAGAAAGAATGAAGCCAATCAGAAATATAGATGAGGGGAAGACAGAAAGCTCCGTGAAGATCTCAGGTTTAAGAGAGTTTCACTGCTCTGGACTATCATGGTGCACCTTCTCTATGAACATTATTCCTGTTTTCAGCAGGCCTCCAGTATTACTCATGATAGCTCAAATGCACTTTTCATTGCATGAAATCAAGAGTTTTGAATGGATGTCTTGAATAAAAATCCCCAAAGCCTATCAAAAAATTAACGTATGGCTTGTTTTATTCAGAAAATCATGTTTGTGTACCCACTATGCTGAGAGTCATGGAAATATACAGATAGTTCAGGAACTACAGGGGAACATTAAAATTAAGATATGAAAAAGGAAGGCAGAAACAGAATACTGACTGCACTGACTTCAGCTTTTTGTGTTACTTGTTATATTATCATCATCATCAATCTAACACTGAGTGAAGCACTACAACTGAGCTCCCTACTATCAATGTTAACTTCCAGGCAATATAGTTGGATGTTTGAATTAATTATCCTGTATAAAATCACTAGGATTTTAATTCTTTAGTAGGTTAATGAGTGACAATTGAAAACAAATGGTCTTCATTCCCCTTAATGTCAGAATAAAGACAATTATGTCTAGTATCCAGATAATTAACACTATGCTGGAAAAAATGAGACAATGTAATTATCTAAAAGAATGAATTAGAAAAACACAATAGAGAAACAGGAAAAAAATTATCTTTGCATAAGACCATGTACCAGAACACAAAAGACAATCCACAAATAGATAATGTGAAACAATATCTAGCAAGATGACTATTTGAATATTAATGCATGTAAATCTATAGAATTTCTTTAAGTAAATGAAAGCTCTTGGTAAACATAGTAGAAGGTTTCATTCTTAAAAAGCAATAAAAAAAAAAAGAAGACACTAGTTTTCTATCTGTAAAAGTTATGCAAGCAATGGCATTGCCTCATTCATAAGGAAATGGAAAGCCTTGGGGGAAAAAATTATATTAAGCAAAGCAAGCCAGATCCCCCAAAACACAGGCTGCATGGTTTCCCTCATTTGTAAAAACTAGAATATGTCTATGATATTCTTAGCAGAAGATCACAATAGCTCAATAGCTAGGTGCATATGAGCATATAAAATGAAGCTTATCAAAGTGAACTCCAAGAAGTGGAATCAAGAGGTTTTTATAATGTACTGTTTGTAGTTATTTCTTTCTTTCTTTCTTTTTCCTTTGGTTTATGCCTTGTTGTCACTGTTTATTTTTATTTCTGTACCCTTCCTTTGTCTTGTATATAAGTTTATATGATTTGTGGGAGGGAATGGGAATCACAGAAACAGCAGGACACAGGATAAACCAATGCAAGAGTGATACTCACTAGATACTATGTTGGAAATGAACTTTACAATTTGAGGTGAGGGAAGTTGGAGAGGGTAGGAGAAAATGAGGGAGGGGTAACATTGTTCAAAAAGAAATGTACTAATTCGGGCTGGGAAGGTGGCTCAAGTGGTAGAGCACTAGCCTTGAGCTGAAGAGCTGAGGGACAGCGCCCAGGCCCAGAGTTCAGGCCCCACGACTGGACCCAATGTAACTGTAATCCCTCTGTACATCACCTTTAAAATAAAAATAAAAGATATGAGCAAATAAAACAGCATGGTATTTTTTCACCATAAACTTTTAAAAAGTGGACAAAATTGTTTTCTTCAAAGAATTTAAATATTTATAAAAATACAGATATGATACAAGTAATAACTAAGTCGATGCATATGTTACTGAATGAATTACTGGTCTCATTTCTTCCTTTATAAATCAACACCTTCACTACAACCTCATCACAGGCCAACTGTATACCCAAGTTACTGATTTTGTCTTGCTATGTTTCCAACTTGCTTTAGGCATGAGAATGTAGTTAGAGAGATCAGGTTCAAGTTATAGGTTCAAGAGTCAGGTTCAATATTAAAGAATATCTTGTGTTCCCTATTCCCATCCTGCCGCAAGCCAACAAGGAGGTGGTAGTTAGAAGACAGTCCATCAAATTGTTAACATCCTTTCAGTTAATTCTTCATAGGTTGTCCTTGTTAGAACACAAGCATGATCTAATACTCCTGCCAAGTTATTTAAAAGAAATTCCAATTATGTGATGATTCACTTTAGAGTTTTACATGATAATAGATGTAGCAGTTGACAGTAAAGTAACTTTTTTCTCATTCTTGTACTTAAATGAGAAAAACTAAGTAAAATTGTTTCTACTCTTCCTTGAAAACTGACTTGGAAGAAGCTGTTCTTCATTAATAGAATAACTACAAGGCAAGTCACTTAACTGGAATAAGGTTATTTTCCTTTTATACTTGCCCTAAATATTCTAATACACATCTCAAAACCACTTAACAATTTTATGGTATTTTTAGTGCCAAGCCAAACTGTATTGATAGCAATATACTGTCATTAAACAAAGCCAGGCAGCACAGTTTATACCAAATATACCATTGTGTATGGTTTATCAACAACAGCCTAGAAGTCTGAAATGCTCACTTGTTGACCTCTGGTCACTAGATAAACATGATCCTTCATTATTTCGAGTTATTATTTGTTAATATGTTAATGAAGGAACTAAAATAAATGGGTGACAACATATCATTGCCCAGTGCAGATTATTTAAGGAACAAGAACTGTAATGATCAGAAAAGATTAGTTGTATTAGAAGCCAACATCAATGAATAAGAATGATATAATACACTGACTCCTTCGAGGCATATCTAGTGAGCTCTCTACTTTTGCACTGCAGTGTTCAGTTCATGATATACAGAGGTAGCCAAGACTACTTCTGACTCATCAGATATGAGTATAATTTACTGTAAGGAACAAGTATGAGTCTATTAGACAAACAATGTGTCTAATAGACTATCTGCATGAACATTTAATTAGTTCCAATATTTCAATTTTTGCCATATGCTCCAAACAAAGGAGAAAGAAAATTACTGCATTCCCTTTCTCTCAACAGTACAATGATGTTAGTAATATAAGTGGATCACACTAACATTTTTTTCCATTTTTTGTTGTTATAACAAAGGTTATGTACAGAGGAGGTATAGTTGTGCAAGTCAGATAAAAGTACATTTCCTTTATTTATTTTATTTATTATTAAATTTAAGTAGTTGTACAAAGAAGTTCCCATTCTATAAAACAGTATATGAGTACAAAGTGTCTGACAACATTGTCACCCACCTCTCTTAACCCATCCCTTCTCTCACTTTTTTTCTTTAATTGAGATTAGGTGATTACATAAATTTCACATATTTCCTTTTGAACAATGTTACTCCTTCCTTCACTCCCTCTCCCATTTTTCCCTCCCGTAACCTGTATAATTCATTATCAGCATAGTGTCTACCTAGTACCACTGCTACATTTGTTCACCCATTTCCCACCATTTCTGTGCTCTCTTTTTATCCTCTCAAAGACAGATACACAAACTAAAGAAAACAGAAACACAGCAACAAAGAAAAACAAATAGTTCCATTTTCTAGAATTCATTTTCATATTTATTACTGTATATAATAGGTTTATGGACAGTGCCAAGGCCCTGAGTTCAAGTCCCAGAACTGGCACAATAGTAACAACAACAACAATGGAAATAATAATAATAATAATAATAGTGCTAGAGGTGTGGTTGTGCAGTAGAGTACCTGCCATTCAGGCAGGATGTGAGTGCAAATGCCAGTATCATCATCAAGATAGAGGGAAGATAACAAGAATAAAATGTGTTCAAATGCATTAGATACATTATATCTTACTATACAATGTATAATAAGGAAATTGACAAGTGTTCAACCATTGTTATATTGTTTTGATTATGATTTTAAAAAGAAATTTATTCACAAATAAATTGCTAGGTATTTTACCAACTATCTGGATTTTTTGTTCATCAGAATGTAATGGCAAAATGTATTCAGTTGCATTACTTCTGATCATCAAAGGGAATTAAATGCAATTGAAACAGCCTCATATTCATACTGACAAAGTTGACAGTCTGCAACATCTCCGTGATGTCATTACAAAACCTGTCCTACTATACTACCTATACTACTTTACAAGCAGTAAAGATCTTATTTCTATAACAAGGCAATGGTTACTTAAGTAATTTTTGGTCTCCCATGGAGCAAACAACTACAATGAATCCATCAACTACAGAAGCAGGACAGTAATTTTTTTAAAAATCAGTTGTGAGTTTTGAACTCTGGGCCTGGGTGCTGTACCTAAGCTCTTTAGTACTCTATCATTGAGCCACAGCGCCATTTCCAGCTTTCTAGTAGTTAATTGGAGGTAAGAGTCTCCTGGACCTGCTGGGCACTGGTGATTCACACCTGTAATCCTAGCTATGCAACAGGCTGAGATCTGAGGATCACAGTTCACAGCCAGCCCAGCCAAGAAAGTCTGTGAGATTCTAAGGAAATGGAAAGACTTGGAAAATATTTTATTATGGGAAGTAAACCAGACCCAACTCAAAATAGGTTGCATGCTTTCCCTCTTCTGGATGGTTAAAAAAAACTACCCTTGAATATGATAAAGTATACAGGACTCCAGACATTCACATAGTGAGACCAAAAGAAGGTATTCTTTGAGAGAAACACAGAGGCCACATAGCTATGAACATGTGACTATATAAAATGAATATCCTTTGCTTGTGTAAGCAATTTGTTGCCAACTTCTAAGCCTGGAGTCCTGAAATATTCCTAAACTATAGAGTCCCTTAACAAAAACTCCAACTAGAAGAAACTAGTCAGACCATGAGAAGAAATAGACTGGTAATTGTTTAAAGAAGGAAGAAATATACAGATTTTAGAAACCTAATGCAAAGACAAACCTCCAATCACTCTAAACAACAGGAAACCATTCACATGTGGTAAGAATTTAACTGTGAAAAGTTCCCATGGAAAAATGTTTCCACTGTCATCTTGAGGCACATACTTATACTTTACGGGTGTCAAATCAGGTGCAGATAATATTTGAGATATGAAATGATTTTCATTAGTGTATCCACCTTTCACTAAAATAGACATATTTAGTCCATCTTCACTTATGTAGTTTCTTTAGACATGACTGGTCACTTGAATATATCATTCCAAGTATTTTATCTCCTGAGAGCTTTGGTCTGAAGTACACAGTTTACTTTATTCATGTGTATCTCCTTTAACTTAGAAAATACTTTTAAAAAATTGAGTGGTGATATGAGTAGGTTGTAATATCTTAATGTTGTGGTGCACAATGCATAATGTGTTTTTAATCCCCTTTCCATGAAATAATAACCACATATGTCCTATAATCTGCAAAGATTAAAACATTTTTGAAGTTGCCATTGAAATAAACTACAGTCTCACACTTTTGTGGGTAGTTAGTATTTTATAAAAGAACAAATATAAATTATACTTGCAAACATGCTTTCACTGAAAAGCATCCATTTAATACCATCTTAATAGTTATTAAAAGATTTAAAAGTACTTTAATGAGCTTTTAAGAATTGGATTTTTGCTAATCTAAAAGGCAGTATCAAGTTTAATCTACCTCACCTCTAAGCTCTAAAGCCACTACTATTTCATTCATCATTTTAATTTAAATGATAACATCAAAAGCAGCTTCAGTCACTACCAAATATAGTTTTTACTATCCCACACCTAAAAACAATAAAATATTGCATTAGAGCATACCCTACTCTCCAGCTAAGAACTCCTCCCCCCTCCCCCCCCCCCCACAATGAAGTACCAATTTCCTTCTCAGTTCATCAGATATAATCACTAGTGCCAAGTGGCTCTCAAAATCCCAACTAACATCTTAAATCATGAGCCATGTGTTCCCTGATTTCTCCAAAATTCTCTATGATTGGCTATGAGTCATTTTAAGACATCTGATTGCACCTAGCATCCTTGATTTTAAACCAAGTTCTTACAAGCCATTGGAGTCCCTAATAAACAGCTCAATAGCACCCTCTAGCCACTTTTTATATACTGCACCTAGAGGTCACAGTTAATCAAATTTTAAGGACTTCAATGACAACATTCCTGTTCTCTTGTCTAAACATCTCTATGTGGCCCATCATGCTATTAGCCCACTAATCCAAACCCAAGAAGGCACAATACCAAATGGTGGTGTTGAAACACTTAGACAAAGGTATCCATTCAGAGTGCTAAATGACAGGAAGCAATATTCAGTATGGTTTCATGACTAACCACAAAATCCACAAATAACTATTCCCCAAAAAAGAAAAAAAAGTGCAAAAGAAAATTTGTTGCAACACTATTTACCCATTTACAAGATTTTTTTCATTGTTTAAACGAGCTGCATGCTTGATTTCATTTTTTAAAAAAGGCAATCTAATCTCAAATTCAAACTTTTACTATCGTAAAGATAAAAATAACCTTCAAAGAGCATGTGAGAAAATTAAGTTCCCCAACAGGCAAGGAGAAAAGAGTAGGAACACTTCATTTTACAAAATTTGTGTAAATCAATTAAAATAGATGCAAATTTTGAGACACCTTCTCTCTAAAAAAATTACTCAGATAAAATTCAAGATTTTTAATTTCTTCTAACTTTCTCTCTTTTTTATAATGGAGGTGCTACTTGTGGATAATATGTATTTTTCCAAATAATATTAAGCTATTTTTGAGATTTAATGTTTTAACTTTAATCGTTTAAAATCTGCTGCTGTGGTAAAAATTGATTTTAAGTGTCTATAGCATTTGCTGCCAGTGTTTGTGCTACTCAGCAAAAGGCTAACGTTCCCAAAACCAAGCGCCCTCTGTCACTACCAATGACAACATATGTTAAGTTATGCATTTTATATTTTCTCAAGATACTCATTTCAGAGAAAAAAAATGTGTGAATCATCTACCTATGTGATCTAAGTTGTCCCCAAATGCAGATAGTAACTTGGTGTGCCCCCACTCCATAGTTATATTTATTAGCCTGAAGACTAACTAGAATTAGATTTCAAATTTGGAAATGACATTAGTGACAATTTTATTCAATACTCAGTTTTTTCCAGACAGAAGTATTAATGAAAGTACTTTTCAAAGTTTAAGGCTATGTTAATGCAAACACCAGAGTTAAAGCCTACATTCTCTGACTTTTCTTCCAACCTTCCATTACACTATATTGCTAGCTATGGTGTCATTCACAATGGAAAATGGAAATTTTTTTAGCCTTCTTTTTCATTGTAGGAAATATTTTAGACCATTCTTACATCCTTATCTCTTGTGTATTGGGAGTTACCTTCTCAACTGAGGTACAGCCCAGAACTGCCCTAAGTTATATATGGCACTACTCCTCCTATAGAGTGGCATTTTGGCTTGGAGCCAATTAAGATGAACAGACCCTCTGAAATGTAAAGACCTGTTTATTTTCCATGGCATTAGAGAAAAAAATAAATGAACAGATTTCAGCAAACCCAGTCTTTTAATATAGAAGGTGTGAGATGAGCTTGACATACTTTGATAGTAACAGATGACAAGACAAAATGTGAAAAAAATCTCATTCCTGAGCTGAACTGTCTAAGAAAAGCCCAAGGGAAGAAAATGTACTGATGGTAGCTTACTGGATTTTTAGTATATTGCATTTTTTAATGAAAAAGGTGTTCAAATAAAATCATTCTGGAACAGCTGGTATGTCTTAACCTGATAGACTTTTATTTAATTAGATGCTATTATCTCTACATTAACATACATCTCCTAGGATAATGACATAAACATAAAAGTATGCTCAAAGCCATGCATATAACAACATATTGTATATATCCAATATATTCCATATATAGATAGATCTCCTATATATATACATATATAGCCTATATATGATAAAGGATATATCCTAATTCATATGAAATATAAAGATATACGATATAAAAGGATATGTATATAATAGAGATATAGAGTATATCTATTTGTATATCCTATATATATATATATATATATATATATATATATAAAATCACCAAAACAAACTGAAAAGCCCTCAGCATCTTCATTTTATAGGTATGTAAGTTGAGGCTCACAGAGGTGAATTCAGATGTAAGCTAAAGATCTGAGATCAGAACCCAGGTAGTCTACTTCCAGAGTACATGCTCTTCATCACTACATTACTCCACAATGAAAAGAAGTTAATGTATCGAATTACATATACAGATATTTAAGCACAATAAAAGAAAAGAATAAAATTTCCACCTTGAAATACTCATGCTGAAAGGTCAGAAAGCTCCTAAAGTGCCATAAGGAAATTATTTTTCTTCCAACACTGAATACATTTAACACATTGACTCAAATGTTCCACAGATTTGGGGGGGGGGGGAAGGGGAGGTCCTGACAAAATTCCAATTGGCTATCTACCAAATTTTCCTTAGCAGGTTCATTTTGAGTAGTTGGGATAAGTTATCTCAGTGAATTACTTGATTTGCATATGACAATTTATTAATCCAGCTTCAGAGAAATGAATTATGCCACTGAACGACTGTAGTTTTATATGTGAATAAATAATATGAATGAGTAGAAACTGTGGATCTATCATTTTTAACTTGATTCTAGAGATATGAAAGCTACTCTCAACCCCTCTTCTAACCTTCTTTCAGGAAGAAAACAGACTGAAAGAGAAAATCCAGCAGTACTGTACAGAGAGGGGTTAGCTTGGACTTTGTTCCTGAACTTCTCAAGGGGGCAGGAGGAGAAATGTGCATGTCTAACAGAAGGACAGAAGCCAGGATTTCCTACATAACCCCTGGCTTGGGAGCAGCCCATCCAGGCAACTCTGACAGAAACAGGCAGAGCCAAGGTGGGTCCTACACAGGAAACTTCAGAACCTGTGAGCTGCCAAGAATTCTGAGTCTGCTTGTGACAGATTTGGGCCTTCAGGATCACTTTAAATGGCAAGCACATTTGGGGTGTCTGTATACCAGTACTTCTGCAGCAGATAAAATGCTTATCAATCTGCCACACAGCGCCTTCTGTTAGCCATTTAAAAATTGCTATCACAAATTATGAGATATAGAGAGTCCCTGACCTGAGGAGGTAAGGTGTTACAATACTTTCAGGAGAAAATGGAATAATGCATGTTGATTAGTTCAACAAGGACAGAAGAAGAAAACTTTTTCTCAACATAGGACAATGTGTATTGTGTGTGTGTGTGTGTGTGTGTGTGTGTGTGTGTGTGTGTGTGTGTGTGTGTGTGTGTGTGTGTGTCACACTCAGGTCCCTACACATTCCCAATAAGTACGCTGACACGAAGCTTCATCCCACCGCTTAGTTTCTTGAGATAAGTTCTCATTTCTCATTATGGAACTCATTCTGGTCTTGAACTGAAAATATATCCAAGGCTGCCAGAGAACTTGCAGTCCTCTTGGCTCAGACTCTCAAATTCTAGGATTACCATGGTGCCTGCCTAACACAGAACATTCAAAAATCTGTAACATATATTTTTATGCCCTGAAGTGTCTCATGTAATATGTCTCATGCATATATATACATACACACACATATATATCAAGCCCCAGCATCATGAAAATTACCCATATGAACTATTTTCAAGCTAAAATGATTTTAAGAGAGCAGAAATTAAATCATAATTCCTCATTCATAAGTTAGCTGCTCCTGACCAATGAACACTTTGGATTCAGAATGATATACAATGACATTTTTTTCTTTTAGTTATTGTCAGTGTAATTACTTTGCATTTTGTAAATTATTGCACAGTAAAAGAACCCTCCCCTAAAAATCCAATGATATGCAAAACCTTTGTCTAAATGAGTGAATACTGCAAACAACATTTAACCAGTGTTGTACCTGAAATATAGGTGAAGCAGTGTGTTGGATCTCTTTCATAGTACTATTCTTGATAGTATGTAACCCTTTCTTGCTGTAAAGAAATGTTCCCTTTGGCTTACTAAAAAGCAAAACAAGAGTAACCAAAAACCCAATGACCTCTTTTTCTGTTCCTGGCTTTTCACATCCATATAAAAAATGTTCAAGCATTCTCTTATAACTTAAATTTCTAATATTTTTTGTTTTAAATGAGAGACACGAAAGAGTTAATATGAATCTCAACCCTTCCTCGTGGAGGAGAATAGGCTTTTAAATTTTTTATCATAGAGATGAAAAGTATGGGCTATGACAAACTGTTAAGTTCAGTGATCAATAAAGCATTGTAATTTTTTGCTGTCAGCATTAAAAGCATCTCTTTGAAGCTTTGTTCTAACTATAATAACTTGGAGGCTTACTAGAAAAAATATGATCATGTGCACTTCATGCATGATTGATACCATTAGTGTTTATTTTAAGACTGTCCTTGAGAATCAATCAGATGAAGCAACCCAGTGTGTATGTTTTGCTACCAAAAATAAGGAACACAATATAAGTGACTTTTCTGGGGAGAAAATAATGGACCATTCTTTCTATTAATGTTTTCTGCCCAGAAAGAAATATCTTTAAAAAATGAACTAGGATGTCTAAACATTCGATGTTCTTTATAGTATTTTTGGGTATTAGGACAAAAAAAGAGTAGAAGTTATTTCACAGTACAAGCTTACAAACCCAACCAAGGAAGAGCTTAAGAGTTTGTAAAACTATTCAGGAATAATACAGACTATGAAATCGTATCTCTTCTGAATCACTAGAAACTCCTCTTTGTGTTAGGAAAACGTTTTCAAGTCTCCCAGGTCATCTAACTCTGATTCTCTTAACTGCCTTTCCATGGTGCAATAAGTATGGCTGGAATATTTTAAATACTCCCAAAATGGAAATACAACTCTTCTCTCGGAACCATTCCTTTATGTAGATCTTGAAAAATTGACTGGAATTAGAAACAAAGTGATTTTTTTTGTCATATAACTTTCCTTGCATAATCTTGTCTGAGTGAACTAAGGGACTTTAACATAAAGAAATTCAATCTAATTTATGATTAGCATCATAAAAGATACCTAAAAAAATCATCAAAACACTGATATCTGCTAGTCTCTGGAAGCCAATGGAAGACTTTCCCAAAGCAGGCAGCTCTCAAAACAGGCTCTCCTTCTCTTCTTCCCAAGAAAAGCAGAAAGCACTTGCCTTCTCCCCAGTCCCCAGACTTCACCTCACCAATCTGAAGCAATAGGCCTTTCCTTCTGTTTGTCATGTTCTAAAGAAAAGCTTGCCATGTTCATTCCTCCAGCCTACTAACTAATGGTTTCTTTATTCCAACCTTAAATTATCTCTTGATCTAAAGGCTAGGTACCAAAATTCTCCTCTCTGGCATGGAGTATCAAAAGTTTTAGCTTTCCATCCAGCAAAGTCCCTGCCTATTCCTCTTTTCATACAGGAAACACAAAATTTATCTTTGAAAGGGCTAAACTGTTTTGGTTTACTCACTGGGGTGCTCCTGTGACATGTCCATCCTTAACAATTGCAAAGTTCCTGAACTCTATTGATAAAGTCTCTTACTTTCCCAAATACTTTGTTTGTGTGCCACCACTTATGACGTGGAGTCCTAAGAACAGTTCCTGTAAGCAACGATATTCAGAATATACCTCTGCACATGGCATTTATTTGCACACTTGGTATAGAAATCGGTTACAGGAAGCATGTTCAAATGCTAAGCAACAGGTCCAGCCATTGTGTAAACAACAGGCTCCCAGCAATGACAGGAAGATTTAATGAATCCACAATATAAGACAAAAGTCACTGTACTGCATAAGGGCTTAATTATCTTCCTTTGGAAAGGAATGACTTCAGATCTAATGAAAAGAAAAAGAAAAATCCTTTGTTATCTTTATATCCACCTTATGTATAATGAGCTTGTGTCACAGCCCAGGTGTGTGGTGCACGCACGCTTCCATTGATTTACTGCCCTTCCCTGGCTCCTGCCCTGAGTTGATGACTGACTGGAAGAGGGTTTGGCAGAGCTCTGACAAGCCCTTATCCTTAAGTTGCCTCTTGCTTTGTGCAGTCTGTGCTCAAAGCAATCACAATCAAACAAATGACAATCCAAGATCTCTGTCTTGTTGTGAGTACGTGAAATCAAATTTAAAAAGACAAAAACGAGAGAGAGCTCTGAACTATTACATGGGACCACGTTTTATTTTTCCACTGGCGGGGGAAGGGGGCCAGAAGACACTTTAACAAGAGATGGATTTCATGTCCTCTGTGTAGTCAGATCCAGTTACAGTGTATTAAGTTATGTCTAAATGAGGGGCGGGGGGAGATTTCTGTCTGGCCCAGTGTTTTATCACAAAGTAATGTTATTAAACATAGCAAGTATTCCCACGCTCTCATCTAGATTCTTTGATATTTTTTTTTTACCTCCTTTGTTAGGCACCAACCAAGGGGAGAAAGATTCCAGGAACAATACCAAGGCAGCCCATGATGTCAAGCAATCAATTTTGTTCCCCGGGCTGTTCATCCATCATAAACTCAGGCTTCCTTCGGAAGCGACCCGTTTGCCATAGGTAGGGCTTCGCCTCTCCCCTGGGTCAGAGGCTTGGAACAGCTGGGGCTGTGTCTTTGAACACACAGCATCGTGCTTTGTGCTGCTGGGGATAACGGATTCTGGGTCTCACAGGCATCCATCACCTAAGACACAGGGAAACTCAACCCGGGTTCTGGCGGCTGGAAAGGGAAACAATGTGTGCAGGGACCTGGCTGCTCCCAGCTAGGAGGATAGGAAGAGTGAAGGGAATGTTTCAGGGAAGAGCCCAGGCAGGCAGGGGGTGGGGGCGGGGGTGGTGGGAGAGGAAGGAAACCCGTGCACACTCTTACCTCCACATTGAAATACTGCTCCGTTCCGCAGACTGTAGCACATAAAATCCAAAGCAAGGTTTGCAAGAAAAACACCCCCGAATGATGCACGAAATCCAACCGTCTTCCAGTGCTGAGTGTGAGTAAGATCATAGTGAACTGTGCTTCAATGGATGGACGAGCTCCCTTCCTTGTCTCCTTCTTTCCCTCTCCCTCCCTCTCTCGTTTCCTTAAAAAAAAAAAAAAAAGTCCTCGGGGTGGGCAAGGAGCTGGCAGGTTCACCCACAAACCAGCAGCCGGAGGAAACTGAGGCGGGCGGGGGGGGGAGGGCGCCCCCTGTACACGGCAGCCCCGGAGAAGCAGCGGCGGCGGGGGCCGGCAGGGTCAGCAGGCGTCCACCATCCTCGGGCTGGGAGGAGAGGCTGGGGGGGCTCGGTCAAGCCAGAACGTGGCGCCCAAGTTCACAGGCGGTTCGGACTCAAAAGCACCGAGTCGCAGCTGCAGCAGCAGCCGCCGCCGCCGCCGCCACCGCCTCCAGCCCGCGCGTCCTCCGCCGCCTCCTCCTCCTCTTCCTCCTCCTCCTTCTCCTCCTCCGCCCTCGCCACCGCCTACTCCGCCGCCGCCGCCGCCGCCCCCAGCCTCTGCGGGAAGGGCCTGGGCCGCTCCGCGCGCCGTCGCCTCGGCTTCGCCTCCCCTCTTCGCCGCGCTCCCCTCCAGGATGTTCATCCGTAATCTACATAACTCCTCCTTCCCGGGGTCCGCCGTGCTCTTGGGCCCAGGCGCGCGCGCGCGCGCGCACACACACACACACACACACACACACACACACACGCACACCGCCACGCGCGCCCACACCCGGTCCCACACACCCACATACACACCGCGCGCGCGCACACACACGCATGCACACACACGCATGCACACGCTCTTCTTAAAGGAGACGTCTCAGCCTTGTGTGTGAGCAGGGCCCTGGATTGAACGGTAACCCGCCCTTCATCCTGAGCCTGGCACCCGCGGATACACCGTTTCACCTGGCTCCACCGCGACCACCAGGCCTCCAGACAAAGTGCGCCCCTCCCCATCCGGGCTTGGGGGAGGCGGGGGACTCAAGCTACAGATCCTGGCTCGGGGCTGGGACTGCAGAGCGATCGTTGGGCATCCTTAGAGGAGCCATAACCTGGGGAGCAGGGGAGCGGAGAGCGCCCCGGTTCCCACGCGCAGCTTGGGAGAAGGGGGTTGGATCAGTTATCAGGGATGACCAAGTTTTGGAAAACACGAAGATGGCAAATCTCTCAAGCGTCCAAAACTTTAGTTTGTTGGGGTGTGTTTGTGTGTGTTGGGGGGGGAGGGTCTGCCGAGATTATGGCCTGATGCCTCCCAGAATCCTATCCACCTTCTTCACCATCCGCCTGGCAGGCTTGGGGAGTTGGCATGGGTTCCCGGGTGGGGAAGACAGGAGAGGCATAAAAATGCTCTTTCCAAGTTAGATGGTGCACCCTTCTCGAAGCCAAGGAGACTGTGCAGAGGTGGCCAGGGGTGTTCACAAAACAGCGATCAAGGAAGGGGTGGGGAGGTTGGAAGGAAATGGGCTGCGGGGTGGAGGGGAAGCGGTGGGGAAAGAAGGGAGCTGACTGAGGAAAGGCGAGTGGAGCAGCTGGCCAGGGCGGGAGGCAGAGGCAGCGCGCAGACCGAGCGGGGGCGCGGCTGGCGGGGGACCGGAAAGCTGCAGGCTAGAGGCGGAGGCTGTTGGCAAGGGGCGCGGGTGAGACGGGGCTGGGGGAACTTTAGAAGAGGCTGCCAGGAAGGACTAGAGCTGCAGCCGTAGGAGGCAGTGGACCGGGGACGCAGCAACCACCACCAGCCCCTGGCAGGTGATGGTTTGGCTCGGAGAGAAAGGTGGGGGAGGGAGCTAAACTGATGTCGGTGGGGGGCAAAGCCAGGAAGTGTGCTTCTCCCAGGCAGCCAGCAGAGGGGAAGAGAAGTCCGCAGGAAAGCAAAGCAGACAGGAGATAGGGGGGGGGGGGGGACGGGCAGAGGTACAGAACACTCCTCCAGGTACCACAGCCACCCCAGTGACGTGGCAGAGAGAATCCACAAGGCCTATTTTATGGTTGAATGGGTCAAGCAACCAAGAAGAAATAGGATTCATAAGAGGTCCTGTTTGATAAGAAGATGGAAAAATGTAAAATGGATTGCCATAAATTATGTTGGGCTGGAAAAAAAATGCATCCTAAAGATAGGAGGAGGCAAGCTGAGAAATGGGACTTTTCTAGCTATTGCTTTAAAAACCTAGTAAACAGGCTAACACAACTTGAGACTCAGACTCTTCTAAAACAATCTATCTCCTGCACAACATGTATTCCCACAAAATAATTTTAAAAATTGGAAATGTTTTTAAATGCATTATCATCTATAGCAACCACATGATAGCATTTGCAGAATGTTTCTAGACATACCATCTCACTTAATTTTCATACCATCTCCAAGTGTTTTGTTTTTATTTTAAAGATTTTTTAATAAAGAAGATGGAGGAGAATGATGGAATTCGTCAAGTTGCATTGTAAAACCTCTTTGTACAGCCACTTAAAGAAAGTTATCATAAAAGATAACTTTCCATGAAGCAGTAATGTTCAGACTGGTGGTTTTTGACTCTGAATTTGTATATTACTTATTCCAATGGCTTTCCACATAGAAATTCACTCCTGCTCTAAACAGATTTATAATCCATAGGTGGAGGTGACTTTTATAAAAGCCACATAACAACATGAATGCAAACTTATGTGCTATAAGAAATTATCAAAACATGGTGGGATGTGTTTGTCAATAAATCAAAAAAAAAGGATTTTATGTTTGCCTCGTATCTAGCAAGGTGTGAAATAGAAAAGAAGATGACCCTGTCTTTGAGACAGTATAGAAGGGGAGTTAAAACACATTTAAACCAAATGTACAGGAGCAAACAATCCTAAAGGGTATAGAGTCTTTACTAATTGAGACAGAATATTCCAAGACATTTAAGAAGTTAGACTAGGAGGTGAGTGCTGCTAGGCTATGAGCAAGCAGGAAGAAAAAGAAGGAAGGGTAACTTTGTCCAAAAAAGAAATGTACACATGACCTGAATTGTGAAGTGGCAACTCCTCTGTGCCACACTTTCATAATAACAATAAAATTATACTTTTAAAAAAGCAGAAAAAAAGAAAGCGGAATTCATTAACAGAATTTGTGGAGGGCATGTATAGAATGGGACTTACAATGAAATATTGAATAAAATTATGATCAAATAGCCAATGGAGGATTACTGGAACCATCTTAGACATAAATAGATGTTAGGGGAAATTATCTTAAACACTAAGCATGACACGTGCTAGAGGAAGGTTGTAAGCTCAAAGAGATAACCAAGCAAGGTTTTTGTCCCAGAATTACACCGTAAAATCTTGTATTAATGGAATGCCCCATGCTTGAAACCTATGTTTTCAAGTAGCAGTCCTAAGCCTTGGTAGGGAAAAATACTGAAAGCAAGAAATTCTAAATTCAAAAGATAATTTCAAATTAAAAATAAGTAGGAATGATACAAATTTTGAATTGTTTGTGACATTATTTAAATTTACTAGTGGGCATTCTCTACTAAGTAGTTAAAGTGATCAGCATTTTAGAGATAACTAATACAAATGTCATTTCATTTCAGTGCTGGAGGTCAGGATTCATAGTTCAGTGAATGAGACAGATAATACTGCAAGCCTGTAGGGACTCAGTTTCTTATGTATACAAGATGCTAGAGAACAGAATGGAAGAAGTAGTTACTTTTCCTCTCTCTCTTTGGAGATAATATCACAGAATAAGTAATTCTTGATTGGAATATTAAATAAAGAGTAGGCAGATAAGTAAAGGAAGGACACTTTGGACTTGTGCACAATGGGGGATTGAATCTGCAAGAAGATATCAGTGGAAGCACATGGTTTAACAGGGAGGAGGAGACCTGGTTAAAACAAGCTCAAGGCCAGAGTGTGCATGCATGAGTGGACAAGGGTCAGGTCAGGAAGGATCTTGCATGCCACATTTTGGGGATTAGAATCTATCCTGAAGAAATTTTTAGGAGGAAATTATTAAGTTTTTGCTGGCCTTGGTCTGTTTGCCAACTCTATGGAGAGTCAATTTCTAGAAGTTCTCATATTTTTACTACAGTTTTCATATCTTCATGAATCTATACCTTCCATTAAATATTTAATATCTACTATCTGTGCCTCTGCTTTCCTAGCATAACAGTGTCCCATACGGATAAAGCTATTGCCTGAAGAAATGTAAGGAAATTTCTTTCTCGGGTGAATTTTTAAATTGTGTCTGTGTGTGTGTGTGTGTGTGTGTCTATACTGGGGCTTGAATTCAGGACTTTAAGGTCTTGCTTAGGTTTTAATTTGAAGCTGGTGCTTTACTACTTGAGTCACACCCTGACTTCGGGCTTTCTGACATTTAATTGGAAATCAGGGTCGCTGGGATTTTTCTGCTAGGGCTAGTTTCAACATTGATCCTCAGATCTCAGACTCCTGTGTAGGTAGGATTACAGACATGAGTCACTGGCACCCAGCGGATAATCAATTTCTTATCTATTATCTATGCTTATATTTTATTCTATTTTACTTATTTTTATGCTTATCTTTTAAGGAGCCAGAGTTAAGTAAAAGTTTCTATTCTTGCATGTTAGTGTATGTATTTATTACTGTTATTCTTAGGAGGTTGTTTTTAATATAGAACATCACCCTTCCCTTGAGGGTGTTAATGAAACCTTTCCTTGCAACTCTTGGCTCTTACTGTGTGTGCTTTCTGTCAGATGCTTTCTCCTCACAATTATACAAAAGTAATGTGATTGTCAGAATTACATGTGACTACACAACAAGGAATCCAAGAAAAAGCATTAATAAGATATCTAAAAAGGAGTACTTGTGCCTGATGAAAGTTAATTTCAATTCAATGAAAGTATTACATGAGAGATTTGGGGGGTGAGGAAGCACATGATACCAAAATATCACGAGACAAATGGCAGATACTTAAAAGTACATGGTTCAGGGACGTGCTGGGTTATGAGAGTGATTATTACTACTAAAATAACCTTAGTGGTAAATTATGCAGTATAACCATGATTGAACCAGATTTCTTAGTAAACTAAAACCTGCAGAATGAATTCTTTAAGTGGGGATTTGCATAAATTGCCCATTCCTTTCTCATATCAATTTATGTACTTTCTTCCCATTTGCATCAGTTAAATCTACAGTGCTTTTTTTTCTTAAATTCAGAGAACACTGGCTTATTGCCAAGCAGTTGGCATTCTCTGTTACTACAGGGGCATGCATATGTAGATCAGGCCTCTAGAGCCTTGTTATTTAAGGTGTGCTGTCTAGAAGGAAACTTAAACCCTGGGCATTTGTCAGAAATCCAGAATTGCTCACTGTATCAAGGTTCTCTGGTGACTGGTAGTCATGGGAAAATGGAGACACATGCTCACAATGTATCAGCCACCTTACAGCTCTTCCACATCTAGCTGTCAGTGTGGTGATTGGACAATTCCAATCAGAGTTATCCTGGTACTGAAATATTATTTATTCAAAACTAATTGCCATATGGCCTAAATTTATTGATGTCATTTCTCACTGTCAGTGGTCCACTGTTTCTTGATAATGTGTTTTGTGCAACACACCTCATTTTGTGATAACAAACATGACTGTCATAACTACCCATTGTGATATTATGATTTTTTTCTGTTTTCTGTGTCATGTTTACCTTTGTAGCTATGAGTGCTTCCCAAGTATTTGGTTGTCTGGTTATCTGACTTTTATTTATTCCTACACGAAGCATATATTAAACACTCAACAATATCAATCAATGGAAGATATAAAAAGACAAACACTAAGTGTGTTAAGATGGGCGGTTCTAAGGTAGATGGGAATGAAATACTGGCTTGTAAAGTTGTTTCCAACTGAAAGTGCTATTCAGATAACAAAGATCTACCAGCATAGAATGTAAAGACTAGATTCTGGTGAAGATGAGCACATGAAAGTGATCCCGAGGGACTCAATTTTTCAAAAAATTCATTACAGAATGCCTGTGGTCCAAAATGGCTGGCAAATGAGAGGTAACCATGACGTCCAAGAAGAAAAGACTCAATGGGTGACCATTTTATACTAGTAGGCCAGAGATCCATTCTTATAGATGCCCATAATTATGTCCATTCACCAGATTAGCCCATTCCTCCAGCCCTGTAGTAACTAATCCCAGTGATGCTGGTCCCTTGTAGCGTATAGCAGGATTTCTAGAAGCTCAAGCTAGTAATTTGGCGGTTTTCTCACTTTAAAATCTTCCTAAAAAAGATTTTTTCCCCTCTTAACTTTTTATTTGTTTCTTCCACTCTGGTAGCTTTTGATCCTTAATCACCAGTCTTAAATTCCTTTGTAAGAACTGGAATTAATATCATCACTTTCATCTGAAAGTGAGCTTCCAATCAACTTCAGGATGTGTGTTCCTTAGTTTACACATTTCTGCCTAGCCTCCACTATACTACAAATCCTTCAACACACCTTTGACTCTTAATATTGGTCCTCAATATTGAGTCTGTTACCAGTAGTAATAGTGTTTTTTTGTACTTCACCATTCTGATTAATTCATTATCTTCAATTCAGCTAATGACTGTTCCTTATTAATTCACACTCTTGTTATTTCATGGCTAACCATTGCAGTAGTCTCCAATATGTTGTGTCTATATATTCTTTCTATGTCTGTATGATTTTTCATGTCAATCCATTGACATTATATTTCTTACATACAATTTTCAACATACACACACTATTTATACATTAAAAAGACATTCTTAAAGTTTTCTTCTTTAAATTTCACATTACTCTTGAAAGGAAATTAATTGTCATCAGGATTAGCTAAGTTATATGACTAGTTAACAAGGTGAAAAATACACACATGCATTTTGAATTCAATACCTGATTGCTTCTTTAAAAGAAAAAATAGTTATAAGAAAAAGAAAACATGATTATTATAAGCTACTTTAGATATGAAAGAAATTACCCTGGCTAAACAGCCCAGTTTAAGAAAATAGTTTTATTGCTATTTTATTGGTGCTATGTAAATAACCGTGGTAAACTACAATTGAGTAATATGTTAAAATTATTATATATGTCTTGGTTTGATAGTATGATGACACATTTCAGGAATAAAAATTTCATTATGTAGTTGGATGGAAAATGAAAAAGACTGAAGTAGCATTAGGTAATTCATTATTTTTTAGTGTTCATTTTCTTTCCTTTTTTCCTTCCTTCCTTTCTTTCTTTCCTTCTTTCCTGCTTGCTTGCCTGCCTGCCTGCTTTTCTTTCTTCCTTTCTTTCTTTCTTCCTTTTTTCTTTCATTCATTTGTTCGTTCTTTCTGTCTGTCTGTCTGTCTTTATTTTATCTTTCTTTCTTAGTAACGGTCTGAACCTAAAGCCTCATACTTGCTCAGCTGGTACCACCTGAAGTACATCTCTAGTCCCAAATTTTGGAGATAAAAAATTATCTCATGTACTTTTCTGCCAAGCTTGCTTTGCATCTAGATCTCAGCCTTAGTAGGTAGACTTACAGGCATGAGCCACCAGCACCTGGCTCTTAACTTCATTTCTATTTTTATCTGTACAATAAGATTTCATAGTATTTCTGGGATTGAGATAGACTATGTGAAAGTTGATATAAATTTGTAAATGCTAAACAAAAGTGATCATTGTTGCATGTGGCTATAGCATACTGTAAATTCATAGGCAAGCAGCAAAGATGCCTCGAGACTGCTTAGCATTCAGTTAGGACTCAGAGCCTACCTAGTAAGTTAAGTTGGGGATAACAAGTGAGTGTGTGTAACTGAAGTTATTGAAAGTGATAGGGTTTTTATTTGCTACTAAAAGAAAAGGAGCCATAGAATTTGAGCCTTCAACATTGTTATCAACTTGGTTGTGGTGGTAGCTTTGGTATGACCTTGTTTGTGATCCTTTGGGTAAATGTCCAAAAGTGAGATTACTGGGTCATAAGGGAGCTCTATGTGGTGTCTTTTGAGGAACTTCCATACTACTTTCCAAAGTGGTTAAACAAGTTAACACTCCCACCAACAATATAGTAGGGTTCCCTTTTGGCCATATCTCCTCCAGCATCTGTTGTTATTAGATTTCTTGATTATAGCCATTCTAGCTGGGGTGAGGTGGAATCTCAGCGTTGTCTTGATTTGCATTTCTTTTATGGCTAGAAGGGTGGAGCATTTCTTCATATATCTATTGGTCATCCTTATTTCCTCTTCAGAGAAGTCTCTCTTTAAGTCTTTAGCCCCTTTGTAAATCGGGCAGTTGTTTCTTTGAGGATTTGTTGTTGGGGGATTTAGATTTTTGAGTTCTAAGTATATTTTAGGTATGAAACCCTTGTTTATCGCAGCATTATTTACCATAGCTAAGATATGGAACCAACACAGATGACCCGCAGTAGATGAATGGGTCAAGAAAATGTGGTACATGTATATGTGTATATATATATATATATATATGTATATATATATATATGTGTGTGTGTGTGTGTATATATATATATATATATATATATATATATATATATATTGGAATTCTATGCCTCTGTCAGAAAAAAATGACATTGCCTCTTTTGTTAGGAAATGGAAAGACTTGGAAAAAATCATATTAAGTGAAGTAAGGTAGCCCCAAAGAAATATAGGTCCAATAGTTTCCCTTGTTTGCAGTGACTAGTACATGTCTAGGAAAAGCAGAGTAGGTCAAAGGCTATGTACATACAAACATATGAAATAATGTTAAGCAAAATGCACCCAAGACAGGGACACCAGCGTTTTTGTTTGTTTGTTTTGTTGTTTGTTTTGTTTTTCTCTTTCTTGCTAGTGTTTTTAATGTACTTACAATACACTATGTGATTCTTTTGTTTCTATTGTATGTTCTTCGCCCATGGCATAATCCCTGTTTTCACTGGATTTGATGCTGATGTTCTGCTCCTTGTATATATATTTTTGTAATTTGGGGAGGGGAAGGGATATTGCAGAACATTTAAATGGAGATGCAGGCTGACCCACTGTGAGGACAAGATGTACAGGACACTATATTGAAAACGAACTTTACAGTATCGGGATGGGGGGTGGGAGGAGTTGGAGAGTTGGGGAGGGAAATGATGGTAGGGGAAAAATATACGAGGAGGTAACAATGCTCTCTATGAAATGTACTTATTACCCTACTCATGTAACTGTAACCCCTCTGTACAACATTTTTACAATAAAAATTAGTAGTAATAAAAATAATTTTAAAATATTGTTATTAAATATAAGTAGTCCCTTTTAAAATATGTAGGAGCACTTTTTGTTAGTTACAGGCAGGAAAGGCAAAATGTAATAAAAATTAAGTTGGCATTCATTAAAGGCTAAAATGTCACAATGAAAACATACCATATAAAATGGATATTTTATGTTAAGTCATAGTCATTCAAGTAGAATCTGAACTTAATGATTTAGGAGAAGATTTTATGAACTAATTCCCAATAATAGTGAGAAAATTAGCAACCAAGTGACTTGCTCTTTTTTATACATTTTAGAAGGAATTATATTGATATTATAATTAGCACAAGACAGTAATAATGTAAGAAAACCCTAGTTTTAATGTATTTTGTGTGTTTATTGTATGGTCCACCATTTTAGAATTATTTAATCTTATCTTTAACTCCACTGGAATAATCAGAATCATTCCTACAACTTTTGATTTTAAGGAACATTTTATTCTTTATTATTTATTTTTATTAAAAACTGTGTGACTCACTGTTTTCTCATTTGTTGAAGAATGGTTGTTCTAATATTTGGTAATCTACTAAGGAGTACTATTAATATGGAACTATAATACCACCCAAGATAGACATTTCCACTGTTGTGTCTGTGAGAATTTGTCAATAGATTAATATCAGTAAGAAAACAGTTTCTATTTACATTAAATAGCTGTTGTTTTCTCTTATCCACAATATCAAAGATAGTTGATTCATTCATTTTAAAATATAAACACAATAGTATCTACAGATTTCAAGATGAGTACCCATATCTCAAGCTTGCAATCCTACATGCTCAAAACACTGAGATCTGAGTACTGTGAATCAAAGCCCAGGCAGAAAGATCTTGAAACTCTTATCTCCAATTAACTACTAAAAATATAGAAGTAGCACCGTGGCACAAGTTGTAGAGCACTGTCCTTGATGTAAACAGCTCAGGGAGAGTACCCAGGCCCTGAGTTCAAGCCACAGGATTGACTCAAAAATAAAAAAAGAAAAGAAAAGAAAAAAAAAACTAAGTCTTTAAAAACATTGGTGCATATATCCATACAGCAAACAAACTGCAATATTGGCCAAAAATATTGGCAATAATATCACAGCTATTGGCTTATAAATGTACAGCTTCCACAGGAATGCCAAATATACTTATACGCTACAGATTGCCCATCAATGCTACTTAAGTGTTCTATGAAATAATTCTGAAATAATAATATATATGTGATAAGTAATACTTCAAAATTTTATAATAAAGCTACATGTGCACTTAGCTATTTTATATTACTTATACTATTTAAAAATTCTTTGTACAATTAGGTTGAATATATTTTACCTTATAATAAAAAGTTTCTGCACAGCTAAAGACATAGCTACCAAACTAGAAGGACAATCATTTATTTTTAATATAATTTCATTATTACCATCCAGGTGTTATACTTGTTTCATAAGTCAGGTAATGAGTACATTTCTTTTTTGGACAATGTCATCCTTTTCTTTGCTTTCCCTCCATTTTCTCCTCCCGTCCCTGACCACACACTGTGTAGTTAATTTTCCACATAGTGTATAATGACTACAATGACTCCATTTGCTCAATTTTCCTCCTTCCTTTACTGTGTCTCCTTTTACCTCCTCCCACAAAAAGAGAACCCCAAAACTCCATCAAAAGTAAAAAAAAAGTTTCCTTTTCCTGGAATTCATTTTGTTAATACATATTGCAAATGTTCAGAGGAGTTATGCTTTTGTGTTCCTCCTCTAAGAGTATCAGAGTATTCTCCTTTAGTCTGTTTGTGTGTGAAGGCCTATAGTCCTGTTATCCTTCCTAGTTGTGTTTTAGGAAATCTGCCTTCCAAATATGAGAGAAAACATGAGCCATTTGTCTCTCTGAGCTTGTCTTACCTCATTTAACATGTTTTGTTCCAAGTTCATCCATTTCCCTGCAAATGACATAATATTACTCTTCCTAATGGATAAATAAAATTCCATTGTGTATGCATGTGCCCCATTTTACACTTATCTATTGTAGGGCTTTCTATACAGTACTTTATATGTATCATCATTGATATGCCTTGTTCCTTAACATGCTGTCTTCTTTAAAAATGCTTAGGCCTTTTGTCACTATGCAATTAGCTGTATCTAAATAAACTAAATAAAATCTAGAACCTTATTACTTGCTTTTTTGATTGTGAACTATTCAGTAGAGACTTAAGTTAGTCCCTTTCCTCAAGACTATATGTGTCCAAACAACCACAAGGTCTTGCTCTTTTCCCCGCTTCTTGAGTAAATAACGTAACCTTTCAAAAGATACACTAGTGAATACTGGAGATTTCCCTGAGGCAATAGTGTGCATACTTTCCTTATTAAGTCATTGGTTGCAAACAAGTCTGTCAACTATACTATGCTATGTAGATTCTATTTGTAAATTTTAGTGTCTGATTCAGATAAATTTGGAAGAATATGACAGCTCTCAAATTCTGTGAACATATAAATTGATATTAACTCAAAAGTCATAATGAACTGTCTTGGCGAAAGAGTTCAAAATGAGGGGCTAGTAATAAATATAATTTGATTTAAAAGTGTTCCAATCAGTTTAATAAGTTTTAATGTCATGTGTGTACTAAGTAAATAAAAGAAGTTTCTTAGGCTAGCTGGAATTAAAATGAAAGAAACTCTTGATTTACACAGTAGTAAGCTGATTGTTTATATTCTTGAGTAGCTTCTTAATAAAAATTATTCTTGTCTATCTGTAATGTGTGGTGCAATTCCCTATCTTACCCACTAGGCGTCATTATAATGTATATGACTAAGGAAAACTTCACAGCTAGTCAATGTTTTATGTTTTTATTTGTATTTTTGTATAGGTTCATCAAAACATGATAATGAGATTTCTTTCATGAATTATATAATTTAAAAGGAACTTCTTTGTACGAATAGCTTTAGACATAGGTATAAATGTGAAATTGTTCCAGTAAAAACAACAGGTTCTCATTGCGAATTTGCTATTTTTATTCTAGAATTCAATTGTTTTCACCTGTACACAACTGCCTTAGAATAAGTCAATATAAGTCAATTAATATGTGACAGCTATGTATGACTTTGTAAAGAAATCTATGCTTATTTTATTCTGGTAATATCAATTAACATTTATTCACAAGTAATAGTACTTCATGAACATAGCAATAGGTAATTGTGTGGTGAAAAATAGGGCTTACATCAATCAAGCATTTGGTTACATTAATGTTACCATTTCTAATTATAACAAATGTTCATATCACCTTGATGGAGCACTGTCATCATTTTAATATTTAAAACCATAAAATGATTATTAACATCTCCTAGTTGAATAACCTCCTCATCTCCTCTGTATAAATAACGTTAGGGTATTTAGATTTTGCAAATAAAACATAGGATTATTATTAATGATTATCATAGTTGAATTTGAGTTTCAGGTAAGCAATTAAAATTTTAATATAAGTTTGCCCCAATTTGTGTTCTACAATTAGGATCTATAGTGAAGATTTATATCACTATCTGTAGTTTTAAATTAAGAAAACATGCTATATATTATATGACAGATCCCCACAAGGTTTAAATATGTGCAACAGTTTAAAAGTACTTACAAAATTAGGTGAGGAAGTGGCGCTGTGACTCAAGTGGTATAGTGCTTGCCTTGAGCTGAAGATCTGAGGGACAGTGCCCAGGCTCAGAGTTCAAGCTCCAGGACCTACATAAACAGAAACAAAAAACAAACAACAACAAAAAACCAAAAAGTTAGGCAATAGATAAGTAGACAGACAAGTAGATAAATAGATATAGAGTAGATAAATAAGTAGATAGATAAATAAGTAGATAATGAGAGAGACAGACAGACAGACAGACAGACAGATATGCATGATATGACCTCATTTCCATTATCAGAATGTTGAGGTCTAGATTTCCTTAAGGCTAAAGAATGAAGTATAGTCGGAATTACAGAAAGACAAGACAGTGATCTGGTAAGAAAAGAAGAAGAATATTACAGATGATTTTGCTTCTTTTAAAGTGACTGGCCAACATCTATCTAGTGCCTGCAAAAATAGCCAGACACGAGAAGGATTAAGCCTGAAGAAATTGGTACACTTCCCTCTGAGTGAAAAGCAATGTCCTATCAGCAAGTAATTGCACAAAACTGGGAACCCAGTGGGGAAGAGACTGGAAAAGCCAAAACAGCAAAATAGAATTGGCAAGGGATAAAAGAATAGGAATGGAGGTCTTGACTGAAAGGCGATGCAGTTGCTTCAGTTAGTTCTGTTAGCAGCAGAAGTATAAAGGGGTGGGTCAGTCTTTTATTCTCAGGACCAAGCAAGGGTATCAGGGTGCCATTTGGAAGCCATGTTATTATTGGGCAATATCTGTAGCATGCAGCATATATCAATTAGGAAGTTCACATCACAACAAAACTATTTTTTGGTGCAAATATTGAACCATTTTGCCTCACCAAGAACACAAATCAGCCTTGCTACACATCTTCAAATTTCATTGAAATGAGAGAAGCTCTTTAATTAGCCAAAGTCATGCAGTGAGTAAAGTGGTACTCAGAATGCACATCCACATTATATACCAAAAAGTCCCTATTTGTTTCATTTAGCAATTTCTCATGCCAATGAAGACTTCTACTTGCTCAGGAACTGGAGGCATTATGAAAGAAATGTAGTTGACAGATATAACTTTCATGGTAGATAGGTAGGTAAATAGGTAGATAGATTAGATAGATAGATAGATAGATAGATAGATAGATAGATAGATAGATAGATATTTCAAATAGAAAATAAATGTGGAAAGTACAAATTGTTCACAAATCGTTAGCCATTTGTATATTTATAAATGATGTGGCTACTAAGAATTTTCAGCACATTACGCATCTCCTTAAAAAATCTCTTAGTAAATATTTATTCAAACTATTTCCACACTTCATACTCCACGCTGCTACTCATTGTGAATCCAGCTTTCTTTTATTTTCTTAGCTTTACACGCTATGGAAAATTATTATTTTATTACTACTGCTAACTTTCATTTCTCATCCACAATGTAAAAAAAAAAAAAAAGATAAGCTTCTAGAGAGCAAAAATTCCCCTAATCTGTTTGCTGCTTTATGACCAGCACTCAGCCTAGTATCTGACTCAGGTAAAAGAATGGATGTTAACTTTTTGAGTAAATGACACCACCCTATTTGTTATGAAATGCAATGACTTGGAAAAAATCATATTAAGTAAGATAAGCCAGACCCAAAGAAAAATAGGTCCTATGGTTTCCCTTATTTGCAATAATTAGTATATGTCTAGGATAATGTTAGCAGATGATCAGAAAAGCTCAAAAGCAATGTACATATGACCATATAAGATGATGCTAAGCAAAATGAACCCCAAGGTATGGACACAGTGATTTCTCTTTGTAGTTGTGGTTTTTAATGTACTAAGTTTTTGTTTGTTTGTTTGTGTGTTTACTTTGTATGTTCTTCCCCCATGGTATATCCCCTATTGTCATTGTACTTGATTTTGGTACCCTGCATCTTTTTTTTTTTTTTTTTTTTTTTTTTTGGTCCGTCGTGGAGCTTGAACTCTGGGCTTGGGGCGCTGTCCCTGCACTCTTCAGCTCAAGGCGAGCACTCTACCACTTCAGCCACAGCGCCACTTCTGGTTTTCTAGTAGTTTATTGAAGATAAAGGTCTCTTGGAGTTTCCTGCCCTGGCTGGCTTTGAACCGCGATGCTCAGATCTCAGCCTCCTGAGTAGCTAGGATTACAGACATGAGCCACTGGCACCCGGCAGTACCCTGCATCTTATATATACATATGTCTAATTTGGGGAGGAGAAGGGGAATAACAGAACACTGAAACAAGGACACATGATAATCCATTGCAACAATGATACTCACAAGACACTATATTAGAAATGAACTTCACAAGTTCGGGGGGAGGCAAAGGAGGGGGAGAGGTGGAAAGAAAGGGGTAGTGGGAAACAACAAAGAAATGTACTTATTACCTTACTCATGTAACTGTAACCCCTTCACACAGCATCCTTACAATAAAATAAAAATTTTAAAAAGGAATGAGAGAATGGGTTACAGAGTTTAAAATTAAGAAGACATTATATAAACCAATGTGATGTATTTTACAAATGCAATTGTTTTACACTTCAGCTTTTATTAAGTAATTTCAAGCTGTATTCATGTTTCTTGTAATTCCTGATTTCTCTGGCTCTTGAAATCTGTTGATTGCTTTTGAACTTGAGCAACAAGATGATTTAGTATAAATTTGATAGTTCAGTTTTTTTGGTGTAAATAATGAAAGTTTTGGGGCATCTGTGAAACCAGTATCTGGTAGCTAGTGTCCATTTTCCTAGCATAGCTATCCTACTTGAGCTGATAAATCTGATAAATTTTACTTTATTGGATTTTCAGTATGTTTACATTTTGTTTACTTTCTTCTATATTTCAAAACATATGCATAATGGATCTCTTTTGTATGCTATGTGCAACCATCCTTTTAATCTTCCTGAACAATTGTTAGATATTTCTCTCAATCTAATTTGCTCACACACTTCTAAATTAAAAATAAAAAGAGAAGTGCACTTCCCATCAATTTATTTTATAACCCAGGGAATTAATTCTAAGAATTTAAGTAAATTTTGCTTCACTAATTATTTACTTAAATAAATTTATGATGAATTTGAAAAAATATATATTCAGTGATTTTTGTAGTATAAAACACATGATCACATGTAAAACGATTCTCTTGGTCATTCTTTGATCATCATGGATTTTCTTTCTTTGTTTATCTCTTTTAGGTCAGAGGAAACAAGAGAAATAAGATTTGAGTCACAAACATCTCTGATGACAGATGGCTTAACTGCAAATCCCTTATGAACTGTGTCTCTATATCCAATTATCTGTAGTTCTCTTGCTTTTCAATATAGCTTTTCAAGTTCCAAATCTTGTTTATTACTGTCTTGGAGTGTTTAGTAAATACAGTGAGGTTCTGAGTTTTTCTGTCAAAACATTATTGCAGATATTATTTTTCATATTGTATTTTTAAATTAAGCTTCTTTATAAGATTGCGTGCTATGAATATACTTGAAAAGTAATTGAAAACTAGCTGAGTTCAGTGGTAGATAGCTGTGGTCCTAGATTCTCAGGAGATTGAGCTGGAAGAATTCCTTGAGTCCAGGCATTCACCATTGGCATGGGTAAGATAGGCCCTATCCCCAAAAAGTAAAGAATTCAAAGATAGCTCAGGTTAACCAATAGCTTGGGTATGGTGGTATGTATCTATTGCTTCAGGGATGAAGTAAGCTGAGACCATTAGGATTGTTTCTAGGCCAGGCAACCCTAGGCAAAATCAAAACAAAATATTCCAGTGGCTCACGCCTGTAATCCTAGCTACTCAGGAGGCTGAGATCTGAAGATCATGGTTCAAAGCCAGCCCGGGCCAGGAAAGTCCATGATACTCTTTCCTCCAATAAGCCACTCAAAATCCGGAAGTGGCTCTGTGGTTCAAGTGGTAGAGTGCTCACCTTGAGCTGAAGAGCTGAGGGACAGTGCCCAGGCCCAGAGTTCAAGCCCCATGACAGATCAAAAAAATAAACAAAACCAAACAAAAGATTCCAAGACATGGACACAAGAGGTTTTTCTTTGTTGTTGTTGTTCTCAATGAACTACATGAATTTTTCTTTTGTGTTTTCCCCCCTATGGTTTATTCCTTGTTGCAATTGGGTATTGTATATACGTTTATCTGAATTAGGGAAGGGAAGGGTAACAACAAAATGGTGAGACAAAGGACAAAGTGGAAACCTATGCAACAGCAATACTCACAAGACAGTATGTTGGAAATGATCTGTATAACTAAGAGGGGGCAGGCGGGACTGAGGGGAAGGGAAGAAGGAGAAAAATGAGGGAGGGCTTACAAGTTAGACAAGAAATGTAATCACTGCCTTACATACGTAACTATAACTCCTGTGTACATCACCTTGACAATAAAATTAAGATAAAAAATGAAGACAAAACAAAAAGAAAAAACAAAATCACTTATATACATACATATATACACACACATATATCACTTTGGAAGTTTTCATCAGAGAAGAAATTAATGTGTTGGCATGCATTGTCATCCTACCTACAATAGAAAGCTTAAAATATGAGAATCTCTTTCATGTAGTCACCCAAGAAAAAGGCATTATGGCATTATCCTATCTGAAAATAGCCAATATAATAATCACTGAGAATGGCAAAGTGATAGAATGCCTCTCAGTAAAATGAGGCCCTGAATTCAAGCCCCAGGACCCCAAAAACAAGGGGGGAAGTAAAGATAAAGGATTAAAGGTTAGATATGTTTATTTTCTTTTATAAAAGATTCAAATTCATGAACTTTACAGTTCCTCTCCTGAAACCCATTTTATTTTGAGAGATCATTGGGCTTTTTTTTCATATTTCTTTGTGAAAATGAAGTTCTTTGAATCTGTGCAAAATTCTAATTTCTGCTTGGTACTGCCATGAGAAATAAACATCTTTGTCCCAACCTAGGAGACTGTGGCAGGCTAGTTGATGAACTGGGTAGAAATGTTTGACTCTGTATCATTTTAAAAATTATTTTGGCAAAATATTAGAGTATTGACAAAGGCAAGAGTTTCTGGAGGAGAAAATGAGTTATATAGGATAATAGTTTAGGGAAAATCCATGGGAATTCATAATAAACATGATGATAAAATTGTGTGATCAACCAGGAAATACATTAGCTAACCAGGAAGTAAATGGCCCTCTACTGTATTGCATATATACAAAGAAATTGGGACTGGATGCATATTGACAAATAGAATGTAGGTGCAAAGACAGCTACATGAATAATGTGATAATTAGCAGGAGATTTGTTCTGGAAGTGAAGAATAGATTCTACTTCTTTCCAGGGTAATAGTTAAAGGGATACCATCCTTTTAACATAGCAAAATGGAAATTCACAAGAAACTTGGATGGAAAGTAGGTGGACCTTTTTAATTGCTATTGCTTGAAGCATGCCCCCAGTTAGGTGGCTTGTCAAAAAATATGGCTAATTTATTTCAGAAAAGAGATTCAGAAAGAATGGAAATAATTATGTTATCTTACCCACCCTTACTATAAGCTATAATTTATCATACCAATCTTAGATTGAATCAAGGATGACACTAAAGATCTGAGGTTTGCTGTTGGTATTTGCTTTCTTAGAATGGATTCTATAAGCTGAAAGAGAGCTTGATTCTCTAAGGAATTTTTTTTTCCCAAGAGAAAAACTCTGGGAAAACATAGATGAGTTACTGACTAGAATGGTCACTTTTACTGTTACAGATGCTTTATGAAGCATGTGGAATAAAAATCAATATGTCCCACCAGAGAACAAGAAACACACACACACACAAACACACACACAGAGAAAAAGATTTGTGAATCAAACATAAAAAAGTGTTGCGATCAAGTGTAAAATGTCCTGAAAGCAGAAATGAATTCCATTTGTTTATCCTACACATTCTTTCTCTCAGTCCATCTTTGTTAATCTCTTATTTTTGTCTATGTCTACCTAAGCTGTAAAGGGAAAGTATAATGGTAGGTTTAGAACTCTGTCTCTGAAAAAAAAAAAAAAAAAGCAAATCCCATATATCCAACATCTTATCAGAATCCAGAGAGATGAGAGAAACGAAATGTAAGGCTTTGTTAGTTGTAATCATCTGAGGCAACACTATTCCTGTACCCACAGGAGAAAGAGTTCCAAATGCTACTGTTGGGAGTTTGGCAGTATTCATATTAGGGAAAGCTCACTTAATGTAATTTTTTCCATGTCTTTTCACTAATGGGGCAATGTCATTCTTTCTGATGGAGGCGTAGAATTCCATTGTAGATATATACCACAAAAGGTTTTTTTTTTTTTATCTTTGTTGCTGTTGTTTTTAATGTGCTTATAATGTACTGTGTGATTTTTTTTTGTTTCTTTTGTATGCTCTTCCCCCATGGTATAACCCCTGTTTTCATTGTATTTGATTCCAGTGCCCTCACATTTTTCTAATTTGGGGAGGGAAAGGGAAATAACAAAATGCTGAAATAAGGATACAGGTTGACCCATTATAACAATGAAATGTACAAGACACTATGTTGAAAACGAACTTTACAGCTTCAGGGTAGGGGGAGTGGAGGGAGGAGTTGGGGAGGTGAGGAAGGAAGGAAGGGATGGTAGGGGAAAAACAAAGGAGGGGGTAACAAGACTAGATAGGAAATGGACTCATTATCTTACCTGTAACCTCTTTGTACAGTATCTTTACAATAAAAAATATATATTAATAAAAAAAGATAAGCCCACTGACATTCTGGGTGAGAACCTTGAGCTAATTTGACATGCTGATGTTGTAGTTTTCTACTGAATGTTTGTTTAGATTACTCATATTCTTTATGATTGTGTTGTGAATGGTTTTATAAGGAATTTCCTGTATTGGCAGGAGCCTCTTCTAGTAAAATGGTCATAGAGAGTCCCATGTCTCTAATATCCTACTGAGCAACAAAGGTAATAATGACTGGTGATTTTCCACTGTAGCCTGTCTTTCAATAAGCTTTTCCTCTGAGAGTACTACTGATTAATCATCCTTTGCATTGGTCCCTCCAGGCAAAATGGACATATCCTGGTATTTCTGGCATTTATTCTGGTTTCATATGGAATAGTAAAATAATGAACAAATACCAAATAGGACATACATGTATGGAGATCCAGCTGTAAATCCTAGCAAGTTAAGTTTAAAAAATATCAAAATACTGGCTTTTTGGGATCTTTCTTAACCCTAATGGGAATAGGACTTAGAGCTTCTGGTGTCATTCATGGCTACTTTCTTGGTCAACATGATATTTCCTATGTGGAGCTGAGACTAAAAACTACAGTTTCCACCATCTTAATTTTGAGGTATCTACATTACCACCATATCAATTATGAATTTCATCTTACGTTTCCTGTTTCTCTCAGGCCTGATGATGCATTGCTTTACTCTTTCTTCATTTTCAGTTGTTTTAGGTGACATGGTAAATTCAGTTTTTATTCTCTTATTTCATCTGGCATATTACTTACATCCATAGGTTAAAAAGTATTTCCCTAGGAAATTACTTTTAAGGACATCACATTGGTATTCTCTCTCATATAATATGAGTTTGTGTTTCTGTTTTCATTTTATTTATTTCATTTTATTTATATTGTTTTCAAATTATTTTTACATTTAAAGCAAAATTTGAGCCTTCAAAAAATATGTGCTTTGATGTCAAAAACGAGCTTTACAATGTCGGTGGGGGGTGGAGGAGGGGAAGGATTGGGTGGGGGGAGGGGGGAGGCTGGGAAGGGAGGTGAAGGGTAAACAAAGGAGGAGGCTGCAATGCTTGGTAAGAAATGTATGCATTATCCTGCCCATGTAATTGTAACCCCTCTGTACAGTATGTTTACAAATAAAATAAAAAAATAAAAAAATATGTGCTTTGAATCATGAGATTTGGACATTTTTTATACCCTTAAGTGTAAAAAATAATCATTCTTATCTTGAATTTTGCATATTTCATAGAGAAATATGTTATTTGAATATCCATACTTTTTGTGATCAAACTGCTTTGTTAAAAGCATAAAATTTAAAGAAATCATAGGCAAGTCTGCTTCCATTTTGTAACTGTGCTAGACATTCATCTTATAGCCACCTTGGAATCTAGGAAGGACAGGACTACTGACTGACAATACCTTACAGAAAGGGGGCAGGAACTGTCCCCAGGAAATGAACAACAGAGCTTCCTCTGGACAGATCATGTATCAAGCAACAAAATGGCTCCCCTCCAGAATACAAGTCATTCCTTATTTAAATCTACAGCTCTGGTCATTACTTAAAAGATCAGTTGGACTGTTTTTGTTGTTGTTGTTGTTTCTCACAGCATGCCCATGATACACTCATAAAGCTTTTTCTGTTCTTTCCTTATCTCTTTAATTTGGCATATTGTGGTTAGTGGCCAGGCAGGTCTTTCTGGAGCAGGGACAAAAACATACCAAGATGAAACTTTAACATAAAGATAAGACTATTCATATCATGTTGTCTTTTCTAACCTGGTAAGTCTGGGACGAAAAGGCTGAGAAGAAACAAGAAATGAGTAGCATTTGTGATTGCTTTCATTGCTCAGGGTGCTTTGCTAATCTCTCAGTTTTGCTTCTTGAGACATCTGAACCTCTTTGCCAAGCTGCATTTTCATCTGAAGGTCTATCTAAGGAAGAATTCATTCTGAAGTTTGTTGAGGTTGCTGGCACAATTCATTTCCTTGTGCCTGTATGGCAATGTTTCTTTGTCAATTCTAAGTGTTTTGTGTATTTATATAAATATTGTGGCCATCCACTGGGATTGTGATTATAATTTGATATAACAGTTTCTAAATTAATTTGAGAATTTTTAACTTAATTCTACTCAGTCTTCTAATACATGATAATCATGTATTTCTTAACTTGCCTAAGTATTTAGATTTTATCATAATTTTTGGTAGTTTTTCCCTTTGCCAGTCTTGCTTTATATATATATATATATATATATATATATATATATATATATATATATATATATACCATATATTTTGCTATTGTGCAAATACTTAGTATTTCAAATAGTTTTTTTCCCCGTACATTCTTTCAGATCGGCTAGATCAAAACCAGATGGTAGTATGTGGTATTTTATAATTTGTACTCTTTTTGTTTGACTTCTCAGTTCATTGTCTAGGACCTTATGATAATATTGATCAAAAGTGTCAAGAAGTATCCTGGCCTTATTTCCAACTTTACAGGGAAGAGCTTTAGTCCCTCATTGTTAATTATATTGTTGCTTGAATGTTTCTGAGATGGCCTTTTACTACTCTCACTCCTATTATAGTGATAGACTTTTTTTTTACTATGAATTTGTGATGAAAAATCACAAATTTTGAGTTAAAAAGTTTCGTCCATCTATTGACTGATCACATGGTTCTTTTTCATCTGGATTATGCCTATAGTTATTATTTCTTTTTTAGTTGTTCTATTGAAGTGACACCAAAATTTTGCACATATTTTAAAGGTTCCCTTGAATAGTTTGATACATGTGTATATTGTATGCATTTTACTGAGGAAAATATCTTCATATTTATCACTTTTGTAATAACAACAAAAATTTTGTTTTAAATTTTTTCTAAATATGAAGTAATTTATCATCATCTATAGCTACATTATTGTTTTAGCAAAAGCAGCAGAACTTCTGTTTTCTTTCTGTTATTTCTTCTGTGGGATTTGATACTTGTGACTTTGAATTCATTTGTCCACTTTATCATGTTAAAAGTATAAAGCTTCAGAAAGTTGGCTTATTGTCCACTTAATATCTGTCTGTAGATCACTGATGTTTCCTGTTTTATGAGTTTCAGTATTCATATGTACTTTTTCCTTCTGGTTATCAGGTTAGTATTTTATCAGTTTTATTTCTCTAGATGAATGTTCCATGCACAACTGAAAAGAATAATAATGTGTTTCTTTTTTCATTGAATAAAATGTTCTACAAATATTATCTTATTTATCATTAGACAAAAATGTTCTAACTTTTTATATTGTTACTGGCATTTTGCCTGCTTATATCAATGACTAGCAGTGAATCATTGAATTACCAACTATAATTGTGGATTTTTCTATTTTTTCTTCTAAGTATCCATTTTTGTGTCACACTAGGTACAGATGTATTAAAATGTGTAATGTTGAAGACTTATTTCCTTTGTTATGATGAAAAGCAGTGCTTTACATTTGAAAATATTCCTTTTTCTAAATTCTATTTCTCTTGTATAACTTATTCATCTTTCATTTGTTTAATATTATCATCATATATCTTTTCCATAATTTCATCTTAAATGATTTATGTCTTTAAAATTAAGTATATTTCCCATATTTGGACTGCAACTGTTCTTCACTTATCAGTCTGAAACTCTCTCAATTGGATGGTTTTGGCTATTTATGCTTAGTGCATTTATTATTTTTTAAATAGCCTTATTGAGATAAAAGTTAGCATATAATCTTTCCATATCAATTGAATAATTCACTGCATGTTTTGGGTGTATTTACATACATTGCCACAATTATTTTTGGAATAATTATATTACTCTCCCCAAAAGGTCTTGTCTCCTTTAATCTTCCACATATGATTCTTCCATACCAGTCCTAGGTAAACACAACTCTACTTTCTAGCCAATGATTTGCTTATTGTAGATAGCTCATCTAAGTAGACTCATTTCTTCTGTTTATATATTTTCATTTTTATTGTAGACTGTCTCTAAACATCAGTTCTACTTACTAATAATATTCTGTTTAGTTATCCTTTTTTTTTACACATTCTTTAATTCTATTGAGAGACACAAGTTCTTTTGAGTTCTTTCAAGTTCTTTCTGCTTTGAAGCTTTTATATATATTGTTGTGACTAGTTGGCCATAAATTTTGATGTGCAAATATATTTTCATTTATGTTGGGTATATTCTAGGAGTAGAATTAGTGATCCCTGGTATCTCCATTTAACTATTTGATAATCTGTCACAGTAATTTGAAATATAGTTCAGGCAGTTCATATTCTGACCAGCAGGGTAGGGTCCTAATTGCACTATATTTTGTCAGTTGTCACTACCTGTCCTATTTTAAAATAGCTCTCTTAAGATGGGCACAAATGGTTTATAACTGTAATCTAGCTACTCAAGAGTTTGAGACCTGAGAATCTGGTTCAAATGTAGCTGGGAAGGAGAGTCTGTGAGGCTCTTAGCTCCAAATGATCACCAAAAGCTGGAAATGGAGCTGTGGCGCAAGTGGTAGAGTGCTAGTTTCAATGTGAAAAAGCTCAAGGACAGCTCCCACACCCTAAATTCAAACTCAGGACTGGCAGAAAAAAGCCATCCTAGCGAATATTAGTGTTAAGAATAGAGACATATACTTCTGTGCTTACCATCAATTGATTTGCCCATGAAAAATTAACTTGAAAACTCTTGGAGAGATCATCCCTGCCTTGTCTCAAAAACTTTTTTACTTCAATTAGAACTATGGACTCTATTGTGGATATTGCCTCCTGCTTTGCAACAAATTCCATGTATTGTGTTTCCCTCTCTTAGAAATGATTGTCCTGAACTCTGGCTACAAGTAGTTCTTTCATGCATTTTGTCTAGGGAGTTGGTATAATAAAGTAATTTCTGTTGCTATTCAATTCTTTAGATGGTAGAAGACTAATATATTAATATATTAATGTTAAACCAATGTGCTCCAACTTTATGTACCCAACTTTGCTTCTCCATTTTCCTTACTTCTCCAACATCATTTTCCTATTAACTTCAATTCCACAGAATGGAATTTTAAATCATTTTATTGATATTTCCACTCTCATTCTATATTAGTCACCAACCCAAGAATTATCTTTTCAGGATGGAAATAAAAAGGTTTATTTGCTTCTTCCAGCTACTTGTCAATAAATTATTTGAGGGAAAGGATAACACCACAATCAATATTTGTTATGGGAAAGTACTTGTCATCAAAAAACCAAAATTCTAGATAGCCAACATTTTCCGACTATTGTACTAATGATGGCCACTTGCAAATTATTAAAATGAATATTTGTGAAGATATATGTACAATCATCTTTCATGTGGTAGTGCCACATGAGTATATTTATTATTTAGTCCTTTATAGACATTTAATAAACACTTTTTGAATGAAATATTTTTGTATTAAAATATAGTATTGTTAGAACTAGAATCCACTATCTACAGACTCCAGAAAAATCAAGAGTCTGGAAGGCATTGTAATCAAAAAGTTAAAGATTACCTCTTTGTCTTCTTTGATTCTGACTACAGTATGAAGCAAATAAACCAGCTGAACACTCACATTTTTTCTCAAACAACTCAAGATGTTTGAGCATTTAAAAGTAAATTTAATTTTAATAAATTTAACAAGATATTATATGTAGTATAAATTCTATAAATTGTGAAATTTTCCAAAGTTCATTGAATTTTTTTCTCCTTTTGTAAGTGATAATTAAAACATATTGGAAAACAGATTGCGTCCTTTATGCTACAGTGATTACCTGAGAGGAAAAAAAAACCTGCAGAAGGAAAGGAAAGAGAAGAAACACCTACAAGAGTAGAAAGATGGAAGGAAGAAATGAACAAAGGAAGAGAAGGAAGGAAAGGAAAAACGGAAAGGAGGAAGGGAGAGAAAAAAATTTTAAAGTGTATTTTTTCTAATTTTTAGAAGATGACTATTAAGAATATATGAGATCATGATTATTGTTTACCTTTTACAGGTAAACAATCTGACTTTAGGTCTAGATCTCTACTCCACCATTCTCAACTTAGGGGTAGATGCAATCTTGCTTCTTGCCATAAGGATTTACAGTACAGTTGAAAATTCATAGGAAACCTCTCTACGTCAAAACTATACAGGATCAAATCCAATGAAACAGGAATTTCAAGTACAAGGTAGAGAAACTATTTAGACTTAGTATTGACTTGATGTTAAAGGACAGCTAGATTTAAAATTGGCTGTAAAAGCAGATTTTTCTTTAACAAATTGAAGCCCCACTCTGTAAATTTCTCAAGTATTCTAAGGGGTTATATAAGGAGTATAGAAAAGTATATTCTTAAGATCAATTAACTTTCTTCTAAATGTTATCTCATTAGTTTTTCCTTATTTATCACCCTTCCTTTCACAAAATTTTACTGTTTTAATGTTCAAAGAAAAGTTTCATAAACCACACAGTAGTTTGTAATGTTATTTTAAGTGATCAGGTTTATGATTACAGACTGAGAAACAAGCTGTTGTTGACCTTAAGACACAGTCTATTTCATTGTGAATGGTACACTATCATTGAATTAAGTGAGGTAATCCAGACCCAGAGAAGCAAAGGTTGCTTGTTTCCTTCATTTGTGAAAGATCGAATAGACCTAGAAATATGTAAGTAGATATGTTGGGCAGTGTGCTAGTGATTATAGGTGAATTAACTGAAGTACAAAAGAATTTATGGAGAGCTCAAAGATTAAAAATCTTTAAAAAGGACTAGGTCAAAGACAAATAAAATCAACGCCAGGAAAGAGTATATCGATGGAAGAGAAGGTAGAGTGGGGGGAGGGGAGGAGAAAGAGAGGGAGAGAGAAAGGGAGAGAGAGAGGGAAATGGAGAGAATGACCAGGGCAGTAGAGGAAAACGCAGTCAAGAATTAAGAAAAGTAAGGAAAAGAGTAGGTCAGACAGGATGAGGGTGTTGAAGGGGGTGACACTGAACAAGATACATTGAGTTCATAAACTGCTTTCTTATTTATATGACAACACCTTTGTACACCTAACAATAATATTTTTTAAACAACAAAGTTGAAAATGTTAAAGCAGATAGTTCATAATTTTTATGTGTTAGGAAAATGGAGGAGAAAGGAAAGGCTGGCCTCGGATTCAAGTCTAGGACTGTTTATTGAGGCACAGCAGCAGTGAGGTACAACAACCTTCCCCATGGGAATGGAGGTTGTGCAAGGCGATGGAGTTGGAGTTAGGCTTTTAGGGGTCAGAGCAAAGAGTCTTGGAGGTTATTGAAAAGGCTATTAGGGCTGGGTAGGCGGGGAGTTCCGGCTAGGCCCCAAATGGAATGTTGAGTGCTAGGCTTAGGTCAGTTTGCCCTGCCCGCACATCAAGCATGTGTGGGGTTTTGCCTGATGTCTGTATGCACCTGAGATAACAGGGTGTGTGTCAATCCTTCACTATTAAATGATATGGAAGTGGCGCTGTAGCTCAAGTGGGAGAGCGCTTGCCTTGAGCTGAAGAGCTGAGGGACAGCACCCAGGCCCAGAGTTCAAGCCCCACGACAGACAAAAATAAATAAATAAATAAATAAATAACACTATTAAATGATAAATATAAAAATGTACTATTTCCATCCAACAAAAACTACTTTGGACAAACAAAGCTAAACAAAGATTCAACTCAACATTACTGCAAAAGGAGAAATCAAACTTACATCCGTTGAAATAAAAATTGGGGAAACTTTAAACTCTAAAATGAGCCAGAACAAATTCATTGGAGAAGGTTAATGTAGAGAAAGACTATCAATGTGAGTAGAGAATCTGTGTCTTACTGGTTTGACCTTGAAAAAGTTAGGCTCTTAGTTTTCTAAAGAGATTGGGAGAGATAGGAACTATCTTTTTTGAAGATTATATTTCAAGGGAATAGCTCCTAAGCCCTTCAGAAAGACATTCTTGGGTTGTAAAACTGGCTGGAATTTAGATTTACATCTTAAGTGGTCAGGGAAAGAACTAACACGAGTGATCTAAATTTAATGCTCTGATAAAAAGGAAGCCAATATCTTATTACTGGGATGAAATCTCAGGATAGTCTAAGCCAGGCTTGGGACACCTGTTGGATATATTCTTAAATAACCTTCATTTAATCCTTCCAGATGTATTAATTCATACATCAATAATTATGTATTAGATTTTTAAACAGAATTTTCTAAATGTTATAGGCTAAGTGTTCAATTCTAATACTAAACTGTTCTATTTCATTTTAGAATTTTTTGAGCTGAATCAGTTCTGTTGGGTACTAAAATTGCTTCTTGTTTCTTGACTTAAGCAGAAAATTTCACTTAAAACAGATTTTTAGGTCAGGAGTTTTGGTTAAATAAAGTTTGATAAACATTTTGTATTTTCTCAGAAAAATTCCTAAGAAAATGATGAGATGAAAATAACTGACATTTGCAGCTATGCCTAATACTTCACATCTGTGATAAAATTATAGCTTCATCTGAGACTTTATATATGCCTTTATATATGCCTTGATATATGACTTTATATATGACTTTTATACGAATTCCTGAATAATGTTTGCTTATTTATTTACATATATTAACTAAAGGAATAAGGAAAACTCCAGCCCAGTGTCTGTGGCTGACGCCTGTAATCCTAGCTACTCAGGAGGCTGAGATCTGAGGATCACGGTTCAAAGCCAGCCCAGGCAGGAAAGTCCATGAGAATCTTATCTCCAATAAACCACTTGAAAAGCAGAAGTGGCACTGTGGCTCAAGTGGTAGAGCGCTCCCCTTGAGCTGAAGAGCTGAGGGACAGCACCCACCCCTTCGACCAGCCAAAAAAAAAAAAAAAAAAGAACAGCTCCAGCACATTTCCAGCACATTTAAGTACACACAACTGGCTTTTGCTTTAAGGTAACAGGATGAGGCTCTACCTACTAACCTGAAAATCCCTCAAATGTCAAAAAGAAATGAAGACTGGATTTAATGTGATAAAACTTTCAATAGCAGCTTCACCTCTGCAATAGTTTTTTTTTCCTATCATTTCTACAGATAATAAAAATGATATTTTCTTAACCTCAGCTTAAGAACCTGTCTGATTTTTTTCTGTCTCTACATAAGTTTTAGAAGGAAGGAATGGGTGAATCAACTGTTCCTTATATAAACCTTCAACTACAGCTTCTGCTTCCAGCCCATATCTTTTCCCCTGCCCCTTGGCTGAACTTAACTGTTTAAATTGTCCTGAATGTAGCCACATTAGTATGTATTCCAGACTGTGACTTCCTGTGTTTTCCCTAATCACTCTTTAATAATTATTTCCTGTTATTTTGCAGATATTTGTGGAAAAATGTGTCCCATAATGGAGTATCCTTATGTTCTCTATTATTTAAGGTATTCTTATATTTTTCTTGGGCAACTGAGAAAAGATGGAGCTGAAGGTGGAGGCATGTGCATTAATCTGCATATTGAAACTAAGCAAAACACATTCAACTAATACTTATTTCGTTTCTACTGTGCAATAAAACCTTGAAAGCTTTTACAGAAATGGTATGTTACCGTCTAATGCAAATGATAATTGATAGGTAAATACAATTAAGATTAAGATGCAATAAAAAGACAAAAAATAGTATCTTGTAATTGGGAAAGCAGAAAAAATAAGACACACTGCTAATAATCAAATAAGCCTAAGCCTCATTTTTTGATAAGAGCCAGGCATGAAAAGGCAAGGTGGGCAGAATTCTATAGATGAAAGCCATCTGTTTCAACAAACATTTATGTGTTATAGTAGAACTGAATGGACCAAAACTAAAATCTGCTAGTGAGAGGGAAGAGAATCTAGAAAATTTAGAGACAGAGATACAGGCCAAATCTTTCAGGGCATTACCAGCTACAATAGGCTCTTATTTGATGTACCTTGGAATGTTTTATGAAGTAACATGTTTTATGAAGTCATTTTGCTCTTCTCAGGAAAACAGGTTCGATAAGAAAGATAAGAAGTAAACGTGAAATTTAAGAGTTTATTCAGTGATTTTTGTGAGAGTTACGACCATAGCAGAATAGAAAAGAAAGAGAATGTATTCTACATAGGTGAGAAATATTGAATTGCTGACACTGATAGGCCAGTAAGCAAGGTGGGAAAAGAAGAGGCTTAGGTGACTCAAATGTTTACTTATAAAACTATCTCATATAATTTTTATTGAAGTGTAGAATAATGATAAAGAAGGGAATGAATTTAATTTTAAAATAATTAAGTTTGAAACACCCAAACACATTGTCAAAATGAGATGGTAATTAGAATTTAAATTTTATTTTCTTTGTACATAGAGGGTTATTGAACCAATGAGCTGGCCATGTATCCTAGTGTTTGAAATCCTACAGAGGAAAAGACTGGTTTTCTAGTGTTTGTAGCCCTTGAATGACAAAACCTTATCAGCTGGGATAGCAGCCTCATAAGATGATACATATATGACCTTATTAAAACTACATCTTTATAGTTCAAGGCCTTAGAAGCTAGGGACTTCTGCTCTAGGCTAGTCTTACTACCCTGGACTCCAATTGACAGCAGCCCAGCACTCTGGAGCTAATGAAATTTTCAGTTCTATGGAGCAGCTAGTGATGAGAACATTTGGCAACAGTAAGCATCAAATAGTGTTAAACCTCTTAAGCCTTTAGTTGTGGGACTCTAGCCTTCAATGTTTAACAGCTTTTGAAAAGTTTTCTATTAATCATAGCCTGCAGTCTCTCATTTTTAACCACTTTCTGTTTTCAGTATTCTTATATTCTTAGAGCTCTCTCTTCCTGTCTTCCTTTCTACCTCCCTCCCTTCCTTTTCTTCTTTCTTTCCTCCCTCTCATCATCCTTGTCTGTCTCACCATCTCTGTATCTATCTCTCTGTTCTTCTGAAAGCACTAGTGCTTGAACCCAGGCCATACATTTTCTAGGCTGTTGTTCTGTCACTTGAGCCACACCTCTAGCTTAGTTTTTCAATAGTAATGTTTTGATCTTTGCAATCTTTCCAATCTCAGCCTCCCACATAGCTTGGGATGACAGAGATGCACCACTAGCCATAGCTCTGTGATAATAAGTGGCCTCATAAACTCTCTTCTTAAGCAGGAATCAAACCACAGTCCTCCTCATCTCAGCCTCTTAATTGTAGGTATAAATCAGCCTCTGATGTAGGCATGTAACTACCCTTCTTCCTCCACATTTTCTTGATATCTCCCTCCTTTACCCATCCTTCTTTATGTCTTCTGCCTTTGTGTCCAGCTACTACAGCTACTACTCCTCTTTATATAATCAGCTAAAATTCCTCTACTTGTGATGAAAACCATTACCAAGCCAAACACCCAAACACAATAATATAGACAAACAAAAAAGCCAGACAACTTAAGTGTTTCTTAGCTGACTTAAAAAATGAGTTACACAACATGATTACATAGTCAAGAGGTATGTGTATTCGATCATCAAAGCAAAACTTGCAGTTCTATAAAAAAGAACCAATCACAAGCCCCCAATGAACACTGGTTTCTTTCTGAATTATTGAAGAACTGCTCCCTTTTCCATCTTGAGAGAGAATAAGTACAGAGCTGTCAAAGACCTTGTTCTGCCTGCCTTAGGTTGCTCATAGCAATTATGACTGCAAGAAGTACTTCTGGAGTAAGTGTCATGGTTCTACTGTGGCAAACACCACCTGAACCTTTGTTATACACTCCTGAACTTCAGGAATGTTTGTCTGCTTTGTTACTTCACTTCTGATACTATGTGCTAAGTGGTCAAACATATCCATTTGAAAATTAATAAATAACCCTGGCTATTAAGAATTTTATAGGAGTAGGAGATTGTTCAATAAACCACATTCCTGGTTTTCAGGTAAATAGCTGCATTGTATGCCATTATTTATGTTATCCCCCATCTTTTCCTTCTGTGTGCCTCTCCTCCAAATAAAATATAACCATTGCTAGCCAAATCCTTCTTAAAATATTGCTTCCTAATGTAAAGGTTGATTTTCAGCCAAAATGCCTATAACTGACTTAATTGGACAAATATTAGAACAAATTGAAATTTTAATCATAAATTCTCTAAGAATTATTTTCCTAGCATAATATTTCCATTCTGAATGGTCTGTACACATAGAATACCAAAGTCAGCTCTTTTTCATGAATCCTGTGCTATCAGATTTAAGCTATAGCTTCAGTTAGATTGCCTCCACTTTCTTTTCTGCTTCAAGGAAACCTGTTGCCACTGTTGGCGTATTTACTGCTGCCCTTGCAGATATATGAACCATCTCGAGCATAACGTGGCCACAGATGGTAGAAAGCTTTCTTTAATCAATCTCTTGCTGAGTTTCTGGAACAGCCACTGTCACCCCCAGCTTCACAGCTGATGGTTGCTGCCCAGGCTATAGACTCTAGTTGTGTGGAGCACTAATCTATTTAATTTTAACAGAGCACAATGTGGCATCTTTATCCTGCACTTTTAAGAGAGTAAATATTTATTGCTCGCTACTTTCTAGCTATTTCAAGGATGACTACTCTCCTTGAGCTAAGGGATTTCAATGTATTGAATCATTCCATTTAAAACAAATAAGCAAATGATGGGAAATGTGTTGGCCTTCCTCAGTGCCTATAAAGTCATTTAAAATGTTGCTTTGCTTCCTTAGACCAGTAAAAAGGGGACATAACTTGTTATATCATCATTAAGTTTTAGAGATACTAATTTTAGCTTTGTTTGCCAAAATCAAATAGGAAGTCTGTATGCATGCCTGATTTAGATTTTAGCAGAAAACAGTCTTTAATCTTCACAGTTCTAATGTCTGTTTGTGAAACTTACCTTTGGAGTCAGTATGGTGACACTGGCCCATAATCCCAGCACATGAGGAGACTTAGGTGGAAGGATCACAATTTGATTTCAAGACCAGCCTAGACTACAAGGGTAGAACTTATTTTAAAAATTACCCTAGGGCTGGGAGGGTGGCTCAGTGGTAGAGTGCTTGCCTTGCATGTATGAGGCCCTGGGTTCAATTCTCAGCACCACATAAGCAGAAAAAAAAAAGTCGGAAGTGGTGCTGTAGCTCAAGTGGTAGAGTGCGAGCCTTGAGCTGAAGAGCTGAGGGACAGCGCCCAGGCCCAGAGTTCAGGTCCCACAACCGAACCCCCACCCCAAAAAATACCCTAAACATTAAAAATGCATTTTTATTCTGCAACCCTAAAATAATGAAAGATTTGACTCTTATTTACAAGTTAAGACCATTAATTCTGATCCGTATCTTATCTCTTGCCAAATAATACAAATATTCTGAAATGAGATTCTTCAATTATTACATTAACTTAAAATTTTATCATGAGATTCTTCCTGATTATCATGAATCTGTTCATATCTTAGAGCTTTCAGACTGGATTTAACAGTTCTAGAATTGTCACTTAACTTGCTTTACTTTAAGGCCTTTATTATTTTCCGTGACTTTAATTAATTGGTAAAATCAAGATTATGTGAAAAAAATATAAGATATGCAATATGTTCTTTTATAAAATGTAGGTAATATATACACTTTCCAGAATTAATATGGAAACTCAGATGGAAATTTCAAGAGAAAAAGTTGTTTTTTCTGATATTAGGGCATTGGCTTTAAAGCCACATGGGAAGCAAGGTTCCTTCATGTATGGGTTGAGTGAAGGAAGACAGATTGTAGCTCATAAATTTTGTTAACATTAAAGGATGATGACTAGATTTATTATTCATTTATTACTTGAGTCATATAGAAGGCCAAATTGCACTTGTTATTATTGTTCTAATTAATGGATCAAATTCCTATTGAAAACAAAATTTTCCAAAGAACTCTAAAGAAAGTCTGCAATATGGTTTAAATATAGTTATACATGGACACACAAAATCAAAACTTTTATTGCTGTTTACTTATTAGGAATAATTTAGAACACTTTGGATATCACTTAAAATCTTGAATGCTTCTATAGAGTTTTCAGCTACTATTTTCAAACAATGTGAGACTAGGTACTAATTTAGAACTCTGTGAAAAGAATTATCAAATAATGGCAGATTTCTGATAGATACAGCTTTCCTACATTTGCATGAACCAGGAACAAAACCACACTTACATAGCTTGAAGGAAATTAAAAACATGTAGGCCAGCTAAAGGAGGGCTTGAGTAAAATCTAGTTAGATTGATTGGAAACATTATTTAGTTAGTGACTAGAGGAAATGAAGATTATGGAATTTTAAATCTCTAAAAGAAACAAAGAAGGAAAAGCTTTTGCTAAGACAAAGTCTCAAACAGTCATGCAGAAGAAGAATGATGCTTGCTCTCTCACTAAATGATCTCAGAGCTACATCAACATCCCCTCACCCAGCCCAGTGAACCTCGTGAATATAGCATTGCCTATGTTCACCCTGCAAATACAAGATTAGAAACAGAAACTGCCCTGAAATTGTGTCCCTCTTAGCAGGGTAAGAGTGACATGGCAGGGAATGCTTCCAGTTGAACCCAGCATGAAATCTCTGCTACATGAGCCCACACAGATTCCTTGCCCTAGATGAGCAGGAGAAACTGCTTCACTTACTTTCCTAATACTATAGAAAGGCACCCAGCACATAAGGGTGCTCTTATTTCTGTGTGCAATTTATTCATCTCAGAGATTACTACCAAGCCAAACCTCATGTGAATCTAAGCTAAACAGAGAATGCAAGTGAAGCGGGCACAGTAAAGACACACAAAGAAGTACAACTGGCCATGGCCAGATAGGTGAATGAAATCTCCCATGCTCAGAAATTCCTCACATGTCCAGAATGTCCCCATCTCTACCAGAACCCAGATCGAGAAGCCCAGCCCCTGGGAATTGCTTGTAGGTCACATGACCTGCCCCACTCCAGTCTAGTTGTTTTACCTGGTCATGAAGCTTAACTGAATACAAGATGAGGTATTATTACATGCTTAATTTGAAAGATATTGCTGAGTGGCATAATGAATAATAAGATTTGAGTCAAATGCTTTTTGATTAAGAAATGCTCAAGGCCATTTTGTCGGACCACTATTCCAAGATAAGTAGAACCATGCTGGTTTTCTGAGAAAGCAAAGGGAATGTCTATGGGAGTACTTCTTGGTTGTGGGAAATATAATTTTAGTGGTCCCTCACTCATTCCTGTCTGGCACAGCAAAGAGCACTTCTCTAATTAAGAAGGCTAATACAAATCCAAATCTGTGCTTTATTACCCCCACAATGCTCTCTGTCATATGAGGGCATGGTGGTAGACTTATTGAGGGCATTTAAATGAAAAGCGGGGTAATTTTTGGTTTGCTTTTTCTTCTTGTTGGTCATGGTGCTTAAATTCAGGGCCTGGGCCCATTTGAGCTATTTTTGCTCTAGGAGGGTACTGTTCTACAATTCTGAGCCACAGAGCCACTTTCAATTTTCTGGTGGTTAATTGGAGATAAGAGTCTCATGGACTTTCCTGCTTCCCTGCTGGCTTCAAACCAGGATCCTCACATCTCAGTCTCCTGAGTAGCTAGGATTACAGGTGTGAGCCACAGGTGCCTAGTAATGAAAAATATTTTTGTAAACACTGTTTCTAAAACAGTTGGAGAACCTTAGGCATAGAGAAAAATGCTTAAAAGAGACTCTGGAGTGCTGTGTTAATGGTAGGTACTGAGGGTACTTTCCTTCACAGTGGAAGATAAGGCTTTATTCTGGAAGATTAGCCTTAATATTTTATGTGGTATAACTAACAACATTTTAGATAATTCTAGTCAAACTGAAGTCCTTACATTTATCATTGATTACTGGAAGCTGGAGAGCCAGGATGGAGAAACATGCTGCATATGAAATGAGGAAGAAAGTCAGAACAAAGTTATAACTAAGACCCTCATTGCTTTCTTAGCAGAACTTGTACTAACAATATCAAAGGCTACCAAAAATATCCCATTTAAACAGATAAAAGAAAAGCAATATCTTTACTCATGAATAATAGTGGTGTGATGTAATAAAGTATGTAGGCTTGGAGTTTAGGCTTTGCTGCTAGGTTGCCAGAATTTGAACTCTACATGTGCTATGCCCCTTATTAGCTAGGTGGTATTCCACAACCAACTGATTTCTTTAAATTCCATCATTCTTCCTCTTCTTCCTTGTCAAAACTACCAATAACTTGAGTATTTAAATAAACATATATTAAAAAGTTAGGATACATCATAGTAAGTAGTAGGCACTTAAAAATGAAATGGTTAGCATAGAATATGTTGAGGGCCCTTTGGTTTTCTATGTTACATATTTTCTCAATGAGAGAAAGATAGAGGGAGAATTAACATTATTGGAGAAACTTTCTTAAGAATACTTATGAAAGCTGAGTTGCAAAACTCTGATCTGCTTGATATTAAGATTATGTTGTTTACCATATTCCAGGATATTTTCTTTGATATGCATTTATTTAAATTAAAATAGACAACTCAGTTTCAAATACAGAGACATAACTACCCATTATTCATATACAAATATTTCATATCCTGTGAACATACTAGGTTTCTTAAAATAGACCTTGCTCATTGAGGAAGTGAATTAATGACAGTATCATATTTACGAAACTATAAAACCATTGCTATGATTTACATGGTGTCAAAAAATATGACAGGTGATATCATTCTATTCTAACAGCTTGCAAACATGTGATTACAAGGATGGGTAAGTACAATGATGAAAACTTGCATCCATGGCTCTGAAACATTAAAATACTAGGACCAAAAGCTGACATAGGATGAATCTTGAAAGCAGGCAAAATTTCCAAAATTTTAGATTAACCTATTATTGACAGTGATAGTGGTGATAATTTTTATGGCTCTTTTCCGAATTGTAAGCTGTTTAACTGTAAGGATTATCTTTATTTTCCCTCTTGTTTTGTGTTCTCAGTTGTAACCACCATCACCTTGTCATCCACAGCAGCACAGATTGTATTTGGAAACTCTTACAGTAAAATTTGGTCTTTGTTGAAAGCCAGAAAAAAATTGTTGGTATATTTGTCATTAATTATGCTACTTCATGTGGTTCTTAGGGATTAAAAGTTACCAAAATATTCTAGAAAATGTAGTCAACACTATACAGTATGGTTTTTATAATTCATATACAAGAGAACAGTTTAGATTTCTGTGTATGTGTGTATGAACACATACACCTGTGTGTGGGGGTGTGTGTATGTGTGTGTGTGTGTGTGTGTGAGAGAGAGAGAGAGAGAGAGTGAGAGAGAGAGAGAAAGAGAGAAAGAGAGAGAGAAACACACAGAGAGAAACAGAGAGAGAGAGAAACACAGAGAGAGAAACAGAGAGAGAGAGAGAGAGAGAGAGAGAGAGAGAGAGAGAGAGAGAGAGAGAGAGAGAGAGAGAGAGAGAGAGACATGATACTAGAACTTGAACCTTGAACTCCGGGTCTTGCTTAGGTGGTTTTTTTTTCACTCACAATGAGTATTTTACCACATGAGCCAAGACTCACATTTCTAGTTTCTTGTCAGTTATATGGAAGTGAAAATTGTGTGAATCTGGACACCTACTCTGGCCTAGAACTGCCAATTATTAATTCTTAACCACTTGAATAGCTTGTACCATAGCTGAGACCCACTTGTGAAAAGTCTGTATTATTTTCTTTTTTGCTAAAATTATGTGTACTAAGGAATATAAACCATACTGAGGCTAATTTCCTCAAAAAGTGACCAGTTTAAGCCAGGCATTGGTGTCTCATTCCTGCAATCCTAGCTACTCAGAAAGCTGAGATCTGAGGATCACGTTTTGAAACCAGTCAGGGCAGAAAAGTCCATGAGATTCTTATCTCCAATAAAGCACTCAGAAAAATGGGAAGTGGCACTATGGCTCAAGTGGTAGAGGGCTACCCTTGAGCATAAAGAAGCTCAGGGACAGCTCCCAGTTCCTGAGTTCAAGCTCCAAGACTGACAAAAAAAAGTTACCAGTTTATTGATTAAAAAAAGTATATTAAGGGGCTAGGGAGGTGGCTCAGTGGTAGAGTGTTGCCTTGCATGCATGAGTTCAATTCCTCAGCACCACATAAGCAAAAAGAAAAAAACCAGAAGTGGCTCTTTGGCTCAAGTGGTAGAGCACTAGCCTTGAGCTGAAGAGCTGAGGAACAGTGCCCAGGCCCAGGGTTCAGGCCCCATGACAGGACTCCTTTCCTCCCCGCCCCCCCCCCCCCCCCCCCCGCAAAAAAAGAAGTATATTAAGTGAAGTAAGCCAGGCTCAAAGAAACATAGGTTCCATAGTTTCCCTTATCTGCAATAACTAGTGTATGTCAAGCAGAAAAGTATATGTACAAAATATATGTACATGTGACCATATAAGATGATGCTAAGTGAAATGAACTCCAAGATAGGGACACAAGAGGTTTATCTTTCTTGCTGTTTTTTTGTAATGTATTTATAATGTATTATGTGATTTTTTTTGTTTCTTTTGTATGTTCTTTCCCCATGGTATAACCTCTGTTTTCACTATATTTGATTCCGCTGCCCTGCACCTTGTATATACATTTTTTTTTCTAATTTGGGGAGGGGAAGGGAAATAACAAAATGCTTAAATAAGGGTACAGGATGACCCATTGTAACAATGGGATGTACAAGACACTGTGTTGAAAACAAACTTTATAACTTGTTGGGGGAAGGGAGGAGTTGGGGAGTTGGGGAAGAAAGGGATGTAGGGGAAAGCAAAGGAGGGGGTAACAATGTTCAATAGGAAATGGACTCATTGCCTTGCTCTTGTAACTGTAACCCCTCTGTAAGATACCTTTATAATAATATATATAATATATAAAAAGGACATCAAATATATATATATGTATATTTGAAAATTAAAAAAGAGTTGGTAGTTCAACTAAGTCAGTTTGACTCAAAAGATTGGTGCCTTCTTTTAATAACCCATTAATGAACAAACTTCAGTGGTCAAAGGAATAATCAGAATTGCATTCCAAGCCCTAGTACAAGCGCGCGCGCACACACACACACACACACACCAATAAACATCTTTATCTTTGCTAAAGAATATCTAAGACCACCTCCTTTTGACTTACTGAAATCAGAGAGGGAGCTGTTCTATGTGAGTGGCCTGTAGCATTTGAACAATAACGTCTTCTTTCAAGTATAGAACAGATTGATTGGAGGAATACCCAGGACTTGATGGACACTTCAATTGACAGGAATTAAAGAACATCTGAAACTTTTGAAGGATATTTACTCATCCTTTGGTGACTACATTTTGTGTCTCATTAAGAAAGAAAAAAAGCAACCTATCTTTACAAATTAAGAAAACATGGCCAAATTTGATGGATTGTAAACAATTTCTTTTTAAAAAAATTCTGTAATTAGAATGTTAAAAAATCATGTGCTATTTCAGGTTTCAGTGTCAGAGAAAAAAGCAATGACATGAGGAAAAATAACGAAGTGTAATAGACACTAATGAGTTCATTGTGAATATATTGAATGTGAGATGGTGTAGGGATATAAAGACCCTAAGAAGTAGAAAGAATAGAGATATGGGGTATATGTCCTAAAAGGGTCTTTAGATAAAAATACCTACATAATATCAGTCCTTATATATGAGGACTCTACAATTTTACTCATAGCTCTGTTCTTGTCCTTTTGCTGGTTATTGGAGATAAGAATCTCAGGTACTTATCTGCCCTGACTGGCTTCAAATCATGATCCTCAGATCTCAGCTTCCTGAGTAGCTAGGATTCTTATCTAGCCATCAGCACCCATCATAAAATTGTTTTTGATGAAATATTTCCACTAGTTAGATCATGTTCAAAATGTTAAAATTTACTGCTCTGGTCACATGATATTCTTCCATCTGTGAAGTAATTTATGCCAGTCTATTTTTCACAGTTCACCATGGAAGTGACAACTATGATTCATTTGTTCATTACCTAAATGCTTGGGAGGTAGATAAAGTACTTTCTCTTACCCCATCAAATGAAGTTCTGTGATAATACTGATGGCTAGACCCCTTGTTGGCCTCTGCTCCAGAAAAAGTAAATACTTGATGTATTTTCTGCAAAAAGTCACATTTCACACTGTGAAAATGAGGGAGAATCCCATCTTCTTAGATATTAGGTCATCTATGGTATTATAAATGTGAATAAAATAGTCATTTCATATAGCTATTTGTTTCATTTTGCCATGTTTTTAAAGAAAATATGCATTCACATATTCCCTGGTTTTATATAACATGAAAAATTAAGATTTTAGAGAATTCAAATCTGCTCAAACAGATTTAATTATTTAAAAATGCCCTATAAACTGTCATGATGTCTGGATCTTCTTCATACAGAAAATAAAATCTCACAACTGAAGACGACATGACCTGAAAAATATTTCATTCTTCTGTTTATCTCGGAAAATTTCTGTAGAAGTTGTATGCTTCGATCTTTTTCAGACTCTGTCAGGTACTACCATAAGTGCTGTCAATAAAGCTTCACCTCAGCCATTCACGAAAGAGCTCCAGACAGTAACCTGAGAGATGGAGAGGCCACAGCATGCCTTCCTGTCAATATCTGGGACCTTTTAATGGTGACACAAATTGCATTCTGTTTCTTTGACACATGTGAGCATCTATACTTGCCATTTTTAGATGGACCCTTTAATATCTTTCTCTCTCTTGCTCGCTCTCCCTCTGTCTCTGTCTCTGTCTCTGTCTCTGTCTCTCTCTCTCTCTGTCTGTCTGTCTCTCTCTGTCTCTCTGTCTCTCTCTGTCTCTCTGTCTGTCTCTCTCTGTCTCTCTAACAGGGTAAGTCATATTTTAGATAGTAAGTTTTATCCTCATTTTGTTCATGGAATAATCCTTGCACTGTATTGCAAATTTAAGTCTAGATATTGTAACATATAACTGAGCAGTATATGGGTAATATTCATATGAAAAAGATTTTTGAAGTGCTCAAATATTTTAGAGTATATTTGATGCTCCTAGGGATAGTATAAATGCTGCATGGAGAACTCATAATTAAACCCCAACTTTTTGTTTCTGTTCTCTGTTTTTGTAATTATTACATTCAGTTTTTGGAAAGGTTTAAACTCAAAGCCATATTCTTGCTAGGTAGGTACTCTACCATTTGAGCTATGCTACAGTCCCTTTTGGAAGACTTTAGTTAGGGTCTCATACTTTTGCCCAGGCTAGCCTCAGACTACCTCTACTTCACAATCAACTAGGATTACAATTATAAACCACTGTATCTAACCTCAAAACTCTTAATTTGAATCCATATATCACAGGTCAGATACATTCATATTGAGTTTAGTTAGAGAAGTAAATATATTGTAAAGCAATAATATTATAGGACTTAACAATCATATTTTGGATGTGTGTTAATTTTCCATATAACCTTTCAGGCAAAGCAAGAGTATTGTTTAGTCCAAGTATTGTATTATTTTTCATAATACTTTATAAATTCACATTTTAATAATTCCCAGTCCACTAAAAATCATCTAATGGTATATAAAGAGAAATTTCACCATTTTTTCTCTCATCACAGGTGAAAACTATATAAAGAAAGAACATGTTGTGATATCAGTATGACTTGAATGTGTCCCCCCTACCAGGCCTTATGTTTGGGATTTAATCCTCTTTGTAAGTGTTAAGAAGTAGAAATTTAATTGACTATTGTATGTAGGGGTGGGTCCCTTCCAGGCTGATTAGGATCAGAAGATGTCACCAGGATGGAGCTGCATGGAATCCCTGAGCCTGTATAAGAAGAAAGAGAGGTGGCTCAGTGGTAGAGCACTTGCCTTGCATGCATGAGGCCCTGGGTTCAATTCCTCAGCACCACATAAGCAAAAAGAAAAAGCCGGAAGTGGCACTGTGGCTCAAGTAATAGAATGCTAACCTTGAGCTGAAGAGCTGAGGGACAGCGCCCAGGCCCAGAGTTCAAGCCCCACGACCGAACCCCCCCCCAAAAAAGAAAAAAGAGACATCAAATAGGCCAACAGACTTAAGCTGGAGCTCTTGTTTCTTGCCATGGTCCTGCATGGTCCTGAAAGAAGGCCATCCCATCTCCAATGAGTGTTTAATGGTTTTGATTTTCCAGAACCACATTCTGCCAAAAGCAACCAAAATGGAAAGTCTTTAAGCTCTAGCCAGTACTATGTTAGGAGCAGAAGAAAATTCACCAATCCATATACTCTATGTTTACATGACAATGTCCTTTTCTTCATTCTGTTTGCACTTGGCAGTGTACCTACCTTCCCACATTACAAAGTCTCTGCCTTAGGAAAAGAGGAGGAAAACGCAAGCAAGAATCCAATGCATGTCCTAGAAAATTAAGAAGAGTGAGGGAAGGGGTAGATGGGGGGATGATGGGTGAGAATGTTGATGGGGTGACATTGATCAAGATAATAGCATTTTTTAAAGTTTCTGCCTGATTTATTTATTCATACCTACTCTCTACTTTTTGCTAATTTGATAATCAAGACAAAAGAGACTAATTATTATTGTAATTAATAGAAATATAGTCCTGGAGAGGCCAAATAATTCCATATAGTCATATGAAAAAACTTTGAGGGAGTGATTTTCCAGAGTGATCACAACTTTAAGTCTGTGAAGTGTAAGAAAAGACCAACTATCATTATTTCCCAGTTTTGGTTTATTTGCTTTCTTTAACAGGAAAAAAATTAAAACTATTTCCTAGAATAATGATGGAATATAACCATCTTGTTCTTACAGAGATAGATATAAAATTATTATCTTTATTGCCAAATGCCATCTCACCAAGCATAAGAAATTTGGGCAAAATGATTCAGTGTATCATGTGCTGACACAAATGACAATATTACAGCCAAATGATTACATCTTGGAGAAAAAAAAATCAAACACCAAAAATAGTTGTGATAAAAGAAAGAATGTACATTATTATTTAGATTTATATAACATGTAAGCAGAACAAGCTATAAATAGTTCAAAAGATATGATATATTCCTAATAAAGAAAGAAATACTGCTGTAGTTATAATATTAACATCACTGGAAAGATTTCATTCTCAGGATCACCCTATCAGAATTTCTGGTAAAAGATGAAGAAGCACATGACTTACTAAGCTTTCTAGGTACAGTTAAATGCAAGTTATAGTGGTACAAATTAAATGTATTTTAAGGTTAGAGAATCAGTGCATTGCACTTACATAAAATGTTTACTTGTCAAGGTAAAAAGAGATGAGGTTGTAGGGTAATAAAACAGGAAAAATAATTCAGGTTATTAAAATATTGTAAAATTAAGCCAGGTATCAGTGGCTCACAGCTGTGATCCCAGCAACTTAGGAGGCTAAAATCTGAGGAACATGGTTTAAAGCCAGCTTGGGCAGGAAAATCTGAGAGATTCTTATTTCCATTAAACTACCAAAAAGCCAGAAATGGATCTGTGGCTCAAGTGGTAGAATATCATCCTTGAGTTAAAAAAAAAAGCTCAACTCAGACTAGGCCCTGAGTTCCAGCCCTAGAATGGCACACACACACACACACACACACACACACACACACACACACACACACACACACACACACAAACACACACACACACACACACACACACATTGAAATACAGTCATGGAAATGTGTAAATGGCTATAAGAATCTTTAATACTTATTTTACAGCAAGTATCATCTAAAGAGCCAACTTCCTGATATCCAGTCCTATACTAGTGGTTTCCATAGTGGCTTCTATCTCAAATAATATAGTAAAAGTGATAGGATATAATTTGTTTTTTAAAATCTTTATTGAAAAAGTAATGAGCAGGGGTTTTACAGTTATGTAAATAAGGTGATGAGTATATTTGTTTTTAAACATTGTCACCCTATCCCCATTTTCTCTTGCTTACCTTTTTTACTCCACTACCCCCCACCCCAAGTTATAAGCTTCATATCCAACATAGTGTCAAGTGAATTTCAATGTTGCAAAGGTGTAGCCCAGGCTGGTCTTGAACTTGTGATCCTCCTGTCTCATCCTTTTCATTTATTACTGGCAGGCACCACCATTCTGGCTGATGAGATATAATTTCTGAGGTTAGCTTCTGCCTGGCTTTCCCTATTTTCTTGTTTGTTTGCTGTCCTTCGAATTGCTATAGAGCATGACCCACATAAAAATATCTATTGGACCAATAGCTAGCAAGGAACAACAACAGGGAACTCAAAAGCCTAAGAAGAACTGAAAATTGCCAATGGCAAAAAATCAGTTGGGGAAGAATGTCTTCTGAACTGACCCATGAGCTAGCCACACAGTCCAAGATTATTCCTTGCCTGGTGACTATAGTTCATAGTTCATAATAATGTATTGTATGTTTGAAATCGTAGAGTAGACCTGAAGTATTCTTACCATAAAAATATGTGAGAGAATGGGCATGTTAGTGGGTTTGATTTATGCATTTGCTATCACATATATATCTAACCATGCAATATAATCTGCTATAAGCATAAAAAGTTTAATATGTCAATGAAACCAAGTAAGTGTGGTTACTATTCTTAAAGACCAAGTTTCAGACTTACTTTTAATAGATAATGCAAGAATAATTCAGCAGGTGTCCTGCGCAGTTAGCAGGACCAGGTTTCTCTGTGTCATATGGCTATATTCTTCAGTGGCTGTTCTTATTGGATGAAGAAAGTATTAGAAGTGCCAGGGGAGGGGCTGGGAAGGTGGCTCAGTGGTAGAGTGCTTGCCTTGTATGCACAAGGCCCTGGGTTCGATTCCTCAGCACCACATAAGCAAAAAGAAAAAAAAAACCAGAATTGGCGCTGTGGCTCAAGTGGTTGAACGCTAGCCTTGAGCTGAAGAGCTGAGGGACAGCACCCAGGCCCAGAATTCAGGCCCCACAACTGGACCCCCTCCTCCCCACACACACACAAAAAGTGCCAGGGAAAGCAAGGCACTATTGGCTCACACCAGTAAGACTCATGTCTCAATTCGGAGGCTGAGATTTGAGGATCACAGTACAGAGCCAGCCTGGGCAGGACCTTCAGTGAGACTCTCATCTCAAATTAACCACCACAAAAAAGCAGAAGAGTGATGGCTTTGAGCAAAAATACTCAGGCATAGCACTCAGAACTTGAGTTCAAGATCCAGGCCTAGCACTGTCCCCCCCCCAAAAAAAAGTGTGGGGGGAGGGAGAACCACAAATGATCCCAAGCAACTTCACAGGAAATTGACATCATCTCTCATGTACTGATTATGTGTGGACTAATTTACTCAAAATATGCATTTAGATTGTCTGTTTCTCCAGAATTATGAAAATAGGATTATTAAATTGCTTTTCAAATTTCTTAAGCTTATACCCTTTAAGGATAACATAATGAGAGTAATAAGGACAATATTTTGGTTTTTTACTAATGCTCTTTTTTCTTTCTTTCTTTACTCCCTCCCCTCATGGGTCTCTGTTAGGTTGTGAGGGGAAATCTCTAGTATAGTAATACAGTCCAAAATATTTTCTCTTGACAATAGTAATTTGCCTCAATCCAGTGAGAGGACTTTGCCCTTCCAAATTTCTTTCCTTCTTGCTCAGCCAAATATGTATTTCCTTTTTGGAAAAAAAATAGAACTAGATCTAAGTGTGAACAGGGATGAGGAAAAATACAGAGAGGAGGAAAAATACAGAGAGAAGGAAAAGAGTGAGGAATGCCACACAACTGAGTAAGTACTGACAAAATAAAGATTTCTGGGTACATTTTCAAGAGGGTCTTACAGACAGAAAAATGCCTTGATAAGAAGTTCAAGGAAACATTTAATATGACTTTTGGGCTCCTGTAACTACTCATAATGACTAAAATTTTGTTTTAATTTTTATAATTTTAAATGGTTTTAAATTTTTATTATTGTTTTAATTTTTATAATGATTAACATTTTTTCTGCTTGAAGAGGATCATGTATGCAAAGTATACTGAGACTAAATAATCAGTAAAAGTGTTCAATAAATATGAGATTAAACATCATCAATTAAGGTTTAGGAGAATGCTGTCAATTACAAAGGTATGACTACAGCAATTTGAAAAAGTTGCAGTAGCATTCAACTGAATAAGTCAATCTCTTCAAAATATAATATATACTTTATAAGAAATCACTAATGGGAGAATATATTATACTTTCTACTAGGAGAATCTAAAACTAAAGGATATAATTCTTTCGAGATTCAGAAATTTGTCCATTCACTCCATCACCAAGGCTACCAGTACAAATGCCACTGAAGTCAATCATCTTAGTCAATAGCATTTATTGAATATTCACCTACAAGTAGATATTTCTTGGAAACAAGTAAAGAGAGGAAGATTAGCTGTAGCCAGAAGAATAGCTGTAGCCATCGTGAAGATGAGAATGCAGATCTTAGATGAAGTCACTGTAAATATAAAAATACTTCAGTATTAATAGGGACTCCAAACCACCAGTCACCACAACTAAGTCAAAATTTTTTACAACTCATGAACCAGTGAATGTATACCAGCATCTCCCTAAACTCTTGAATAAGCAGAATTCTGCTAATAAAAAGCATTGGGCCCCCTTAAATTTAGGCAGTTTTAGTGGTAAGTGCACAGTGCTAACCATTTTCCCATTACTCTTAAAAGACTCTGTTGTTCATTGTATTGGTTTAAGAACTTTTTATTTCTTTTTTATTTTCTTGTTACCTTTTTTTGGGCCTCATTTTTGGACAACAACATGACTTCTGTGAGTGTAGAAAAATATCATTCCTTCATTCTAAAGTTATGGCTTTGCTGAGTACTGTTATGGGCTGACAGGTATTTTTATTTTCCTTTAGTACTGCTAATATCTCATGCCAGGCCTTCCTAACCTAAGATTTCTGCAGAGAAGTCTACTCTCAAGTGAATTGAGAACTCTGTGTATTATTTTATTTTCAGATACCTGGAGGTAGAATGGTAACCTTTGACGTTCTTGTACTTGATATGATATCTGTAATTCTTCTCTAGGCTTGGAATGGTTTCTGTTTTTTTTTTTCATCCATTGTGGGGCTTGAGCTTGGGGCCTAGACCCTGTCCATTAGCTTTTTTACGGAAGGCTAGTGCTCTTCCATTTTGTGCCACAGTTACGCTTGTAGTTTTTGAGTGGTTAATTGGAGAAAAGAAACTCACAGACTTTCCTGCAGGGGCTGGCTTCAAACCTTGATCCGCAATCTCACCCTCCTGAGTAGTTAGGATTATAGGCATAGGCCACCAGCACCCAGCAGTTTCTTCTATATTTTTGAATCTGCCTTCAGTTTCTTTGGCACACTCAAGACTTTCTGAAAACCCAGTAACTCTAACATTTACTCTTTATGAACTGCCACGAGGTTCATACAGATGACCTTTTTTTCATTATCTTTTTTCTGCAATTATGTATATTCAGATAACCTGTGCTCAAGTCCACTAATTATTTCTTGTTTCATGAAACCTTGCTATTGATACATTCTATCACACTTTCAGTTTCAGTTATTGTAATTTTGAGCTCAAGAATTTGTATGATATTTGCAAGTTTTTTTTCCATCTCTACTGCTTACCTGCTCTTCTAGAATAGTAAAATGATTTTTGAGTATTTTCTTCTAGCTCATTGAGGTTCACCTTGGCATTTCTTAGCTACATCTGGCACTGCCAAATAACTCATTTAAAAAGAATATCTAGATAATATCATGTAACATAAGTAGAATCAATATTAATTTATATGTAAACTGGAAAGCTTGTTTTTTAGATGTCCAATAAATATTAACTGACACAAGTTTAAAACTTGATAACTAAAGTAAGTGTATTCTAAGTGAGGTGCTTTTTATTCTATTGTGTACAATCAATATTCTTAGGACAACATGTTTGGAATCTTATTTTTAAAAGATATATAAAGCAAAAATAGCAAACAGCCACATGATGCTTATCTTTTTTAACAAATAATGATTAAAAATAAATAATAATTGGGTACTTTAAAATAAGCCTTTTCTTCTGAGCATTTATCATAACAAAATGTCATTCACAATACAGTGCTTATTTATTTATTTATTTTTGGTACTAGGTTTGAACTTGGGGTTGTGTGCTTGCTCAGCTTGCTCTGCTGGTATTTGCCATTTGAGTCATATCTCCAGCTTCACTTTTTGCTGGTATTTGCAGATGAAGTCTGGAGGACTTTTTTATTAGAACCAAATTTGGGTTAGTTCTCATGTTTCTGATTAGCTAGGATCACAGGTTTGAGTTGCTGATGCCCTGAGAAAATTTATAATTTAAAAGAAATGGAATCTATATGGTAAATTAAAAGGAAATAATATTCTACCATTTCAGGTGGAAATATACTGTAAGATTACTAAGAAATTGAACACATATATTGTAATAACACTTTCAGACACTGGATCATAGTCATAGCTGCTTTTAGTACTATCTAATGAAACATTTCCTTGATTTATATTTTAAGTTCTAGATGTGAAAAAGCAATGAAAAACATCGACTTTCAGAAAGTAACATAAGAAATCAGTTAAAAATCTGCATTTCAGCTCTGCTTAATCTGACTGATTTAAATTTTAAACCTTGAATTTTAAACCAAACTCTTCAATTTATTTGAAGAGTTATGAGAAAAGGAAGCAAATATTATTGTTAATTTTTACAGTAAATATTTTACTTGCAGACTTTCAAAATGCAAGTCAATACTTATAGCAGCAAAATAAACTTAAAAGATCGCTTCACATAGACTTGATTGTGGAAACCCACAATGGCTCTTGTAAACCACATACTTTTGTTTATGGCTAAGACCACAAAATAGACATTTTCATTGACTACTATTAATAATGTTTCACATTTTTCTCAATCAACTATTACCTTTTTTTTTCCTCTCCAATGCTCCAGAATTGGTCTACTAATTATTTTTACATTGTTCAATTACATCTTCTAATGCTTTCTATAAACAGTCTATTCAATTCCTTATAAAGTACTCAAAAACCTTCGGAATTATAGACAGAATAGTGGAATTAGCTTTTAACTTGGTTTGTGTTCCTGATACTTGCAATATCAGATAAAATATTTCCCATCACTTTTGGAGGAAAAAATACAGTTTCTAGAGAAAAGAAAGAAAAAAAAAGAACCTCAGTTCACTGCCTGAGTCAATCTTCTACACAGGCTGTCCCAGACAGTCACAGATGTTCAAGGAGAAATTGGTCTTTCACATTCCAGACGGCCTGGTTCCTATTAAATTTTTGCTTCTTCATCTCCTTTTTGTGTTTATGTCTCTGAAGTTTCTTCTTGGAAGCTATTGATGTGGTGGTAAGAGTCAAAACTTGCATTAAGCACTCATCATACAAATTAAATTTTAAGTAAAAGCAATTGGTATTGCTGCTGAGTAAGTTCTTCCGGTAGATTGTTCAGACATGCTGCAAAAAAGTGCCTGCTGACCTACTCCATGGGCCAGAGATGCCAGTGGCCTGATAGCCAAAAGTATCTATTATAGGTGACATTTATAGTAGAGAGATGTGCACTGTGCCAGAAGTACATAGAAACTGCAACAGGATATTTGGCATGAGACAATATATGAAATGCACTTTCAATTGAAAAATGAGCATCCTGGAGAAATAAAACACTCCTGGAAACCAAGCTGGGGAATAAAGGGACAATTTGAAAGTAACAAAGTACTTTCATTTTGATGAACTCAGTGTGTAAAAATGAATAAAATGTCACACACATTTAGGAAATATGGCCTACAAATCTTTTTCTCAGTTTATTCTATGCTGTATATCCATATTATAAATGGAGAGATTGGTGTGCAGATAAAATGATTTTTCAGTTAAAATCACTATTAAACTATTAACATGCACAAAGAATGCACAAGCCTACATAACAAGAGGCCTAGGCATATTCTGTTCAGGCATATTCTCTTTTCTTTATCATGTTTTATCTTATAGAGGCTACTGTTCAGATAAAAAGGATCTTTCTCATGAAATATTCTCTAGAGAAGAAAATCGCTAACTGTTTGATGTGATTTTAAGAGTGCTTGGGAAGTTTCTAGTGCTCTATAGCATTCTGGAATTCTGTAACAGAGATTAGAGGCTTGGATTAAACAACACCATCTAACATATATCTTGGATTAGAACATGAAATTTGGAAACTATAACTTACTTGCTGATTACTCTAAATTTACTCCATCCTTTTGCCTATGTTAGGTCTAGGGAAAGAGAGAAATATTAACATATAAGCTCACTTATAAGAGAGAAATCTAGTTTTTCTATTTCAAATTCTTGCCTTTGTTCTATATGATTTTGTATTTGTTATCAATCATAATTGGGACATCATTTATTTATTTTGTAAAATATTTTAAGTAGTATTTTTATTATTATTTTCTTTCACAAAAGAAGGTAGACTAACTACTTTTCCCTACTTTTAGGTAGGTTTTTGATGTTTGGGGGTGCCATTTATAGTTGTGAGAAAGGAAATAAAATCATTCATGGTTAATTCTTTGGAAATGTAACTCTTGGCTTAGAAGAAATAGTGTGCTTTTCCAATTTTCCTTTATCAGAATACTTGCTCAAGTTTGCAATTGAAATATTCACTTGACAGTTTTATGATTTGGGGGTACAAAAAACATTCCCTGTTTCTCTAGGCATGACCTAAGATAGGTGCAAAAGAAAAAGATGAATATCTGCTTGTTTTATGTAGTTTTTCCCCACTATCAACACCCCAGGGATTAATGGTAGGTCTGTAAGAGCATTATTCTAGGAAAGAATTGCTTCTCTATCTATATTGTTGTGAAGAACTGTTTGTAGATAACTTCAGCAACAGAATAATAGTTTATTAGTTCATTTTCTGCATTGAAAAATGCTTAAAATATATCCTATTATCTGGGATGTTTTGATTTGGCTCCATGAGAATTCAAATACATCCAAATCACGGATGACCAATAAGTTATACAATATGCTTCAAAGAACCCAGTAACCTATGGAAAGAAAATTAGCAGGAATACTTAGAATTGTCTCCTAGAATGGTAAAAACAGTGAAAAGAATAGGAAGACAACTTTAGTTATATTAATCATGAATTTCAATGAACCTGAATGGAAAAAAAATAACTTTTTCCAAATGAAGAAGTGTGATTTCTGTTTTAAAATTTGCAGGATTTCAATTCCATTTGGTTATGGTGATTGGTCAAAAAACACCCTCAAAAACAAAACAAAAATAAAATCCTACACTATGCCTCCTGGAAATGGGACAGGCAATGGTAAATGAATAACCAAACTTACAAAAAATGAGCAAAGCATTAAATCTTCTCTTACTCTATAATCTAATGAGAGTCATTTTAGTCATATAACATTTTTTTAAAAAATTATTGTAGAGGTGATGTACAGAGGAGTTACAGTTGTATAAATAGGGTAATGAATACATTTGTTCTTTTTGAACAGTATTACCAACTCTCTCAATTTCTCCCTAGTCACATAATGATGACGACAAATGTATGAAAGTTTCAAGAATGATTGTCTATGTTTATATAGTACTATTGTTGTCAGATCCATTTCCTTTTTACTCTTACATGGTAGTTAACTGAATAGCTATCATGTCCTCTAAGTTTTCTACTTGTTGGTTGGTTTATTAGATACCACAAAAAAACCTGTATTTCAAATTTGAAAAACAATCTTCTTATGGTTTTTTATGAGACAAACAAACAAATATAGAATAGATTTACAGCCAAAGAAATATAAAAGTGAATAAGATCATTTCAACTTTTTACATAATACTGTCAATGCCACCTGTAACAAATGTTAATCATTTTTAATATTATTTAATTGTGCTCTTCAGATTACAATGCTATTTAAACCTTTTCAAAGTATAAAGTCATATAATATATATATATATATATATATATATATATATACATATATTCCCCAAATAAGAATTTCTTTAATGTTTTAGTAAACATTTAAGAGCTTCAAATTTATAGTATTTCTATACTAACTATCCTCCTGGACAAAGTTCTACATTGCAATTGTTGAAACATATGATTAAAACTTCAAAAGTTTTGGGTTAAGCCTTCTGAACTTGTTTATAAGTAATGTCTTTGACATCAGAAAATCTAGCATGGATGTATGAAGACAAAGTAGGAAAATAAATTATCATGTTCTCTTTACGTTTTTTCCAATCATTGCCTTGAAACAAAGGTTCCAACGTTCTTGCTCAGGATGATTAGGACAAATCAGAAATCATATGGTTGACAGAACCTGAGGAAATTAGAAAAAGACAATTTGGAATTGCGTAGATGTTTCTCCTTTGACTGAACACCCAGGGTCAGTGTTATGGTTATGTTGAGTGTCTACTAAAGGCGTATATAAAAAGACAAAAGCTTGAATTTTCTTGTTTTTTTTTTTTTTTTTGCAGTGACAAATTCATGATGCAAGATCCCTGAAACAAATATTCTTTTTTACCTTTAAATATATATTTCTATTGTAAAGATACTGTACAGAAAGGTTACATGAGCAAAGTAATGAGTCCATTTCCTATCCAGCATTGTTACCATCTCCTTTGTTTTCCCCCTACCATCCCTTTCCTCCCTATCTCCCCACCTCCTCCCACCAAAGCTGTAAAGTTTGTTTTCAGCATAGTGTCTTGTACATCCCATTGTTACAATGGATCAACCTGTATCCTTATTTCAGCATTTTGTTATTTTCTTTCCCCTCCCCAAATTAGAAAAATGTATATACAAGATGCAGGACACTGGAATAAAATACAGTGACAACAGGGGTTGTACCACAGGGGAAGAACATATAAAGAAACAAAAAAAATCACATAGTATAAGTACATTTAAAAGAACAACAACAATGATAAAATCTCTTATATTTTTTAACAGAGGACTGAATCATAGTTTGACTTTCAAGTTTTGGAGCCTGACTTGTAACAAATTTCTGTTCTTCATGGTGTTGATATTCCTCTATGAAAAAGACCTTAAAGGACAATGAGCTGAACATCTAAATAGAACAATTTCCCTCAAAACAATGTATAGAAGTGATCTATAGATTATGACTGCCAAAAGGTGGAAATTTTATAGCAAATCAATATAAGAATTTAAAATTTACTTTAAAACATACTTAACAGAGATAAGTAAAGATATTCCAGATTTAAAACCTGAGTGAAAATCATATTTAAAACAGTTATAAAATATAAAATATAGTTTTAGATATAACATATATATGATTTCTGAAAAAATAGAAAATATGAATAGATTTATATCTGGTAAGATTGAATTCATAATTAAATTGTTTTTCTACAAAAGTATGTTCAAATAACTTTATCTTCAAATTGATCAAACATTTCAGTAGCTATAATAATTTGAAAAAATCAGAAAAGGAAGAGTTCTCAATATATTTTATAAATTCAGTTGATTTTTTTTTTGCCAATCCTGGGGCTTGAACTCAGGGCCTGGGCATTGTCCTTGGGTTTCTTTTGCCAAAAGCTAGCACTCTACCACTACTAGGGCTTCATGCATGCTAGGCAAGCACTACCACTAAGCCACATTTTACATTGGTAAAATCTTTCATAATAATTAAATATTGATTAATATCCCTTAATATTTGAAAGAAAAGGAAGACAGTATCTTTGTACAATTCTGTGTTTTACTGGAGGTTATGAAGGCAAAAGACATAATATTTATACTATTTATAAATTCTACTATTTGATTAAAAGGAAACAAAATGACATAAAATAATCACATTAAAAATTAACTCATTTCTGCACATTAGCAACAAACAATTAAAAATAGTTTTTAAAATGCCATTAGTTCACATTTAACACAAAAAAAAATTACCCTGAGAACTTTAAAACACCATTTGAGATACTAACTTGCCCTTATTAGAAAGATATATTCATAGGTTAAATGATACAATAGTATTAAAATATCAATTATTTGTAACTGAGTTTTGATGTCATCTCAATGAAAATATTTGGTGGCTTATTTGTAGAAATTGACAACATTCTGTTTCTACAATGTTGACCCTCTGTTGGCCCTGTCTTATAAATAAATAACTACAACCTACGAATTCTACTTGCAAGACATTTATCTAAGAGAAAGGGAAGTATGTCTCTACAAACCCCTCTAAAGTACATTCCTTACAAGTTCATGCAAAATTCTTAAAAGATCCGAATATTGGTTACAGATTTATTATTTCTTGGTCCCAAATTATCCTCTTAGATTCACTTGTGGAAATGGATCTAAGCATTTTAAATATATTTGTGTGTAAAATTTGGCACTGAAGTTTACTAAGTAGAGAAAAGACATTGCATGAAAAAACAATAAAAAGAGTTTTCTCAACTGGCTAACGCAGCCTGTTTTCCTATTGTGCACTTCAGGTAGCACTCAGGCACTCAGTAGTCAAAACTAAAGAGTCAAGATCAACACTTACCAAAATTCAGCATTTCAGCACCTACATTGGAGTGGTTTGGGGAGCAAAATTCCTCTCACAAATTTCTTTCCTATGAACTGCTTCTCCCACTGCCTAGACATTAGATTTCCAGCAAGTTTTGTTGAATGTATTTCTAGTACATCCAGATCATCCACCAACAATTGCTAGATTTTAGCCCAGGAAGGACAGTAACTGTTCCTTGTAACTTAAATTTCCATATTTTTAGAGTTTTATGTCTTCCTAGCCAGTATTTGGTTAGTGTGGTTCCCATTTGAACTTTATCATTCTTAATATTAAATGTTGTTTAAATTACATTGTGGTTTCTCTGTCCTTATGGAGCTGTTTGTTTTAGTTGATCAATAGAATAGATGAACAAATTGCAGTATATTCATACAATAGAATACTAATTAACAATAAAAGGAACATGGTGCTGATCCACATATGAGCAACAATAAATATAAAATCACTGGATAGAGAAAAATAAGCCAGATACAAAGAGGTCATGCTGTGTGATTAAATTTCTAATGACCTGATATTCTAAGAAAATGAAACTTACTTTCTGGTACAGCATTCGAATTATTAAATGTATTTGAGTGTACTGGGCTGTGGGACAAAGCCACAAAGAAACTTTCTAAGTTGATGAAATTATTCTTTATTTTTATACTAATCATGGTTTTCATGAGAATATATATTTACAAGCTCAACAAATCCTTAAAATGTGTGAATGTTATGAAAAAAAGATTTAGAAGAAAATCTATGTATAAATTTCCAGAAATAATGTGATTATTTGTAATCATTACCCAATATAAAAATCAATGTCCAAAAGTCATTTACATCTAAACTGTGTGTGTTTGGGGACACTTCCTTCCTGGAGCTAAAGAACCTGCAACTGTCTTATACATGTTTTATCTTCAGCCTAAGAGACAGTAACTTATGCAAGGAACCTGGATTCCTTTCTTTAAAGCAATGACTTTTAAAATCAGGGTCATTAGCTATGTCTGATCTATACAAAGTATCTTATTAACAAATGATGAGATGCTATGAAACCTTTATGAAGAGGAAACATCACACATTAAGTTGAAAAAAGTAAACAATAGAGCAGATATTGTTATTAGTTCATCCTTAGATGGTAGATAAACTTTAAAGTACTTCATATCTACTTTTTCATTCTTTATTTAATTTTATTGTCAAGGTGATGTACAGAGGGGTTACAGTTTTATATGTAAGGTAGTGAGTATATTTCTTGTTGAACTTGTTGCCCTCTCCCTCATTTTCTCCCACTTTCCCTCCTTCTCAATCACCCCCCCCCAAGTTATACAATTCATTTCCAACATACTGTCTTGTGAATATCACTATTGCCTTGGTTCACTCTTTGTCCTTTGTCTCAGAATTTAAAATTTTAAATGAAGCATGTGTAGGTTGATGATTCCTTGAACTGGAACTTCACAAACATCTACCTTTTACATGAAATTTCTTTGTTTTTTTAATGAATTTTTATTGTGAAATATTGTACAGAGGGTTTATAGTTACATGAGCAAAGTAATGAGTACATTTCTTATCCTGATTGTTGCCTCCACCTCTCTTTTTCCCCTACCATCCCTTCCCTCCCACCTCCACAACTACACTCCACCCGTTCCCCCCCAATTGTAAACTTCATTTTCCAACATAGTGTTTTCTACATGTCATTGTTGCAATGGGTCAACCTGTGTCCCTATTTAAACATTTTGTTTTTTTCCCTTCCCCTCCCCAAATTATACCAACATCAAATACAGTAAAAACAGGGGTTATACTGTGGGGGAGGGACATACAAAGCAACAAAAATATCACATGATATCTTATAAATACATTAAAAACAATAGCAAGAAAGAAAAACAAGACCATACTAAAGCTAGCAGCACAACTATGTTTATTGCAGCATTATTTACCATAGCTAAGATATGGAACCAACCCAGATGCCACTCAGTAGATGAATGGATCAAGAAAATGTGATACACACACACACACACACACACACACACACACATATATATATACACACACACACATATATATATATATATATATATATATATATATATATATATGTGTGTGTGTGTGTGTGTGTGTATATATATATAGTGGAATTCTATGCCTCTATCAGAAAGAATGACATCGCCCTATTTGTTAGGAAATGGAAAGACTTGGAAAAAATTATATTAAGTGAAGTAAGCTAGGCCCAAAGAAACATAGGTCCCATGGTTTCCCTTATTTGCAATAACTAGTACATGTCTGGGACAAGTAGAAAAGCTATATACATACAACCAGATAAGATGAAGTTAAGCAAAATGAAATTTCTTTGGAAGAACTCTTATGATGTGTATGTGGTCAGTTTCTGAGACTCAGGTGATCCACAATGCTGAGATAATTTTCCAACTAAATAAAAATGTAATTTATCTTTTCTACTTTTATTGCCTACTGTAGAATTGTCTTGTGCCTGCATTTAAGACAGGAGCCTCTCACATTGGTAAGGATGTGTCTTTGCATATTTTATGCCTAATAGTTACTCAATTTTAGTTTTTCACGCTGCAATGTCAGTAAATATAACTCATTATGTTAATGAAAAAGTATATGTAATAATGGAAGAGGAATTGAAGTGCAGAGAAATCTGAGACACAGCTAAATGAAGGGAGCAAATCTCTTAGAGTTACCCAAGGGACACTGAAATAATAATGAGTTCCTTGGGAGCTCTTATGCCTGATATTCAACGAAGTTAGAGTATTCAACAGCAGAAAACTAGTGTAGAAGACAAGGATGTTTTACAGGGAATTAGAAACCTTAGTGTTTGTTAAATTAGGTAACAGCAATTGTAGCAAGGGATATGTCCACATTTTCATCTGTTTCCCAGAGTTAGATTTATTTTTATTTTTATTATTTTATTTTATTTTTATTTTTTTTGCTGATCTTGTGGCTTGAACTCGGGGCCTGGGCACTGTTCCTGGGCCTCTTTGTGCTCAAAGTTAGTGCTGTACTATTTGAGCCACAGCACCACTTCCAGTTTTTTTTTTCTTTTGAGTATTTTTTGGAGAGAAGAGTCTCACAGGACTTTTCTGCCATGGCTGGCTTTGTACTGTGATCCTCAGATCTCAGCCTCCTAAGTAGCTAGGCTAATAGGCATGAGCCACTCGTGCACAGCTCAGATTTACTTTTTTAAGCCCAAATAAGTAATTCCTGGTGGTGGTGTCCAATTGAGTTTATAGTTATTTAAATTTTGTTTACTGATTTCAATTTCTCTAACTTGTCATTGTATTTTATGAAATACTTTCTCTTCTGTTTATCTTCCTGAAACTTTAGTTAGTTACTTAGGTGCAGAGAGAGGCTGATATTTGGGAAGGTAAGAGATAAGTAGCTTCACTTTGAGATGAGGACATGGTGCCCTTAGGTAAAGCCATTGCAGCTTAGAAAAGAAGGCTGGGAGAGAGTTTAAATAAATAATTATGCAGATTGAAGAGTTTGCTTGTTCAGATGTGCAAAACCTGAGGGCACAAGAAAAGAAGAGAAAGTTAGGAGAATAGGTCAGATTGAAGTATATACATACGTCTTTGAAAATGAAGATCCTAATGAAAACAAATATCCAAAGAAATTGGGGCTTCTGACCTTGCTAGTGATTAAGAGGGATGCCAGGCTTTATCCTTATTAGTTAGACAGATGAAGGTATGGGTCATTTGAAGCCATAATCTTAATAATTAACTTGGTTGCAAAGGTCTTTTTGATTAGCTACCTTGAAAGTATTGCCTCTTCTTTTGGCTCAATCATGTGAAAGCAGTAAAACTATTATAGAGGCACACATTAAGGAATGTTTTCCTTGCTATTTGAATGCATTCACATTCAGAGTTGCTCCTGACAATAGAGACCATGTCTTCTTACTTGTTATGTTCTCCTGTGAGCATGAGTTGCTTCTCACTCATTTCTGAAGTATGCCAGAGGAATCATAAATTTTAATTTATAAATCTACAGTGAACTAATTTCTAAAGTTATCCTCCATAATTACTGTCACTTTCTCCTTCATGTAAAAAAAAAGATTAGCAAGTGAATGTCTGTGTGACAGATTTTCCCTTTTTCTTCATGACTAGCTAGCATTGATCAGAGTGCCTGTCTTCTTTGTCCCTCATTCTTGAAGCTTCCCCCTCTTCCAGACTTTCTCCAGACTAAGAAAATGAAATTTCGACAGTAGGACATTTATTTTGTAGTCTTGCTTCTCTGTATTTCTGCAAGAATATCCTTTCTTATATGATCCGCCTGTCCCCTTTGGTTCATTTTTCCAATTAAGAAGTGTTCATTGAACAGCTTTTCCTATTTTTTGATGTAGCTTGTGTCCCAAGAAGGATTTAACAGAGGGAAAGCTTAGTTCATATTTATAATAGCAGATATTTTCCCCAACATTTTTTCCAAAATTTACAAAAATAGAAATAATTTTGTGATTTTTAAACTTTGGTTTTAATCTTTTTGGCAATTTTTATTACAGTATTTAATGGTATCCAAACTATTGTGCACATTAAAAATACTTACCTGATGCCAAAGGTTGTAAAAGAAGAGAGACAAGGCAGGGTTATGACTAGAAGGAAAAAGTCTTGAAACAAAGAGTACCTGGGTTGATGCCAAAACTAACTGTAGGTGATGGTGGAGCCTCAGCTGCTTACCTGTAGACACGCTCCTTATTTCTCTTAGAAGTACAAAGTGCTAATTAGATTATTCTCATAATGATGTTATTAAGACAAATAAATTGTGTGTGTGTGTGTGTGTGTGTGTGTGTGTGTGTGTGTGTGTGACATTTAAAATAACTCTTGGCATAACAGAGGCATCATTTTTAAATATTCTGTTATCATTGTTATTTTCATTATTATATTTTAAAATTCTAGGGTGGTATCTACTGATTTTAATTTTCTATTTCAATTGTTTCACTTTCTCTATCTGGACTGTAGCCTTTTCAGAGTCAGGAACAATACCTTATTTTCTCTTTGATTTTCCACACTGCTTGCTATAATGTGTTTCATGTTGTTGGCAATTCACAAATATTTGTGATATTAAAATAGTTTCTGACCATTTCGCTTTACTGAGAATCTCATCATACATATTTTAAAAGGCTCTTCATCTGCAGAGCTCCCTGAGCTCTTTGAAACTCAAGGCAGGAACTAATAAACCAGTAAAATAAAACTGAAAATCAGTAGCCTTTTATTTTCACTTTAAAGTTGACTGGATATAAAATATACATCATATGCATAAACTTAAAAGTATATTTACCATTTTTTGTTAAAAATTGTTTATACAATGGGAGGTTGTTTCCTTTTCATCAGATAGAAGCAGTTTCATAGAGATTTGACAGGTAGGGAGTCATTAGCTCATGTGAAAATGAATTAATTACCTCAGTTTTGTACTTAAAGCACAGCTTTCAGCCAATTTTAGATTGGTTTCATTTGAATCTTAAAAAATTAACATCTTGCTAAGTTAACAAATATTCAATAAATATCTTGGTAGATAAAGCATTTAATTAAAATATTGAAAATCATAAGCAACATTTAAATCATTTTTGTATGCCATATTTTTTGAATGACTCTCACCAGTTATAAAAATCAACTCAAAATTGACTAAACTTAAATGTAAGATCTGAAACTATAAAACTTATTAGAGGAAAATACTTCAACACATTGGAATAGGTAAACTTTAAGATAGTGGAATAACAAATACTCGTTTTACTCAGTCTCAGTTTAGATTATAGCCAACAGAAAAGAGAATCCTTGAACACATGTTGGTAGGAGTCTAAATGAATGCAGCCATTATGGAAAATGTGTTTCTCAGAAAATTAAAAGCAGGAGTTCTATACAATCCAGCAATCTTGCTACTAAATATATATCCAGAGGAAATGAAATCAATATGTTAAAAAACATCTGCAGTAACATATTCATTGCAGCACTATTCGCAATAGCAAGAAATGGAAACCATCAAAGCATCCATGAACTGATAAATGGACAAGAGGATCCACATACAAAATGCAACACTATGCAGTCACAAAATGGAATCTTGTCATTGGCATCTATGAGACTGAGTTCATTATGTTAAGTGAAATATGTGAAGCAAAGATAGACAAATAGTGCATGCTCTTACTTATATATGGATTCTTAAAAAGTCGATCTTGAAAAAAGAGTAAAATAGTAGTTACCACAATGTGGGGACAGTAGGGAGGAGAAGGTGATGTGAAAATGTTGACCAATGGGTTCTAAGTTATAGGTAGGTAAGAAGAGAATTTCGGGCATAGCTTCTATTCAAGAATAGGGTAAATGGGACCTGAGCTATTCTTAGACTTACATACAAAAATGCTATATTGATTGGAATTTGCTGCCATAAGTCAAATAATTATCAGCAGTTAGTTGCAATGACCAAAACGAGTACTTCTTTAGCACCTTCAGAAAGAGGATGGGCCTGCCACCACTTCTGTCTCAAACTTCAGCCTCCAGAGCTCTGCCAAAAAACTTGATGTTGTCTTAAGCCCCTAGTTTAAGGTACATTGCTATTATAGTACTAGTAAACTCATTTATTTGGGATGTATAACTACAAAGTGACTCTGTGATTTTTTTCAGTTAGTTTTACATGCTATTATATAGGCAAGCAATGACTGTCACCTAGATTGGAAAGACTAATGACTGATTGCCATGAATATATTCAGTGCTCAACTCCAAGAGGTAGGTCAAAGGAAAAATCTTATTCAACCTCATAGAATCTTAATGTGTACAGTCATTATGGAAAGTGTGCTCCTCAAAAAATTAAAAGCAGAACTGCTATATGATCCAGTAATCCAGCTACTATATATATATATATATATATATATATATGTATATGTATATATATATATATACACACACACACACACATCTCCAAAGGAAATGATATATATATATATATATATATATGTATGTATGTATATATACATACATACACACACACACACACACACACATCTCCAAAGGAAATGAAAGCAATATGTCAAAAGACATTTGCATGACTATATTTATTGCAGCAATATTCACAATAGCCATGAAATGGAAACAACAAAAGCTTCCATCAACCGTTGAAAGGACAGAGGATCCACATATGCAATGAACTACTACTCAGCCACAAAATTAAATAAGAGAGGCACTCTAGTCACCACACAATAATTAACAAAAAGAAGTTATGTACTAGTCACTTTCACCTAAAACATTTTGTCATGCATTGTGTATATTTTATCATTTGTTAGATTGTTTTGATTGTTTCTGAATTATAAGTTAAGAATTTATACAGAGAATAAAAGCAAAATGTTCACATTGTATTTTATCTTTACAAGGCCACACTGATTTGAGGCAAATTAAACATAACTATGTATCTGGATTTTTGTTTTATTTTGATGTGATGGTACTGAGGTTAGAACTCAGGGCTACCTTCTCAGGAAACAGAGCAAAGCCTCTACTACTTGAGCCATGCTGCTAGGCTCAGTATTATTATAATTAATCTTTGAGATGTTATTAAGTTTAATAATGTCTCCATGTCAAAAAATAGTTCTTGAATATCATATATGCCTCTTTGAAGGATACATTTTAGATTGACCTTCTCTTTGTATCAGTGTATAATATTATTCCTTTTGTAATGTTCTATTTTTATTTATTTTATTTAGGTATTATATTTTAGTTGTTATCTTTTTTAAATAAGTTTTTTATTGTGAAAATACTGTATAGAGGGGTTACAATCAGATGAGAAAGGTAATGAGTACATTCCTTATCAAGCATTGTTGCCTCCTCCTATGTTTTCCCCTACCATCCCTTCCCTCTCTTCTCCATCTCTTCCCTCTCTCTTCGTTTTTCGACAGAGCATCTTATACATCTCATTGTTGCATTGAGTCCACCTGTATCCCTATTTAAACAATTTGTTTTTTCCCTTCTGCTCCCAAAATTAAACCAACATCAAATAGAGTGAAAACAGGGGTTATACTGTGGGGGAGGGACATACAAAGCAACAAAAAAATCACCTGGTATCAAATATATATATATATATATATATATATATATATATATATATATATATATATATATATATATATATTAGAAACAATAGCAAGAAAGAAAAAAACACTTGTGTCCTTATCTTGGAGTTCATTTCACTTAACATCATCTTACCTGACCTTTTCTGCTTGACTCAGACATATACTAGATATTGCAAATAAGGGAGACCATGGGACCTATGTTTCTTTGGGCCTGGCTTACTTCACTTAATATAATTTTTTCTAAGTCTTTCAATTTCCTAACACATGGGGCAATGTCTTTCTTTCTGATGGAAGCATAGAATTCCATTGTGTATATATACCGCATTTTCTTGATCCATTCATCTACTGAGGGGCTTCTGGGTTGGTTCCATATCTTAGCTATGGTAAATAATACTGCAATAAACATAGTTGGGCTGATAGCTTTAGAATGGTCTTGTTTGTGATCATTCGGGTAAATGCCCAAAAGTGAGATTGCTGGGACATAAGGGAGCTCTATGTAGAGCCTTTTGAGGAACCTCATACTGCTTTCCAGAGTGGTTGAACAAGTTTACACTCCCATGAACAGTGCAGTAGGGTTCCCTTCTGGCCACATCCCCTCCAGCATCTGTTGTTTATAGAGATCTTGATTATAGCCATTCTAACTAGGGTGAAGTGGTATCTCAATGTTGTTTTGATTTGCATCTTTTATGGCTAGAGAGGTTGAGCATTTCTTCAAGGGTCTATTGCCCATTGCTAATTCCTCTTCAGAGAAATCTCTCTTTAAGGCTTTAGCCCACTTATTTATTGGGCAGTAGTTTTTTTGAGGATTTGTTTTTGGGGAATTTAATTTTGAGTTACAGGTATATTTCAGATATGAGACCCTTTTCCATTGTATGGCTAGTGAGGATCTTCTCCCAATCCATGGGCTTTCTATTGATCTTGCTAGCTATGCCTTTGCCACGCAGAAGCTCTGCAATTTCATGCAAGCCCATTTGTCCAATCTTTCTTTTTTTTTTTTTTTTTACACTTCCACTTCCTCTTGAACATTGTTACCCCCTCCATTGTTTTCCCCCTACCATCCCCTCCCTCCCTCCCTTCCCCAAGGTTCTTTTTTTTTTTTTTTTTGATCGTGATTAAGTGATTACTTAATTTCCGGAAATTCACAGTATTGTGGAATAATGATGCTCATTTAAAGTCACAAGTTCATTCTAACTTTCCTGGAGCAAATTGTCTATCACAGTCTGTAATATATAACGGTGCTCATATGTTATATACCATATATGTGATCAGCAGCATGGGGATATTTAGTAGTGGTTCAACCAGATGAGTGGGAGTTCTTTGTTTCTTAAGTCCTGTTAGTTTTGTCATATCACCTAACATTTTGGATTCATCATCCACTTATCAGGGAGACCATGTACTGTTTGTCTCTTCGTTCTTGGCTTACCTCGCTCAACATGATTCCTTCTAGCTCCATCCATTTCCCTGCAAATGCCATTATTTTGTCATTTCTAATGGCTGCATAATATTCCATTGTGTATAGATACCACAATTTTTGGATCCATTCATCTGTGGTGGGGCATCTAGGTTGTTTCCATATCCTAGCTATTGCGAACAGTGCTGCAATAAACATGGAGGTGCACGTGTCCTTGTATATTGGTTCCTGTTGTTCAGGGTAGATGCCTAGAAGTGGTATGACTGGGTCGTAAGGGAGGTCAATCTTTAGCTTTCTAAGGACCCTCCAGACTGCTTTCCAAAGTGGTTGTATGAGTGTACATTCCCACCAGCAGTGTAATAGCGTTCCTCGTTCTCCACATCCCCTCCAGCATTTGTCGTTGGCTGATTTGTGGATGTGGGACATTCTGACTGGGGTAAGGTGGTATCTCAGGGTTGTCTTTATTTGCATTTCCTTCACCACCAGGGATGATGATTTTGATTTATTTTGCTTCTGGGTCTTTATTAAGAAAATTTTGGCCTGTGCCAAGGAGACATAGGGTTTCTCCTATTCCTTCCTGTAATGTTTTCAGGGTATCTGATTTGATTCCTAGAAGGTCTTTGATCCATTTGTAGTTGATTCTGGTACAGGGTGCTATATAAGGATCTAGCTTTAGTTTTCTACAAGTCATTATCCAATTTGCCAGCACCATTTACTGAAGAGGCTGTCTTTCTTCCATTCTACTTTTTTAAGCTCCCTTATCAAAGATTAGTTCTGTGGGTTTATTTCTGGGTTTTCAATTCTATTCCATTGGTCCTGAGGTCTGTTCTTGTGCCAGTACCAAGCTGTTTTGATTACTATGGCTTTGTAGTAGAGTTTGAAATTTGATATTGATATTCCTCAACCACAGTTGTTTCTGTTAAGGATCATATTTGCTATTCGGTATATTTTATTATTCCATTTGAATTTTTGGATTGCCTCTTCTATTTCTTTGAAGAATGAGGTTGGAATATTGATAGGCATTGCATTGAATTTGTAGATAGCCTTGTAAAGTATTGCCATTTTCACGATGTTGATCCTTCCAATCCAGGAGCATGGTTTTGCTGCTTTCTAAATTCTGTTTTGATTTCCTTTTTCGGTTTTTAAAGTTTTTGTTGTAGAGGTCCTTCACTTCTTTGGTTAATTCCTAGTTATTTTATTTTTTGGGGGGGCTATTACAAATGAAGTTGCTTTCCTGATTTCAGTTGTGCTCTTCTCATTGTTGGCATACAGAAAAACCCTTGATTTTTCAGGGTTAATTTTATACCTTGTTACTTTGCCAAATTTTCAAATTAGCTTGAGTAATTTGGGAGTGGAATCCATGGTATTCTGTAAATACAAGATCATGTCGTCTGCAAAGAGTGAGAGTTTTACTTCATCTTTCCCTATTTGGCTCCCCTTTAGGTTTGCATCTTGTCTTTTTTTTTTTTAATATTATTTTATTTTATTTGAGAACATACTGTACAGAGGGGCTACAATTACATGGGCAGGATAATGCATACATTTCTTACCAAGCATTGCAGCCTCCTCCTTTGTTTACCCTTCACCTTGTCTTATTGCTGTAGCTGGCATTCTAATACTTGATTTAAGAGAAATGGAGAGAGTGGACATCCTTGTCTTGTTCCTGAGTTAAGAGAAAATGGCTTTAGTTTTTCACCATTAAGTATAATGCTGGCTGTAGGTTTGTCATATACAGCCTTTATTGTATTGAGGAATGCTCCATGGATTCCTAATTTTTCCTGTACCTTCATCATAAAGGGGTTTTGGATCTTGTCAAATGCTTTTTCTGCAACTATTGAGATAACCATGTGGGTTCTTATTCTTATTCTTGTTGATGTGATGAATTATATCAATTTGCGTATATCGAACCAGCTTTGCATCCCTGAAATGAATCCTGTTTGATCATGGTGTATAATTTTTTAGATTAATTGTGGAAGTCTATTGGCCAAAATTTTGTTGAGAAGTTTTGCATCAATGTTCATCAAAGAAATGGGTCTATAGTTCTCTTTCTTTGATGAGTCACTGACTGGTTTTGGGATGAGGGTTATGATGGTTTCATAGAACGAGTTTGTTAGTGAACTTTCTCTTTCAATTTCATTGAAGAGTTGGAGGAGTATTGGTGTGAGCTCTGCTTTGAAGGCCTTGTAGAATTCCACTATAAATTCATCTGGTCCTGGGCTTTTCTTAGCTGGGAGGTCTCTTATTGCTGTTTCTATTTCAATGCTTGAAATGGGCCAGTTAAGATGGTTTGATTCATCTTGGTTTACTTTAGGCATGTCGATGTTTGCTAGGAAAAGGTTCATTTCTGACAAGTTCTCAAACTTATTAGCATAAAGGTTTGAGAAATATTCCCTTATAATGTTCTGAAGCTTGGTTGTTTCTGTGGTGATTTTTCCATTCTCATCTCTGATTTTATTTATTTGGGTGTGTTCTCTTCTTTTTCTGATAAGATTTGCTAAGGGTCTGTCAATTTTGTTAATTTTTTCAATGAACCAACTCTTTGTTTTGTTGATTCTTTTTATGTTTTTTTTGGATTCTAATTCATTTAATTCTGATTTAATTTTAATTTCCATCTACTGAATTGGGGTTTGGCTTGCTGCTTTTTTTCAAGGAGGTTCAGATGTCTCATTAAATTGTTGATTTCAGATAGCTCAAATTTGTTGATGTAGAAATTCAGAGCTAATTCAGAGTTATAATTTTATTCCCCTGTGGTCTGAGAGAATGCAGGGCATAAGTTCAATGTTTCTGAGTTTGGACAAGTTTGCTTTATGACCTAAAATGTGGTCTATTTTGGAAAATATTCCGTGTGCTGCTGAGAAAAACGTGTATTCTGGGTGTGCTGCTGGGTGAAATATTCGGTAGATGTCTGTTAAATCTAGTTGATCTATGCAGTAGTTTAGATCTGTGGTTTCTCTGTTGAGTTTTTGCCGAGTTGATCTATCTAGTGGGGATAGTGCTGTGTTAAAGTCCCCAAAAATTAATGTCTGGATTTATGTGAGATTTGAGGTAGAGTACTATTTCTTGGATGCATTTGGGTGTTATGTTGTTTGGTAATATATTTGTAATATCCTCCTCAAAGAGCGATCCTTTAATTTGTATGTATCGACCTACTTTATCTCTTCTCACTAATTTTAATTTGTAGTCTATTTTATCTGATATTAGGATTGCAACTCTCACCTGTTTATGGGGGCCATTTGCTTGGTAGATTTTATTCCAGCCTTTCACTTTCAGAATGTGTTTGTTTTTATCTGCAAGGTGTGACTCTTGAAGGGCACAGATAGAAGGATCTTGCTTTGTAATCCAACTAGACAGTGTATGTTGCTTAATTGGAGAGTTTAATGTTGAAGGTTAAGACTGAGTGGTGTTTGATTGTTCCTGTCATGTTATCCACCTTCTTGGTGGTTCAGACAGCCTAGGTACTTCCTATGGTTCTTGGATTCTCAGTTTGGTGCGGTTTCTTGGCCTTTACTGTGGTCTTGTTGGTTTTCTATGTGTAGGACATCTTTAAGTATCTTTTGTAGGGCTGTTTTGGTAGAGATATATTGTTTCGGTTTTTCTTTGCTATGGAAGGTTTGTATTTGACCTTCCCTTATGAAGGAGAGTTTAGCTGGGTACAGTATTCTTGGTTGATAGTTGTTTGTCTTTGGGGCATGGCATACATCATTCCAGGCTCTTCTTGCTTAAATGTCTCTGCTGAGAAATCTGAGGTTATTCTAATTGGTTTTCATTATATGTGATTGATCTTTCTCCTTGACAGCTTTAAGGATTATTTTCTTGGTCTGAATTGATCCTGTGTGGATTATAATGTGATGGTGGGATGTCCTGTTCTGGTCTCATCTATTTGGGGTTCTAAAAGCTTCTTGAATCTGAATAGGTCTATCTTTTTGCATATTTGGGAAGTTCTCTGTTAGGATCCTGTTAAATAAATTTCCTAGACCATTAACTTCTGTTTCTAGGTGCTCCCCTATACCCATTATTCTCGGATTAAGTCTTCTGATGGTGTCTTTCAAATGTTGAATACATCTATTTTATTTATTAGATTTGTCTTGACTAGTTGTATGTTCTTTCTTTATAGTATCTAGGTTGTCTTCAATCCCCAAGATTCTAACCTACTGTCAATACTTTCTACTTTGTTTTTTATTTCCTTTCCTTCTAATTGGTTGGCTTTGATGCCTTCATATTCTTTGTTGGATGTTTGTTTTAGATCTTGTATAAACTTCTTTATTTCCTTAATTTGGTGTTCAGTGTTTATTCTCAAATCACCTAGTTGATTAGTTATGGTTTCTTTGGACTCCCTTTCCTTCTGTTGGGCTCCATTCAGCATTCCCTTTGTGGTTTCCCTGGATTCCTTCAGCTGTCTGTTTATGGATTCCATGAATGCTTCTATTGATCTTTGTCTATTCTCATCCTGCTGATGCAATTCCTGTCTTTCTCTTTGACTGTTCTCAGCCTGCTCATAAAATTCCTGTATTAATCTTTGAGTAGCTTCCTCATGCTCTCGAGATTCCTGAAGTAATTTTTGGTTAGCCTCAACATGCTTGTGAAGTTCCTGTACTAATCTTTGTTTTTCCTCTCGCTCCTTATCATGCTTATCATGCTCATTCTGAGTCCTTTGCAGGTTTCCAATTTTTTCATTCACCATATTTACCAGTATTGTTTGTAGATCTTTTTGGGAACTCTCCTCTGGATTATTCATTAACTGTTCTGGCACCTGATTATCTTGAGTGGCAGCTGAGACACCTGGACTTGTCATTTTTCATGTATTTCTCTGGCTTGTTCTGCCCATTTGGTATGAAAGTAACACCAATTTTGTGTTAGAACACTGTATTAAGGCAAGCATCAACCAGAGTCCTGTAGTTGCTCAGTCAAAATGGCTGTAGATACAATCTACTTCAACAGATACAATCTATTCAGCATCAAACAACTGTGGGTTAATGGTCTAAGAATATCAAAGAGGGATTCATCAAACCAGAAATTAATAGCTTTAGGGAGAATTGTGGGGAAAAATAGGATTAGAGTGATATGGAGAGGTAAAAGGAGAGTGAATTTAACCAAGTCTTAATCGCAGAGAGGAAATGGATATGACAGAATGATAAGATAGAAATTTAAAAAAAACAACAAGAAAAAATGGCAGAACAAAAATTTAAATTGAAAAATGAAACATTTAAAAATTATGTAAGTATAAAGAAATGATATTGAGAAAAGAAAAGGATACAATGAGAGGAGGGGAAAGATAAAAAGGAAAAATGACAAAATGAAAAATAAAAATTCTTGAAATAGGAATACTTGAAAGTTATATAGGTATAAAGAGATAATACTATTATTAAAGAAGTTAAGCCTAAGAGGTTGTGAATTGAGTAATAAGTTTCTGGATTAAGTATGTACACAATGAGGTATAAAGTCTAATAATCAATTACTGATATATATCTAGGGATGAGTAGAACAGCAATTAAGTCATGCAAAAAAGAAAGAAAGAGAAAAGAAAAAACAAGACAAATAAAAATAAAGGAAAAACCCAGAAGGTCAAGTGTTTTTTTAAAAGAACACACACACACACACACACATACACTCCTAAATAAAAATTATGAAAGATAAAAAAGAAAAAAATAATAGAAAACAATTTTTTTAAAATAATAAAAAATAGGTAGCAAAAAAGAGTTTTTTGATTTTTTTTTTTTGTGGGGAATGGGGGAGGAAGATCTTGTCTCTCCCCTGCATCCATAACAAGTCTCTTCGTGAAATTTCTGGTCTGCTTGTGGTGTTTGATTTTCCTGTGGCTTGATTGGTTTCTTAAATCAGTTTGTTTGAGCAAGCAGACAGCTCTGCCTTACCCAGGACTTTGTGACTCTCCTCCCAGGCTAGTTCAATGGGAGGGAGATCTGCTTTGAGTATCACAAAAGAGGGAGATGGCTTTTTCCTCTAGTTTAGAGATGCTGTGATTCTAGGTTCTAGATAGAGTTGAGGCCTTTCAGCAAACAGTAGCTTTTCCCTGAGAGGCTAGCTCCTGAGACACTGTCAGAACCCAGTCTGGAGCCATTCTCAGAGTTTATGTTTACTGAATTTCAATAGTTTGTCTAGGCTGCTGTAGGGAGAGGCAGCCTCTGGCTCTATTTACACAGTAAAGACAGTAACTTCTCCAGTGGTGGAGCTTGTCCTGCCTGGGTGGGGTGACTTTCCTTTGGATGGAGGTGAGCCTGGCAGGTCCGGTCAGGTTCCTATGCCATGCTAATGGCTCCAATTGTTTCCTTCCAAAGCCTAGTTGGAACTATCTGCTCAGCCCAGCCTTTGTCAGTATCAAAGATGGAGATCTTCTCCAGTGGTGGGGGAGGAGCTGCCTTTCTGCTGCGGCTCTGTGAGAAGGAGTGAGGATGTCAGGGTTCTACTCAGGCCATCCTGTGATTAGCAGGATGAAGATTTTTGCTCCTTATCAGTTCTTGCTGGTGGTGACTAGAATCTGCTCACACACCACATATGGCGCCTTTGTCCTGGACATTCTCTGTTGGTATGGTGGCTGTGGCAGCCACCGCCATGGCAGACACCGGCAAGTGTTCAGATCTGTCTCCTTGACCAAGCTGCCTGGATTTTCCCTCTCTGATCAAACTCTCTGTACTGTGATGGCATACTTGGTGTGATTCTCTAGCCTAGGACTGTTCACTGGAAAACAAAAACTTCTTTCTCTGCGAAAACTTGATTAGCTTCCAGCTTCTCCTCTTCTATCTTCCTTTGGTCAGTTCTTATCTTTAAGTAGTTGTATAAAGAAGTTACCATTTGACAAAGCACCTTATGACTACTATGAATTTGTAGGGTATACATTGAATTATTGTTTGAGTTTTTTAGATGTTAGATGGAGTTTCATACTTACAGGGCTTTTCATTACATAATGGAATGCTTTCTGAGGTAAAGCAAAAACTCAAGACAGAGTGAAAAATAAAATTTATTGAAGCAGAACCAACCATTCTTTATATTTACTTCAAAGACTTTAGAAAATATTTCATAGAAAAATTAGAAAAATAGAATATGAAGTGAACTTTAAATAGTTAATTTATATCTATGTCAGGTTCAACGAGGGAAAATTGCTTTTCTTGTGAAAAAATTGTTACATTGCTCTAAGAAAACAAAAGGCAGAATCATCTGCCAAGCAGCTTATTTTTCAATCCTGTACTGTTTTATTTGACCCAATTTTAGTTCTATTCTTAAGTATTGGGGCAATCCATTCTACACAGTGGGTGGTACTCACTGAACACGGTTAAAAGATGTGTCAGATAAGCTGGAAAACTTCTTAAGAGGAGAAATTACTCAGGTACTTCATTGGGGATTGTCAGGAAGTCTAGGAGAGTCTTTGAAGTTTGGGAAGCTAGGTTCCCTAAAAATTTATGGATGTAGATATTTTAAGTGACATGCATAAATAATGTGAGAACTACAAGGGTTTCTGGTCCTCATTTTAGGCAAAGGTATTTTATTCAGCCTTTATTGCTGTGAAAGAATATCTGACCTAAAAACGTTTAAGAGAAGAAATTTTGTTTTGGCTCATGGTTTCAGAGATTTCAATTAATGGTTTGCTAGCTGTGTTGTTTCTAGGCCATGATTAGGCAGGACACAATAGTGAAAAGGTATGTAGTATGATGTGTGGGTACATAGCTTTCCTCATGGAAGATGAGGACATGAATATTATACTAGCAGGCTGCTTTCTCACTGTTTTCGTATTTTATTTCATCTGGGTCCCAAACTTACCACTATTTATTCCTCTCTAGAACTGACCCTTTCACAGACATTTCCAGAGGAGAGCTTTGGTAATCTAGGTGCTTCTCAAACCAACATAACTGACCTTTGACATTGTAAATCCAGATATCACAAAACATGATTCTGGAAACTTTAATTTTAGATATTGTAGTAGTAAGCTTATTTTACATGCCTCACGGGTGTAATTGTTCTTTTTAAATTTCTTATTTAAGACAGCAATAATTTATTATTTAGAATAGTACTGAAACACATACACATCGAATACTGTCAAGAGACCCAACTACAATTTTTCTCTAGTTAGAAAAAGACAATAATAATACTCAAGCTCTTGGGAAATGTAAGAAAGTGCCATTTTAGTTCACAATTTTCTCCTTTTTTTCTCCCAACAGCTATAAAAAAAGAATTCTCTTAGAGAGTTTGAGTGTTTGAGTTTCATTTCTATTCTGGTCTCAGTCCAACTTCTGGTAAATATCCTGAGAATCTCTAAAATGAAAAACATTATTGACAGAACAATTTATGTCAAGGCTTGAATACAATTGATTGAACCAATTATTGGGAAAGATTGTTTCCTTTTATATAAACAAGGCAGCATTATTTATATCATCCAACCTTGTTTATAAAAAATGTTTTGTCAAATTACTTTTCTTGTCATTTTTATAACATTGATAAAAAACCTTTAAGAATTGATTTGTCCACAATATATTTAATTATGTATGCAATAACTGAGAGCTAATCTGGTAAAAATATTTATTACGGAATAATTTACATTTCAATTTTTCCCCAAGCAGTTTTTTAACAAGCTTGAATCATTCTATTTTGCTTTCATCTTCAGGATTCTCTTACTTATCTTTCTTTTTTTTTTCTTCTTAGTGCTTGACTGTGCTTATTTTCTTACTGTGTATATAAGTGTTATGTAAATATCTGCAGAAGGAAACTGGTTTCTTGTCATGCCAGTTCACAGTCTTGAAAGTCTTTGAAACTATTCTTTTCAAAGCAAATAATATTCTTTTAAGGGTACTGAGAATTTTGAGGAGAGATTCTCTAAGGAGAATAAACATTTCCTTTTAGCTAGCAATTGTCGATCCATGTGCCAGCATCTCTGTGCTCCTCTTCTTGGACCCCCTTTCAAATTGATTTTTGGAATCAGTGGAACTGTCTCTCATTTAATTCTTTCAAACACAGCACAACACAAGCTGTGTGGTCTGTACGCATGATTACTCTTTGGCTGCTTCTGAGATCTTAGTTTGAAGAACAACTTCCCTTTAAAAAGTAACGGTGATGACTCATTTTCTAAATTAAGCTTAGTTATTTCGAAAAGGATTCACTGAAAATGATTAGGGCCATATTTCTAATAGTGATTCTGTACCTCAGAGGTTAGCTATGGAGAGTTTCTGTCAGTATGATACTACTATTTTCCATATATACTATTTTCTATATATGCAAAGATTTTTTTATAGAGATTAAGTAATTACATAAATTTCACAGTATTGGGGCATAGTTACACTTAGCTATGTCACACACATTTTAACTTTCACAGTGATAATCATCATCATACAAATATACAAAATTTATGAACTCTATGAACAGTAACAATAAAGCTATTTCTTCCAGATCAGGTGATACATAATTTTTCCTTTTGTTTAATATCAACTGTTTCCTCTTTCTCTCTCAGTCCCTCTCTCCCATTACCACCCTTGAGTTGCTTAGTTCACTTTCATCAATGTCCAGTGCAGTTGATGGACCCCGTTGCTATATTTTTTCACCTACTTCCCACTGATTCTGTTCTCTCTTCCCAGCTTCCCTCAGATGTGCATGTTTATACACCATCTATGAGGTAAAAGTACATACAGTCATCTAAAAGTGATATGACAAGTTAAGAAGAGGTCCTTTTTTTCCTTGTCTTTGGGGTTATTCTCAGTCTGTATATTATTTTATGTACATATGGAGAAGTGCTTGGGTATTACAATTTGATGCTTTTCTCCCAAGACTGTCTTCTTGTGGTTTCACTGTGTATGGGTATCTTGAGTTCTGTTTTCTTTGTCATATCTCATTGCATTTTGAATCTAACATCTGCATATCAAGAAGACCATGCACTGTTTGTTTCTCTGATCTTGGCTTATCTCAGCCAACATGATTTGTTCTAGTTTCCATACATTGCCCTGTGAATGCCATTATTTTATCCTTTTTAGTGGCTAGGTACAATTCCATTGTATATAGGAACCATAATTTTTGTATCCATTCATCTGTAGTAGGGCATCTGGTTGTTTCCATATCTTAACTATTGTGAAAGGTGCAGCAATGAACATGGAAGTACAGGTGTCCTTATTATATTCTGGTTCCTGTTGCTCAGGATAGATGCCTATGTTTAGTTTTTTGAGGAACCTCCAGACTGCTTTCTAGAGTAGTTGTATCAGTTTACATTCCCACTAGCAGTGCAGTAGGGTTCCCCTTTCTCTGCATCCCTGCCAGCATTTATCATTGTCTGAATTTAGGATATGGGCCATTCTGACTGGGGTAAGGTGGTGTCTCAGAGTTGTTTTTATTTACACTTCCTTTATGACCAGGGATGATGAGCATTTCCTTATGTGTTTCTTTGCCATTTTTACTCTTCTGAGAAGTCTCTCTTTAGCTGCCTTGCCCATTTAGTGATTGGTTTATTAGATTTGGGAGGGATTAGTTTCTTGAGTTCACTGTACATAATGGATATTAAGCCTTTGTCTGATACATTGCTAGTAAATATCTTTTCCAGTGGGTTGTCTGTCTTTCTAGTTTAGTAGCTAGTTGGTGTCAAAGAGGACATCAGGAAATGGAAAGCTCTTCCATATTCATAGATAGGTAGAATCAATATTGTGAAAATGGCCATACTGCCAGAAACAAGAACAAATTTAGTAATACATTATAAATGGCAATCAAAGTTTAGGGGAGAGATTAAATTCTCATAATTGCCTTTTAATATATAAAAATCATTTGATCCCATGTAAAAGTTAGCATTTAATATTTCACTGTATTTTCAACTTGCTAATCAAGAGAAATCAGAATTTAGAGAATTTTTAACATGTAATACTGTCTATATACTATTATTAGATGAGATTGAGGAATTTTACCCTAAATTAAAAATTTGCATATGCCTAATTTTTTTAAAGCTTTAAGAAATATTTAAGCTAGGCACCAGTGCCTCATGTCTGTAACCTTTGCTACTCAGGAGGCTAACATCCAAAGCCAGCCTAGGAAGGAAAGTATGTGAAACTTCTATCGCCAATAAACTACCCCCAAAAGCAGGAAGTAGAGCAGTTTCTCAAGTGGTAGAGCACTATCTTTGAGCAAACAAACAAACAAACAAACAGATAAGCAACAGTGCTCAGGCAGAGGTCAAGCCCCATGATCTACCCCACATACATACAAATATTTAAGTTTGCATACTCTTTTAGGGATGACAGAGATAAAAGACTCTCTGTGCCTGAAATATCTCTTGCATCAATAGTCTTCAGCAATTAATGCTGATTTTTCAGAGTAAATTAATTTCTTCAAAAATTTTAACCAATATATAACTATATTATTTAATGGTACTCAACTTACTTTGAATATTTTGAATGGGTGCCTGATAAATTGTTTTCTTAAAAATGTGTATGTAAGAGAAGAGTGTATATAAGCACACAAATATAAACAGTTACATAAGATATATCCAATCTAGTACATATAATAGATTATATTTATTATATAATATACAATGCATAATATATTTAACATATACTTTTATATATGATATGATAGATATTATATATTATATAATATGAATTAAAATTTAATAATTTAAAAATTTTGTATTAGACCATGGTATATAATATAAACTGTTAATGCTCTCAATGGCATAATAATAAACTATATTATATTATATAAAGTATGTTCTTTTTTTCTTTTGTCAGTCATGGGGCTTGAACTCTGGGCCTGGGTGCTGTACCTCAGCCTTCAACTCAAGGCTAGCACTCCACCATTTGAGCCACAGTGCCACTTCTGGCTTTTTCTGCTTATGTTGTGCTGAGGAATCCAACCAGGGCCTCATGCATCTGAGGCAAGCACTCTGCCACTGAGCCACCTTCCCAGCCCTTATATAAACTATATTCTATATTATATTATAGTATATGTTATATAGCATTATATGGTACTTTATATATAATATGTATATATAATATATTGCATATGTTAAGTCCATAATGCATATATTATGCATTTAATTATGTTTATAAAATGTGCATATGTGTTGTATACACATATAATGTATAAATAAATATGTGTATGTTTATATATGTATATATTATGCATATAATTATTGTGTATATATGTATATATTATGTTTATAATTTGTATGTATTTATATGTAATATATGCATATAATTGTAGATTTAATACACATATATTATAGACAATATATAATTATATGTGTATTCTATATATTATATAACATAAATATTTAGTGATATTAGATAATATATTATGCATGCATTAATATATATGTAACATTACATTTATATGCATACAAATATATATTTATTTATATATTTATATGTCATATGAATACATTTATGTATAATATAATATAATATAAAATTATTTTGTTATATAAATATAAAATTTATATTTTGTGTGATAAATTCTATAATCTAAATTTCATCATTTTATTATATTTTATATATAATTATGTATTGTATGGAAAATATAAAAATGTATAGACATATATATATAAGCATACACACACATATATATATATATAAACACATACCAACACAGACATACATTTCTATCCCAGTGGATTTGGCATACAGTAGACATTATTTTCCCTTAAGTTTCTAGTTGTTTTTCTTTTCACTCTGTCAAGACTTAAATTCATTTAATAGACTCTTCACTGATTCACTGATCATGTCACCATTCTTCATCTCCCCCCCCACACTTTTTTTGGTTCTTTAAACAAACCAACTTCTGTTGGTCTGAATTCTAGCTTAATATTTTTCTATTTTGCTTCTTCAAATGAATATATTAATAAACTTATCCAATGAACACCTAATTTTATATTTTTATAGTATTATATCTCATTTTTTCTCTTCGGTTCTAATGTTGCAATTTTCTTATTAGTTATATATTTTCTCTGTGGTTTTTGGAACTCAGTCATCATTTAAATACATTAGACATAGCTTTTTAAAATTTAGTTTCTTGTTATTCTAGATATGATGTACAGAGGGGTTACAATTACTTGAGTCCAGAAATGAGTGCATTTCTTTTTGTGCAGTTTTTTTTCTTCAATTTTATTGTAAAGGTGATATACAGTTTCATGAGTCAGGTGATGAGTGCATTTACTTTTGAAAAGAAAGGGCACAGAAATCAAAATCAGCCACACAAGGACATAAACCAGAGGGAGGGAAAAGAGAAGAAAAGAGAGAAAAAAAAACCCCAGCAACAATGAACAGCCCAAATTATAATAAGAACATCTTCCATTTCTTGGAGTTTATTTCGATAAGCATCATTTTATATGATCTTTTGCACCTAGCTAGCTATTGAGCCCTTCTGATTCTCTCCTAAGAATATTTTCTTTGTTCTCACTGTGTGAATGTTTAGATTTCTGTTTAATTAATTGTACAGTGTTTTCTGTCCCTTCATTCTCTCTGTTTCTCCCTCTCTTCTCCACCCACAAGTTTTATAGTTCACTTTCATTAATAACCAGTGATTTCCACTTCTGTAATTTTCACCTTTTTTCCCTCAAGTTCTGTGCCCACCAATTCTCCTGAAGTCATATATAGTCACGAATACACCATATGTAAGGTAAATAAGATAAAATAATTAAAGCTAAATTTTTTAAAAAGTCTTTTGCCCCCATATCTTGGAATTTGTTTCAGTATGTATTTTATTTTATATAAATATGAAAAGGTGCTTAGGCATTGCACCTTTGTGATTTTCTTCTAAGAGTATCCTCTTTTAGTCTGATGGTATGTTTATGTTCAATGCTAGATTCTTATATAATTTTAAACATTCTTTCGTGTACAATAGGCCTCCAGAAGTATTCAGTCCAACCGACACTTCTTTTGGCAAAGCAAAGTATTTTATTACTATTATTATTATCATTAAAACATGTACAATGGAGTTGCCATTTAACAAATCCATTTATGAGCACATGCATCTTGATAGATGTCACCCCTTTGAACTTTCTTCCCTTTCCCGCTCAACAGTACCTCTTCGCTCATTTGTGTAGGATATACATGAAACTTCATAACTGTATTTTCCCTTCCCTTCTTCTTTTCAATCATTTCCCCCCACCCCCACTTGATCCCACCCTCATATCTTTTGATTACCTATTTCCTGATAATCATTTTCTTGGACTGTGAGTTAACCTTTCTAAAGAATTACATAATTTGAATTATCACCAGTAAATACCATATATCAGTTACTACATTTGTGTGTTTTGCTCTTGTATACAGCCCCAAAGCTTTTACTGATACCTTTATAAGTTAGTTCTACCTTCCTCATATGAGAGAACACATTCATCCTTTGTCTCATTGGGCCTGATTTACCTCTCTTAAAAAAAAGAAATGAAAATGAAAATAACCCCAGTTAAAATGGCCATCATCAAGAATACAAACATTAAACCAGGCGCTAGTGACTTTGACCTGCAATCCTAGCCACTTAGGAGGTTAAATCTGAGGATCACAGTTCAAAGCCAGCCTGGGCAGGAAAGTCTGTGAAACTTTTGTCTCCAATTAACCACTAGAAAACTGGAAGTGGAACTGTAACTCAAAGTGGTAGAGCACTAGTCTTGAGCAAAAGAGCTCAGGGACAGTGCACAGGCCCTGAATCAAGCCCTAGGATACACAAAACAAAACAAAACAAAAACAACAACAACAACAACAAAACCAAATTGTAACATTCTGGCATGGATGTGGGGAAAGTGTACCTTTGGGAATGTAAACATTTTTAACTCTGGAAAGCAGTTTGGACATGCCTCAAAAATAAAACAAAACAAAAAAACAACTGAGCATATAACAACCCTGTGATCCAGCAATCCTGTTACTGGATATTGTCCAAAGATTATAGCCCAGAACAAAACTATGTTCACTGCAGCACTCGTTACCATAGCCAAGGTATATAATCAGCCCAGATACCCCTCAATGGATGAAAGGATCAAGAAAATCTTGTATATATTTGCAATGGAATTTTACATGAGTAAAATTAGGAGGAAGGATATTACATCATTTATAAAGAAATGGATGAGACTCAAAAACTAACCGACACTTTTTGACCTTTGTTTGACATCTTCTCATTCCAGCATAGACAGCCACCATTCTCTTATTAGCTCCTAAGAACACAAATGTATTGAATTTCTGTATGCTAAGTCTGTTGTCTTAAATACCTGTACATCTTTACCTTTATCTATTTTTCTTTTCAGAAATACTGTGTAGATTGTTTATATTGTTGGTACTTCATGAACAGTATAATAGACAAAAGTTTCTATCACTTTTTGTACCTTAGGGCATATAACCTTGCCTTTACATATATAACTTGGGACTGATCATTTTCATTAACTGGGATCTGGTTTAGAAAGAGTGAGAGTTGCATTAAAAAGGTTTAGTTTGTCCCTTTAACCCTGTTGTGGGTAAAGTGTAAGTATAATAATTAAGACAGAGCTCCTCAAGCAGAATTTCTCAGCATCAGTTTTACTAATGATTTTGTCCAGTGGTTTATCATTAGTATCCTTGTCCTCTGTCACCAGCTTCAACTTACTCTCCCCATTTGTATCAAACACAAATACCTCTACAAGATTCAAATGCCTTGGGTTGAGGGAGTGCAAAATTAACCTCAGTTGTAATCACTTTAAAAAAGGAAAAAGACCAATGTAACTACTCTTTGGCTTCTTTTTCACATTGTTCTGTAGGTTCGAGTTAGTATAATATGATAATGCAAGAGGGCAAGAACAAGAGTAATCTAGACTGGAAATTATCAGGGCTATCCATGAAAGGCTGAGAGGTCCTGGGAGAAGTGCCACTGCAGTACCCACGAGGACACCTAGGGCCATCCATGGCTTCTAAATGCCATTTTTCTTCTCTAAAAACAAAACAAAACAAAAAAACCAAAAACCAAAATGAGCCTGGAAAAATATTTTCTGATGCCTAAATAAGGAAGTTCTGAAAAAAATGTCAAAAGGACACTGGAACAAATTATGAGGTCCCAGTGGCTAAATTTGGATAGCCATCAATTAAAATCCCTAGGAAAAAATAATATTGGTGAGCATATGTGTGAGCATATGTTGACACATGACTAAAAAACTTAAGGAAAATTCTTTTAAATAAAAGTACTATCTTTAAATGGAAAATAATGGAAAAATAAAGTCACCCTATGGCTAAATTGAATTTTTCACCTTAGTAAGTTTTGCTGCAATCAAGAATCATTTACAGAAATTAAAATAATAAATGAAAGTATGAAAAGACAAAACATGTTAGCACATTTTAGATACATAGTAATAGGAAAAAATAGTGCATTCCCAATACAGACCCTGGAAATGATGAGTGTTGAGAAATGACTGAAGAAATAATGATTGAAAAATCTCACAAATAATTGACAACTAAAATAAAATTATAAGAAATTCAGCATCCCCAAAACAGATACAACATTGTCAATGAAATTCTGAGATAAAGTCAGAGTAAAATGTACAATGCACAATACAGTCATAATAGTTTGGAAGTCCACTGTTAGCTTTTCATTACTATTACAAAATACCAAAAAGTTTTATTTTGACTCACAATATTAGAGATTCTAGCTCATGACCAATTGGTGCCATTTGAGCTAATTTGAGGCTCTGTTTGCAACTGTGTCATGACAGCACATCACCACAAGAGTTTAGGGTGAAGTAAGACCACTCATCTCGTAGATAGGAAGCAAAACAAGAGGAAGGGACACAAAAATATAAAAGAAAATCACAGTTAAATATCACCTGAAAGGCTACATTAAAACAACAACAAAAAGACTGTCAACAGCATGTGTTAGTAGGATGTGCCAGCATGACATTAACTTAAAATACTTAAATGTGTCCCTAAGGCTATTTTCCACACCAATTTGTGTTGATTTGGTCTTGGTCACATGATGCCTTCACTTTCACGTGCAACATTCTGCTTTTTCTTCACTTGGGTAATTTTCCCTCAGCCAATGTTTCTATGCTAAATTCCAATTAAGGGATTCTCCATTATTCTTCAGGACTTTTGGAAATCCATTGTTAGTTTCTTTATCTCCTCTTTGGCTACTCAAACACTACTTAAAGTAGTGGTTTTTATAAACTCAGCACATTCATCATAATCTTACTTTAATACACTTAGAAGTTACCTTACCTATTAGTTATAATAACCTTTCTTAAAATTGGGAATTCTTTTTCATCCCGTGTATAGTTTTGTAAATACATGCCTAAAATCTTTTTGTTTTTATGGGTTTGTTAGTATTAAATCAACATAGTGATAAATGAATTAATTCATTCAAATAGTGTCATCCAGACCCTAACTTTATTAGTCTCAGAAGCCACTGAAGAGAAGGAAAAAAGGTTTATAAATACTTGTTTAAATACCCATGTTATTTATCTAGATTTGGTATGTGTGTTTATAAATTAAGAAAGAGCTCAGATTCTGTGATGTTTACATTTTGCCTAGGGTTTATATATTTAAGAAGCTTTTAATTTAATATTTCTGTTTGTATTAGTCCAATAAGTTCTATGTACTTTGACATCAGTGAAGGGGACATGAATTTCTCACTGTTTGAAGATGAATTTTTAAATCTAGTTGGCATTTATTAGGCCATGAATATGGATTATATTTAATCATGGAGCAGAAGTAGAGATATAAGCTTTCATGCTTCACTTAAAAACAATTAGATGTTTTAAAGAATTAAAATACCACATAAACACAATATTGCTTATATTTATGTAAATTCTAGCCCGGTCCAATAACAAAACTAAACTCAATTAAAGCAACCATAAAATCATCTAACTCAATGGTATGTTGAATCTCTTCTAAAATCGTTTGTAAGTAAAGGACACTTTACTGTTGGACTCCTCTACTAAACATTTGAAAGTTATCCCTTATTTCATTCAGACCTCTATACACATTACAAAGATAAATATTCATATCATCTAAAATAGTATATGTTTTCACCTTTTGAGTTAAGTGAGTGAAGCTTTCAACTTTTCAGCTCATATATATATATATATATATATATATATATATATATTTGGTGGTGGTGGTGGTGGTGGTGGTAATGGTGGTGTGGTGGTTGTGAGGCTTCCACTTTGGACCTGGGCACTATACCTCAGCTTTTCAGCTTAAGGCTAGTGCTCTACCACTTGAGCCACAGCACCACTTCTGGCTTTTTCTGCTTATGTGGTGCTGAGGAATCAAACCCAGGGCCTCATGCATGTGAGGTAAGCATTCTACCACTAAGCCACCTTCCCAGCCCCTGTTTTCTTATTTTTGATCATGCTTCATATATATATATAGATAGATAGATATATTTCTCATACATACATATTTATGCATATATAAATAAAGTGAAAGCAAGAACATTGATTTGTACACTATAATATTCCTAACAAATGAATAGTACTTTATCTTTAAACTATATATAACATTTGAGTGAAAGAGTAATTTGAGGTATTTTGGCCTTAAAGAATTGCATGTAGAGCTGAGAAGGTGGCTCAGTGGTAGAGCGCTTGCCTTGCATGCCTTAGGCCCTGGGTTCAATTCCTCAGCACCACATAAGCAAAAAGAAAAAAGCCGGAAGTGGCGCTGTGGCTCAAGTGGTAGAGGGCTAGCCTTGAGCTGAAGAGCTGAGGGACAGCGCCCAGGCCCAGAGTTCAGGCCCCCCGACCGGACCCCCACCCCCCAAAAAAAGAATTGCATGTAGACCAAACAGTTCACTTCACTGCTTACGTGAGTAGTGGAAAGTGTGTTTTATCAGGCAGAAATTGCCTATTCTCACTAGATTTACATAAAGATAAATGCATATTTACTTCCTTAGTTTTACTTTTGGGCTTTCAACTTACTAAATTTAAGGGGGAGGGGGGTATGATTGAGTGGGGGGGAGGGGGAAGGCTGGGAAGGGAGGTGAAGGGTAAACAAAGGAGGAGGCTGCAATGCTTGGTAAGAAATGTATGCATTATCCTGCCCATGTAATTGTAACCCCTCTGTACAGTATGTTCTCAAATAAAAAAAAAATAAAAAAAAATAAAACTCCTTATATGGAATGAAAACAATACTACCTACTGGGGATAATTCATCCTTGACTTTTGATTTTTTTTAAATGTTTTATTCTTTTGTATGGTTATTTTACCTTTGGAAGGAGTACTTTTTGGTTTTCCATTTCAATATATTTCTGGCATTCTGGCATTAAGGCAACTTGGTCAATGAGTGTGCAGCTTTTATATCAATCATCTTTATAATGCTAGTGATAGAGAAAGGGAAATTTGTGTGAATTTACTCCCTCCTCTGCCATATATTTTTTGTAATAAACTTTCTGGTTACCTTAAGAATGAAGTTACAAGTTTACATAAGATCATAATGAGTTTGTCATCCCATAGAACAAGTGAGCAGATGAAAGAGGAGAAAGCTCTCTCTGCAAACATATAATCTACAGGAAGAGCCAGCAAGAAATGACTATCAGGCAGAAGAGAATAAAGATGAGCCGACTATTGATATAAGATTTTAAGATTCTAGAACTGAGAAATGACATTTCTGCTTGTTAGACAAACCTATCTGTGCTATTTTCTTATAGATTCGGACTCAATTAAAACATATTCTATATTCACCTTTGTTGTTGATTTACATGAAAACATTGAAAATATATTCATAATGCCAAAGTGCACAAAAACATGGAAATTTTACATAGTATCCAAAAAATAAAAGAATGTTCTCATTGTGTATTTTATTTAAAAATAAATTTCTGGTGCTTCTCCTGAAAAATAAAAAAAATGTTTTAATTTTCCATCCAAGATAACCATATAATATTGCCAAAATTCAATGATTAGCTGTGTACATTACATTTTATGAAAAGCACTTGCAATTTTCAGGTATGCCATCTGGAAAGGGCCATCTGCAAAAATTTCAAATGATTATTTGAGATTTTGCCAAAACTTCTTCTTTTGAATAGTGGATACCTTGGCATACCACAAAAGAACCAGTATTGTACGATGCTGTCCTTTTTTACTGCTAACTAAAGAAATAAGGAAATTGTACAAGATTTTGCTTTATCATCCCTCTTTGGAAAAATTAAAAGTAAAAGCTAAATAAAATGTACTTTCTTTCATGACAATATCTAAGCTATAATTATATCCTTCTGAAGAAGAAAGGCTTTAGTTATGGATGTATTTCAATTTTATTTTCTCTTTCACAAGATTTCTATATAACATCAGCAAGAACAATTTAAGATAAATGGATTAAAAATATTGTTTCTCTCTAAAAATTTAGTTTAATAAATTAATTACATAAAGTACAAGCAAATAGATTAGTAAACGGAGCTTCAACGTTAATGAGAGTAGAGTTTAAAGATGGTATGATTCAAAGATTATTCTTTCTGCTAGAACAAAATTCTAAGCATTTGTTGTCAAATCAGTCTATTAGTTTGAAATCAACAGATATACAAAGCCAATTTCCAAAACATGAGAGTGAGGTGAGAGACTGAAGATGCTTTCTTCTTGAACTTGGAATAAATTACAACCAACTTTTCAACTTCAGGATATAGAAGGAAAATGCCAAGAAAAATATAAAGTATCCAGACAATTACAAGGAAAGGGAAAATAATTGTTAGATAAGCCCAACAAATGTGAATTCTTGAGATTGACTTTTCATACTTTTTAGCACAAATTTTCCATTATGAGCCTTCCAGCAAGTGCTTATTTAACACATGTTATACAAACTCTCTTCTGGTTATAGTTCTACTCATTGATATACAGTTGATAAATGAAGAGACATATTTCCTTCCTACATTAATCATGGAATATTTGAGTAAGTTACTACATTTTTGATGTACTTGCAATGTAACAGGAAATAAACATTTATTTTCTGATCTTAATACCTAACATAGAACTCCTTCAAATGAAAGAGAGTATAGAAGCTTTTTACATGGAGCAACTAAATCCCTTGGACATTTTGTGGTGATGTAGATGTCTTTTATTCTAATGAACAGATTATTAGTTGGACCCCAGATAGCTGCTGGCGAGAGAGAGAGAGAGAGAGAGAGAGAGAGAGAGAGAGAGAGAGAGAGAGAGAGAGAGAGAGAGAGAGAGAGAGAGAGAGAGAGAGAGAGAGAGAGAGAGAGAAAGGGAGGGTGGGGGAGAGGGAGAGAGAGATGTAGAGATCAGCCAAATATGTCAACCATATCCTACATGATGAAACCTCAAGAGTCACTCAGCTACCAGATCATGTGCTGAAAGTGACACTCCATCTGAACTTGGACAAGTTCTAGTGCTCTGAACCGTTCTGGATGTTGCCCTCAGTAACGCTTTATCTAGCTATTCATTAATGTTATTTTTAATGAAGTTCTTTATAATAAACTAGCAAATGCAAGTAAAAAGATTTTCTGGGTTTTGTGAGTCATTATAAGCAAATTGTTGAAACCAAGAAAAGAAATTCAGGAATTCTTGTATTTGTATCAACGCAGCTAAAGCTTGGGTGTTTTTAACCTTGATATTTAGTGTCTGAAGGAAGGAGACTCCCATTGGACTCCGATCACCCTGTTCAGAATAGTCTTAACTCCATATATGGTCACAATTGAAATACATTGTAATACATTGAAATACATTGCTGTCTATAGAGAGCTGAAAAACTGATTGGTGTAGAAGACCCACACAATTGATGTAAGAACTATAAGTAGAGAAACAATTTCATTTTTTGTTTCTTATATGAGATTGTCTTTAATACATTTGACCATGAGAATTATAAAGGTTACCAGAGAATGAAATGACATCCCAAAAATTTTATTCTTTGAAAGACATATTTTGGAAAATATTTAGACTGCTTATCTTTGATTATATGAATAAGGAGTCAATTCAGATGCAGGTTTTGAAGGTGTTATTGTAATTTTCAAGTGCATTGGTACATAAAATTGCACATCCTGTGAACAGCATACTTTGTCATTTTCCAATAGTTTCCTTTTCAACAACCTTCTTCATATTTTCATGTGGCAAGTAATTTGTTGGTCAGGAATGTTAGGAAAAAGAAAGGGTTTTACATTTGCCATTCTTTCTCCCATGTCACAATTCAAAGTTTTCCGTATTCAAATGCCATGGAGTTTAATAACCTTATTGCAAAAATGCCTGAAGTATCAGCTTAAAAGGATAGTATTAATATATTTTCTCTATTTTGTTTTCAAAATTAAGGAAGGTTTTAAATAAGAAAAAAGGTCCATTCTAATTTTTTTATTCTAGAATAAATAATTTTATTCTAGAACAAGATGCCAGGATAAACACACAAAAAATGAGCAAGAGGAATGTATTTAGTATAGAATCACGGAAGTGAGATCTAATTCTAGGATTTTGTGCATGATGTTTGGTATGGGGGGGGAGGCTTGGACACAGTGTGGGGTGCTATTCTTGAGATTTTGTGTTCAAGATTAGCACTCTACCACTTGAGCCAGAAGTTCCACTTCTGACTTTTTGGTTATTGATTGGAGACAAGTCTCATGTATGTTCCTGCCTGGGCTGGCTTTAATCCAAGTTCATCAAATCAGAGCCTCCTTAGAATTACATGTGTGAACCACAAGCACCCAACTAATTTGGGGATTCTTAATTCCATTTCTTGTATATATTGAAACACATCTTAATGAAAAATAATACTTGGAATACACAAGGGATAAGTCCAATTTAGAATTGACACAAATTTCTAATTCTAAATAAAAGACTGATTATTTGCTAATTAGGCCTAATAATCATATGCTAAATTTCTTGGTGACTTAATTAACTTTATCTGATTGGATATTTTGTAAGTGTTTATGTTAAACTAAAATACAAATGAATAGATTTGCTAGATTAATACTTTACTGTTGTGTAAATTTCTGTGAATATTTGCAATTTACTTGTTTCTATCCATCAAAATATATTTTAACAAAATTACAAATTTATGGTTTGGGCTCAGGTTTGTTATCTTTTCTTCTACAGCTCCCCAAAAATTAAGCATACAGTTCAATTTTTGGGTGACTCAAGAAATCTGCTCCCTCAAGGAGTCATTTTCTTTGTCATATAAATTTTAGAAGAAATATTTCTTGAAATATTCACCTATGGACTATGAAAGCAAATTAAAAGTATACTAGGTCCAAATGTGTTTCTATCAGTAGATTGCTTTCTTTCTTTTGAAAATTTACCATCATTGAAATGTTAGCATAAAAGAGTCAATGATTTTAAATTTACTACATCAAATAAAAGTGAGATTGTTTGGTCACATTAGTTTTTATTAATCAGAAAATCATCCAATAGAAAAGTATGAGATGTTAGTTTATATCTTTGAATTAACTACTTCTTAATATTCTTAAGTATTACCAAAATATAGGTGAATTAATTCTGTCATAGGCCAAAACAGAATGAGATGAGAAAGGAAATTGTGAAATAAAAGTGACATGTACAATTAACTTTAAGACATAAATATACTCATGATGGAGAAATTGAACAAAGTTGGATACAGGCAGCTAGCTGCACTCATTAATCTGCAAACTAAATTTATTTTTCTAGGATGAAAAGCAAATGAAATGTAGAAAGGGAGAAAGGTTCAGTGACTGGGATAATTATGCCACTAGATTATGGCCAGAGTTTTTGACAATTTCATTATAACTGCTGCAAACATTGAAATAACTGTGAAGTAAATTTTGTTGATTTTTGACATTACATGATTTCTTTTGATGCTAACTTTTCACTTATACACAAGGCACACATATCCTGAGAAAGTAATCAGGACCCACAATTTTAAAACAGAGAAATTATAATATATAAGGAAAATTTTCAAACAAGAAAAGACAAAGTTTTCAAAAGGTGACTATTTCATGAATTAGTTCTGAGGGGAGAGTTTTATGAGAATTCTAAGGATATATAATTATTTATATATATAATTATTTATTATAAAAGTGATGATCAGGGAGGTTACAGTTACATAGATAAGGTAATGAGTACATTTCTTTTGAAACACTGTTACCTCCTCTCAATTTCTCCAGCTTTCCCCTCCCTACTCCTTTCTCCCCCAAGTTGTAAAGATCATTTCCAATGTAGAGTCTAGTGAGTATTATTGTTACATTAGTTCATTCTTTGTCCTACTGTTTCTGCAATTCCCTTTCCCTTCCAAGTATCAGATAAACTTAAATGCAGGACAAAGGGTACAGAAAACTAAAAGAAAGAATGAAGATAGAAGTAACTGCATACAGGACATAATAAGAACTCTTTTTGCAAATCCTTGGAATTAATTTTGATACATTTCATTATATATGGTAATATGCACTTAGTGATTCGGCTATTGTTACCCCTGCTAAGAATATCATAGACATATTATAGTTATTACAAACTCAGGAAACCAGTAACCTACAATTTCTTTGGGCCTGGCTTGTTTTGCTAAATACAATTTTTTCCAGGTCTTTCTGTTTCCTTATGAATTGGAAAACACTTTTCTGATGGGAGCATAGAACTCCATTGTGTATATATACACCACATTTTCTTGATCCATTCATCTACTGAGGGGCATCTGGGTTGGTTCTATATCTTAGCTATGGTAAATAACACTTCAATGAATGTGTTTGTGCTGGTAGTTTTAGTGTGGCCTTGTTTGTATTCCTTTGGATAAATGCTCAGTATTGGGACTGCTGGATCATAGGGGAGCTGTATGTTTAGTTTCTTGAGAAACTCCATACTGCTTTCCAGAGTGGTTAAACAAGTTTACACTCCCACCAACATTGTAATAACGTTCCCTTTTGGCCACATCCTTGCCAGCATCTATTATTTGTTTTCTTGATAATGACCAGTCAAACCGGGATGAGGTGTAATCTCAATGTGGTTTTGATTTGCATGTCTTTTATGGCCAGAGATGTTGGCCATTTCTATTTTTACTGTGAAAATATCTTACAGAGAGGTTACAATTACATGGGCAAGGTAATGAGTACATTTCTTATCAAGCATTGTTGCCTCCTCCTTTGTTTCCCCTTCCCATCCCTTCCCATCTCCCCGCCTCCTTCCCTCCCGGCAGTGCCAAAGTTGTAAAGTTCGTTTTTCGACATAATGTCTGGTACATCTCATTGTTGCAATGGGTCCACCTGTATTCCTATTTAAACAATTTGGTTTTTCCCTTCCCCTCCACAAATTACACCAACATCAAATACAGTAAAAACAGGGGTTATACCGTGGGGGAGGGACATACAAAGCAACAAAGAAATCATCTTATAAATATGTTAGGAATAATATCAAGAAAGAAAAAAAAATTGAGTCCTTATCTTGGGGTTCATTTCGCCTAACATCAACTTATCTGACTGTTTCTGTTTGTCTCAGACATATACTGGCTATTCTTATTTCCTCTCTAGAGAAATCTCTTTTTAATTCTTTAACCCACTTATTAATGTGGTGATTGTTTTTTAAGGACTTGTTATTGGGGGTTCCAATTTTTTGAGTTCTAGGTGTATTTTAGGTGTGAGACCCTTGTCTGTTGTAGCTAGTGAAAATCTTCTCCCAATCTGTGGACTTTCTATTTATCTAGCTATGTGCTTTGCCAAACAGAAACTGCAGTTTCATACAATCACATTTAACCAGCCTTTCTTTGATTTGTTGTGTTTCTGGGTCTTTATTAAGAAAGTTTCCAAGTGCCAAGGAGCTATTATATTGCCCCTACTCTTCCCTGTAATATTTTCAGAGTACCTTATTTGACCTCGAGGTCTTTGTGATCCATTTGGAATTGATTCTGGTGTAGGATGATATATAAGGATCTAACTTCAGCTTTCAACATGTGTATAGCCAATTGTGCCAACACCATTTGTTAAAGGAGCTGTCTTTCTTCCATTCTGGGTTTTTGGGTTTGGTTTTTTTTTGCTTCCTTGCGATTGGGGTGTGGCTTCATTTCTGGGTCTTCAATTCTATCTCATTGGTCCTCAGGCCTGTTCTTTTGCCTGAACCAAGCTGTTTTTTTGTTGTTTGTTTTTTACTATGGCTTTGTAATAGAATTTGAAGTTTGGCATTGATATTCCTCCAGCACTGTACTCTTGCTAAGAATAGTTTATCTGGGATCTTTTATTACTCCATATGACTGTTTGGATTGCTTCTTCTATATCATTAAATAATGATGTTGAGATATTGATGGGTATTGCATTGAATTTTTAGATAGCTTTTGGCACTATTTCCATTTTCGTGATGTTAATATTCCCAATCTGGGATCATGGGAGGTTTTTCCACTTCCTTAGATCTGCTTTAATTTTCTTTGTGAGGCTTGTAAAGATTTTTAAAAAAATTTTTATTATTATTATTTTACCAAATAGACTATCTATTGATATGATGGATTCAACCAATATTAAGTATTTTCAAATTGTATTTTATGATATTTCAGTTGTATTATTTAGAGAATATTAGGAGGATAAAATTATTTTCTTACTGCATTCTGTGGTATGAAGGTTGTGTTTGACCTAAATTCAAGCACTGACATCCTACACAGAAAGTGATGTCCTTAACAGGCATTAACTTTTGGTTGGTGACTGGACTAGGATCTTTAATGACTGAGATTAATGTGCGTATGAAATCATTATTTGTTTCTATTGAAATGCTGGAATAAATTAAAAAGTTATTCTCTGAAGAAATCAGTCTTCAGCAATACCTAATTTGTTCCCAACTTTCTCTTAGATTTTTTTCACTCTCCCTAAGTGGAAGATTTGTGTGAGAGAGAGAGAAAGAGAGAGAGAGAGTGAGAGAGAGAGAATTTCTGTTTTGTATAAACTAACGTGTGGTTTATTATTTCAAGGACGGCGGAATAGGAACTGTGTTAGCATTATAAGATGAAGTTTCTCTTTTTCATTATTAAGTCATATTTAATTTCTATATAACAAAAATTTTTGTTTCATAAAATATTATTTCATATAATTAGGTAAAATAGAAAGTATCTTTGAAGAAGCCATTTTTCCTAAATGTATTATGAATATTCTAGATTTTTACCTTCATTTTCCAATTTATTTTAATGTCTGGTTGAAGGTTGTTTAGTTATGAAAATATTAATCAAGATAAGGCAGAACAATGGATATTTAATATTTTTCCTTCAGGAATTAATATAAAAACTGAGGGTTTGAAATATTTATTGTTATGGATTTTTTTCAAGTACATTGGTAATTTATTAAGTTACAGTCTTTTTTGGGAGAGTTTATCCTTTGGAAATTTTTTTCTTGAAAGTTTCACTAGTTTTTTTTTTGTAAAAGTACTGCACAGAGGGGTTACAATTACATGGGCAAGATAATGAGTACATTTCTTATCAAGCATTGTAGCCTCTTAGGAAGTTATAGTCTTAACTTATAAAAAAAAAAGTTGAAAATTTTGTAGGTTTCTTGTGATATTTGCATTCACAACTGAAAATTTGAATATCTATGGTAGGTTCTCAAATACTTTTCCAGAAGATAAAGACTTTCTATATTGAATTGTTTAAAAAATTGTACTTTTTTTCTTAACAGAAATATCTCCAGAGACAATCACATTTTGATCACACCATTTGCTATGCTACCATATCAAATTATGTACTATAAATGATATATCTGCCTTCTCTGTGTTCTGACCAGCACAGAATTTAGATGATCATGAAAATGCAGCTTCAATTTATATGACTTTTAAAGTATAGAAGCAAATAATTTCAGTGTAGACAAGCCAATAGTTAAAGGTGAAATATTTAAGCAATTATTTAAAAGATTTTTACACTTGCAGCAAGGATCTGGGAACAGAAGTAAAACTGAGAGGATGTACTGCTGAAATCTAGCCTACCATAGAGATACATTACAACTTACTGTCATTACTTTGTAAGGGATTTTCGGTGATTATCTTTACTATTTTGTGTGCTCAAGATTGTTTAGCTAGACCAGGTTGGTTTGATCTCCTGATTTTCCCATCTCAGCCTCCCAAAAGCATGTTCTGCTTGAATTGGTCATAATTTTAACAGGCCACTTTATGTAATAACATATACATTTGAATTTTTAAAAAATATTAAGGTTCATTTAAATTTGCTTAATAATGTCGTTTGGTATGGAGATGCTATTGAACCACACTTAAAAGGTTGCATTCATTGCTTCTTCTCACCAGGGAAATGTAATAGTGCAACTGATTTAGATACTAAAGCTTGCAATATATCAGCAGTATAGCAAGAGACTTCAAGTTGTTAGTGAGAAAAACAGAACACTTCCTTTACCATGAAGGTATCAGCAAGGCTTAATTAACGTTGCTTGCTAAAACTTGAGATGCTGCCCAATTGCTAAATAAATTAACAATGATTATTTTGTGTATTATCTCATAATTGAATGGACACAAATATTAAAATTCTCAAAAATAACTAAAAAATGGTAATGAATCTAGTGTCTAATATGTGAAGAATATTGAGAAATTGTTAATGATTTTAGAAGTACATTTTAAAAATCACAGTTCTGAAGTAATGTTATTTTTTAAGGTGGTTTTGAAATAGAGATTAAATTTTAACTTTTTGAGATGTTAACATTTAAAATAAAACTGATGGTTGTATGAATGTTTACTTCCTTCAATATCATTTCTCTCTATCTCTCTCCTTCCTTCCCTTCCCCATAGTTCTTTTACTTTTAATAGTGAAAATATAACTCATACCTATTTGATCCATGGAATCTTCTAAAGGATTTTTCTGAATATATGACAATATATAAGTTTAATAATGTTGAGACACTGTGTTTTAACACCTCTATCAGTTGTAGAAAAAATGAGGTTGTTAGGCAAGGGAGAATAATTTTTCAGAGAACTATGGGTGAGAGGTTTTATGTTATAGAAGATTTAGCTGAAGAAACATGCAAAAGATGATAGGGAATGACTGCAAAGAAGGAAACACATAAGGTCGAGAGACCTTGTTGTCTACACCACTGAAGAAATCAGTCTATGCATTTGACTTCCTAAACAATAATATTGCCTACTTTAAAAAGCTTATCAACTGGAGGTATTCCTCCATCTGAATACACCTTTAGTTCTGGATGGACAAGGGTATTGGGTAGAAGAAAAGGGGGTTAGGTATAGTTGTAACTTACGAGTAATTCAATGGTAATAGTCAATATAAGGCTATGTAAAATAACACCAAGGGAAACAAAAGCACGAAACTAAAACCACAAGAAGACAATATAGTCAAAAACAAGTACAGACTTGCAAAGACTTTAAATCAGAGGTTATAAATCACATATAGGAATTCCTATTTACAAAGGAATTACAAGGGAATTATAAAGGTATTCTTACTGACAAAATTTACAAAGTGAATTTGTGGTTCTTTGCCATCAACATAAAAAGTTCATATTTTGAATGGCAAAATTAATATAAATTAAAAATCATGGGCATTTTCCCTCAGTAGATGAATGGATCAAGAAAATGTGGTATATATACCCAATGGAATTCTATGCCTCCATCAGAAAGAATGACATTGCCCCATTTGTTAGGAAATGGAAAGACTTGGAAAAAATTATATTAAGTGAAGTAAGCCAGGCCCAAGGAAACATAGGTCCCATGGCTTCCCTTATTTGCAATAACTAGTATATGTCTGAGTCAAGCAGAAAAGGTCAGATAAGTTGATGTTAGGGAAATGAACCCCAAGATATGTATTCAAATATTTTTTCTTTCATGCGATTGTTTCTAACACATTTATAAGGTTATTTCTTTGTTGCTTTATATGTCCCTCCCCCACGGTATAACCCCTGCTTTCACTGTATTTGATGTCGGTATCATTTGTGGAGGGGAAGAGAAAAAACAAATCGTTTAACTAGAGATACAGGTGGACCCGTTGCAACAATGAGACATATAAGTCGTTATGTTGAAAACGAACTTTACAACTAAGGAGCGGGGAGGTTTGGGGGGGGGCGGGGGAGGATGGGAAGGAATGGGAGGGGGAAACAAAGGAGCAGACTACAATGCTTGCTAAGAAATGTACTCATCATCTTGCCCATGTAATTGTAACCCCTCTGTACAGTATTTTCACAATAAAAAAAATCATGGGCGTTTTATGTGAAAAATAAAATGAACAGTTATATTTACTTAATGTGCTTTTTTTGTAATGATCTTAAGTGCTTGATATATTTACTAAATGAATAGTGAAACTTCAATATTATTTGCACTGAAGAGGATTATAATATGATGAAGTTTGAGAAAAATATAAGAATATAAGCACTAGATTTAATATAGGAAAATATATTTTAAGTAGATTTAAAAATACATTTCATATACTTTCTTTCTTTTTTGGGGGGTGGGGGTAGTCTGGTCGTGGAGCCTGAACTCTGGGCCTGGGCGCTGTCCCTCAGCTCTTCAGCTCAAGGCTAGCGCTCTACCACTTGAGCCACAGCACCACTTCTGGCTTTTGTTCTTTTTGCTGATGTGGTGCTGAGGAATCGAACCCAGGGCCTCAGGCATGCAAGGCAAGCGCTCTACCACGGAGCCACCTTTCCAGCCCCTGATATACCTTCTTAACCTATAAGAGCAGTAAGAATAATAAGGGCCACCTGGCGCCGGTGGCTCAGGCCTATAATCCTAGTTTCTCAGGAGGCTGAAATCTGAGGATCCCGGTTTAAATCCAGCCCAAGCAGGAAAGTCCGTGAGACTCTTATCTAATAAACCACCAGAAAACTGAAAGTGGTGCTGTAGCTCAAGTGGTAGAGCGCTAGACTTGAGCTGAAGAACTGAGGGACAGTGTTCAGGCCCAAAGTTCAAGCTCCATCACCACCAAAAAAAAAAAAAAAAAAAAAAAGAAAGAAAGAAAGAAAGAAAGAAGAATAATGGCAAAAATCACACATGTCACAAACTATTTAATATTCAACACAACTATATGAAATTGATGCTACTATTACCTCCATTTTCCAAGAGGTACCTGAGGAAGAAGGATGATAAGTAATTTTTGGAAATTACATATATAAAAATTGGTGGAGCAGAAAGACTATGTAAATATTCTAAAAATAAACTAGTTGCATAAAATGATGGCATATATTGATAGAAAATGTAGATAGAACAGACTCTCAGAGTTAAAAAAAATTAGACCTATAGCTTCATCTTGTTTGGCTGCCAAAGTATAGAGCTACTTTCTAAGATTAGTGATCACAAAAGAACTCATAAACCTAATTAATCATATTTCTCAATCTCATGCTCAGTAACTTTTTCATTTTTAAATTAATGTTTCATGCTACTCAGCAAACAAAAATAACATCAAGCCAGCCAAAAAGTATTTATGTCACCTCATAGATGCCCTTGATATGCTGAGAAAGTTTTCTTTTTTTTTTCTGTCCTCATACTTGAATTTTTTAAAAGAGATTCATGTTACCTCTAATTTCTTACACATTTTAATTAGGTACATATTTTTGAAGATTGTAAGTTAATAATGAAAAGCTATCCTTATTTTTATCCTAGTTATTACAAAACAGTTTTTGGAATCTGAATATAAGGAGAAAACAGATTTTAAAGTTACAAAAGTATCAAATGTAGGGAATTCAGATAACATGGAGACTGTAGGGTACTGATTTTTACCAACTAGGTACACAACAATATGAAGGGATTTTTTTTAAAGTGGAGCTCAAGATTGGGATGAATCTATACCTTTTAGTGAATGTATGATGAAAATGTGGAAAAAGCAGGTGGACCGTATGTGAACTAGAGAGGGGCACTTTCAAACAAGAGAAGATGTGAAGAATGAGATCATCATTGTTTATATCATTCAACGGTTTCTACCAGTTTATAATGAACTCCAGGCAACTCTGTGTTTATAATCACCAACCTAATGAAAGTGACACAGGCTAAATACCATGACAGAAACAATTCTTACACAAGAACTTGCAGTTTGTCAGTATATCTACTACATATTTAAACTTCAAGAAATGTTTAAACTTCAAGTAATGTATCCAAAGTCTTTAAATATTTTTGGGTTAGGAAATTCCAGCTTATTTTCAGGCAGCTTGTCTAATGACACATAATATGTTATTGTGAATTATAATTAGCAGAACACATTTAAAAAATTTAATAGAAACTACAGCGAATGGTAGCAAACATTTTTATTTGGTTAGAATTGCTCTGTAATTCTGTGTTCCAGCTTTTGGCAGCAACAAAGAAATCTTTGTGAAAGCCTATGATTATCAGAGTTTCATGAGGACAAATCATGGTGGATAATTTGAGCCTATTAGGTGCTTTTTATCTTGTTAATTATCAGGCATTTAGTACTTTGTGAACATTTCCAAATTAATCATTAATTAACCTATTTCCCCAAATCAGGTCAATCCTATTATATATTTTGTTCAAAGAGCATGCAAGGCATTATGAGGAGCCTTTCTTAGAACTCTTCTGTAGTGACAGTGTTTGGGGGTTATTCAATCATGAAGAACAAATCAGTACAGAACATATTTCCCATTTAATGCAGTTAAAAGTAGTTCTGAAGAATTCAAAGGCTATTTGTAATTCAGTATAGAAGATATTGAATCTAAAGTTAACCATATCTAGAAAATCTATGATTTTCACACTGGAAATATATATATGTATATATATATATATATATATATATTTGTATATGTTTGGTGAAGATCCCCAGTTGTCTTGTGCTATACAAAAAAAAAAAGACAACATAGGTAAGAGGATTTATTACAAAGATAAAGCCAAAGCAGAGTTCAGAAAGTGTGAAAACACATTTGAATCCCAGAAATAGTATAGGTATAGAGTTGGGATCCATATAGTTTAGTAGAAATGATATATGAATTATTGTAAACAAAAAAGGAAGATTGAGCTCAGTGTCTGTGCACCTGCTTAGTTAGCACAAACCCTGGGTGTGATCCTATTATCCTTATATAAAGTCATGACACTCAGACCTTTACCCAGCAAGAACAGTCTATCTCATTCCACACTTAAATAGGGATACAGGTGAACCCATTGCAACAATGAGATGTACAAGTCGTTATGTTGAAAAATGAACTTTACAACTTTGGTGTGGGGGGGGTAAGCGCAGAGGATTGGGGGGGCAGGGGGAGGATGGGAAGGGATGGGAAGGGGAAACAAAGGCGGAGGCTACAATGCTTGATAAGAAATGTACTCATTATCTTGCCCATGTAATTGTAACCCCTCTGTACAGTATTTTCACAATAAAAAATATATAACCAGAAATAATTATTGCTCCATTTCCAGTATCTCTTTTAATATTCTAACACTAATTTGTGTTCTTAAAGCTTTACTTACTGAATGAATAAGAAACATGTTTCTAGATGACTTTCTGGTTCTGTTTGTCTGTCTGGTTGTCATAAGTAAAACCCAATAAGTATAACTTCTAAAATCACTTAAGTATCTATGCTTTATTTTAAATGTTGACCAGCTCTATTAATCCCTTATATTCCCTCATAATTTTACTAGCGTCAATTAATTATAATTGGAGTTCTCTTTTTTGCATATCAACCATAGCTTTATTATATACAGAGAAATAGAATCCAAGACTTGGCAATTTCACAGCATCACTTGGCTTTAATCTTTAATAAGTTATTTCAAAATGTGAGGGTCTGATAGTTTCTCTTTTTTCTGTATTTTTAGGGTTTGAACTCAGGGTTTCTCACTTGCTAGGAAGGTGCTCCACTACTTGAGCCATGATTCCACGTTTTTGCTCTTTGCTCCAGTTATTTTTGAGATAGCATCTTGTTGTTTTTCCCCCAGGCTGGCCTAGCTAGAAATCTTCTATTTTAGGCTCCTTGCCATAACTAGGGTGACAGAGATGTGTCACCATGACCAGCCATTTCTTTTTTAGATGAAGTCTTGTGAACATTTTGCCTGGGTTAGCCTGGACCTGTGATCCTCCTCATCTCCCCCTCCTGAGTAGCTAGGATTATAGGTATGAATCACTAGCACTCACTAGAAATCTATATTTTCATCTAAAAAATAAAAGCAATGTTCTAAACTGCCTGCAACTCTGACCATCTTTAAAACACTTTTGTTTATCTAGCTTTATTTTAGCATCCTTGGAATATTTGATGGACATGAAGGATGAAGAGAGAGTTTAAGAAAAACCTGAACCTCTCTCTCTTTGTTATAGATTGAATAAGGCTCAGGTTTTTGAATGCTTGATCCCTAACTAATGATACTGTTTGGGAAGAGTCTGGAAACTCTGTGAGATGGGACCTAACTAGAGAGGAGGTCAGTAAAGGGGTGTCCTGGGAGGCTGAATCTTGCTCTAGACACGCTGTTCTGCCTCTCTACTTCCTAACTGCCAAGAGTAACAACCAGCTCTCTTTTGCCATGTCGGCCCCACCATGATGGCCAGACTCTGAGACGGTGAAACTAAAACTAACTCTCCCCTCCTTTAAACTGTTCCCTTTGGTTATGGCTACATAAAGATAACCAATACAACTTCCACAGCTAGAAAGACTTGGTAAGGCAGAATGAATTCAGAGGTTCAAGCCTAAGCTGAGGAATTTCTCATATAGTTCAAATCAATTCCTCAAAGTACATATTGGAGAAGAGGCAAATGCCAAAATATAATTGTGTTGCTATCATTAGAATAATAGTAACTTAAAATGCTTATAAAAATCTTTAGAAGATTTATTTTTTGGTTGCGAGGCCTGAACTCTGGGCCTGGGCACTGTCCCTCAGCTCTCCAGCTCAAGGCTAGCGCTCTACCACTTGAGCCACAACACCACTTCTGGTTTTCCGAGTGGTTTATTGGAGGTAAGAGCCTCACGCTTTGAACCGCGACGCTCAGATCTCAGCCTCCTAGGATTACAGGGCCACCGGCACCCGGCTAGAAGATATTTTTAAAGCCACATTTTGAGACATTATTCCATAAAAGTATCTTCTTTGGACCTGCATCAGTGGTTCAGTTTCTTGCTTTTTTTGCTTATATCTTTTCTTCTTTATTTTGTCTTTATATATATTTATTGTAAAATTCTTTACAGAGGGGTTACAATTATATGAGTAGGGTAATGAGTACATTTCTTATCGAGCATTGTTACCTCTTACTTTGTTTTCCCCTACCATCCCTTCCTTCCTTACCTTCCCAACTCTTTCCTCCCCCCCCCCCAGACATTGTGAAGTTCGTTTTCAGCATAGTGTCCTGTACATTTCATCGTCACATTGGGTCAACCTGCATCCCCATTTAAGCATTTCCCTCCCCAAATTACAAAAATTGTATGTACAAAAATTGTATGTATATTGTTTTCATTAGATTTAGGACCTTTTTGATTTCTACCATCTGGCCTTATTTCTTCAATTCTCACTCATCATGCAACATTGTGTATTTAATACCCATGTTCTTGATTATTTTCTGAAGTTTATTTTGTATTTTTTTCTAGTACATTGCAATTGATATAATGATATCTATATTATTACTGTAATAATAATTGCAATTGACAATTTTGCAATTGTAAAAAATGATATTATTGTAATATCATAAAATACAGGAAATTATTTCAATTGGCTAAAACTGACAGTAGGTACCCAACTATGAAGGAAGTCTATAGGCGGCTGAGAAAAATATGTATTCTTTGGCTTTTGGATGAAATCTTCATGGTGTTTATTGAGTCTATTTGGTCTATTGACTTACTTTATTCTGAGGCTTCTTTGTTGATTTTTCAAAAATTTTAGTAAACTAACTTTTGATGATAGTGTTGTATTCAAGTCTCCCACTATTATTGTATTGAGGTATATCTGTGATTTTTAAGTCTAGTAGTGTGTTTACTAAAGTTGGTTTCACCAACATTTGATGCACAAAACTTAACAATTGTCAAATCTACTTGATTTATTCGCTTTCTTAGTATGAAGTGACTTTCCTTGTATACTTTGACGAATTTTTATTTGAAGCCTACCTTATAAGATTTGAATACAACTGGGCCACTGATGGCTTACTTTTGTAATTCTAGCTACTTAAGAAATTAAGTAGGTTTGAAGGAAGGAGTCTCATATCAAATTAACCAGCACTAAGCCAGAAATGCAGCTATGGCTCAAGTGGTAAGGCACTAACATTAAGTGAAAGACTTAAGGGCCAGTGCCCAAACACTGAGTTCAAACCCTACTACCAGTACACACACACACACACACACACACACACACACACACACACACACACACACACACACACACACACACACACACACTATGATTATTGGGTACATTTTCTTGGTTGACTTTCTCCTATACTTTCTGTTAGTCAGTGTTTGGTTTTGACACTAAGATGTATTTCTGGTATGTAACAAAAGATTAAAAAATGCTTGCAATCAAAATAATTATTCTATGTTCGACTGGAGCATTGAGACCATTAAAGTTGAATGATGCTATTATGGAAAAGGTTGTAATAATTTGTGTCATTTTCTTGTTTTGTAGTGGTAAACTAATTTTCATTCTTAAATATTTATCTCTTCATCTGGTGGGATTTATTTTATCCATTTTCATAGTCACATTTGTCTTGCTCATATGTTTACTATTACTATTAGTACATTTTCTAGTGCTTGTCCACTGGCCAAAATTGTTTGGATTTCCATAATTTTTGGATGAATAGTATAACAAATCAACAATTTCAAACAACATTTTATAGATCCTGGAGGTTCTATGAAGGTTCTCCATTGGCAGAAAATGGAGCAAGATGTGTAGATGGGGGAAAGCTTGAAGCTCTAACTATCTAGTAGCTCTTAACAAGGAGGATTTTTTTTATTGTCAAGGTGACGCACAGAGGAGTTACAGTTACATAAGTAAGGTAATAAGTACCTCTCTTGTCAAACTTGTTACCCCTTCCCTCATTTTTCTCCTACTTTCCCAGCCTCATTCCCTCACCCCCAAGTTGCACAGATCATTTCCAACATATTGTCTTGTGTATGTTGCTGTTGTATTGGTTCCCCCTTGTCCGTTGTCTCGCCATTCTGTTGTTCCTCTTCTTTTCCCTAATTCAAATAACATATATACAAAACCAGGGTACCAAAAATCAAATACAGTGACAACAGGGGATATACCATAGGGGGAAGAACATAAAAAAGAAACAAAAAAAATCACATAGTACATTAAAAACAACAACAACAACAAAGAAAAACCTCTTGTGTACATGTTTTAGAGTTTATTTCACTTAGCATCATCTTATATGGTAATATGTACATAGCTATTAAGCCATTTTGCTCATCTGCTAAGATTATCCTAGATGTATACTAATTATTGAAAGTAAGGGAAAGTATAGATTTACCCAAATGATCACAAACAAGGTCATACTAAAGCTACTAGCACAACTATATTTATCTTAGTATTATTCACCATAGCTAGGACATAGAACCAACCTAGGTGTCCCTCAGTAGATGAATGGATCAAGAAAATGTGATACACACAGACACAGCTGGACATCTGTATGCTTGCACACACACACACACACACACACACACACACACACACACACACACACACACACACACACACACACACACAGGAATTCTATGCTTCCATCAGAAACAATGACACCACACCATTTGTAAGGAAATGGAAAGGCTTGGAGAAAATCATGTTAAGTAAGCCAGACCCAAAATACTTATATTCCACATAAATACTCCTTTGAAAATAGTTCTTCTATTAAGGAGGGAAGGTTTGAAAATCAGTTGAAAGTTCCTTAATTCATTAAAAAAAATCTATAACTGGTATTCATTTGGAAGGCAAAATAATATCATGGCTTTTATTTGGTTCTAGAAAATTGTGTCTGAATTAAAGACAATCAGCATTTCTAATATGTATAGCCATATTTATTTCAATGACTATTCTTTACATTTTCAAGAGAAAAATGCATAAAATTCAAGTGTGGTACTCATGCCTATCCCGATCTGAGTATAAATATTACCAATATAACTATTACCAATATTTTAGTAGACTACATAGCTCAGAGTAGAATTATAGAATTTAAATGCATGCATTTATTATATGGTGTTTTGGTGTATCTAGTCTATCACATCCCAGGAGGTTTGAACTTACTTATATTTTCACTAGAAAATATTAAATGCTAAAGAATGGTGTAGGTTCCCTATTGAAAACAGGGATTTATACCACAAATATGGCCTGAAATGATCTTACATTATGTAGAACTTAGTAAATAGAACGTCTTTGTATTAATGAATTAACCTTAAATAATACTAAAGTAGCTTCAAAATCTTTATAAGGGTAAGTAAATTTTGATATACAATAGAAAAGTTACCTGGGTAAAACTATCTTGATATAGAGTGAACTTTTGAAAAGAAATACTAACAACTTTCCTAATAATTAAATGAAATTGTAATCATTTGTTATGGTTGCTTTTCTATAATATATAACAAAGAGTTATTTGAAATTTGATGTCATTCTGTTTTAATTAAGAAATACACATAGGAAAATCATTGTTGTGTTCATGGTAGAAAATAATTCCAATCAAAGACAACTTCTTTTCACCAATTTACTGTCTTTCTCTCCTTAAAAAAGATCTAGGTGTGCAATCATTTTAAACTTGAAATGATATATTTCAAAATGCAAGTTAATATATTACATTGTTGTAATAAGAATCCCTGAGCTCTCTTAATATTAATTAGAGAAATTACCAAGGACAATTTCTGATAGAATAAGGTACTTGTATAGATTTTGACCTATATATTCGACCTAAATATCCTTAGATATATACTTCTAAATACATTTTCTACCTCCGTGCCACTTCAGAATTCCCATAATAGAAAACAGTAACTTCTTGTTTACTATGGGTGAACTTAGAATTTTTGATTGAGCAGGTTACATTAAATTGTTAATATTATTTCTGCTAGTTTCACCTTTCTCTAGTTGCTTGTAATTTTTAATGACTACAGACAAAACATTCAGTGTAATAAATATAAAGCTTTAACTATCCATCACGTCAGAGCAAATTTTTACATGTAGCTAATTTTATTAGCTGCAAATCCTATTTTATATTAGTTTTTAACAAGCATGAAATATCTCAAATGTAAAGAAAATGCTACCTTTTATTTCTACACCTTAAAGAATTATTCTACTATTCCCTCTGGTATAAGGTATAAACAATTGATTTGTTGATTTAGGAGTAAAACAAAGATAGGATTCAGAAAAATTGAACTATATTTTCATCAGTCAGATGAATTGAGATTCATAAATTTTGAAGAGCAAAAAGAATATCTGAAACTGTGAGAAAACATGATGAATTGCATTTTTATTACCTCCTTACTTATAGCAACAAATTACATATGTGTTTACATATGTTTATATATATAACATATATACATATATGCATGAACTGTTTGGAAGCATACATATCATGATTCTCACATTTGCAGAGAAATTATCCAGAAATCCCATTAAATAAATAGGCTATTTCTTTGGCCTGGAGTCCAGAAGACCCCTTAAGCAGACAAATCACTGCCAAATTGAAAAGAACTCAATTGTTCAGTGTTAGAACTTCATTTGGTTTTCTTAATTATGTAAGCATATATTGAAATTAAAATTGTTTCAGAAGAAGAGGAAAACAATATAAATTTGTACATGAATGAGTGTTATACGTGTGTATTTATGTATTATTGTTGCCTACTCTTTGTTTTATATTTTAGTGCCTACAATTTCATTCATTTCTTGTTATGGTTAAAGGGAAAGATGTTTAAATCTTCCTCCTTCTTTCTGAGATATCCATTTACGTAGAACAGAATGAAGGAGAATAAATAATGTGTTTTCTGAAATAAAATAAATCCCAGATGTCCAGAAAAAGAAAAAAGACACCAGTAATAAGAGAGGTGATGTTGTGACAGAAGGCCCAGGTGTCCTTCTTCTTGGTAAAGGTCCAGGTGTCCTTCTTCATGGTAAAGGCCCAGGTGTCCTTCTTCATGGTAAAGGACCATCTGAAAGCATGATAACTCAGAGACATCTGTTAGATTTCTGAGGACAAGTCTTCAGAAGGAACTTAATGTTACAAGAATCGGTGTCTGTATTTGTCTATTATTCATGTTGTACTCACAAGATATTTGAGTCTCTCAGTCTTCAGTTGTTGAAGGAGGTAGAGAAACCTAACGCGTGAACTAATGTCTTTCCTGATTACAGAACATGTACACATCTATGATGGAGTTGGTAAAGTCAATCACACTGTTTCTAGAGAAAAAGAAAAATGAAGAATGTTATAATTAAGAGGTGATGGATTAAAAAGAACTGCTAAATAAAGGTTACCATATGAATAACTTTACTTGGAAAATAATGAGAGATCTGACATTTAGGATCTGTCAACAAATCTGACAAGTCTCTTTTCATCAGTGTCCTTGCTACATGAAGTCTATCTCCACATGTGATTCAATGTTAAACAAGTTAAGGTTTCCAAGTAGAGTTTCTTTACCATAATAGATACTTTTAGAATTGCCTATGACTCCCATGTCCCTGAGAAAGTCAGTAAGATCATGTTAAAGAGATTCTATGCCTTTGCTTTTCTTATCATTCTCAAACTTGTAGATCACTTTTATTTATGTCAATTATGGAAAAAATAGGAAAATCTTTATAGATTCTGATGCATAACCAATGTTGAAAAACAAAAGGGGATCCTGGTATGAGATTAGGGCACTTCTCTTGAGTACTGAAATGAGAAAGACACATCAATGAGGATAAGAAAGGACAGTTTAACATCACTCATATCACCCTCCCCTAAGCTTTGCAATGACACTCAGCCAAAAATCTTTAGACAGGCTAATCAGTGAATGATTATTCTCTGCTAATGCAGACTGGAAGAGCTATTTATTATTTCAAATGCACAGACACTAAAATAAAACACAAGGATCATAAATAATGAGAGAAATATGATATCACCAAATGAGCAAAACAACATCAGTAAGTAAAGAAGTGAATCCATGAAATCCTAGCTACTCAGAAGGCTGAGATCTGAGGATTGCAGTTCAAAGCCAGATAGGACAAGAAAGTCCCTGAGACTCTTATCCCTAATTAAGCACCAAAAATACTGGAAGTGGAGCTGTGGTTCAAGTCCTTTTTTAAACAAGGTTCACAATGTAGTCTAGGCTGACCTTGAGTTCATTCCTACCTTAGGCTCGTGAATGCTAGGATTACAGGGATATGCTGCAGTTTCCAGCAAAGTAAGAGTCTTTTAGGAGTGCTATAACAGAATACACATTAAAAAAAACAGGGGGAAAATACATTAACAAGATTATAGGCTAAACAAAGAGCATAATAAAGAAGCAAGCAGAAATTCTGGAGCTAAAGAACAAATGCAAGAAGCAAGCTATCTTGAAGACAAGTCACTTGAAATTACCAAAGGAATGAAGAAAATAACAAAAAGAACAAAATAAAGAAAGTCTACATGAATTATATTAAACTACTAAGCAAATCAACATATACATAGGGTAGTCCCCCCAAAAAACAGAACGAAATGAAGAAGTAGAACCTACATAAGAAATAATGACAGACTTATTCTAAAATTTGGAGAGAGACATGAACTTGGATACATAAAGTTCAAAGAACCAACAAAAAAACAAAAATCAAAAAGTGTTTCACTGCTGTACACTATTATCAAATTCTCAAAAGTGAAAAATAAAAGAGAATTTTGGAAGCAAGAGAAAATTGATACATCACATAATTTGGAAAAAATCCGTGGAGTTATCACGAGATTGCACAACAAAAACCTGGCAGGTTAGGAATAGTGGTTTAATTAATCAAACAAACAAAAATAAACACCAACCTGACAATCAAGAATATTATTTAGGGGCTGGGAAGGTGGCTCAGTGGTAGAGTGCTTGCCTTGCATGCATGAGGCCCTGGGGTTCGATTCCTCAGCACCACATAAGCAAAAAAGCAAAAAGCCAGAAGTGGCGCAGTGGCTCAAGTGGTAGAGTGCTAGCCTAAGCTGAAGAGCTGAGGGACAGTGCCCAGGCCCAGAGTTCAGGCCCCATGACCGGACCCCCCCCCAAAAAAAGAATATTATTTAGCAAAACTGGCTTTAAAATAAATAAAAACAAGGATAAGACTTCCCAGTGAAGTAAAAGCTGAGTGAACTTGGCACCATTAGATTTTTCTCATAAAAATTCCATAAGATGATTTTCAAGTAACAATGAAAGGATTATAATTAATGAAATGAACATATATTAGAATATAAACTCATTATATAGGTCAGAATATGAGAGGGTGAAGAAAGAAGTGAATACAATCCAAGTATTTCATATATAAGTATGAAAATAGGGTAATAAACCATGCTCAAAATTGTCTTAAAAAGGGAGAAGGGAGAAATTTGATCAAAGTACATTATATAGAGAGATGGAACTATCACAGTGAAACCCATGTAAAAACTAGAGGGAAAAGGTTGGAATAGAGTCAAATTTAGAATAGTGTGATACTGTAATGATTGCTTATAAATCACAATTATATACACAATTATTGAAAATAGTTGTAGACAAACAAGTGTTAAAGTACATATGAAATAAAAGAATAAAGACATTAGTTGTATAAAATGGAATGACGGAGTAATTAAATGTTCGTATTACATAAAGTAACACAGAATAAATATACTCATTCATAATATTCAATAGGGATATTTCATGGAACTAGGAAAAAAAATCACAAAATTCACAAAGAAATTCAAAAGCCTAAACTGCCAAATCAATGTTGAGTATAAAAGTAAGGGGTGGTAGTGGTGGTGGTAAAAGTTTGATCTCCTGAAGTGAAACTATAGTTAAAGTTGTAGTAATAAAAATAGTATGAAACCAGAATAAAAACAGTCATAAAAGAGACAGTCAAACTAAGGAGAGGGCTCTATATGAACCTGCAAGTTGTGTTCAAATAACCTTTAACAATGATGTTAGGGGAATACATAGAGAAAAACAAAGAAGGGGATAACCATTTTCGACAAGAAATGTACTCATTACCTGACTCATGTTACTGTAGCCCTTCTGTATAGCATCTTTACAATAAAATTAAAAGTTTTTTTAAAAAGAGTATATTTGGAAAAAGTAGACTTGCAATGATAAGAAAATTGTAGAAACCCAGAGAAAATGATAAAATGGAATGCATATGCAAACAATAAACAATGAAATGTAAAACCAAGAACTGAAAAACAAAAGAAAATAACATATTTTAAAAGGCTACATGACATAAGTCTGAAGAATGATTTATTTCAGTACCACCTCCAAAACTCAGGCAGGATAAAAGAAAATGGACAAATAAATTTGAATCAAACAAAAAAGCTCTGTACACCATATCTCATGAAAGATTAATATCTAAAATATCTCAAGAAAGTGAATAAAATTTTAAGCTACTTAACAGAACAAAACTAAAAGAAATCAAATAATTTAAATGTGGTCAAAGTACCAGAGGAGAAATTTATCAAAAGAACCCATGCCAACATTGTATATGAAATGATAAACATTTTATATGAAAATGTGTTTAACTTCACCTATCATATGCGAAATGCCTATTATTAACAAGACAATATAACAGGTCTGGTCAAGATGTAGAAGAAAGGGCACTGTGTACTCTGCTGAAATGTATATTACTACTCATTTTAGGAAGTACAGAGAATTCTTTCCAAAGTAAAATAAAACCACTATCATATCTATTTTTGTTTTGTTTTGTTTTGTTTTTTGGGTCTGGTCATGGGGCCTGAACTCTGGGCCTGAGTGCTGTCCCTCAGCAATTCAGCTCAAGGCTAGAGCTCTACCCCTTGAGCCACAGCACCACTTCCAGCTTTTTTTTCTTTTTGCTTATGTGGTGCTGAGGAATAGAACCCAGAGCCTCATGCATGCAAGGCAAGCGGTCTACCACTGCGCCACCTTCCCAGCCCCCAGATCTATTTTTGGGATATAATTATATCATATATATGCAAAACATTTGACTTATATAGTATAAACTATATATTATACATTATATATTACATTATACTTACATTATATAATGCATTGCATATAAATCATGTATTTGTACATTATATTCCAAAATGTAAATTGTTGTTTATATGCATATACACACATAAACACATATATTTTAATTTTTATTTTCAGTAGTTGTACAAAGGAGATCTAATTCTACGTCATATCTTGAGCCCAATGCATCTTGATCATTGACACACCTTACATTGTTCGCCAATTGGATAGATTTTCACAGAAATTTGAGGAAAAGGTTGCATCTTACAGACTTCTCTTTGCAATGTGAACTAATACAGTTTATATAATCAGAAGAATACATGTAGATACAGAGAGCAGTTAGGATTTTAGACAAAATTATGTCTTACTTTTAAAACTACATTAAACATTCTTATCACAATAATAAATGCAAAGACTGAAATCAAGCTCACCTTACTGGATACTAAGAAGGAATTTCACAGATACAATTTTTCTTCTAAATTGTAAGAAGGATAATAGAACAAGTCATTTATTTCTCATTCTAGAAGACATTTGTTTCAGAATAATGTTAGCATTTTAATTGCCAGTGACATACTAAGTGTTTACAACTGAATTTGGAAGAACTGTAAGGATATTTAGGTTCTGCTTGTGTGTTAATCCTGATTTTGAAATCATTTCCCATCATAATTAAAAGTTATTCATATTTGAATCCATCTCTGGTAGCTCTTGCCTGAAATCCTCCCTGCTCAGGAGGCTAAGATCTGATGATCATAGTTCAAAGCCAGGCAAGGCAAAAATGTCCCATCAGACTATTATCTCCAATTAACTACTCAAAAAAGTAAAAAGGAAAAACAAGTGGAAATGGGTCTGTGGCTCAAGTGGTAGAGCAAAAAGCAAAGGGACAGTGCCTAGTTGAAGTCCCAGGACTGGCATATCCATACCTAAACTCACAATTATTCCTACTTCATATTTTCAAAATTTGAGAATTCCTGAATATGATAGGATTCTTAAATATTAGGTAGATGAATGAAAGCACCTACTAGTAACCACAAATTTACAAAATATGGTGGACAAAGAATATTACATATGGGATTTTTTAAAAACATGATTGATGCTCATATAAAGTATTTAATATAAAACTGAATGGTATGTATAATGGTTTTGGATATTTTTCTATCTCAAAGAGAAGATCTAAAACATTCTATGATGTCTGGTGCTGGTGGTTCACACCTGTAATCCTAGCTACTCAGGAGTGTAAGATGGGAGAATTGCCATTTGAAACCAGCCCAGGCAGGAAAGTCTGTGAGACTCTTACCTCAACTATACTACTCAGAAAAGTGTTGCCAGAAGTGGTGTTGTGGTTCAAGTGGTAGAGCGTTAGCCTTGAGCCAAAGAAGCTCAGGGACAGTGCCTAGGCCCTGAGTTTAAGCACCAGGATTCACACACACACACACACACACACACACACACACACACACACACACACACACACACACACACACACACACACACACACACACACACACACACACACACACACACACACACACAGGAAAAAATACCTAGGATGTCAGCTTTTATCTAGCTTTTATTTTAATTCAATACAGTATAATTAAACTACATTTAATTAGCAAAGTGGCATAAAATGAAATAAAATGCCAATGAAAATAACTAATCTATCAATATGTTCTTCTAAATATCAAAATTAATATAAAATAAAAGGGATGAAACATTATGATCCTGGCACAGTAGTAGACAGATAATTGGAACAGAGCAGGAAGTTGACAGGGCAATTACAAGACATGTGCATTCTCCTGAATCATTTATTCAAATCACTGCTGGACTGGGTGCACTGAGTGAGAGAAACAGAGTTACCAGAAATATGAGCAAGTAAAAATAAAGTTTTAGACCAGCATCTCACAGAATATGCCAACAGAATTTCTGGAAAAATTAGAACTAGCTATACCAAATCTCTTTTTGATATCACAGAGCACAAAGCCTCTGAATGTGTAAAATAAAATTAGAAAACAGAAAAAATTAGAATGAAAGTTAGATGCTACATAAAACTCAAAATCATCAAATATTAGCATAACAGGAAGTGGAGAAATAATTACTGATAAAATTGAACCACATAGATGAAATAAAAATTTATTCTTCATATCAAATATCTGAACAGTGGCCAAAGTATAAAAACAGAATTCATGGGGCTGGGAAGGTGGCTCAGTGGTAGAGCACTTGCCTTGCATGCGTGAGGTCCTGGGTTCGATTCCTCAGCACCACATAAGCAAAAAGAAAAAAGCCGGAAGTGGCGCTGTGGCTCAAGTGGTAGAGCGCTAGCCTTGAGCCGAAGAACTGAGGGACAGTGCCCAAGCCCAGAGTTCAGACCCCACGACCGGACCCCCCCCCAAAAAAAAGAAAACAGAATTTATTAGTGTGTGTGTGTGTATATATATATATATGTATATATACATATACATATATATATATATATAATTTTTTAAATTTTGGAAAAAAGTGCTCATATTCATTAGAAACCTAAGAATTCTGTAATATAATAGTGATTCTTTTGATTCTTTTGTCTCTTATATGAAAATCCAACTTTGTGAACTCAAAACAGTTTTTCTAATTATAGCTTTCTTCTCTAAAATTATTTTTACAAATAAACACACTGAATGTTCTAAAGCTTGTCTTTAAGAGTGTGTAGGAGCTGGGCACTGGTGACTCATGCCTGTAATTCTAGCTACTCAGGAGTCTGAGATCTGAGGATCACAGTTCAAAGCCAGCCGGAGCAGGGATGTCAGTGTGACTCTTATCTCCAATAAATTAGTAGAAAACCAAAAGTGCTGATGTAGCTCAAGTGGTAGAGTGCTCGCCTTGAGCTGAAGTGCACAGGCCCAGAGTTCAAGCCCCATGACATGCCCCTACACACACACACACACACACACACACACACACACACACACACACACACACACACACACACACATACACACACGTGTGTATGTCTTCAACTGTGTTTAAACTATGTTCCTTAAAAGGGTATAAAATGTTACTCTGCACACAAGTAAAATAATGCTTTCTCTGAGAAGAGTCCCTTTAGAATTTTAGTATGTAAGATATAAATTATAAATCTTATATCTTATAGAAAGGCTTAAATTCTATTATTTATCAGAAATTTTTGACATTTTAAAGTAAATGATTATTCTGCCTATTCTCTTCATGGCTAGCCACTGTTTGTACCATCATCTTCAGTTCTATCTAAAGCTAAAACCTGGTCTGCCATCTATCTGTACCACGGTTCTTCTGGCATTCTTAAATGCCTTATTATTCAATAGTTTTTTCAAATGTTGAAATGCACCTATATTTTCTTCTGCTGAAAACCTTCAAAGGTTTTATTTTGCTATCTTTCTTTGTTCTCTGGCTCTATATTCTCGTCTGCTGTTATCTTCAGATGCTTTTCAGCTTAGGTGTAATTCCCTTGTGGTCTTGTTGTGGATGTTTATTGTTTACTAGTTTCTTATCACTAATTTTTACCTTTCTTTCATGATACAAAATATCCCTTTCAGCCAGGCCATGTACTTTTTAGCTCCCATTCATCCAGAACTTACCACTCCCTGGTAATCATGACTATTTATGAAGAGCACATGACCAAACTAGTCCAATGACAAAACTACTCAGTGTCTCTGCTGGACTTTGCTGCATACAACAAAGCCAGCCTGAGGATAGTGAAACCATGATGTGCTTGTCAGCCCAGAATCAATCATTAATTCTGTGGATTTTTCTTTCTTTATATGTTGTATTGAGTTCTCTGTTATTTATCACACTTCATAGAAGTGTGTGTTAATTGGGCTGGATTGTACTAACCTTACTCTCTGACCCACAGAATTCCCACACTGCACTTAAGATCTTAGTAAATTAAATGTGCCACATTCTCACTTCATCTCAGGCACTCTCGCTCTGTAAGTTCCAGTCCCAATGGCATTCTTGCTCTTCCTTCAATAGGGAAGACACATGCACGTCTTTAGCTCATACTTCTTCCTCCTGAGAATCCCCCAAATATCTGTATAAGTCATTTTCCACCAACAGTTTCATTCCATGTTCAGAGAACTCTGCTGTGACCTGAAAAGTAAACATTTTCCTGAACTCACATAATATTAAATTTTCTCTTAACTACATAACCATTGAATATGCTATAAATATATATTGACTTATTAAATTATTATTTTACTTCTCCCAAACCCATGCTTGAATGCAGGTTTCTTTCAATTTCAGTTGGTTCACTGGCATGAATATTTCCTATCATGATGTTTGCATATACTTTAATATATATTTCTGAACAAATTAATAAAGGTGGTTTTAAACATAATATGTATACATAAAAAAGACAGTTTTAGGTTCTACATCTGCACCGGTTAGTGTCTTTTCTAAGCAATACATAAACTAAAACTACTAATAATAAACAAATTCTTAAAGTTTTCATTGTAAAGGCTTCAGGTAAAGGGCAGAATAATTTTTTAGTATTATATCCAGTACACTGAACACACAGATTTTTTTTAAATGTTGAACAAATTTGTATTCTTCCTGTCAAAACATAGACTATTTTTCCTTGGTGAGTAATAAATACTATATTTTCATTTCTAACACTACAGCCATGTAGATAGTAAGGTGATGCATATGAAAATTCTCAACAAAAGTATTATTTAAATTATTATTTTTTCTGTTATGCAATATTTCTTTAGAGTTTATTATGACTAAGTGAATGAGATCAAGAGACAGTAGTGACAACAATAGCTAATTATTTAGTAAGAGATTTTATATAATTTTTATTAACTGTCATAATAATTAACATCTAATATACTTAGCTGTACAGTTTCTATGCTGTTCATAATTCTTTCGTTGTGGTCAAATACTGCTTTGTGCCCTAAATGAATGTTGAATTGGTATAAGTTTTGTCAATTTAAATTGTTTCATGGTGCAAATATTTCTGAGAAGAGTGTGCAAAGATTGTCTGTCTATTTTTTCATAAACAGTTCATTGTATTTGCTGGGTTACCTAGCTAAGGTCCAGCATATGTGGAACAAGGCTGTGGCTCGAGTTTATAAAGAGGAATTGAACAATCATAGATTGTGTGATAAATGTAAGTTGTTTAGCATAGTCCAAGAGGAGCAATCAGAAAAGACACTGAATTGCAGAGGAGCTTTATGAATAAAAGAAAAATATTTGATGTTAGACCTTCTCTTTCTTCCTCTGTTCTTTTTTGTATTGGCTAATTGAAGTTTATTCAGTTCATATCAGGCAAGCTTCACAATACAAAGTAGGTAGGAACAAGAATAAAAGAGTCATGATTATTTTGAATATCCTACTGGATAAATCTGCCTGTATGTTTCACAATTAAAAAAAAAACACACAACTTATGTCGGGCACCGGAGGTCACGCCTATAATCCTAGCTACTCAGGAAGCTGAGATCTGAGGATCCAGGCTCAAACTTAGGCTAGCAGGAAAGTTCATGAGACTTTTATCTCCAATAAACCTCCAGAAAGCTGAAGTAGCAATGTGGTTAAAGTGGTAGAGCATTTGTCTTGAGCTCAAGAGCTGAAGGATAGTGCCCAGGCCAAGAGTTCAAGCCCCACAACTGACAAAAAAAACAAACAAACAAACAAAAAAACCCAAAACAAAACAACATTGAAAAAGCATGTTCTCACATACTTGTTTCTCTAATTACCTTATTTAATTATGTCTTGATTCACTGTTTATCAAGCCCAAAGTGTCAGGATCAATGTAACTTTTTTCATCTACTTTGATCATGATAATCAACATTTAAGAAAATGACAATTTCACTCTCTTTCATTTTAGTTCCCTCGAAAGTTTTATTGCACCAGTACTGCAGTTTGAACTCAGAGTCTCATGCTTGCTTGGACTACTTGCTTGATGAGTGATTAAGTCAAACCTCCTGTTAAGCTTCTTGTAGGTTATTGAATATGTGGAGTCTTGTACATGGACCTTTCCATCCTGACTGGTTTTGAATCCATCCTCTATAGCTCAACCTCCCAGTAGTTAAAATTATAAGCATAGGCTACCATTGCCTGGCTTGCTCTGTTTTACTTTCTCTTTTTAAAAATTTTATTTTCTTGTAAAGATACTGTACAGAGGGGTTACAGTTATCTGAGTAAGGTAATTAGTACATTTCTTGTCATTGTTATCACCTCCTTTGTTTTTCTCTTACTATCCCTTTTGTCCCCCACTTCCTCTACTCCTCCTTCCCTCCCAGAAGTTGTAAAAACTCATTTCCAACATAGTGTCTTGTGAGTTCATTGTTGTAATGGGTCATCCTGTGTACTTGTTTCAGCATTTTATTATTTCCTTTCCCCTCCCCAAATTATATATATGCAGGGTACCAAAATCAAGTACAGTGAATATAACATAGGGGGAAAACATACAAAGGGAACACAAAAAACACATAGCACATTAAAAACCACCACAACAAAGAGAAACCTCTTGTGTCCATATCTTGGGGTTTATTATGCTTAGCATCAGTTGATACGATCATATGTACAGAGCTTTTGAGCATTTCTGCTTGTCTGGTAAGATTATCTTAGATTTATACAAATAATTACAAATAAGAGAAATCATGGGACCTATATTTCTTTGGGTCTGGCTTACTTCACTTAATATGATTTTTTCCAAGTCTTTTCATTTCCTAATAAATGGGGCAATGCCATTCTTTCTGATGGAGGCATAGAATTCCATTATATATAGATACCACATTTTCTTGATTATTCATCCACTGAGGGGCATCTGGGTTGGTTCCATATCTTAGTTACAGTGAATAATGTTGCGATAAACATAGTTGTGCTGGTAGCCTTAGTATGGCCTTGTTTGTGCTCATTTGGGTAAATGCCCAAAAGTGGGATTTCTGGGTCACAGGGGAGCTCTATGTGGAGTCTTTTGAGGAACCTCCATACTGACTTCCAGAGTGGTTGAACAAGTTTTTACTACCACCAGCAATGCAGTAAGGTTCCCTTTTGGCCATATCCCCTCCAGCATCTTTTAGATTATAGCCATTCTAACTGGGGTGAGTTGGTATCTCAGTGTTGTTTTGATTTGTATTTCTTTTATGGCTAGAAAAGTTGAACATTTTTTTCTTCATGTGTCTATTGGCCATTCTTATTTCCTCTTCAGTTAAGTTTCCAGCCCACTTTCCAATGCACTAGACATGAGTCCCTTGCCTATTGTATGGCTAGTGAAGATCTTCTCCCAATATATGTGCTTTCAATTGATCTTGCTAGTTAGCTATGTCCTTTGCTGTGCAGAAGCTCTACAGTTTCAAGGAATCCTAGTTGCCCAAGCATTCTTTGATTTGTTGTGTTTCTGGGTCTTTGTTAAAAAATTCTGGCCTGTGCCAAGGAGCCCTAGAGTTTCTCCTATTCATTCCTGTAATGTTTTCAAAGTGTCTGCTTTTACCTTGAGGTCTTTGATCCATTTGGAGTTGATTCTGGTGCAGGGTGATATATAAGGATCTATCTTTAGTTTTCTACAGGTGTTAAACCAATTTTTCCAGCTCGATTTACTGAAATGGATGTCTTTCTTCCATTCTATTTTTTTAGCTCCCTTATAGAAGATTAGGTGGCTATAGGTCTGAGGGATCATTTCTTTTACTTTTTCTTTTACCATTAGTTTTTTCTTTTTTTGTGAAAATTCCAAACCAATCATCTTATTTACCTACTTGTTACTGTAATTGTTTTTCTTGCATAGATGAATGGAATCTGACTTTGATCTAATTTTCAGTTTCAGTTTCAGTGAGTAATCGTATGTAATATGTACTTTCATCATATTACATGTCTTACCTTCCTAGGCCACACTGTCATATTTTATGTCTTTCTATATTTACATAAGTTGCTCCTTTTGGCTAGAATTCACTCACCTACTTCTCTGTTGAAATCCAAGTCGTCTTCAACACTAAGCCCTAATGCCATTTCCATTGTGAATATTTTCAGCAGACAGATTGCAATAAAAGTATTATTTTGTGTGTGTGTTCTAAATAGTTATTTTTTTCTATTTATTATTTTCTTTTTTAAACAAGTTTTTATTTTGAAAATACTGTACAGGGGGTTACAGTTATATGAGCAAGGTAATGAGTACATTTCTTATCAAGCATTGTTGCCTCCTCCTTTGTTTCCCCTACCATCCCTTCCCTCCCACCTCCTCAACTACACTCCCCCCTACCTACCCTCTCTGCCTAAATTGTAAAGTTCATTTTTCAACATAGCATCTTGTACATCTCATTGTTGCAATGAGTCAATCTGTATCCCTATTTAATCAATGTGTTTTTTCCCTTCCCCTGCCCAAATTATACCAGAATCAATTACAGTGAAAACAAGGGTTATGCTGTGGAGGAAGGACATACAAAACAACAACAAAAAATAACATGGTACCTTATAAATACTTTAGGAACAATAGCAAGAAAGAAAAAACCTTGTGTCCTTATCATGGGCTTAACATCATCTTATTTGATCTTTTCTGCTTGTCCCAGACATATACTAGTTATTGCAAATAAGGGATTGACTTTGGGATTGACTTACTTCCCTTAATATAATTTTTTCCAAGTCTTCCAATTTCCTAACAAATGGGGCAATGACATTCTTTCTGATGGAGGCATAGAATTCCACTACATAAATACATATCACATTTTCTTGATCCACCCATCTACTAAAGGGCATTATACTTGATATTCCCATAATTCTGATGTAGAATTAAATTTTATTTGCTGGCTCATTTTCTAGCTTCTGTAGGTACTAAGATGAGTGGAATTTGGCAGAATGCCTAATGGACAGTAGTTGCCGACAAAAATTTTATTAAATGAAATTAGTCATCTCTGCTCTACTAGTTTTGTATCCTAGAAAGTCTATACACCATCATAATTGCAGGAATGACTATATGAAAATGCTGAGTGAATGGTTGTGTGGTATTCTATAGCTATATTCTATGCATGCATAGTGTAGCAGCAGCCAGCATTTTTGGCTACTTGACAATGAGTAGCTTGAGCCTACTCAGAAGCAACTAGGCAGCAAGCTGTATGGTCCAAATAAGATGCATTACATTTGGAAAAATTGGGAAAACCTTATAAGGATAACTTTTCTCATTTCATTCTCTTTGTATAATCACTTTATAGAAGAAACTGGAAACCCTACAGCTTCAGGGGAACAATTTATAGGCTTCTAGTTGCTAATATATAGGTACTGAGGAGTGCTTAGAACGACCATTGGCCCAGTTGGCAGGTAGTTCTGTAATCACATGCAACCACAGGAAACTGAAAGGAAGAAGTGTGCCTGGTAAATGTCAGGATACTCCATCTATAATGGAGTACCTCACTCAACCACATTCAGCATCCTTACCCTTTAAAGAAGAAGGATCTGGAGGATGAAGACAAGGAGGGTAGTAAGGTGGAATTTTGTTAGTGTCAAGACATAGATGAATCATATACAATGTAATGGTTTTCTTTTTCATTTTAGTTTAGTTCTGGTTTTGTTTAATATTAGGATTAGTGGAAGAAATCCAACTAATAAAAGAATTCCAAAAGAGAAGCTTCTCTGAAGAAGAAAGAAGGATGGCCAATAGACACATGAAGAAATGTTCAACATCCCTAGCCATAAAAGAAATGCAAATCAAAACAACATTGAGATATCACCTCACTCCAGTTAGAACAGCAAAAATCAAGAACTCTAACAACAACAGATGCTGGAGGGGATGTGGACAGAAAGGAACATTACTTCATTGTTGGTGGGAATGTAAACTTGTTCAACCACTTTGGAAAGCAGTATGGAGGTTCCTCAAAAGACTTCACATAGATCTCCCCTATGATCCAGCAATCCCACTTTTGGGCATTTACCCAAATGTTTACAAACAAGACCACACTAAAGCTACCAGCACAACTATGTTTATTGCAGCAGTGTTTACCATAGCTAAGATATGGAACCAACCCAGATGCCCCTCAGTAGATGAATGGATCAAGAAAATGTGGTATATATACACAATGGAATTCTATGCCTCCATCAGAAAGAATGACATTTCCCCATTTGTTAGAAATGGAAAGGTTTGGAAAAAATTATATTAAGTGAAGTAAGCCAGGCCCAAAGAAGCATAGGTCCCATGGTTTCCCTTATTTGCAATATCTAGTATAGGTATGAGTCAAGCGGAAAAGGTCAGATAATGTGATGTTAGGAAAATGAACCCTTAAATATGTATTTTAATGTTTTCGTTTCTTTCATGCATGTGTTTCTAAGGCATTTATAAGATTATTTCTTTGTTGCTTTGTATGTCCCTCCCCCACAGTGTAACCCCCGCTTTCACTATATTTGATGTCAGTATAACATGTGGAGGAGATGGGGACAAACAAGTCGTTTAAGGATTCAGGTGGACCTGTTGCAACAATGAGAAGTACAAAATGTCATGTCAAAACCAACTTTACAATGTCGGTGTGGGGGGGAGGGGGGTATAATTTGGTGGGGGGAGGGGGGAGGCTGGGAAGGGAGGTGAAGGGTAAACAAAGGAGGAGGCTGCAATGCTTGGTAAGAAATGTATGCATTATCCTGCCCATGTAATTGTAGCCCCTCTGTACAGTATGTTCTCAAATAAAATAAAATTAAATTAAAAAAAAAGAATTCCAATAGAAACTTGCAAAGTTTTGATGATATTATGAGGTATGTTAAAAATTTTTGCTCATATTACATGATGTATACAGACCTGGTCTAAATTGTTCAGATAGTTGCCAATACCTGCTCCTTCAAAATATGTTCCTTTACTTAAATACTTAGAATTTTTCTTTCTGAGATGCAGAACTCCTGTCTGCTGCTCTCCTCTGACCTATTACTCTGACTAATGCTTTATATAAAGTGCTAAAACACATAGTTACAGCCTTCAGGCTATTGTGGTCAGCACCAAACACTGAGGCATCGGCCTTTCCTAGTATCTGTACCAGTAGCTCCCGAGTCATCACCCTAGTAATAATTTTTTGGGGGGTGGTCTGGTTGTGGGGCCTGAACTCTGGGCCTGGGTGCTGTCCCTCAGCTCTTCAGCTCAACCACTTGAGCCACAGCGCCACTTCTGGTTTTTTTCTTTTTGCTTATGTGGTGCTGAGGAAGCGAACCCAGGGACTCATGCATCCAAGGCAAGTGCTCTACCACTGAGCCACCTTCCCAGCCCCCCTAGTAATACTTAAACACTTGTCTCTTAGCATTGCTTAGACACTGACAATTCTTCCAATTTCTAGAGAGATTTGGTAAGATTGTATTAATGACTATAAGGTGTTTTCTATTCTGTAAAGATTGTCAATCACTTCCATACTCAAGTTTACACCATTCACTGAATAGCCCCACATCTTTATGTAGATGCTTTACACTTGCTAATTTCTATAGATTTTATATCACTAAGATTGTGAAATAAATCTTTTAATATTGAAGCACTTAGAGATATTCTGTCGGACAGTTTAAGAATTCTTATAAAAGTCTTATACTGTTATATCCTACTAGTTCCTTGAAACATATCTTCTATTATAAAAACTGAAATTTAATTTCATGGTAAAAGTTTCACCAAATTTTAAGCTACATACTCCAATTATACTTTGATTACCAGGATATCTTCCTTTCTTTTAGTGTATAGACTATAGGATTTGCTCTGGTACTTGGTACAGTATTTTTCCCACCTGTACTAGTTGTGTGAATTTGAAGAAAGTTTCTTAGAGTTTTATGTCACATTTTTATTATCAAGCAAAGAAGGATATGAGAATATTGAAAGAGGTTACATTGATCAAGAAGCATGGTGTTCAAAAACAGCTTTGTTGAGTGACAGTTTCTTTGTTCAACTACTTAAAGAATATAAAAATATTTTAAAAATAAGGAAAAAATAGACAATAACTACATTATGGTGATTCTATTGTTAACATCAAAGCAGTAATACTATAAAAGACTTTACAATATAACCATTCTGAGACATTATTGTTTATTCTTGGAATTTATCAATAATTTCTAAGAGGAACAAAAATTGTCTAGAAACATTTTTTGATATTTTGAGGTTGACTCACCTCTCAAAATCTGATCTAGAACAAATCAAACACATTAAAATATAATAAAAGAATCATCAACAGTAGTATCCAGCAATTTCACTCTCAACTGAACTAAAATAGGATTTCATAATCTAATAAACCAAAAGAAGAAAAAGAAGAATGGTTTCTAATTCCTCTTTCAAGACAGATATACCAGAGAACCACTCACTGAAGTATCCTACTTACTTTGAATGATAAAATGATAGTGGGAATTAAGCCTTAAGAGAGTAGTTTTCCATGTGCCAATAGAAGTGTCTCCTGCTCAGGAAAATAATGATATCGTAACAGCATGAATGGAGGGAAAGTTAGATGATGCAGATAGATCTTGAAAAATGAGAAAGGACATATGCAATGCAGTGACAATATGAAGATGAGAAAACTAATTACAGTAAAAATACCATTATTTGAATACAAATTTGTGACACATTTTAACTTTTGCTCATATTTTATTTATTTATTTTTCCCACAAGTGCCAGTGAGACACCCCCCCCACACACACACACACAGATCAATGTATCAATCATTCTACTCACCAAAGTTGGGTCTTCACATACCTTTGCAGTTTACCTGAAAGGTTCTGAATAATTTAACTATTTCCTAAAATGTTAAATCTTTTCTTTTCTCCATTGGGGCAGGGTCCTGACAGATTCAGATGATCAGATGGAACATTCTAAATATGAAATGAAAGCAATGTGATGCCCAGGCCAATTCATGATTTCACTGGATTTATGAAATTTTTTCTGGTAACATTTTAGAGGACATATGGTAGCTATCAAACCAACCACACATGTCTTGGGATGAGATAAAAGACTTAGGGTAGATTTTTATGTCTTTTAAAACATAACAATTACATGCAATTTAATTTTTTCCATACTTGTAGAAAGGGGTTTCAATTAAAGCTGTCAGTTTGTGTGCACAATGCACCTAGATTAGTGTTGCACCTTTCACCATCTTCTCTTCCATCGTCACTCATCTCAAGTTTCCTAGGTTAGTGTTTGCATATGTACATTGAGTATTTATTTTACTGTATATAGCGACCATTTCTCTTTTCACCTATCTGCCACCCTGTTTTTAGATCCATCCCCTCAAATTTCACATATTTCAGTTTCCTGGTATTCATTTTCATTCCTGTTAATTGTTCAAAGGGGTCACACAAGCAATTTACTCCTATGTTCTTTAGTCCCATCCTTCAGTCATATTTATTGTAATGTATGCATATGGTTCTGTATGTGTTTTCAAATATGTTGAAATTTTAGATATACCTTACACATATTAGAGAAAACCTATGCTCTTTGTCTCTCTGAGCCTAGCTTACATCATTCAAAATGATTTTTCCCTCAAGACTATTTGTTTCCCTGTAAATGATAATATTATAGTTCCTGAAGGATGAATAAAATTCCATTGTGTGTTTGTGTGTATACATATATATATAAATAAATAAATATATATATATATATATAAATATATATATATATATATAGCTACATTTTCTTGATCCCTTTGTTGATTGTAGAACATCTAGGTTGTTTCCACACTTGGACAATGCTGTAATGGATATGGATATATGCTTTATTGTAGTTTGACTTATGATCTTTCAAATAAATACTCTGTACAGTATTGTTGGACCATGAGCTAGTGTTATTTATAGCCTTATTTAGTGATTCCGCTAATTTTTACTTCCACCAGCAGTGAATTAGGATTTCATCCCTGCCCCCACATCCATCCTAGAATTTTACATTATTAACATTGTTCATAATGGACAGTTTGGTGTGCATTTCTTTATGAACAGGTATGCTATTTTTTGTTTTTTGATTTTATTGTAAAAGTGAAATACAGAGGAGTTACAGTTACATGAGAAGGAAATGAGTACAATTCGTGTGGAATATTATTACCCCCTCCCTCATTTTGTCCCTCTTTCCCCTGACTCCTCTTCCCTCAACCAAGTTGTAAGGTTCATTTCCAACATAGGGTCTGGTGAGTATCACTGGTGCATTGATCCACCCTCTCTTCTTTGTCCCTCCATTTCTTTTTTATTATTAATAAGTTTTTTATTGTGAAAATACTGTACAGAGGGGTTACAATTACATGAGCAAGGTAATGAGTACATTTCTTATCAAGCGTTGTTGCCTCCTCCTTTGTTTTCCCTTACCATCCCTGCCCCTCCCCACCAAAGTTGTAAAGTTCATTTTTGACATAACATCTTGTACATCTCCTTGTTACAATGGATCAGACTGTATCCTTAGTTAAACAATTTGTTTTTTTCCCTTCCCCTCTGCAAATTATACCAACATCAAATACAGTGATAACAGGGGTTATACCGTGGGGGAGTTCTCCCTCCATTTCTGTCTATTTAGTTCCCTTATCTATTCATTGTATTTTTGGATTATTGATTATTTGGGAGTTTAGTACAGTTTTTGTATTTGAGATGCTTGTAAACTCTGCTTATTAGACCGTTGTCAGAAAAATTTTTTTCTCTTCCTTTCTTTGTTCCTTCCTTTCCCTCCCTCCTCCTCTCGCTCTCTTACGCTGTCTTTCTCACTTTCTTTCTCTCTCTCCTTCTCTCTCTTAATTTATTTCTTTTTCTCTCTTTCTTACTCTCTTTTTGTTGTTCTGAGGAATGAACTTGCCTCAGCAGGCAGTCTACCACTCAAATCATATCTCTGTCCATATATTCTTCTCATATTTCCCACATGAAGCAGCCACAAGGTTCAGAACAACTGGAGATGCTAGAAGTGAAGAAGCAAAGCAAGAGTCTTCTCTCAGAGGATTGGGGAAGCGGGACTTCTCACCTTTCTGACAGTGTGATTTCACCCTTGTAGACTTCAGAGCTATGAAAGGATTTCTTTTCTTTTCTAAGGGACCACTACTAAGGTAATAAAAGACCCTTAGGAGTGAAATACATATGGGATATAGACAAAATCATAGACTCCGTGTAAGACTGGGAGCAAGTCAAGAGAGTTGTGTTCAGAAAGACAATGAGGAGACAGACTGGTAGAGGTCAAAATACTTGTATCATATACTGACTTTTACTGAAATGGAGTTGAGAAATCTGTTTGCATATCAGTACTCATTGTATCATAGTGACTTAAAAAGCCTGGCTTCCTTTGTTGGCTTATTTCCAGACATCTTGAGTCCACAATATCCTTGTGAGGTCTTGCCATCCACCTATTCTTGTTTCATTTTTCATGGCTTACCTCTAGATCATTCTTATGTTATCTGCCAACATCTGTGATGTTGGATTTCTGGCCTCACCCTTTCTTATGCTGACCTAAAATTTCACTTCTCTCACATTCCATGTAGGTGTTGAAATCTTTCACTTCAACCTCAGAGGTTTTCTGAGACTTTTCAGAAATTTTCATTTTTAATATCACAAGCAAACTGGTTTGTAATAACATATGTGTGCTTCTGTGCTATTTCACAGTCTATAATAAAGTGAACCTATTCTAATTTGAAATATAATACTAGATCCATGGCTTCTCCCACAGCTAGATGGTACCATCTGGTACACTATTAGTGCAAGACACTGAGGTTTTATGCAACATGCATAGCACTGGGAGATAGAAACAAGTTTTCATCTAAAAGCTGACATTGTACTATGATTAGTTTGTCAACTTACTATAACTCATTAGAATAATAGAAAAATATTTGGTTTTGTAAAAAATGCAAATAATATTATAAGATGAATGCCATTTTCTTAATGAGAATCAGTTATGCCATATATATAGAACTCACTGGCTTTCCCAGAGGAACTTTGAAAAGATCATGAGAAATAAGGAGATATTTGTCAGTCAGAAAATTTAATACCACAGTCACATTATCTGACAAGAAGGTACTCGGCACTGGGTAGGTTTTATGTTTTCTTTTTCTAAAGTTTAAGAATTACCTTCAAAGGTAGGGGATGCATGTGACATTCTTTTCAACTCCAAATCATAATCACTTCCCCACTCTTCACAATTTACTAATGTCATTAAGTTCTCCTTTAGTATAAGTGATGGCTATTTGGAGGTTGGTTGGCCTCAAACACTGACTCTTCAGAGCATGATATTTTCCACTCAGAATTCTGGAATGAGCATGAATTAATAAAGTTTTTAGTTTTGTTTTGATCTATTTGGCTTCCAAGATGACATTTGGAAAATTCTAAGGGAAAACTTGATAAAAGGGAGAAAAAAATAAATCAAAATTTCTGTTAAGTGATTTATAATAGTATTTTAAAGAAAGGAAGCATTGTCTCCTTGTATATAAATTACCTGAAAAAGGTGGGGCTTACTAAACTCTCTCACAGCCTTGCCCTCACCTGAATAAAGTCCAAATTGTCAAAGGTGAAAATTATTATTTCTACTAAATTGAAGCAATTGTTTTCACCAAAGTATAATCCAGAGATAGTACATTCAAGAAAATATTAATAATTTTTTTCAAGCAGCAAGTCAATTTAGCTTAAACTGTAGGCTTATATGTTCACATTCCTATAGAAAAGGGTTTGATATAAAACAAGAAAGCCCATTGCAAAGTTTTCTTAGTCTTAAAACATCTTTCCTTTCAATTTTATATCTTACTCTCAAGTGCAAAAGACCTACATTTTAATGCTTTCATCTTTCACTTGATAAGAAGGCACTTGACTTAATGTTCAACAAGCCCTTATTAATGCACGACAGACACTACTGAACTTTTCTCTGAATTGTGATATATGTATTTCATCATTTACTCATCAAAAATATCCCATTGTACAGTGTGAAGTATTTCAATACACCTTATTGATATTTTATGTTACTTGTCCTATTTGATCAGTAAATAATCTCACTCTAATAAGAGTGCTGAGTGTGTTTAATGGCCACACAATTAGAACTTGCCTCTGGAATGTATAATCTCAAAATCTACTCTCTAGCCAAGTTTGGTCCTTACCTATAATCCCAGTACTCTAGAGGCTGATTCAAGAGTATCAAGAATGAGCCAAGGCTTGGATATACAGTGAGGCATTGGAAAAATATAATAAATGTCTAGGCAAACAAGACCATACTAAAGCTACCAGCACAACTATGTTTATTGAAGCATTATTTACTATAGCTAAGATATAGAAGCAACCCAGATGCCCCTCAGTAGATGAATGGATCAAGAAAATGTGGCATATATACACAATGGAATTCTATGCCTCCATCAGAAAGAATGACATCACCCATTTGTTAGGAAATGGAAAGACTTGGAAAAAATTATATTAAGTGAAGTAAGCCAGGCCCAAAGAAACATAGGTCCCATGGTTTCCCTTATTTGCAATAACTAGTATATGTGTGAGACAAGCAGAAATGGTCAGATAAGTTGATGTTAAGCAAAATGAACCCCAAGTTAAAGACTCAAATGTTTTTTTCTTGCTATTGTGTCTAAGATATTTATAAGTTATTTCTTTGTTGGTTTGTATGTCCCTCCCCCACAGTATAACCACTGTTTTCACTGTATTTGATGTTGGTATAATTTTTGGAGGGGAAGGGAAACAACAAATTGTTTAAATAAGGATACAGGTGAACCCATTGCACCAATGAGATGTAGACGATGTTATGTCGAAAATGAACTTTACTACTTTGGTGCTGGGGGGGGGGTTTGAGGTGGGGGGAGATAGGAAGGGATGGTAAGGGAAAACAAAGGAGGAGGCAACAATGCTTGATAAGAAATGCTCTCATTATCTTTGTAATTGTAACCTCTCTGTATGGTATTTTCACAATAAAAAATAACTGTCTAGGCTAAATCGTATGTAATACCCTGTTCAGAGTAACAGAATTATTAAGGCTCTAAAACTAAGAAGCAAGACTAAACTAAACTCTTGTGGTTTATGTATGTAATCATATACTTTTGGGAAACTCTAAGGGAAAGGATCAAAATAGAAGCTCATGGCAAGGAAGAAAGAAAAGACCATGATACTTCTTTTCTAATGATAGTTGGGCACAATGTTTCATGACTGCCAATAAAATAAGAAAGTGATAGCCCAGGTATTTGCCTAGGCAGGAAACAATATCCTGTCTCAAAAATTATCAGTGCAATAGAGTGCTGGAAATGTGGTTCAGGCAAAGTGCCTCTCTAGCAAGTCTTAGACCCTAAATTCAAAGCCCAGCACTCAATCAATTAAAAATTTTATCAGTTTGTAATGTAATAGTTTTAGCCTCTAATGTTTTTTGTACATTTTTATTGTAAAAATGCTGTGCAGATGGGTTGCATGAGGAAGGCAATGAGTACATTTCCTATTGAGCATTGATGCCATCTCCACAGCTAACCCCCTATCTGAACTTGTAAAGTTTGTTTGCAACATAGTGTTTTGTATATCTCATTTTTACAAAGGGTCAACCTGTATCCTTATTTAAGGATTTTGTTTTTTCCCTTCCCCTCCCCAAATTAGAGAAGTGTATATACAAGATACAGGGCACCAAAATCAAATATGATAAAAACAGGAGTTATACCATGGGGGAGGAACATACAAAAGAAACAAAAAAAAAATCACATGGTACTTTATAAATACTTTAGAAACAATAGCAAGAAAGAAAAAAGATATTTGTGTTCCTATCTTGGGGGCCATTTTGCTTAACAACATCTTATCTGGTCATATGTACATAACTTTGGGCTTTTTCTGCTTGTCCTACACATGTACTAGTTATTGCAAATAAGGGAAACCATGGGACTTATGTTTCTTTGGGCCTACCTTACTTCACTTAATATAAGTTTTTTCCAAGTCTCTCTATTTCCTAACAAATGGGGCAATATCATTCTTTCTGATGGAGGCATAGAATTCCACTGTGTGTGTGTTTTGTGTGTGTGTGTGTGTGTGTGTGTGTGTGTGTGTGTGTGTGTGTGTGTGTGTGTGTATGTACCACATTTTCTTGATCCATTCATCTACTGAGTGGCATCTGGGTTGATTTCATATCTTAGCTCTGGTAAATAATGCTGCAATAAACAGATTTAGTATGGCCTTGTTTGTGATCGTTTGGGTAAATGCCCAAAAGTGGGTCATAGGGGAGGTCTATGTGGAGTTTTTTGAGGAACTTCCATACTGTTTTCCAAAGTGGCTGAACAAGTTTACACTCCCACCAACAATGCAGTAGTGTTCCCTTCTGGCCACATCCCCTCCAGCATCTGTTGTTATTAGAGTTCTTGATTATAGCCATTCTAACTGGGGTGAGGTGGAATCTCTGTCAAAAACTAAAGGTAGATCCTTATATATCGCCCTGCACAAGAATCAACTCCAAATGAATCAAAGACATCGAAGTCAAAGCAGACACCCTAAAAACATTACAGGAAGAAATAGGATAAACCCTAGATCTCCTTGGCACAGGCTGAAATTTTCTTAATAGAGACCCAAATGGGATTGCATGAAATTGCAGAGCTTTTGCATGGCAAAGGACATAGCTAGCAAGATCAATAGAAAGCCCATGGATTGGGAGAAGATACTCACTAGCCATACAACGGACAAGGGTCTCATATTTAAAATATACCTGGAACTCAAAAAATTAAATTCCCAACAACAAATCTTCAAAGAAACAACTGCCCAATAAATAAGTGGGCTAAAGACTAAAAGAGAAACTTCTCTGAAGAGGAAAGAAGGATGGCCAATAGACACATGAAGAAATGCTCAACCTCCCTAGCCATAAAAGAAATGCAAATCAAAACAACATTGATTGTAAAGTTGATTTTGGACATAACATCTTGTATCTCTCATTGTTGCAATGGGGAGCGGGGAAAATGGGAAGGGATGGATGGTAAGGGGAAACAAAGGAGGAGGCTACAATGCTTCATGAGAAATGTACTCATTATCTTGCCCATGTAATTGTAGCCCCTCTGTGCAGTATTTTCACAATAAAAAATAAATAAAAAATTAAAAAAAAAAGAAATGCACTCATAACCTAGGCGCCAGTGGCTCATGCCTGTAATCTTAGCTACTCAGGAGGCTGAGATCTGAGGATCACGGTTCAAAGTCACCCCGGGCAGGAAAGCCTGTGAGACTCTTATCTCCTATAAACCACTAGAAAACCGGAAGTGGAGCTGTGGCTCAAGCTGTAGAGCATTCACCTTGAGCTGAAGAGCATAGGAACAGCGCCCAAGCCCAGAGTTCAAGCCCCACAACTGAGGAGGAGAAGAAGAAGGAAGAAGAAGGAAGAAGAAGGAAGAAGAAGAAGAAGAAGAAGAAGAAGAAGAAGAAGAAGAAGAAGAAGAAGAAGAAGAAGAAGAAGAAGAAGAAGAACTTTGTATTCAGTTTATGCTTTACAATAATCAAATTTGCCTGGCCCTTGATTTTTTCCATTTGTATTATTTTTCTACTGGTTGCCATATCTTTACTGTAGGTTCTAGATTTTATGCTTTAACTTCTAGTTAACTGACATTAGGGTCACCAATTCTTCACTTGATTCTTGATTCTGTCCCTCACAGATGCTGCTGTGGACTGAACTTTTATGACTGTCCCATACTTCTACGAACACAGAAAGTAGCTCCCTACAAGCAGCCAGGAAGCATGTTCTCAATGGACATCAGATTTTCTGTCACTCTGAGTTTGAAATTTAATATCTCTACAATTGTCAGAAATAAATGATCTTTAAGTTATTCTGTCTATAGTATTTTGTTAGGTGACTAACCTGATGGTGTTATATACTATTCTTCCTGCTTCTCTCCGTAGGTAAATTTGACATTGCTGAGATGGCCTAAGCTTATTTTTCCCTTCTGTTCTGCAGTAACTTCACATGAGTCATTTTAAACTTTGGTCTTCTAGGAAGTAGTTCAACCAAGACTGAGATTTCAGTTTATCATCTTGAACCTATTCCCATCTTCATAGTCTTAATTTTACCAATTTTATTCTCCCTTTAATGTTACTTAAATCTTCACCAATAATCACATTAACTTATAGAAACAGGAAACAAAGGAGGCAACAATGCTTGATAGAAATGTACTCATTATCTTGCCCATGTAATTGTAAACCCTCTATATGGTATTTTCACAATAAATAAATAAATAAATACCTAAAAAAAACAAACAAAAAAAGAAATGGAAACCTCTTATTTTGTCTCATACCAATAAGGATCCTGAAACTGTAGACTCTTTTATTGCTTCTAGTTCTTTATCTCCTATAACCCATTAAATACATTAAGAATTTGGCTTCTGATTCTGGTACTTTATAGGAACTGCTTTTACTGAGATTGATATCTTCTAATTGCTAAATCTAGTGTTTCCTTATTGTCTAATGAACAACTGCTATATTTGACTATTAAGAAATATAGACCCAAAGAAATATAGGTTCCATGGTTTCCCTCATTTGTAATAATTAGTACATGCCTAGGGTAGTCCTAGCAGAGGTTCTTAATAGCCCATTAGCTATGTACATATGACCATATAAAGTGATGCTAATCAAAATGATCTCCATGACATGGAAACAAGAGATTTTGGTGTTTTTTGCTGTTGCTTTGTTTTTCTTTTTTCTTTCTTCTTTTTTTTTTTAGTGTACTATTTGCAGTTATTCCTTTGGTCTTTCAGGTTTTTATTCTCCTCTGATTTATTCCCTGTGGTCACTGTTTCTGATGTCAGCACCCTTTGCCTTGCATATAAGTTGATCTGTTTTGGGGAAGAGAAAGGGAATCACAGTATGACAAAGGGTGAACCAATGCAACAGTGATGCTCACTAGACTCTATTTGGAAATGAAGTTTACAACTTGGGAAAGAGAGGAAGTGGGGAGGGAAAGCAGGAGAAACAAGGGAGGGGTAACACTGTTCAAAAAGAAGAAAGGGACTCACTACCATGCTCATGTAACTGTAATCCCTCTGTACAGTATTTTCACAATAAAAACATTAAAAATTATAAAAGAAATGTACTCATTACCTTGCTTATGTGATGGTAACCTTTCTGTATATCACCTTTACAACAAAATAAAATTTAAAAAAGAAATATACTATAAAAATTCTTGAGTTTTAAATTCCTTGGTCAACATAGATACAATACTTTTGAAATGTCTCCCCTTTATTCCATCATTGATGCTTTCTTTAGAGTGATGATGACACATCTATGTCCACATGCTATTTGTTTCCAGATTTTTTCTGAGAAAATGTTTATTCAGTTCACTTCAGGTATTTGAATTAGATGTACAAATATCTTTCAAATTGCTATAATATTTCTGTATAATATTTTCTTAAACATTATAATCCCTTCTTCCCTTTAAAAACAAAAAAGAAAAGCCATAATTTGCTCAACACAGTGACTGACATTCTATAGGGCATATTCCTTAAATGCTTTTTTAAATTTAAACTTTGGGCCCCACATTTCCATCTTCATATAGCACCACAAGCAAAACAAACCATTTGAACATTTCTGAACATTTTTGTTCATTCTTCTTAAGAATAGACTTGACTTCACCTGTTTCATTACACATTTTAATTTTCTTTAATTACTGCCATACTACTACAACCCATAGTGACTTAAGTAACATAAAATTTAAAATATGCTGATTTTGGTCAGCAATCTGACAGGTCTCTTTAGTCTATAATTAAGGTCTTGGTGTCTTCATTAATCTCTGAAAGCTTTAGAGGAGGACTGATTTTTGTGTTCATTTAAGTTTTTAATGTGATTAATTTCCATATAGTGGGACTGAGTTCTATGTTTCCTTCCTTAGTGGGATTGAGTTTTAAGTTTCCTTCCTAACTGTCATTTAAGGGCTGCTCATAGTTCTCTGAAATTTCTATCTGCTCCTTTCATATGGCTTCCTTATATATGACAATAATTACTGTCATCTCTCTGATCTTAAGGACCCATGTGATTAGAATAGAATAGATCCACTATCACAATCTCCAGATTATCAAGATCTCCCCTTCCATGCATTTCCAAGGTATATATATAAATATAAATATATAGATAGACATAGATAGATAGATAGATAGATAGATAGATAGATAGATAGATAGATAGATAGATATCGTAGGGCCTGAAGTCTGGGCCTGGGCGCTGTCCCTCAGCTCTTCAGCTCAAGGCTAGCACTCTATCACTTGAGCCACAACTCCACTCCCATTTTTTCTGCTTATGTGGTGCTGAGGAATCAAACCCTCTGCCTTATGCATGCGAGGCAAGCAATCTACCACTGAGCCACCTTCCCAGCTCCACCAAGGTATAAATTACTAAAGAATAGTACAATGATATTTTTGAAGTGGCATTAATTTGCTACCACAGTGTGCTCTCTGTCTGTACCTAGTCTAAATGTATTCACCTCATCATTGAGTCTTAGTCTATACTAGCTTAAACTTCAAAACTTTCATCAAGCTCAAAATGTATACCCTCTCACCATTATACCGTCTAATCAAGAAAAGAAGAGCCTCTGGATATACCTCATCTGGAGACATGCCCAATTTTGTTTTTTAATCAATAGACCTGTGAACACAAAGAATAACCTTTCCTCTCCCAAATGTAGCAGGCTTAAGTTGACATTTGTTGCCATCCCAGTTCTCAAAGAGGAAATGGAAGAAAATAAGAGTTTCATCTTAAGCAATTCTAATAGTCAATCAAATCTAATAGTCAATCAAGAAAATCAAGACTAGGAAATAATTTTCGTGACTTGTGGCTGTGCCCTCTGGTCTAACAGTTTTAACTTCTACGTCATCATGGCTTGATTCTGGAAGATAGCATTTGTTTTCAGATAAACATTCTGTTTCCTGCTTATAGACCTCGGGTTGCCAACAAAATTCTTTTCTCATAGTCTTTGAACCTCTCAGTCCAGTACAGTAATGACTTCAATGATGAAACAGTCTGCAGGATTTTGTGGGATTTCTGTTTGTATTGCATGCATTCATTCAATTAGGCAAGATGTTGGCCCATACACCTTTCTTGGATAAAGAGTTTCACTATTTTCACTTTTTTTTCCTGGAATTGATGAGACAAGTACCTTATTTGGTTTAAGAGATCTATTAAGTTATACTCTCAATTTCTTCAAAAAACTTTTGTGTTATTACTCACTAATTATTTAGTTCTTTATAAGGCACTAGCAAAAAGTGACACAGCCATTCCCTCAAACTTTTCTTATATCATATTTTGTGAACACTAAACTCCAAATAGTTTGAACATTGTCCAATACTCCAAGTCCCATATTGTTTGGTTTAATATTTATCCCATCAATTTGTCTTTCTTTTCTTATATTTAAGCAGCCCATCTTTGATGCTTTGTTTGGAAAATTCCTTAACTGCAATACTTAGTCTTTTTCCTTCTTTCTTCCCTCTCTCCCTCCCTCCCTCTCTCCCTTCCTCCCTCTCTCCCTCCCTCCCTTCCTTCCTTCCTTCCTTCCTTCCTTCCTTCCTTCCTTCCTTCCTTCCTTCCTTCCTTCCTTCCTTCCTACCTTCTTTCCTTCTTCCTTTGTCTTTCCTTCTCTCCTTCCTTTCCTTTTTTCTTCTCTTTCCTGCCTTTCTGCCTTTCTCCATTTCTTCCTCAACTGCTCCCCCACACTCCCCCACACAACTCCTTTCCTGTAAAAAATTCTAATTCCTTCCATTAAACATAATATATCTCGCTTTTAAGAACTTTCAAATTGATATAATCATATTAATGTTGCTAGCTATAACAAATGATAGATATCTAAATAAAATGGTATTTTCTAACACCATGTCAAAATAATTCCAAAATTCAAAAAGAAAATTAAAAAAAATAAAATAAATAGCTTTTTTCTGTTGGATTATCTTTCATTCACTTCAAAATAAAAATTTAGATGTAATGTTGAACATAATTTTGCTATTTTAATGGTATAACTGCTTAAAATTTACATTAAATAAATTAATATAGGCAAAATATTAATATATAACATATATTAGATTAATATATGTGAAACCTTCATATGTAAGTTTTAATGATTCAGAAATGGACCAATATGAATATTTGCTTACTTGAGTCATGATGTAGACAAATAATCATATATCCCTCAAAGTATTTTAAGCTTTTGAAGTGATGAATATCCTAGAAGAATACCCATATTCCTCAATAAAATAATATCTTAGATTAAGGATAAGATTGTTTAACACATACCAATATACAATAAGAATTTTGTTCATATTTACATTTTTTCTTTATATAAAATCTTTAAGTCACTATCAAAAGTAGAACCATAAAATACAGTAATCTTTTTAAAAAATTCTTCATTTTATAGTTAACTTTTAATTTGAGAAAATTTTGAAATGAGCTCTCTTATAAATTCCATTTTTAGCAGTACACTGTGTTTCAAGCACATGTTTTCTATGTACTTTTCATGATTACTATTTTAAATTTGTTTTAAGGTTATATGTACTTATATGGAAATTAAACATGTTCTATGAAAGAATAAGCTGCTAATATTTATCATCTATATAAAATGCTAATGTTTCATATAAAATCACTGATTATTATTTGAAATATAGTATATGGTATAGTCATCTTTCTGTTAATAAAGCTAGATTACTAATTATACATACAGTAGCATTAAGACACATATAATGATTATTGCTAATGAAAATGTACATAGTATCTAAATTCAACAGAATGGAATGTTAACAATATCACCAATTTAACCAAGGAAATAATTTATGGAAGACAAAAGGATTTACCCTTTCCTTAGAAACAGTTAGATGTGGAGACTTGAAAAGGAGTAACTACAAGTAAAATGATGCTTTTCCTGCTACTGAAAACGTTCCCCCTTCATGGGTGGGGGGTGGCATTACATCCTACATCCTAGCTCTGCGGCAATCTGTTCCTGACAGGACCGTCCATCTGTTTAGCCTGCACAACCCTGCACTAGCTTATGTGCTCATTCGCAGATGTAAGTAGGAGGTTGACTGCAAGTTTTCTGACTTACATTTGAATCTAAGCTAATATGACACATTTGGAAGCCTAACTGCACATGTCCTGGTTTAATTGGGAAATCTCTCCTTTGACTTTCAGAATAGCAAAGCAGCAGAGATTCTACATCTAAACAGACCTAGATTCATGCTGCTTGGTGAAGACTTGAGTTAGGGTAAGAGAACATGCTTCTTGAGATGCAGGGTAGAGTGAAGCAGCTGGCATCTTTGCAAATTCTCTGTGTAGCATTAACAGGAGGCTGAAATCTGAATGGGTTCAAGATGTCCAAAAGGTACAAAAAATAGGACCTCCTTTGTTTCCATAAACTGTGATAGATATCTTCTAAAATTCCTGTAATATTCTAGTTGTTTTGTATGATATTTTTGGACCTTGAATTATTTTTGCAAATGAAATAACACATTTAAAGGGTTGAATGTTGTAAATGGTTGTGGCATACATCAGATATTAGAGTTGGTTCATACCTCTAGGTTATAATCAAGTTAGCCTGAAAGCTATGCTGGACATTGCAGTGTTGACAAATAAAGAATGTACTGAATAAGTGTCAAGCATTTGGACATATGTAGCTGTGGAGCATGACTTATAATGGTGAATTCTGCCTCCTAAAACATTATGACTACTGATAGTTATTACTGTACAAATGAAAACCAGCCTTCTCGGTTTTCAGAATACTTGAACTCTGTTCATATTACACTTTCACATCACTGTTTGGAACATTCTCTGTACCCCTTAATTTTTCAGTCTAATGAAATAGTTCGAGTTCCAGCACAAGTCACTTGTTCCATGAAGCATTTCTTGATCATCTTAGTCAATGTTGATAACTGTGTTGCAATCACTTAGCACACTTTGAATTGTTATTATTGTGTATTAAATAGTATTTTGAGTGGAATCTGATAAATGATGTCTATTTTTGTGGCTCTGTTTATTAGTAAAGCATATTAAAGCAAGTATGCTCTCTAGAAGTTCTAATAGTGTGACTATCTGGTATTCATTAAGCATACATTCCTGAAAAGCTTTTGCATAATTCTATCCAAACAATCAGGTTTTGAGAACCATATATGTGTAAATGTAAGAGTCTAGTAAGGAAATCCAAGATGCTAAGGACAGAGTGAGTAATAAGATTGTTGTACAATATGATCGAAGAAGGAAGCAGAATGACAATATTCTAGGAAATAAGAAGGGAGACTATTAACTTTCAAGCAGTATTCAAAAATGGAAGCTTTTGTTTTCCTGATGAATATTTGGGAGAGAAAATTGGGAGACATTAATTTCCTGTGGACTAATTAAAGATTACTTAGGCAGATCAACTTGATTCCAATCCTGACACATTCAGTTTAGCATTTCTGGAGTATCAAGTTTTCTTCGTCTTTTTTAAAAATTCAGTTAACAAAATGGTTTTGAACTGCTTCAGGCATGGAATAGTAAAGAGTAAGTCTACAGTAGGATTCTACCATTGACTTTAATGGATAGTAAATATTGATAGTTGTATTTACTACTATTATCATTCTTTGTATTATTTTATTTTTGAATTAGCCTATATTAATGACAGAAGACCGCTTTGTATAATATTTCTATACCTGCACACAGTATATTTTGAACAAATTCAACTCCTCCATCCATATCCACATTCCTCCTGTCCTTTCTCTCCCTTTCTCAAACAGTGTTGTAGGATTTACTATGCTGTAGTTTTAAATATATATGTATCTATCTATCTATCTATAGATAGATAGATAGATATGTGTGTGTAGATGAATATGTATATACTATATATGCATACATATACAGATGTATGTATGTGTCTACATGTATATTTGTATATAGATTATCTTTATCCATATTCCCTTTCACAACATCTTACCACCGATCTCCCTCTTTTATATCATTTTTATTATCTTCCTTTTACATTTCTATCCCATTATCACTACTCTCACACTACTATCATCATCTACATCATCATCATCATCATCACCATAGTCATTTTAGGTCTGTATTTTACAAATGAGAGCGGATATGTGATACTTAACATTTTGAGGTTGGCTTATCTTGTTCAAAGATGATTTTCAGATCTATCCATTTTCCTGAACATAACACAATTACATTTTTCTTTAAGACTAATTAATATCCACTTATGTATGATATTTATCCATTCCAAAATGTCTGGGCTCCATAGCTGATTTCACAGTTTGACTATTACAAATGTCAATGAATATAGGTATCTCTCTATCTATATTATATTAATTTATATTCCTTTAGATATATGCCTAAAGACGGTGTAGTGGGGTCATAAGGTTGTATAATTTTTAATTTTAAGGAATAATTCTACCATCACCATAACTGGGCTAGTTTATATTCTTATGAAAATGTGTGAGGGTTCCTTTTTCACCACATTCTTGTCACAATTTATTGTCCTTTATTTTCTTGACAATTGACATTCTAAATTGGATGAGAGAGTGAGAGAGTGTGTCTTGGCATAGATTTGATATACATTTCCTTTATGGCTAAAGTGTTGACGAGTTCTTCATGTATTTATTGTTTGTTTTTCTTCTTCTGAGAAGTGCTCAGTTTGTGTCTTCAATTACTTTTGATAGCAAATTGTTCATGAAAGTTGTTATTCTGTATATAGTTAATATTTAGTAGAAGGCATATTGTTTTCAAGTAGAACTTACATTGTCTATATGGGATGGTTGAAAAAAATAAGTTTTGGTGAGTTAAGGGGGATATGATAAAACTGAATTGACTCAAGCCACATTGAGAATAATTGATATCACAGTCCTGATAAAAATGTGCTTGTTAGTTACTAGTATTTTGAATATAACAGACACATAGTGAAGTATCTATGTCTTGCTTTCTTCTTTTTCATTTATTATGGTGATTACAAGAATATATAACGTGATTATTACTGTCTTGGTTGGTTAGTTATTACTATCTTCTTATAACAGAGAACTAAGCTCAGAAAAATTGTGAATTGAGTGATTTCTAACAACTGCTTAATGGCAAATCCTAGTTTGAACAGTTGGAGCTCTGAGTACTCATTTTAGCATAAGAAGAATTTAAGACTATAGTAAATGTATATGTAAAACATAATTAGTCAGCATTTTTGAACTTTTTGAGAAGTTGCTATTCTTGGCATAGAAAATAAAGTAACATTTCATTAAAACATTGATAATACAGAACTTTTGTAACACTAAACTGTTAAGTATAATATAGCTGGCCTATTTTGAGCTCCTGTTTGTGGATTGTAAGACGTTATCTAAAGCAAAATTTTGGCATAAATAAAACCAGTTTTCCAAGCCCAGTAAATTAAATCCTGACTATTTCTTTGTCACTAAATCAACCAAATTAAAGTTCATCTGCAGACCCAGTAAGTTCCTTATACAAAGGAATAAGAACAACAAAAAGCAGACTCAGCAATACAGAAATTGCAAATGATTATGTCTCTTCCTGTTTTGGCTCAAAACATATGTTTCAGTTTAATTAAAAGTGTTCTTACTTTTACTAATTCACTGCAGTTAATATTATTAATGAGTCTTTTCTATGACAAGATTTTTTTCTATGACAAGATTTTTTCTCAATTATACTGCCAATCCTTACATTTCCATTTTCTTCTTTTTGCTATAACTCCATATTCCTTTTCCTGAGATCTAGTTACCAAAATTTCACCCCCAAATTAGTTCTTCCAGAAATTAAATGGAAATTTTAGTACAGCTGCTGTGCTGTTTTATTGCTTTCTAAATCTGCCAATCTGCTAGCCTGTCTGTTATTGTCATTGATTATTGCACTTTTGTGGCTTGTTTAGGTCCTGTAGTTATGCAATATTGGGCAATATTTTTAAATAGAATTTTATTCCTTTTACAGGAAAATCACTGACATACATAATCACTGACATTAACATAATGTCCTATGATAAGTATTTTTTCAATCATCACAATTTTATCCTACTTAGATGTATTTACTAGTGAAAGTATTTCTAGTTATACAAATTCAGTTTTACAGGTAGAAAGTCTTCAATGTAAGTAATACTTATTGAAGATACTATATTACACAAGATATTAACAAAAAATTAAAGAAGCACATTAATTAAAGTAATAGTGGAAAAAGTGATATTTAGCATGATAGGCAAAAGTGAAATAAATCAATTTTATGGGTTATTTGCTATTAATTTTCCTGGCAAGTGACTCATTGTGTAACAGGCTGAATTCTCCCATTTGATACAGAAAAATATTCCAAGTAAAGCTTGTTTACTATCTCAAGAAAATGCTGAATTTCCACTAGCAAGTGACTATGTGAGAATAAAGATCACATGGAAAAGTAGAATTAAAGTTTTTTTCTCTCAATTCACTATACTCACTTGCATTATCCTTCCCATTGAGTTCTAGTGAACTCAATTTTTCAAACAAATTTTCACAAGTGATAGCTTCAGAGATGTACAAAAATCCATAGAATTTCATCATTAATATATTGATTTGGGATTTCTCTGATTTCTTGATGTAGGCACAACAAGAAGATTCTACCTCACCCCAAGTAGAATGGTCAGTATGAAGGAAACAAATGGTAAGGCTGGCAAAGATGCAGTCAACAGGGAACCTTAACACACTGTCATTGGGAATGTGGACTTGTTCAACCAAATATGGAAAGCAGTGTAGAGAAGCCTCAATAAACTGAATGAAGAACTATCCTAGGATCCACTAATTGTTCCTGGGCATTTACCCCCAAAAGTCAAAAATTAAGATACAATAGTGCCACCAATACACACATCCATATTTCAACACTATTCATCGTAGCCAAGGTATGAAATCAGTCCAAATGAATGGACCAAGAAAATGTGGTATATATGTGGTATATATACACACAATGGAATTTTACTCATTCATTGGAATGAAAGATATTGTACCAAATGTATCAACTGAAATATAAGAGATGCATAGGATATTTCAAGCAGTGTAATTCCATAGACAGCTCAGACAAATAAGTCACAAGGAAGCAAGGAAAGGGATAGAGGAAGAAGAGAAGAGGAGGAAATGCAGACAAGAATACAATGTATAACCTATAAAATTAAGAAGAGTGAGAGAAGGAGTCTGTAGGAGAAGGATAAATGAGAATGTGAAAGGGGTGATACATTGTATTCATAAATTGCTTTGTTAAATAGCAACTTCTTTGTACAACCTACAAAGGGGGATATTCTTAGGAGAAGATCACAATGGCTCAATATCCATGTGACTATGACCAAATAAAATGATGCTTATCAAGGTGAACTCTAAGAAATGGAAACAAGACTACGTATATAGCTCCCCTATGACCCAGCAATCCCATTTCTGGGCAATGATCACAAACAAGGCCATACTAACGCTACCAGCACAACTATGTTTATCTCAGTATTATCCACCTTAGCTAAGATATGGAACCATCCAAGAATAAAGAAAATATTATATATATATATATATATATATTCTGATGGAAGCATATATATATTCTGGTGGAAGCATATATATATTCTGATGGAAGCATGTATATATATATATCTGTATATATATGTATATATATATACATATATATATATATATATATATATGCGCTTCCATGAGAAAGAATGGCACCACCCCATTTGTCAGAAAATGGAAGGACTTGGAAAAAATCATATTAAGTGAAGTAAGCCAGACACAAAGAAACATAGGTTCCATGTTTTTCCTTATTTGTAATAATTAGTATACATCTCGGATAATCTTAGCAGATAAGCATAATACCTAAATAGCTATGTACATATGACAATATAAGATGATGCAAGTAAAATGAACTCCAAGACATGGACAGAAGAGGTTTTTCATTGTTGTTGTTTTCAATGTACTACACGATTTCTTTTTTTCTTTTGTGTTTTTCCCTCCTAGGGTTTATCCCCTGATGTCACTGCATTTGATTATAGCACCCTGAGTATTGTATATGTGTTTACCTGAATTAGGGAAGGGAAGGTGAACAACAAAATGTTTGAGACAAAGGACTAAATGGAAATCTGCAACAGCGATACTCACAAGACAATATGTTGGAAATGATCTGTACAATTTGGGGGGCAGATTGGAGGAGGGGGGAGGAAGAAAATGAGGGAGGGGTAAAAAGTTAGACAAGAAATGCAATCACTACCTTATTTATGTAACTGTAATCCCTCAGTACATCACATTGACAATAAAATTAAAATTTTAAAAATGGAAACAATAGGTATTTTTATTGAAATGTTTGCAGATTTTCTTCTTTCTTTCATTTATTTCCTTTGGTTTATTCCCTGATGTCACTTGTTTTAAATTTTTTCTGTGCCCTTTGTCTTCTATGCAAGTTTATCTGATTTGGGGAGGGGAAGGCGAATCACAGAAACTGTGGGACAAAGTATGAACCAATTCAGCAGTGATACTCACTAGACACTATGTTGGAAATGAACTTTTCCACTTGGGAGGGAGGGGCCCAGGAAGGGGAAAAGTAGGAAAAAATGAAGAAGTGGGCAACACTCTTCAAAAAGAAATGTACTCATTATCTGACTTATATAACTATAACCCTTCTGTACATCACCTTTACAATAAAATTTAATTTTTTTAAAAAGGAAAAATGTTCATAGAAGTATACATACTGAAACTGGGAGTGGGCCAACCATTATCTTTATCTGACTATAAATACTTTTCACCTCTATCATCTACTATAAGGAAAATATAATTCAAACAAGTCAATATTAATATCAAACATATCCTTTGTTTTACCAGTACTTCCCTAATTTCATTTCCCCAGCACTATGCTACCAGACTTTTCTGTCTTCATAATCTAAATTTGTGATTTCCTTTACATTTCATTTCCATGCCTTTTTGCCCTCTGTGACTTGGTTTCCTAGCTGAATATACATATGCAGCCAGAACTGCTTGCCTTATGATATTAAATCAACACCATTTAACTTCACCATTTAATGAGCATCCTTTATTCCTATTCATAAAAAGCAGTCTAATGAATTCTCTTTTATTAGTTACTATTTCCCCTGTATGTGACAGAAAAGTGAATTCCTACTGAGAACTTTTGTGATGTCAATTATTACTATTTTCAGAGAACTTCCATTTGGAAACACTCAAGGACATAACTTTAAAGACCTCTGAAATCCCAAGGCTCTACCACTGACTCCATTTCAACAGCTTACTCCATAGACATAAATTTGGACCTTACATGTTCTGAGACATATCCAATTTTTTCTCTTCATCTGGAAACTTGAAAATAGATATATTTCCCATGCTGACTTTTGCAGTCATATCTCAGCTGAATTGTGCTTGAGAAAATCATAATAACTTAAAAACTAGTGACAGTATAAATTCATGGTATCTAAGCTCTCTTAACTACCTACAGCCATGGATAGTTGAATATTTTCTGAAACTTTAGATACATTTTTTTCACTTTCCAAATACATTTATTTCAACATTCAATTTCCAAGTCTCTGTTCAAGTTTCCCATTTTTTCCTTTTAGCATAGCCTGATGTATATTGATAATTTCAATATTTTGAAAAAAGTGCAGTTTCCAGAAACAGGAAGCCTTAGAAAAGAGATCCCAACAGAATTGAAGAAACAGTCACTTGAGGAAATGCTGGGCTATGCAGGGAGCTTTGGATGTCTTTGCTAGATGGGAATAAGAAGTGAGATGTGACTGGAATATAATTCACATGTCCCATCTGGCAGAAAGCAGAATAGGACAGTGGGCTGCAAAGAGAGAAGCAAAGACAGCAAACTATTTCAATACTCTCATCATACATACCTTTCACAACATAAGTGTTATCTTTTTTATCAATAATTTTTTTGGGGGGATCTGGTCATGGGGCCTGAACTCTGGGCCTGGGCGTTGTCCCTCAGCTCTTCAGTTCAAGGCTAGCGATCTACCACTTGAGCCACAGCGCCACTTCTGGCTTTTTTCTTTTTGCTTATGTGGTGCTGAGAAATTGAACCCAGGGCCTCAGGAATACAAGGCGAGTGCTCTACCACTGAGCCACATTCCTAGCCCCCCCCCCAAATTTTTATTCATAAGGTTTTATTGTGAAAATACCAAACAGAAGGGTTATAATGACTTGAGCAAGTTAATGATTGCATTTCTTATCAAGCATTGTTGTCTCCCCCTTTGTTTCCCCTTACCATCCATGCCCTCCTATCTCCACCCTCCCCAAAGTTGTAAAGTTAGTATTTCCACCTAGCATCTTGTATGTTTCATTGTTGCAATGGGTCTACCTATATCCCTATTTAAACAATTTGTTTTTTCCCTTCCCCTCCCCAAATTATACCAACATCAAATGCAGTAAAAACAGGGGTGATACTGTCGGGAGAGACATACAAAAAATCACCTTATAAATATGTTAGAAACAATAGCAAGAGTCCTTATCCACTTGAGTTCTTATCTTGGGGATTCTTTTTGAATGTTCAGCTATCCATAAAGTAAACCTGTATAAGCCTACAGAAAAAACAGGTGAACATTTCAGCAGTGAGAACTCTGGGAGATGTTAGAACAGCAATGATGACTTTAGGAAGAGTAATACACAGAAGAAAGAGGACTGACTCATCAGTGAAGTTATATTATTTGAAGTCATTTCAGTGAAGTTATTCACTGAAAAGGTCAGCTTGCAAATTTACTTTGTAAATGGAACAGATTAGGAAAATTATAGGTTGAAAAAGATTATACACTGAATATGAGCATAAGATTTCTGGCAACAGCTTTCTGATGAGACTAAATAGAACAGGTCAGGGAATATATATATATATATATATATATATATATATATATATATATATATATATATATATATATATATATATATATATAATTGCTAACTGGTAACAAAGTTAAACATGTAAGGCAGTGTGGTTTGGAACAAAACTTCCTGAGAAGATTTTGAAAACTTTCTTAATTATTTCTCTTTTTAGTAATGCCCTGTTTTTAAGATTTTCCTAAATTATCTAGTAATTTCTTTCAATAAGCCTTCTCAAAGCATATCTTAAATAATATTCCATTAAAAAATTAGGAATCCATGGAACGTTCCTCAATACAATAAAGGCTGTATATGACAAACTTACAGCCAGCATTATACTTAATGGTGAAAAACTAAAGCCATTTCCTCTTAACTCAGGAACAAGACAAGGATGTCCACTCTCTCCACTTCTCTTCAATCTAGGATTAGAAGGCCTAGCTACAGCAATAAGACAAGATGCAGACATAAAGGGAATCCAAATAGGGAAAGAAGAAATAAAACTCTCCCTCTTGGCAGATGACATGATCTTGTATTTAAAGAATCCCATAGACTCCACACCCAAATTACTCAAGCTGATTCAAAACTTTGGCAAAGTAGCAGGTTATAAAATTAACCCCCAAAAATCAATGGCTTTTCTGTATGCCAACAATGAGAAAAGTGTGGCTGAAATTAGGAAAGCAACTCCATTTGTAATAGCCCCACAAAAAATAAAACACCTAGGAATTAACTTAACCAAAGAAGTGAAGGACCTCTATGATGAAAACTTTAAAATCTTGAAAAAGGAAATCAACACAGAACTTTAAAAATGGCAAAACCTCCCATGCTCCTGGATTGGAAAATGGCAATACTTCCCAAGGCTATCTACAAATTCAACGTGATACCTATCAAAATTCCAACCTCATTCTTCAAGGAAATAGAAGAGGCAATCCAAAAATTCATATGGAACAATAAAAGACCCCGAATAGCAAAAACGCTCCTCAATGGAAAGAACACAGCTGGAGGAATATCAATACCAAATTTCAAACTCTACTATAAAGCCATAGTAATCAAAACAGCTTGGTATTGGCATAAGAACAGACCTCAGGACCAATGGAATAGAATTGAAAACCCAGAAATGAACCTACAGACCTATAGCCATCTAATCTTCAATAAGGGAGCTAAAACAATAGAATGGAAGAAAGACAGCCTCTTCAGTAAATGGTGCTGGCAAAATTGGTTAACTACTTGTAGAAAACTAAAGCTGGATCCTTATATATCACCCTACACCAGAATCAACTCCAAATGGATCAAAGACCTTGAAGTCAAAGCAGACACTCTGAAAACATTACAGGATGGAATAGGAGAAACCCTAGGTCTCCTTGGCTCAGGCCGAAATTTTCTAAATAGAGACCCGGAAACACAACAAATCAAAGAAAGGTTGGACAAATGGGATTGCATGAAGTTGCAGAGCTTCTGCATGGCAAAGGATATAGCTAGCAAGATCAATAGAAAGTCCATAGATTGGGAGAAGATCTTCACTAGCCATACAACAGACCAGGGTCTCATATCTAAAATATACTTGGAACTCAAAAAATTAAATCACCCAACAACAAATTCTCAAAGAAACAACTGCCCAATAAATAAGTGGGCTAAAGACTTAAAGAGAAACTTCTCTGAAGAAGAAAGAAGGATGGCCAATAGACACATGAAGAAATGCTCAACATCCCTAGCCATAAAAGAAATGCAAATCAAAACAACATTGAGATACCACCTCACTTCAGTTAGAGTGACAAAAATCAAGAACTCTAACAACAGATGCTGGAGGGGATGTGGACAGAAGGGAACCTTACTGCATTGTTGGTGGGAATGTAAACTGGTTCAACCACTTCGGAAAGCAGTATGGAGGTTCCTGAAAAGACTTCACATAGAGCTCCCCTATGACCCAGCAATCCCACTTTTGGGCATTTACCCAAATGTTTACAAACAAGACCATACTAAAGCTACCAGCACAACTATGTTTATTGCAGCATTATTTACCATAGCTAATATATGGAACCAACCCAGATGCCCCTCAGTAGATGAATAGATCAAGAAAATGTGGTATATATACACAATGGAATTCTATGCCTCCATCAGAAAGAATGACACTGCCCCATTTGTTAGGAAATGGAAAAACTTGGAAAAAATTATATTAAGTGAAGTAAGCCAGGCCCAAAGAAACATAGGTCCCATGGTTTCCCTTATTTGCAATATCTAGTATATGTATGAGTCAAGCGGAAAAGGTCAGATAATGTGATGTTAGGAAAATGAACCCTTAGATATGTATTTTAATGTTTTTTTCCTTTCATGCATTTGTTTCTAAGGCATTTATAAGATTATCTCTTTGTAGCTTTGTGTGTCCCTCCCCCACAGTATAACCCCTGCTTTCACTATATTTGATGTCAGTATAACTTGTACAGGAGATGAGGAAAAACAAGTCGTTTAAGGATACAGGTGGACCTGTTGCAACAACGAGAAGTACAAGTTGTCATGTGGAAAACGAGCTTTACAATGTTGGGGGGGAGTCGGGGGGGGGGAATTGGGTGGGGGATTGGGGGGAGGCTGGGAAGGGCTGTGAAGGGTAAACAAAGGAGGAGGCTGCAATGCTTGAAAGAAATGTACGCATTAACCTGCCCATGTAATTTTAACCCCTCTGTACAGTGTGTTCACAAAAAATAAAAATTAAAAAAATCATATTCCATTAAAAATGAAAATAGTTGATTGCATAAAATAAATTAAAACACTGTATTAAATTATATGTTTAAATAAAATCATTTATTTTCTACTTTTAAAGTATGTTATTTTCACTTAAAAATTATCACAATAACAATAAGAAGTAAATTAACCAGGTTATTTTAGTTTGCGGGGCCTGACAAAATTATTTTGCAAAATAAGGTAAGTTGTAGTCTGACTAATTAATGAAGTATAGAACACTATACAATATGGTTTGTGACAGGAAGAGTTATAAAGTCTTGTAATAGAGATTTTAGGAGCTGATATAGTTTATTACTATAAGGCATTTTTAACGAAAATGATATTAATTAGATTTGCAGCATCATGTTTTGTCTCTTGTATTAAAATTTAAATATATTAATATATTAATATTTGTAGTATGTATTATATATTTATATAATTATATATATTTAATATTTAGGAAAGCCTAGCATAACTAGTGATTTCTATGGTATATAATTCTTGTCTCTCCAACATGCAATTGTCTTTCTCCTGGTAAATGCACTTTAATTTTCTTCCAGGACCCATATCTCTAAATGGTCTATGAAGTAAACATGTCATGATTTCAGAGATGATCATAACATCCAGTAACTTAGAGCGTATCATTTTTAAGGGGTAGTAGTTGATTAAAGAATGGAGGCACTGTGATTCAGAACTAATAAAATAGTGCTCAATTTATGGACTGTCATAGGATGAAATATCGTAAGGTAATATATGTAACATATGGGGCTGAATTTCTTTCTCATCCAAATGGAAGTAATTGAACCAATGCAGATGCCTTCCTGGAGAAATTTCTCGTGAACTATAGCATTTTAAACTCTAGACATAAAGTGGAACAAGCCTATCCCTTTCAATTCTTTTCCATGATATTTCCTCTTTGACTGGACTATGCAAGAGTATATTATGATGATTCTATACAAGGTTGAACAGTGTTTATAAGTATATGTAATATATGGTTATATTATTATAGATTAGTAGCATAGTGTATTATAGTTATATATTCTAATATTATAAATAATTATATATAATACATAATAATAAATAGATGATACTATATTTATCATATGTATTATATTATGTTATATTTATTATATAATATGTTATAATGTAACATAATACAAATTATTACAATATAATAATATTATATATAATATTATAATAAGCATATTATATTATGATATAGCATGAATATGCTATTATAACATAGCATATTCATGCTATATTATAATATATTTAACATATATTTATTATATAAAATAATCAGTATATGGTTATATATTATAATACATATAATAATTATAGAAAATAATTATATATAATTAGAATTATATAATATAATATATAGAAATATAAATCTCATCTAAAATATCACTGCAGCTGTAGCTGATAGATTGCTTCATGTAGTTAGTCAGGGCATGTCCTTGTTTTATTTCTAGCCCCCTTACTTATTTCACTTACTAACATGGACCAAATTGTAACCAAGCTTAAACTTAAATGAGTCCAGATACTCATCAAGTTATGTTATAATAGTTACCAAATTATTCTCAAAGTTTAATAAACAGTGCATAGAAAGTCTTATCTTTGCTCATTGTTAAACGGTAAATTATTTTTTAATCAATAACAGGCATCTAATATAGAACAATTACAAAACCAACCCATGGACAATATTCTTGCCAAGGGTAATAAAATTAAATAAAGAATCTAAGGATCCACATAAATACACAAAAGTATTACTTCTAAAAGAGATTTAATAGTAGAAATCAATGCCTTTGTTCTAAATAAAGACATCTCATGGCTTTGCCCCAATGAGATGTCTCAATGGATCTCAAATGTCTTATTATTGCTTTGAGTAGTGACAGAGGAGCAGAACAGAGGGTCTACAAAGAAACTGACTTTAAACTACTTGAACTACTTCTTAATCTTCTCTTAAACCTTTTTGATAATATAGCAGAAATGGAAATTGATTCCTCCTTGGACTTGAATGATTTCCTTAAGAAGATAGAAAGTGTGAAAAGAAACCTTTTAAAACATACTACTCAGCTTGCACTTCATCTTTTTTTCAGAGCAGTTGGAGAAGGAACTCATGCTGCATTTCCATTAATACGTATTTGATAGTTATCAAGCTTCCTTCATTATTAAGTTAGCAGTTGAACTCTTGGAATCTGAGCTAGAGTCATCTTTCTATAATGATTCACACACACTTTCTCCATCAGCTATGCCATTACTGTAATCATACCATGATTAGTGACAGAATTTAGTTTTACAATACTCATTAACATTTATATTATTAGTATTAAATATGATGTTCCTTTAATTGTATTAAATTAAAAATACCACAAAGTTCATAGTATGGTATTTCATATGTACATTTAAAAGAAATATTAGTTAATATTATTTTAACTTTTTAAATAAAATGGTAAAGCATAATGATAGGCACACATATATGTGAAAAATGAATACATAATGAAAAAACCTAGGACTCCAACTTCCTTGGATTAAAATCTTCCTTATAACTTTGAATGGATTTTTAGACACTAACATTATTTTCATCTTTTAAAAATATGAATAAATTTCATTTGGATATAGTGATAAAGTCACAGAAATAATTTAGCGAAGTGTCTAACATCAACAAGCAACAATAAATAAATGCTAGTAATAGTTTGATTATTTTAATTAATGTTACATTTCATTACAGAGAAATACATTACATTTGAATAGATCTGAAATCTTCAACTATCAATTTTGTTATTTCTTCTTTTCATTTTCTTCAAGTCTAAACTAACTTGGAGGAAAAGGTATGCATATAAAAATATAAGGGAGAGTAAATAGTCCTTTCTTCATATATATGCATGTTTTGCTGTGAGCAAATATTCTCCATAATATCAGAAAGTAGTATATATATTGGCTAAAGTGCTGGGTGAACAATTTGTTGGAAAATGAAGTAAAATATTTAGGATAAAAAGTTGTACTGTGTATTATAATGAGCTCTGGATTTGAATTCATTAAAGTTCTTTCTGTTAGCTAGTTAGAAGTACATGATTATATTATGTCAGTCCATAGATATCCTAGTGTGCCACAGAACATTAGGACTTATTTATCCCATCTAATTACACCTTAGTACCAACCCCCCACCATCTTGTATGATTTATTTCTCTTAACATAATAACATCTAGACTCATCTACATTGTTGCAGATGACAGGTATTTTGTTCATTTTTCTAGTGCAATAATCTTCCATTGGGTATACGCAACATGTTCTCTCTCTTTTTTTTTGTTGGTCGTGGGGCCTGAACTCTGGGCCTGGGAACTGTCCCTCAGCTCTTCAGCTCAAGGTAGCGCTCTACCACTAGAGCCATAGCACCACTTTTGGCTTTTTCTGCTTATGTGGTGCTGAGGTATCGAACCCAGGGCCCCATGCATACAAGGCAAGCACTCTACCACTGAGCCATCTTCCCAGCCCAACATGTTCTCTTTATTCATTTTTCAGTGGCTATCTAGGTTAATTACCTATCTCGGCTATTGTGAATAGTACTACACTAAACAAACGAATTAGAGCTACACTTTAATATTACTTTCCTTTGAAAACATAACCCATTATTGACTCAAATACTGGCTCTATTTCTAGGAACTTTGAGAAATGTCCTTTTGTAATGATTCTACTAATTTCATTCTCACAATATAGTAGATTCTGGTTTGTCACATCTTGGTCACCATTTGTTACTTTTTGTCTTTTTGGTGGTAACAATTCATAATTACATGACATGATTTTTTTTATGGTTTTGATTTTCATTTCCCTAATGATTACCTTTTTATTGAATGCCTATTTGGCTCATTTGCCTAATTCAGTCACATTTATATTATTATTATTATTACTACTACCACTACTACTAAATTTTGTTGTCAAGTTGTTTGAGTTGCTTAAATATTATGGATATTAATCCTTGGTTAGAGGAATAGTTCAAAATACTTTCTTCTATTCCATAGTTCTTACCTAAACTCTGCTGACTGCTTCTTTTTACTGTGCAAAACCATTTTAGTTTAGAATAATTCCATCAGGTTTAAAGAACATTGCTCAGACCAAAGCCCCGAAGCATTTCTCTTATGTTCTCTTATAATAGTTTCAGATTTCAGGTCATGCATTTGACTTTGATCAATTTTGTGGTGATTTTTAAAATACGGTGTGAAATTGGATCCTAGTTTCGAAGTTCTGCATATTGATATCCCATCATACTTGCATATAATACTTTTTAACACGTATAATTATTTACTGTTCTATCTGATCTCCTCTGGGTTCTGCATATTTTGTTTCTTAACCTGTTTGCATGCCTGAATGTGTATGTGAGTGCAAGTGTACACAAAAGCATGTGCACAGAAGCACGCATGTACATGCATGCATGTGTGTGTGCAAGCACACACACACACACACACACACACACACACACACACTTCTATTTAACTGGAGAACCCTAATATAGTACCTGTGGTAGGCTGTTTTTTTTTGTTCTCAAGGAACAATCTGCATTCTTGTTCTCTAAACTTTCAGAACACCAGAGTTTTTATTTAGGTATATTTCATCTATTTTAAATATAACATTTTCAACTGTCTTACAATAGTACTTGATGAGCTTTCTGTCATTATCATCTGGATGAAAATGCTTGTACAGGATTCTCAAGGACTCTGGAGGAGGTGGAGCTCTGGCAGCCAGCATTTGCCTTAGGATTTAAGTCCAGAAAAGTAATATATGCTAACTTAGCGTATATTACCCAATGACAACATATTTGTATATATCTTTCATCTAAAAATTGAGTTCCATATATATGTATATATATATATATATATACATATATTTATGTGCCACTATTTGGAGTTTGTTTATGTTACTGTTATGACTGAGTCAGCATTTGAGAAAATATATGCCTTTCTCATAGTTACTACTTGTAATAAAATAAACTTTTGACTAGCTAAAAGATTTGGTAGCAAAAGGATAGATTTCCATGGTTTTACTCAAGTACAAGACTCTTTATATACTTCTTCATTTAGTCCTTGATGTGTAGCAGCACTTTGTTTAGTTTTGTATTGATTCTTCTGTGCCTGAAGTGAGGTCTTGTCTATTAAGAAATAAAGAGACATGGGGAGGAGATAGAATGAAGGAGAGAATGGGAAAGCTTTCATCAGGAGAATTAAGATAAAATGAAGACCAATTTTGTAATCTTAAATGGTCTCCCAAAATAAAAAATGATTCTGGCAGTAACTTTTAGTTTAACAAGGTACAAAATCAATATCACATCTAAGTTTGAAAATTGGCCAACTTAAAGGATTCAAGTCTTTTCCTCAGCATTAATGTAATCAAGGTTTACTTCTGCTCCTGCACTTACTATACACAAATAGCATCCACTTTTATAACCATAACATATGGTGAACTCTGGTTACCCCAATAGTTTGAGAATTAAGAATGTATTGTGCCAATCTTACTAATGTCTTGAACATTTGCAAAACTCTAAGGTACACTGATTTCAGATCTATTAAAAGTTAGAAGTGAACAACACACATAAAAACATACTGAACTTGGTAAATAAATGTTAATTGTCAAGTTAATGTGAAGACGATTGTTCTGCTTCTAATATGTAACTGCTTTTAAAAATTACTTCAGCTTTTCTAGTGTAGTTGGCATTGTTCTAACAAATCAACTATATAATATAGAGGTATCAACTATAGAATGTAGAGCCTATCTTCCTTTGGGTGACTTTTTGTTCTCTAAGTTTTTTTTTTTTTGAAGTAACTATAGGATCATAGAAAGTAGTAAGGAATTGTGCTACATTTATTAACCATCACTGAGGTTAATAGCTTCCATAATTACAGTACAATATCTAAATCAAGATGTTGACATTAAAAAAATCTTAAGAAACAAAGAAATTCCACTCATCTGGTCGAACCACTACTAAATATCTCCATGCTGCTGATCACATGTATGGTGTATATGTGAACACTGTTATATGTTATAGACCATGATAGACAATTTGCTCCAGGAAAGTTAGAATGAACTTGTGACTTTAAATGAGCATCATTATTCCACAATACTGTGAAATTTGGGAAATTATGTAATCACTTAATCACAATTAAAAAAAAAGAACCTCGGGGAAGGTAGGGAGGGAAGGGATGGTAGGGGGAAAAATAAATAAAGCTAAAGCTCTTGTAAGTATTCAGAAAAAAAATCTGCAGGTTCACTCAGGTTTCCCAATTTGTCACAAAATGGCCATTGGGAATTTGAGTATAACTCTTCACAATTTATTCCATGTTCTACTTTTTTTTTTATAACTGTCTCTGCTTTCAAGATACAATCCAACCCTGGCCACTCTTACCTGTTTTTGTAATTCTATAATTTTATAATTTTAAAAATGTTATAGAAATTAATTTATATGACATATGGCTACTGGATGTTGATTTTTTTCCATTCAGAATAAATGTCCTGAGATTCATCCAAGTAGCTCTGTGCATTTGTAGCCTTTCATTTTATTTCTTAGTACTAACCTATGGTTTGGATGTGTCATAGATTGTAGAGCTATTCACTTGTGAAAGAGCATCTGAATTGTGTCTAGGTGTTGACTACTATACACAAAACTGATTTGCATAATCATGTACAAGTTTCTGTGTGAATATAAGTTTCAATTTTCTGGGATAAATGCTCATAGGAGAAGTTGTCAGGTCTTAATATCAGACTTTTTTTGCCAGAGAAGCTGTCATTTTATAGTCTTATCAGCAACAAATGAAAAATTTACTTTCCAAGATGGAATAACATTTATTGACTTTATGTTCTCTGGTCAACATCAGTACAGGCACTCTAAGTACTAGTAAAATATTTCCTGTTACTTGATATTTAATACCAAAAAATGCTTTAGTATATTGAGAATGAACTATTTGGAACTCCCTTAGATATTCTGAAAATGTCATACCAATGCAAATATTCTGAAATTGATTGTGTTTTATACCACAAACATATACTGACAGCTACAAAAGGGCTAAAGATTCTTTTATAGTTTGGTGAAAATTTTGCTATAGTATGCAAATAGTTAAAATATAAAAATGAGTTTAGCTGGAAGCCAGTGACTCACTCTTGTAATCCTAGCTATTCCAGAGGCTGAAATATGAGAGTCACAGTTCAAAGCCAGCCTGGGCAGGAAAATCTGTGAGACTCTTTCCAATCAACCACTAGAAAATGGGAAGTGGAGTAGTGGCTCAAAGAGTTAGAATGCTAGCATTGACAAAAGAGCTCAAGTACACGGCCAGACCCTGAGTTCAACCAACAGCAAAAGAAAACCCTCAACCAATGACAAAAGAAATAATAATGGCTTTAAAATAGAATTTGAATTATATTCTAAGGTAAATTTAAGAATATAAACATAAGAATAAATAACAAGCCTCACTAGGTAGAAGCTTTTCCCACTTGTAAGAACAGTAAAGTATTTACTTTTCAAGACGTCAAATATTTTGTTCAGTTATTTAGGTCATATTTTTGTCTCCATGTAATTTCTGGCATTTCTTTGGCATTCATTCAGAGATTTTGTTACTTTGTTTTCAGTGATGTGTTTTCACTGAATCATTATATTTTTACTAACGTCACTGCAGAGAAAGGATGAATAATGACAAGTGACAAAATACTGATTCCAAGAATATCTTCATCTGATTGAAACATTAAAGATAGCTAAGTGGTACTATAGTGACCTCTGTCATAGATGTCACAAAGTTGTTAAATCATTTCTGGTAATACCCTGAATATCAATTCCCTGATTTGAAAAAGAGAATGTAATCCAGAGATATTAGGTACCTAATACAAAAAGTGAAACCCAATAAACAGTTTTCCTTTAATATTTGTTTTATTCTGAAGCTAAAATTAAAATAACACCAAAAACAAGTTTTCTGTGTTTTTTATGATAAATCATTTATCTATACCAAAGTCAGTGATTGTTAAAAGATGTAATAAAATGTGTTTTTGCATCAAATATCACTTCTTCAAGTTCACCAAATGATCACTAGACTAAACAGGTATAACTCAACATTTTAAATGCTTCTTATTTTGTCCATGAGCCTTTATATTCTAGAAAGCTTGGGGCAAAGTTCTTTTGAATTGTGTTTTACCTGCTTCTCATACTTACACCTACTTTCATTTCACAGGAACAAAAATCTGTCCCAAATTTTGTGTAAAACATATTACATTATTTTTTAGAAGCTGTACCATTGAACAAAATATTTACCTATATAAAATTACATATATTGGTAATGGACCAGTAAACAGTATTAGAATATTTCTTGCTCTCATTTGCTATTTCCAGGAATAATGCCAAGGACCTTTTAAATATGATGCTAGAAAATAGTTATTCCAGTTTTACTTCACAGGATCACTAAATTACCCTTGGTTCTATTGGAACTAAAGCCTAGTTGCATAGGTATGCTAATTAAGGTTATTCAGTTTATAAATGTGATACCAAACATTAGAACATGTACAATTAAATGGTTATTGAAATGGACATTAAAGTATCTGGGTAAATGCTGAGTGAATATAAATTACTGCAGGATTGTCAAAAGAAAAACAATCAAGCAATATCCAGTGCCTTTTTGCCATCCTGAAGTGGCTCTACACAGAATTCAAACAAGGAGAAAAATCAAACTAATTTTCTGACTATAAAAGCATATTCCAGGATAGTGCACAAACTGAGAGCTTTATATTGGAACTAGATGAAATACTTGAGATGTAAATCAAATTAACAAAGACCAAAAGGAGTGTGATATAATCCTCTGAGGAAGTTAAAGGAAAAATGTAAAGGAATTAGGAGCAGACCAAACACCGCTAAATGAAGAAGACATTTATTTCCTAGTCTTTTCTTTCTTGATCTGACCCTTTCTTTTCTTCTTTGAAAGTTAAAAATAATTTTTATGAAAAAAATGGACTATGATAAAAGTTGGATGTACACTAAAACATTTTATAGGGAGACTCAGAGTACATCTTATAAAAGACCCTCCCCAAAAACATTTACCAAAAACTTACTCTCAAAAATATAGTAGCACTATAATGTGCATAACCCCTCCCCCCTCACATGATTCAAGATAAACATGTACAATGTAGAAAAGCTTTAAGAATAGAAAAAATAAAGCCAAAGCAAGAGTCTCACACCTGTTATCCTAGCTACGCAATAATTTGAGATCTGAAGAACATAGTTCAAAACCAACCCAGGCAGGAAAGTCTATGATTCTTTTTTTTTTATTTTTTTATTTTTTGTGAACATACTGTACAGAGGGGTTACAATTACATGGGCAAGATAATGAGTACATTTCTTACCAAGCATTGCAGCCTCCTCCTTTGTTTACCCTTCACATCCCTTCCCAGCCTCCCCCCTCTCCCCCCCCTCCCCCCACACCAAAGTTGTAAAGTTCGTTTTCGACATGACAACTTTGAACTTCTCATTGTTGAAACAGGTCCACCTGTATCCTTAAACGACTTATTTTTCCCCATCTCCTCCACAATTTATACCGACATCAAATATAGTGAAAGCAGGGGTTATACTATGGAGGAGGGACATACAAAGCAACAAAGAAATAATCTTATTAATGCGTTAGAAACAAATGCATGAAAGAAAATCATTTTTCTCACATCACCTTATCTGACCTTTTCTGTTTGACTCATACATATGCTAGATATTGCAAATAAGGGAAACCATGGGAACATAGGGCTTGGCTTACTTCACCCAAGCCTTTCCATTTCCTAACAAATGGGGCAATGTCATTCTTTCTGATGGAGGCATAGAATTTCATTGTGTATATATACCACATTTTCTTGATCCATTCATCTACTGAGGGGCATCTGGGTTGGTTCCATATCTTAGCTATGGTAAATAATCCTGCAATGAACATAGTTGTGCTGGTAGCTTTAGTGTGGTCTTGTTTGTAAACATTTAGGTAAATGACCAAAAGTGGGATTGCTGGGTCATAGGGGAGCTCTATGTGAAGTCTTTTGAGGAACCTCCATACTGCTTTCCAAAGTGGTTGAACAAGTTTACACTCCCACCAACAATGCAGTAAGGTTCACTTTTGTCCACATCCCCTGCAGCATCTGTTGTTGTTAGAGTTCTTGATTTTTGCCATTCTAACTGGGGTGAGGTGGTATCTCAGTGTTGTTTTGATTTGCATTTCTTTTATGGCTAGGGATGTTGAGCATTTCTTCATGTGTCTATTGACCATCCTTCTTTCTTCTTCAGAGAAGTTTCTCTTTAAGTCTTTAGCCCACTTATTTATTGGGCAGTTGTTTCTTTGAGGATTTGTTGTTGGGGGATTTAATTTTTTAAGTTCCTAGTATATTTTAGATATGAGACCCTTAAACTGCAAAACAGCTAGAAGAAGTACAGCTGTGGCTCATTCTTGAGAAAAAAAGCTCAGGGACAGAACCCAAGATTTGAATTCAAACCACAGGATCAGTATTAACACATACCCCCACCCCCATGCATTCACATGAACACATGTGCGTGTCCACGCGTGGGCGCGCGAGCGCACACACACACACACACACACACACACACATACACACACAGAATAGAAAAAATAATGTAGTTGTGTATATATGTTTTATTTTGAGATTATTTAATTCTAGAAGATATATATTAGGAATACTATATAAACTAAGCAAAAAATTTGACATATACAAAAAGAATTAGTGCTTTTACAAGCAAAAGCACATTAATAGTACATTAAAAATATAAAGACAGAAATCCTTTTAGATGTGTTTAAATTAATTATACAATAGATGTTAAAGCCTGATAAAATCTAGATTGATATAAGGATTAAACTATGTATTCAAATACAGAGGATGAATGAAGGCTATTACATAGTATTGCCTATTCTGTCTTGTAGAAATTAATGGTACTTTAAACAGAAAATGAGTTGAGGCTTAAGAAAAATGATGGACCACAAAATTCTAGGTCTTAGAGTTTAAAGTACTAACTACCAAATAAAATGATTGAATGAAATGATAATTATTATTCAAGGCAGCTGGATAGGTCTATAACGATATACTTATATTCTGAAACAGAAAATCAAAGCAAATTAATATGAAGTGTTCTGTTCTTATGTGGCTTTCTACATTTGTCCTACAGCCTTTCAAGTTTCTTCATCCCTACTAAATACTTATATGATAGACGAGAGTCTCTAAAATTTGAAACTTGGTGAAAATATATAGTTTTTTCCAATCTCCTCTGGCTTATAACTTTAAAAGATGTCTCTGTGGGAATAGTCTGTTTTAATTAACTCTGGAAAGTGTTCAAATATTCCTAAGGATAATTTCCTAATTGGATTATAGCAGTGCTTCAATTTGAGTTCCTTCCACCTACCTTTTAAGCGTTGTCATTATGTGTATTACATGTTTTATTTGACAAATTTGAAAAAATATCTTGCTCTCAAATTTGTCCCAAGGCCTAAGAAGAATTCATCACTCTTGATTTATCTCTGTATCTAAAGCCTATAAAATTGAATTGACAGAGCATCAAGATTAAGATGATACAACTTTGTGACTCTGAGTTTGAGACTAGAGTACAATTGTTCTAGGTAGAAGTTTATCTCAGATGATAAAAGATAAGCCACATCAGAGAATGAGATACAAGATTCTTTCCTATTGTGTCAGAGATAGTGTTATGGAGGTAGTGTTTTGTGTCATAGATGAAGAAATTGCTTCAGTAGAAGCCTTCTTGTTTATCTGAGAACTTTCATTCTTGAACTTCAAAGATTATTCAGTAGACCCACCTTTTTCTCTTAAATAGTGTAAATTATAAAAGAGATGTTACATCTGTTATGTAGGCAAAGAATTTCAAGCAGCAAGAGAAGGATATACTTTTCTGTCATGCCAACCTTTTGTGAGTTTGTTGTAGCCTCCAAGATGCTTGGACACAGCAAGAGAATTCATTTGGGAACTGATTCTCTAGAGAGAGACATGGATCAGACCACAGTATATAATCTAAAATTGGGATGTGTACCTTTTATTTTTTTAATAAATTTTGTGAAAATACTGTACAAAGGGGTTACAATCACATGAGCAAGGTAACGAGTACATTTCTTATCAAGCATTGTTGTCTCCTCCTTTGTTGCATAGAATTATTAGGTTGTGAAGAACTGCAGGAACGTCTTTTCAAAGACCCAACTTATTGTTTCATTATTTTTGTATAGTATTTTGTCTCCATTTCACTTATATCTTTCTTGACCTTATTTCTTTCTGTCTGCTAGATTTGAGCTTTAGAAGTTCTTGTTTTTCTAAGATCTTGAAGTGCATTATTATTATATTTATTTGTAGTAGCTAGGGATTTTTGATGTAGTCCCTCACCTCTAGACACATTCCTTTTAGTATTACATTTGCTATATCCCAAAGGTGCTGGTAGTTTTATTTTCATCTTAATTGGATTTAAGGATCTTTTAAGTTTTTCACCTTAGTACAAAGGCTCGTCCTTTAACAGTATGTTTTTAAATCTCTTTATCATTGATTTGTTTTCATTTTTGTTATTTCTATAGCTTTTGGGCTCTAGTTTTACTCTATTATGGTCTGATATGATATAGGGATGATTTAGATTTCCTTTTATTTGCCAAACTTGTTTTATGCCCAGAATATTATCTATTTTGGTGAACTATCCATGGTTTCCTGAGAGGAATGTATATTGTGCAGTTGCTGTATTGAGTAATTATATTCCATTGTTCGGAAGGCATTAACAGATATTAATAAAAGCAATAAAAATGCTTGTAAGATTTTATCTCCACATCCATTGCATTCATTGTACTATTTCCAGCTGATAGTCCAATTTCAAGCAATTGGATAGAGGCTGTTGTGAGAATTTACTTTGACTAAAGTCAGGATCCACATCATCATTTATAATCACTTTCCTTTGTCCTTTTCTAGCTTTTTTTTTCTTCAGTACTAGCTCTTGAACTTAGGGTTTCCCACTTGCTCAAGTGTAGATCTACCACTTGAGCCATGCTTGGAAGCTTAGATTTCTGTTGGTTATTTTGAAGATGGAGTCTTAAGGACTTACTGCACAGTCTATTTTCAAAGCCTTTAATAGAAATTTTACATGTTTAGCTATAGTGTGATTTCAAATACAGATACTTTGCTGTTCTTTGGGAATTTATCATATACTTTTCTGATTTTTAGAAAGTACTTCACAGTGATATGGTCAATGCTGATAATCTAATATTTCCATGAATATTGATGTTAGGCCAGGACAGTATTTGTAGTTTGGATAAATGAAGCATATTTAGATGTTAAGTGGGTCAATTCTAGCCACAACAATTAAAGTATATTCTTTTTATCATCTAAAGACCTCAGAAATCTGTTCATGTCATTATGTCACAGGATAGAAGGAGCTGAAATCCTTTGAGAAGTATATAGAAATGGTTCTATTAGTTTGTTTAGAAGTTTATATAAGAAATTATTTGAATATTGGCTATTTTTATGTACAAGTTATACTTCATAAATTAAAAAACTGATTATATTGATGGAATTATAAGATTCTGCTGTTATGCCCTTCAGAAGTACTATGATGAATGAAGTATAAGCTTGACATTAAATGACTTTGAAATATAAATCATAATATATAGTAATTCTAACTTATGAAGCTGATGTATTTTAAAGATAAATGGGTTAGAGACAAGTATGGTAGCAGTAAGGTGATTGGACAAATAGATAGATAGATAGATAGATAGATAGATAGATAGATAGATAGATAGATAGATAGATAGACAGAGAAAGAGGGAGAGAGATTGATAGAATAGTTCATTATGTACTAAAACTTACATTAAAAATGAATAATTCTGGATTACTATATATATATTTTTTTTTCTGTCGGTTGTGGGGCTTGAACTCTAGGCCTGGGTACTGTCCCTGACATCTTCAGCTCAAAGCAAGCACTCTAGTGCTTGAGCCACAGCACCACTTCCAGTTTTCTGGTGGTTTATTGGAGATAAGAGTCTCATGGACTTTCTTGTCTGGGCTGGCTTTGAACTGTGATACTCAGATCTCAGCCTCCTCGGTAGCTAAGATTACAGGTGTGAGCCAGCAGTGCCTGGCAATTACTATATTTTAAAGGACAGTATATGATTATCATTATTTTATAATGTTAAATCCATAACTAAAGATCTATAAATAACATATGTTGCAAACTTGCAGTATTATATAAAAGATGTATAGCAGTTAAAGATATAGTTAATCAGGCTAGTAGAGTTTGAGAACAATTGCATGGTTAGTTTAATTATTTATGCGAGTATAACATAAGAAATGCTATTTATTAACTCAATTTCTATTTCCTACATCTCTAACTGCCCTACACAAATGAATTTTAGTGACCCACATGTCCCGGGAAAGTCTTAGTTCATGTAGATGCAGTTCTCTATTAAAATTATATTTCCTATTATGGAAACATATATTTTAAAGGTCACCTTTACTGAAAGCAGGAGTTGTATAAAATCTACCATGGGGAAAGTATTTTATATGCAGAATAATATTAACATACTTAAAAAATTTACTGCCATTTTAAGAGACTTATTGAGATGGAAGGAATTAATACATTTTGTTAGGAAAACAATCTTGCTTTCCACCAAAGATATAAATTATAAAATATTTTAAATAATTGTACAACTTGCTGACAAGTATTTTGGATGTAAAAAAATAAGAAAATAATGTGTCAAAGAAATTCAAATTACCTTTCTCAGTAATAAGGACATTCAATTAAATATGTTATGCTTTTGTAGCATCACCGACAGCTAATAATTTTATTATAAAAATGAGGTTTGACTAGTGTTAAGTAAATATTTCCAAAATTCAAATTACAGTATGCTATTTGTCTAGGATTTATATTTACCAAGCTTGTAAGTTTTATAAAACTTAGAAACATTCTAATATGTTATTTTCTATTGGCACCACCATTTGGATCAGCTAAATGAAAAGAGGCAGATTGGTTAAAGATATTAAAATCAATTAGGAGTTGGCATGGCTAGCTCATGCCTTTAATCTTAGCTACTCAGAAGGCTAAGATTGGAGGATCATGGTTCAAAACCAGGCTTTGAACCAGGCAGGAAAGTCTATAGAACTCTTATTTCCAGTTAACTACCAAAAAACTAGAAGCGGAGATGTAGCTCAAGTGTTGGAGCAATATCCTTGAGCAAAGGAGCTCAGGGAAGGCACTCAGACTCTAAATTCAAGCTGCAAGACTGGCATCCATGTATAAATAAAACAATGAGGAAACTGAGTAATGAAACAGATAGTAAAGAGGTTTTCAAGATTGTGCTTTGATGACCTCATATGTGTTCTCCCAGCACAGAAACAACTTCGTTATTTTGTATCATATCTAATTTAAGCTAACAACTTTATAGAGTACATACTGTTATTACTTGTACTTCACTTTTTTGATGGTGAAAACAATCAGATAATTATGTGAACATCTGGAAATAAATTTACTTTATTATGATCAATTGTCTAGTTCTTGTTGATGATATTTTAATCCATCTTCCATTCTTTTAGTTTTCCTGTACTTTAATTTTGATTTCTTTTTATAGATCATGGATAACATCATGTGCAATGTGATTGATTAAGCCACAGAAAAGAACACAAAACAGAGAATAATATTTTTCTTTTGTTTCTTTTTAGTTATAGTCAGTAGTCTATATATATACAATCATAAACAATTATAATAATACGAAATTTGTGTTTAATTCTAATTGAGAAATTTTTCAGTGGTAGGTGCTTTGGGTCATGAAATTATAAGGGCTCAAACAGGACAAGCCCTACGAGGTGTTCAGATTTCTACAGAGGAGGTACATTTTGCACATTCTTGCTTATTTTTCAAGCATCCTCTCATAATTCAGTGTTTATGGAGTAAAGACTGGCAGAGTTAATGGAATAGAGACTGTTTCAGAAATTTGTAAAAGAAACTCAAGTGGTGAAGGCATTTGGCAAATGGAAAAGCAATGAATCATGGATATGAAACTATCACAGTTTAAAGTTTTGCGAAGGGTTTAAGCTATTTTTTAAATTATAGTGTAAACTGTATTTTCTATTTTGTGGTAAGGGTTAGCAATTTGTCCCCTTATTTAAAAGACATACCTTTGTCTGTGTTTTATTAATTAGCCAATAGATGACAAAGCACAAAAACATCAATTTTAAGAAAGCAATCCCATTTTTAATTGTTATTGTTGTTTACTTCATCGACATTCTGTAATGATATCTTTTCATTGAGCAGCATGAAATATGATTTCTCATAGTATCATATTTTCTAAAAATTTTTCTGTTACTTAGGAAAACCATTTCTTGAGAGCATTTCTATTCTGTTGTTAGTTTCCTATAACTCTTAGGTTTGCCTGTGCTTTTGTTCTGGTGGTGGTGACTTGTTATCTTGTTTTGGTGTCAGTACTTGGGACTGAACTCAGAACTTTGCATTTGCAAGGCAGATGCTCTAGCCCTTAGGAAACACCTCCAGTTCTCTTCCACCTTAGTATTTTCATAAGAGTCCAGGCTGACCTGGGCTGCAATTTTTCTATATGTGTTTTTCCATGTTGCTAGATGATAAGTTGCACCATTATGCCCAGCCATTTGTTCAGATGAAATCTTGGAAACTTTTATATCCAGGCTGGAATTAAACCATAATCCCCTAATCTCTGCCTCCCAAGTAGCTAGGATTATAGTCTTGAGCCAGTGCGCTTGGGAATGTCTGCCTATGTTAGATACCTTCAATTTACACTAACAGTATTGATCTCTGCCATTACTGAAGCCCTTAAATCTCTTTCATCACTGTTATTTTCAGATTAAACATTTTAAGCTTAGGAAAGGTAAATAGTTTTCCACTGATGGCAGTAGAAACACCAGCTTCACATTTTTCAAGATTCACTTTGTACTAAATTCAGGGTTTCCGATGCCATACATTGAGTTGTCAACTTGCCATATTTGTAAGAATTACTTTCATTTTTATTGTGTGTGTCACTTCCCAATTTCATTGCTTCCCACACACCTCAGTTGTAATTGAGTTGCAGACAAAACTAGATCAATACCCAAGAAACAGTAACCTCCACCTACCAATGTTAACACATTTTTTTCTTCTTTCTCATCCACACTGAGAGGAAATGATAAATGTGTAGTTCTATTGACTCCTTTACATCCTAGGCTTAAATTTATAATGGAACTGTCTGTCAGTAAAAAAAAAAATTTTGGTGGTCAAATTCCAACGGAAAAAAATTACTTTCTTGACCGCCTGTCAAAAGGTGCCAAAAGGTATTTTCAGTTTACAAAGGCTTAATACATGACTTTAATTGCATAGCATTAGTAACCTCAGTCAAAGACTTCCATAGTGATATATTTTTTTCTGAAACGGGCTAAATAATTTTCAAGACAGTAATACTGATTCATAGCAATCCAGCTGCGTAGGAAATTACTTCCAGGAATTGGTCAGGAGGAGTGCTACATAAAAGCACTTTCTGTTTTTCAAAAAGGATGAGAGATGCACTTTATGGGCATGGAGAAAAGATATTTCAGGATTGATTTCAGAAAGAAATAATATTTCTGGATATCACTTATAATTGTAAGAATAAATGAAGCTGAACTAAAAAAGATATTGCTTTCATCTTCTTAGGATCTCCTGAGAAATGAGATGACATAAGCAGACTCCCAAATCATGGAGTCTTCTTCACCTTTCATATTTCAATTAATATCTTTAATTAAACATTTCAAACCATTGCAAGCATGCTTAATAATATATATACATATATGCATGTATGTATATATATTCTGATGATCTCTAAACAGCGTGTTTAGTAAGAGATAATGAACTTGAATATTAACACAATAATGATCAAAAGATATGGACATATATTTAAATTAAAATTATATTAATGTAAAATGGTAACTCTCTTTGACTTTGCTATGTTTTCATCAGTATGTCAAAATGTCTTTTAATATTTTACTTGTCTAGACCTGGATAAATAGGAGGCATTCTGCACTTTAATGTGGAAATATCTTATCAATTTCTTGATACAAATTTAAAAATAATAGGATCTTCACTACTCAGAGTGGCATTGAACATAAATGTTCAATGTTCAAAGGTTTAGAAATGTTACTTATCATTCATTTTGTAATTTTTCATCAATATTCTGTCATCCTGACTCTTCTGACTAAGATATGCCTTATCCTTCTAGTAAGCTCAGTTTTCCACATAGTAACTTAATTTCATTCCTTCTTCTTCCATCCATCATAGTATTTCACTCTGTCACTTAAAGAAATAACAACTGGTTCAAGAAATGAGGTAACTAGGTAAGTTAAGTACTGCAATTTCTATGAGAAGATCCTGTTCAACCTGTGACACTTTTCTCTATGACCTGACTACCATTCATATGTTCTGGTGGGCCTGGTCTCTGCTTCCAGGGTGAATGGTGAGCCACCATCTCCTTACATACTTTTCTTTGTGTGTGAAAAACCTAGGACTTGAACTCAGGGCTGGAACACTGTCCTTGAGCTTTTCTTCCTAAAGTCCAAGTCTATACCTCTTGAGACACAGTTCTCATTCTAGCATGGTGGTTAATTGGAGGTAAGAGTTTCACAAACTTTTCTGCCCTGACTGGGTTGTACTTTCATCCTGAGATCTCAAGAGTAGATAGCTTTATACTCTTTTGAACACATTTTCTAAAGGATATTCATCTACTTTTTTCTGATATTGTACAAATACAGTCTAGCTTAAATTTTAGGCTTATTAATAGGTGGTTATTTTATTGTCAAAAGAATGAATTATATATTATGCATACAACAAAGGAGATTGATACTCTGCATCAGTAAACATAAAATAAAGTAATTTTAAAACAAAATATTTTAAGAACCAAGTATCTATCTTGATTGATGCTCCTCTTGTCCACCAGTTTGTTAAATAATGAAAAACTATTTTTCTTAGAGAATTATTTTAAATAGAAACTATATTTCCTCAGATAAAAGCCTTCTTACTAAGTCTCAGTGAAAATGTACAGAAAGAAAACAGTGACCCCCCCCCAAAAAAAAACCTCACTGTGTATATATTGACAAAACCAGATTTGAATTCAGATAGAGTATATTTGAATTTCAGACATGGCATTACCTTATACCCACTTTTCATACCCAAGTTTCTTTTTGGTAAAATGAATTTTTTTAGCTTTCTGTGAAGATTAAAACACGTTATATGCATGAACATATCTAACCAATGTCTGATCATGCAAAGGGTCAATACATAAAAGTACCTTTCTCCTTCAGTTTATGAGTCTGAGGGGGATTAATTTCTAGGTCCTGGTATATTTGGCAAACAAATTTGTCTCTATGTTTTCTGGGACAACTTAACTAGTTATTTTACCGGCTGTCTGTATCCTCATCTATTAAGTGCAAAAATGGAAAGAGACATATTAACATTTTCTTTTACCACAAACAATCAAAGGACAGATATATAGAGAATATTCACCCAGAGAAGAAACAGACCTAATGTCCTACAATAAGAGAGTTCTGGGTTAGAATAAAAAAAATTATTCCCTAGCTACTAGGAAACTTTGGATCAGTTATTAACCTAACTAAGCCTTAAGTCCTTCTGAATAGAACGATAGTAAAACTGTCCATCTTGTAAATTTTACTTGAAGATCAACACAATCTTAGAATCCAAGGGTTTTTCAATAAATTATAATTACATTCAATTAAAATTGTTATCAATATCATCAACCATTGCAATTACAATAATTGTCATTTTATCATTTTAATAAGTTTAGAATATGCATGATATATACATATATTCTAATTTATATGCTGTGAACCAAAAAAGACATGTGTATTTCATTGTAATTAGTCTTAATGCCTATTTGTAAATATATTTAACCTTTTTAAGTAGTTAAGAGATATTGTTGAACATCTAAATATTTTCAGACCCTAGAGCCATACCACTGGAAAAAAATGTCTTTGAACCAAAATCTTCAGATCTTAATTCCTTAAATAGCTAAGAGTACAGGCATTAGCTGCCAGCACCTAGAAAGTGAATTAATAATCTGTTCTGTATAGAGAATTAGGTCATGCATTAGTATCTGTATCAGGTTTTGAGATGTTAATAAAAATCGCTCCATCATTAATTATGTAAGAAAGCAAACGGATTCTGTGGATCTGCCAATGAATGCTTCTGGTCTTTATTGTCTTGGGTAAAGGTGGATGACGTAGAATGATCTTTCTAAAATTTGGGGGATTGAAATCAAGTCTTGTATGGATAATAAAGGTGTCTTGACCAAGGGTACTGTGTTATGCAACATGATTGCCTGGAATTATACACATTCCAGTAGTCACAGGGAGCTTATAAATAATAAGACAAAGCAGTACTCATGTCAATCAATTCACAACTGTGTATTTGAATGGCCAAAGCAAATAAGCTGGGCAACCTGGAGGCAATGTTGAACCAAGTTCCTGTCTACCATAAGCTGTTGACATGAGACTCAAAGCTGTAGGAAAGACAAGGAAATAGGCAAAAAGGGTTGATATGAGGACAGAGTACAGTTTGAAATCCAGTGCTCTGAGGCTGAGTGAGAACAAGCCATTCATATCCTGGCAAAGCTGCAATGATTCTGAGTCCTCAAATAATAGTCTACTTTTAGCTTGAGTTAAAAGGACAAGGGGAGGGGCTTCCTGTTATGCTAGACAACAATTTGAGGTAATGTTATTTTAATAAGTTTTCATACTGAATTGCTGAAGCCATGAGAGATGGAGAAATATTACTAAATTTGATCAGATTAGGAGATTCAGAGGCCACATAATAAGAAATAACCAGGTAGTTCAGTTCATTCTGGAGAGAATTGTAAGTGGGGAAAAATGTATAAAATGACTTTTTCTCTCTCAATAGGTTTGCTGTGGACATACACAAAATGGGAGATTATCTTTTATAATACCTGTTTCTAGCCAGACAAAGCCATTTGAGCATCAAATTGAGTAATTGCAATTTTGTCCGACTCTGTAGATAAAATTGAAGGCTTTTAGTAACCAAAGAAAAGGAGTACTGTGCAGCTCAAATATACATAGATGTGTGTTCTGTGTAGTTTATTTATTTATTTGTTTATTTGTATTTGTGCTGGTCCTTCGGCTTGAACTCAGGGACTGGGCAGTATTCCTGAGCTTTTGTTCTCAAGGCTATCACTTGAGTCACAGCTCCACTTTGCCTTTCTTTGTTTCTCGTGATTAATTGGAAATCAGAGTCTCACAAACTTTCCAATCAGGGCTGGCTTCAATGAACCACGATCCTCAGAGGTCAACCTCCTTAATAATTAGAATTGCAGGCATGAGCCACTGGCTCCAGGCTCTATTTCAGTTTTTAATGGCTTAGTAAGCATATGTTTCAGGTTTTGCCTGTCTATCCCTTAGAGTTCACACTTTTGCCTCACTTAAAATAGTCAATGCATTTTTTCTGCCGTTTGTTTACTCAACCAATAAATAAATTCAGCATTTGTATTAGTCAGAGTTATCTAGAAAAAGAGGACCAATGGTGTCCCTGTGTAATTATAAGAGAGGATATAGTATATTAATTATGTGATTGGGGCTGTGTATTCCCATAATGGCCATATACAGGCTGAAGAGCTGGGGAACCAGTAGTATTTATGTCCAAGAAACTGGAATCCTTAGAACAAGAACAACAACAAAAACCCAATGATGTAGCACACATATAGCAATGAAAACTAGAAGTACTCTAGCCTCACATTGACTTGGAATAGGAAGTCCAGATTCAAATGCTGACAAATTTGGAACCTGAGTTCCACAGGTTGCAATAGCAATAAAAAAAACACATTTGTTTAGAAAGGTTCAATTTGGAGAGGAAGAGGAAAAAGAGAAAGACAGCCATCCAGAGATACAGAGAGACAGACAGCTTCTTTTTCCTTCTGCCCTTTCATTCCATCTGTTCTAACAGCCTGTTACACAGTAAAGCCCACAATGCTGAGAAGTCTTCTCCCTCGGTTCACTGACCAATATGCCAATCTTCTGAAATATTCTCAAAGATATTGTGGTTTACCAGTTTTCTCAACACCTCTCAATCCAGGTAAGTTGCCAGCTAAGATTAAACTCATTACTTTGTGGGTTTTTTGACTGTTTTTGTATTTTATATCTCTGAAAATCTTATTTACTTAGTTATATCCTGTAGTCCTACTAAGCTTGAAGTCAGTACCTGAGCTCTATATGTGAGGATTTTGGCTTTTTTTCACTTTTTTTTTCTTTTTCTCAAAGTTAGTATTCTACCACTTAAACCATATCTCTACCTCCAGCTTTTGGTGGTTAATTGAAAGTAAGAGTCTCAGGGACTTTCCTGCAAGTCTGGTTTTGAACTAAAATCAGTGTCACTCCCTCCCTCATTTTCTCCCAATTTCCCACCCTCCTGCCTCTCCCCCTTCCTCCAGGCAAGTTGTAGACTTCATTTCCAACATACTGTCTTGTGAATGTCACTGTTTCATTAGTTCACTGTTTCTCCTTTTTCTCACAGTTCTTTGATATGTCTTCCCTTCCCCAAATTAGATAAACATATATACAAGACACAGGATACCAAAATAAAGAGAAGAGGGGATAAACCAAAGGAAAAAAAATAAAAAAGAAATAAAAAGAAAAAAGAAAAAAACTTCATACAGTACATTAACAACAACAAAAACAACCCTCTTGTTTTCACATCTTGGAGTTCATGTGAATTAACATAATTTTATATTGTCACATGTACATAGCTATTGAGCTATTGTGATACTCTGCGAAGACTATCCTACACAAATACTATTACAAATGAGGGAAAGTATGGAGCCTATGGTTATTTGGGACTAGCTTATTTCACTTAATGATTTCCCACCCCTCCCCACCCCCCAAGTCTTTCCATTTCCTTAGGAATGGGGCAATGACATTCTTTCTGATGGAAGCATAGAATTCCATTTTGCATATATACATATTTTCTTGATTCATTCTTCTACTGAGGGGCATCTCAGTTGGTTGGATATCTTAGCTATGATACATAGGGCTGCAGTGAACATAGTTGTGCTGCTAGATTTAGTGTGGCCTTGTGTGTGATTATTTGGGTAAATGCCCAAGAGTGGGATTACTGGATCATAAGGGAGCTCTACGTTTAGTCTTTTGAGGAACCTCTTAAGGAACTGTTTTCCAAAGTGATTGAATCAGTTTATATTTCCACCAACACTGTACTAGTGTTCCCCCTGTCCACATCCCAGCCAGCATCTACTATTATTTGTTTTCTTGATAGTGGCCATTCTAACTGGAGTGAGGAGGAATTTCAATGTGGTTTTGATTTGCATTTCTTTTATGGCCAGAGATGTTGGACATTTCTTCATGTGTCTATTAGCCATTCTTATTTCCTCTCCATATAAGACTCTTTAATTCTTATCCCACTTATTAATGAGATGGTTGTTTCTTTAAGGATTTTTTATTGAGGGTTTTCATTTTTTGAGCTCTAGATATATTTCAAATATGAGACCCTTGTCTGTTATATAGCTGATGAAGATCTTCTCCCAATATGTGAGATTTCTATTTATCTTGCTAGCTATTTTCTTTGCCATGCAAAAGCTCTGCAGTTTAGTGTATTCCCATTTCTCCAGCCTTTCCTTGATTTGTTGTGTTTCTGGATCTTTATTTAAGAATTTTCTAACTGTGCCAAGGAGACCTAGGATACCCCCTATCCCTTTCTGTAGTATCTTCAGGCTATTTGCTCTTACCTAGAGGTCTTGAATCCATTTGGAGTTGATTGTGGTACAGGGTGATATATAAGGTCTAACCAATCTTACATACCATTTGTTGAAGAGACTGTCTTCCATCTGATGATTTTGGTTCCCTTATCAAAGATTAGGGGTCCATATATCTGTAGGATCATTTCTGGGTCTTCAATTCTATTCCATTGGTCCATAGGTCTGTTTATGCTAGTACCAAGTTTTTTTTTTTATAACTATGGCTTTATGATAGAATTTGAAGTTTGGTATTGATATTTCTGCAGCACTATTTTTTCTGGTAAAGATTGTATGGTATTCTGGGTCTTCTCCTTTTGCCATGTGAATATTTGGATTGCATCTTCTATTATTTTTGTTGGATATTGATGGATATTAACTGAATTTATGGATAGCTTTTGGAAGTATTGCCATTTTCAAGATTTTAATCCTCCCAATCCAAGAGCATGGGAGGTTTTTCCACTTTCTCAGATCTGCTTTAATTTCAATGTTCAGATTTTTAAAGATTTCGTTATAGAGCACCTTTACTTCTTTTGTTAACTCCTAGGTGTTTTAAGTTATTTTATTTTATTTTGAGGCTATTATAAAAGGAGTTGCTTTCCTGATTTCAGCCTCAGTTTTGTCAATATTGGAAAATAGAAAAGCTACTGATTTTTGTGGGTTAAATACCCTGCTTCTTTGCCAATGTTTTTGATCAGCTCGAGTAGTTTGGGAAGGAGTCTATGAGGTTCTTTAAATACAGGACCATGTCATCTGCAATGAAGGAGTTTTACTTCTTCTTTCCCTATTTGGATGCCCTATTTGTTTGTCTCTTGCCTTATTCCATTGGCTAGGAATTCTAATACTATATTGAAGAGGAGTGGAGAGAGTGTATCCTTGTCTCATTTCTGATTTTAGAGGAAATGGCTTTAACTTTTCATCATTAAGTAATGTTAGTTGTAGATTTGTCATATACAGAGAATGTTCTATTACATTGAGAATGTTCTATAGAGTCCTAGTTTCTCCAGAGCTTTCATTATAAAGGGGTATTGGATCTTGTCAAATGCTTTATCTGCATCAATTGAGATGATCATGTGATTCTTGTCCTTGATCTTATTCATGTGTTGAATTATATTGACTTGTGTGTATTGAACCAGTATTACATCTTTGGAATGAATCCTTTTTGATCATAATGTATAACTTTTTTGATGGGTTGTTGAAGTCAGGCAGCCAGAATTTTATTGAGAAGTTTTACATCAGTGTTCTTTAAAGAAATGGGTCTTAGTTCTCTTTCTTTGTAGTGTCCCTATCTGGTTTTGGGATGAGTGTTGTGCTGGCCTCATAGAATGAGTTATCTTTCACTTGCAATTTCTTTGAGAAGTTTGAGGGGTATTGGAGTGAGTTCTCCTTTGAAGGCCTTATAGAATTTGGCAGTGAATCATCTGTTTCTGAGATTTTCTTAGATGGGAGGTCTTTTACTGTTGTTTCTATTTTAATACTTGATATGGGTCTATTTAGTTGGTTTAAATCTTCTTGATTTATCAATATTTGCTAGAAGTTCTTCTATTTCTTCCAGATTCTCAAATTTGTTAGCATAAAGGTTTGCAAAGTATTCTCTTATAATGTTTTGAATCTTGCTTATTTCTGTGGTGAATGTTCCCATTCTTATGTCTGATTATATTTATTTGAGTGTGCTCTCTTTTTGGGGTCAGATTTGCTAAGGGTCTATTAATTTTGTCAAAATTTTCAAAGAACCAACTCTTGGTTTTGTTGATCATTTCTATGTTCTATGTTCATTTAATTATGATTTAATTTTAATTATTTGTTTCCATCTACTGGATTGGGATTTGGGTTGTTGCTCATTTTCAAGGACCTTAAGGTAAATCTTTAAGTTATTGATTTGAGATTATTCCGATTTGTTGGTGTAGAAACTCGGAGCTATAAATTTTCTTCAAGTACTGCCTTTGTTGTGTCCCAGAAGAGCTGGTATTTTCATGTTCATTTTTGTTAAGTACCACACACATTTGAATTCCCTTTCTGATCTCTCCAATGTCCCACTAGTGATCCAACAATGTGGTATTCAGTTTCCATGAGTTACAGAATTTTCTATATTGGCTTTTGGTGTTAAGCTGTTTTATTCCATTGTGGTCTTGAAGAAAGAAGGGAATAATTTCAATATTTCTGAATTTTCACAGATTGTTTTGAGATGTAAAATATGACTGGTTTCTCTTTATAGGTGATTGTGGATCACCTAATCTACTGTTAAGACTGTTTACTTTTTTTTTAATATTTAACACCCTTCCAATTGCTTAATTTTGATAGTTTCAATTTATTTGTTGAAGCTTTGTTTACATCTTATATGGACTTATTTACTTACTTGATTTGGTTTTTAGTGTTTTCTCTCAAATCCTTTAGTTTGTGGATTCCATGAATTCTTAGCATCATCACACTCATGTATAGCTATATGTAGGCTTTCAATCTTTTCATTTAGCATTTTTACCAGTAGTGTTTGTAGAGCATTTTGAAAACTATCCTCTAGGTTTTTTCATTGATTGCTTTGTTTCCTGTTTATTTTAAGTAAGAGTTAAGGTTAATTGACTTGCTATTTTTCTTGTGTTTGATGGCTTATTCTACCCATTTAGAAATCCAATACCAGACCAGAACATGTTGAAGACAAGAACCAAACTACAGTCCTATGGCTGCAAAGACATTAGAGAGTCACATTCATAGATAGGTATTTTCACTTGTTCTCTCCTTTTGGCTTATGGAAACAGATCTAACATCACTACAGAACACAGTTTTAAGACAAAAATCAACCCCAAGACCTGTAATTGCACCAATTTTAGAGGTTCAAAATCATAGATAGAAGGAGCTGGGGAAGTGGTTCAGTGGTAGAGTGCTTGCCTTGCATGCACAAGGCCCTGAGTTCAAGTTCTCAGCACCACATAAGCAGAAAAAGCCAGAAGTGGTGCTGTGGCTCAAGTGGTAGAGCACTAGCCTTGGGCTGAAGAGCTGAGGGACAGCACTCAAACTCAGAGTTCAGGCCCCATGACCGACCAAAAAACTAAAATCATTGGTATTCCTATATTTTTTTAGGGGAGGAGTATTGTGATTCAGGAGTGGGGATCACATAAACTTGTAAACAATGTAGAATAAAATTGTAAACAATGAAGAAATCTGTGATGAGCTCTAAAGCAATCTGAATAGAAGGGATGACATGATGAACCACATTTACACAGTCAAAATGGATACAGATGCAGTCTAGATCAACAACAAACAACTCAGAATCAACTAAAAAGAAAACAAAATCTATTAAGAAGGAATGAAGGACCATAAATAAAGGCAAACAGGTTGAGGTGAAATTAGAAGAAAAATAAAGAGATGTAATGAAACATGGAAGGAAGAAAAAATAAGAATAGAGGAATGTAGAGAAGGAAAGGGACTGATAGAAAAAACTAAAACCTAAATTCAGAGAAAGAAATAAAAAACAAGAAAACATTTACAAAATAGAGAACAAAATTGAAATACTGAAAAATTATATATATATACATATATAGAGACTAATGATACTAAAGGTAAAAATAGTTAAGTTGAGAAATAGAAAATTGAATAATCTAAGGTATGCACACAAAGAGGATGCTTAATAATCACTGTAGGAGCTGTATCTAGGAATAAACAAAACATTAAGTAAAAATGGGAAAAAAGGAAAAAATAAAATAAAAGTTAAAAATATAAATATAGAAAAATTAAACTTAGAAAAACTATTCTTCAATTTATTTGGGGGATCTTGTGTCTCCCCTATGTCTTCAGGCGTTTGATATAGCCTTTGATTTCCTTGCAATGGTTAGTTTTCCTTGTGGCTTCATTGATTTCTTAAATCATTTTGTTTAAATGGGCAGAAAAAAGTTCTGTCTTACACACTTGGAGTCTTTTTGTCTCTCCTCCCAGACTAAATTTGTGGGAGAGGTTCTGTTTTCTGTGTAATGCAGGAAGGAGGTGGCTGGTTTCTGTATTTTGGAGTCTCTAAGTGAGCTTGAGTGTAGGTGGGGTTGTGGTGTATCTGGAATCAGTGTCTTGTTCCAGAGGGGCTAGCTCCCAAGATTCTCGTTTGGTCCAGGCTGGAGCTGCTCTTGGATTTTTTGGACTATCCAGGGTTTTTTTTTTTCCAGTGACATTATTAGCTTTAGCTGCTATATGACTGGAATGTCTTTGCTGCAGAGCGGTGGGGGCCACCTTTTGCTGTTCTTACCTTGGTAAAGTTGTCCCTTCTTGGAAGAAGCTTTCTCCTCCTGGGCTGAGCAACCTAACCCTGGGCTGAGCTGGCTCTCATGGGTCAGATTCTTTTGCCTTGTTGAAAAATGGTGCCACAGTCGCTACTTATCAAGCTTGAGTTATCTGCTAGCTGTTCTGGCACTATGCCGTTATCAAAGATGGTGTTCTTCCCAGGTGGGGGTAGAGGGCTACCTTCAGAAGCTGTTTTGTGAGAAAGAGTGAGGATATCTTTTGTGGGGTACTCATGCTTTCCCTTGCTTTTTCAGACAGTCCACTATCTGTACTAGTCTGTGGCCAGCAGGATGTGGATTTCTACCCCTGGTTATCCAGTTTGAACTGGATAGGAGTGAAAAGCCACATACCGTCTCTCTGATGCCTTTGTCCTGGCGCTGTCTGGCTGCCATCATGGCTACCACCACAGCTGTGTGGTCAAATCTGTCGAAGTTTTCTCATGTGGCCCAAATCTCTGTTCCATTGCAGCTCACTGGGTGTGGCTTTCTAGCCTAGATATTTTGCTTGGGATGCTAACACGGGTTTCTTGGAGAGAGCTCAGTTGGACCCCAGGTGCATCTCCGTCATCTTCCTCAGCCTCCTAACAATAATTGTTAAGAAATGTTCTTGATTATAGAACCATAAAATTTAGGGAATAAGTTTGCAACCTATCCATAAACTTCATGATTTAGAAGTCTGTATCGTTCGTCTCAGCTTTTATCTTTCCTGTTTCAGAGTCCTCATTTGTAGTCTGTCATTATCCAGAAGGCTTTCTATACCCTTGATCAAAAGGAGAAAGGTTAAGCTTTGCTTTCTAAATCAGGACCTGGAAAAACTTGATAAGAGACAGCCAAAGTCAAGGATCATTAATCATTATCAGGCAAGAGAAATTGAAAAAAATGTCAAAAAATGCTCCATTGTCATTTAGGTCTTTTATTCCTTTTCTTTTGTTCTCTTACTTTTATCTTCTCAAAATTTGTGCAATATAGTTGAAACATTAACTTACTGAAAGCTTATGATAAAAACTTTTATTTGGGATGATATAGCCTCAATTAATACTGCTTAAAAATAATTTACTCTTAATGAACACAGTTCTTTTCAAGCAAAGGATAATCATACACAAAAAATTGAAAATCTGTTTTCTTGCATCCTTTCTTACATTTTCATATCCCCCCACCTCAACCTATACAAAAAATATAAAATAATATTTAAAAATACCACTGACCACTGAACTTTCTGTGATAAAGCTACATTACTTTTTCTATATGTTTAGATTCTGGGAGAAGTACATTAAAATTAATATTCTTAGTTGTGTTTATTCAAATGATCGGTTCTTATATATTTTACAATTAAAAAGATGAGGTCTTCCTAACATGAAAGTAGCCTGTGTATGTGTGTGCGTGTGTGTGTGTGCACGTGTGTGTGTGCGTGTGTGTGTGCGTGTGTGTATCTACCATGTGAGCTTGGGAAAGAACAAGAGTGAGGGCAAAAGGGAAATAGTACCTATGCCAGACATGATATTGAAGAACTTAGAAAACCAGGAGAGTGATGACATTATACTAGGAATTCACTTGCTTATCCATGCAGAGTATGTAAGATGAAAATTGCAAATGTGCAGAGATAATTCTTATGCTCAAATTACAAATAATAAGCTCTACATTGTATCAACATAATCTAGATTGATATGGGGAAAACCACTTTCCATCACTAAGAAGAAGAAAAATACAAAACATTGGTAGTAGTGTATGTTGTTGTAAGGAAATACAAAATAACAAGAAATTTGTATAAAGGTGACATTTTGTGAGAAGAAACACAAACTACCTCTTTACAAATGATCACCTGTTATACTGCCTTCCACTTGCTTCTGGCAGGACTCTGAAGTAGCCACCATATGATTTCAATAATTTATTTTAGGTTCCAGGTGAGTAAAGGATACAGAGGCTGTGGCTTGAAGAATTCCAAACATGTGAGAATTATGTAACAATCTTTGTTGGATATTGATGTGTGTCTTCCAAAGTTTTGTTTTTGTCACTACCATTACATTTTTTAAAGAATGTCATATCCTTTATCTTTGTTTTTTATATCTGTTTTCATTAATCTATTTGATATTGCCAGACAAAATTTTTATAAATATAATTTGAATAATTATATTCTTTTCACAAATACTAGTATGAATTCATGTATATATCATAAATACATGGAAATTTAAAAGAATTAAGCTGATGAATAATTGTCTTAGAGATTTTCAAAGTCACTATTTACCGCTCTAAATGTACAAAAACAGTCTTGAGGCTTGAAAGTGTGGAGAAACTTCTCAAGTAAGTTTCTAAAAGTTGATGATTTGTAAGGCTAAACATGATGGATGTGACTACTCCCAAATTGATAGCATTTATTGAACAATGAGCTTCATAGACAATTGTGACAGATGACAGAAAGAAAGGGTATTTCCAGTATCAAATCTGACAAGGTATTAATATGTATGTTATAAAAAATCTCTTCTATACCATCAAAGAATGGAAATTTAAAAGAAAAATGTGCTAAGTAGATAAACAGTTTCTAAAGGACAAGCCTAGCTGTGCACCAGTTGCTCACACCTGTAATCCTGCTGCTCAGGAGGCTGAGATCAAAGCCAGCCCAGGCAGGAAAGTCTGTGAGACTCTTATCTCCAATTAACCACTTGTATCTCAAGTGGTAGATTGCTAGCCTTGAGCTGAAGAGCTGAGGGACAGTGCCAGGCCCAGAGTTCAAGCCCCACAGTTGACCAAAATAATAATCATCATAATATTCATAATAATAAAATAAAAATAAAAAATAAAAAGACAAGACTTAATAGCTAACCAATATATGGACAATTTTTTCAACTTGTTACAATAATGCAAAGAGATGTTAGAGAAACAAAATTAGGCAGTTTCAAAAATTGCTTTATTATGTGATAATATTGCTTGGATGTTACAAAGCAATTTTGTTTCTAAAGAGAAATAAACTCTGTATTTGTTTAATTGACTGAAGTTAATGATATACATTTGTCTCCTTTTAAGACCTATTTTAATCATATTTATCTCAGAATGTTTATACACAAATCCTTAAAGTGGCATGTGGATAGATATTCACAGTTATTAATAGTAGCTGAGATTGTGGTGACCAAAATTGGTGTGATAGTTCTATCTCACTGTGATATAATACTTGAGCAAAACAAATTAAGGGAGTAAATATTTATTTTGGCTCATGTTTGGGAGGTTTTGATCTGTCAGGGCAGAAAGGGTATAATAGAGTGGAATAGGACACATCATGGTAGTGAGAAACCAAAGAATGAGAGAGGGAGGGAGAGAGGGAGGAAGAAAGAGAGAAGAGAGAGAGAGGATTCCTGCAAAAGACCATGGCTGGATTTTTCCTTTTCTCCTTTAATTCCAAACTACTTAATTTCAAACTTAATTTCAAATTTAATTTCAAACTACTGTCCCACATTCAGGATTTCTGCCCTCTTAATAAAGCCTCTTGAAAGATAACCTCACGGTGTGCTTAACTAATCTCCAAGATATCTCCTAACCTAATTGACAATCAAATATTATAGCAATATATGCAAATGGTTAAAAATTCTATAATGTTTAATTCTTTGCAGGAAACAAAACTATTCACAGACCAATGTAAATCTCAAAAATGATGCTGAGTGAGAAAAAGTAAGACACTGGTTTGTAAGATATTTACAACAATGTCAATGCTTCCTCCTATTACACATAGGACATGTGAAGTATGTAAGAATATGCATAAGAATATAAGGAAAATTCACATGTAAGAATATAAGGTAAATATAGTTTTACGGATACTTGTGAAGCAGGATTATAGGAGAGTTATGGAAGTAAGAGACAAAACTAGGACGATAAAATAAAATAAAACCGATTTTGAAAAGTTATCTTTTAAGAAACTATGGAATAGAATTTACTAGGAATGAGATATCATGAATACAATCTTGCTCCTCATGATCAAGTAATATTTTAATAAAACACTTTTTAAAATATCTATCATCCACTTAAAACAATTAAAAATATCGAAATTAAATGTTCACCTTCAAATTCATCATAATCTCTAAGGATTAAACAAAAAGTGTATTACATTTTATTTTATTTTATTTTTTAATTATGAAAATAACGTACAGAGGGGTTACAATTACATGGGCAAGGTAATGAGTACATTTCTTATCAAGCTGTGTTGCCTCCTGCTCTGTTTCCCCTTCCCATCCCTTCCCATCTCCCCCCACTGCACTGCCCCTACCTCCCCATCAAAGTTGTAAAGTTTTTTTTTCGACATAATGTCTTGTACATCTCATTGTTGCAATGGGTCTACTTGTATCCCTATTTAAATTATTTGTTTTTTTTCCTTCCCCTCCACAAAGTATACCAACATCAAATGCAGTAAAAACAGGGGTTATACCGTGGGAAAGGGACATACAAAGCAACAAAGAAATCATGTTATAAATATGTTAGAAACAATAGCAAGAAAGAAAACAAACATTTGAACACTTATCTTGGGGTTCATTTTGCCTAACATCAACTTATCTGACAGTTTCTGTTTGTTTCAGACATATACTAGTTATTGCAAATAAGGGAAACCATGGGGCCTATGTTTCTTTGGGCCTGGCTTATTTAATACAATTTTTTCCAAGTCTTTCCACTTCCTAACAAATGGGGCAATGTCATTCTTTCCGATGGGGGCGAAGAATTCCATTGTTTATCACCCTGCACCAGAATCAACTCCAAATGGATCAAAGACCTTGGAGTCAAAACAGACAACCTGAAAACATTACAGGATGGAATAAGAGAAACCCTAGGTCTCCTTTGCACAGGCCAAAATTTTCTTAAAAGAGACCCAGAAACACAACAAATCCAAGAAAGGTTGGACAAGTGGGATTGCATGAAATTGCAGAGCTTCTACATGGCAAAGGACATAGCTAGCAAGATCAATAGAAAGACCACGGATTGGGAGAAGATCTTCACTAGCCACAAAATGGACATGGGTCTCATATATAAAATATACTTGGAACTCAAAAAATTAAATCCTCCAACAACAAATCCTCAAAGAAACAACTGCCCGATAAATAAGTGGGCTAAAGACTTAAAGAGAAACTTCTTGGGCTGGGAAGGTGGCTCAGTAGTAGAGCGCTTGCCTTGCATGACTGAGGCCCTGCCTTCGATTCCTCAGCACCACATAAGTAAAAAGAAAAAAGACAGAAGTGGCGCTGTAGCTCAAGTGGTAGAGTGCTAGCCTTGAGCTGAAGAGCTTAGGGACAGCACCCAGGCCCAGAGTTCAGGCCCCATGGCCAGACCTCCCCCTCCTAAAAAAAAGAGAAAACTCTCTGAATAGGAAAGGATGGATAGCCAATAGTACATGAAGAAATGCTCATCCTTCCTAGCCATAAAAGAAATGCAAATCAAAACAACATTGAGATACCACCTCACCCCAGTTAGAATGGCTAGAATCAAGAACTCTAATAACAACAGATGCTGGAGGGGATGTGGACAGAAGGGAACCTTACTGCATTGTTGGTGGGAGTGTAAACTTGTTCAACCACTTTGGAAAGTAGTACGGAGGTTCCTGAAAACACTCCACATAGAGCTCCCCTATGATCCAGTAATCCCATTTCTGGGCATTTACACAAATGATCACAAACAAGACCACACTAAAGCTACCAGCACAACTATGTTTATTGCAGCATTATTTACCATAGCTAAGATATGGAACCAACCCAGATGCCCCTCAGTAGATGAATGGATCAAGAAAATGTTACATTTTTTATGAAGTCATTTGGACCTGTCATATTTAGACTATATGATTCATCTTTAACTTCATTATTAACACACAGAAAATGTTTAAAATGATAATTATACTAAAAGGAAATAAGTGTATCAACAAATGCATTTATTAGTAAAATCTTGAATAAAAATGACTGGCCCTTAGATATACATCAACTTTTTTCATTTCTGACCAATGGTGAACAAATGATGTAAATCCAACTGTAGTCAAAGCCAATTGAAATACTTTACATTTGTATTGTAATTTCCTTTAATCCATTTGAAGGTGTCACTTGTCTGATGGTCTGTCTTTCTCTCTTTCTCTCTTTCTCTGTCTCTTGCAATCACTGTTAATTATTAATACTCCTTTTATTTTATTTCTAAAGTTCTCATTATAATGAGTTTTTAAGTAATTGCCTAAGGCAATACAGATTTCGTCATAAATAAGAAATTAGTATGGCAAAAATACACCAACCATTTAACATGTATTAAGCAACTGCTCCAGTTTCTCTTAACCAGAATAGAACATTAGTCTCTGCCATGATCAAACATTTTGCAGACAACTTGTGAATTTTTTATAGTTATGCTTTTTCTGTGGTAAATGAAGATTTAATCTGTCTTTTTAATCCCTGCAAAGTTATCTTCATAAGGAAGCTGTAGTACATTAGATTTTACTGAACCCCTGGATGTCCATTGTTAAATATAAATACCAGAAGTAGTTTTTCCAAATTTTTGCCTGAACATAATTTCAAGAAGTCTGGTAAAGATAAATCTTAAATCTTTTGGCAGATTCCTTACTGTATTTTTCTTCTTTTAAGGAAAAAGTGAAGTCAAAGCTATGGAGATTATTTGTTGATATCACTTGTAAATCTGTAGTATTTCCTGTTGTAGAAATTTCATGATTGTTGTTGTTTTTTTTTCTATTTTCTTTTGTTGGTTGTGGGGGCTGAGCTTTGGCCTGGGCATGTCCCTCAGCACTGTCCCTTTTCAGCTCAAGGCTAGCACCCTGCTACTTGAGCCACAGCATCACTTTCAACTTTTTTCTGCTTATGTGGTGCTAAGGAATGGAACCCAGGGCCTCATGCATGCGAGGCAAGCACTCTACCACTGAGCCAACTTCCCAGCCCCTGCAACATTCGTTTTATAACTCTATCTCATTTAAAATGTTCTAAATTTATCATTATCCAAGACACACAATGCCAATTCTAATATCCAATGTTGTTAGACTTTAATCCCTATTATTGTGACAAAAGAAGTAGAACTATCTGTGTAATTTTAGTTTCTATAGAGGACCCAGAGACCAAGGATAACAAAAAATACCAGAACAGACAAAAAGGTAACAAAAAGAAGTTGGTGCTCTGGTTTGTCATTTTTGCTCATCTTTTTGGTCTCACGTTAGTAACATTTTCCTTGCTGTGAAAACACCTAATAGAAACACCATAATGGAAGAAGAGTTTTTGTGAAATCACATTTTCGAGAAGTTTCAATGGGTCAAAAACCATTTGGCTCCATTGCCAGAGAGGAGGCAGAATATTATAGGAGCAAGAGCAGGTGCTATAGACTGCTCACCTATGATAAACAGGTGGTAGAGAGAGGCAATTAGTCTAGTGACATGGAATATCTTAACAGGACATGCCTCAGTGACTTGCTTCCTCCAGCTTAACCATCCCCTATGTTTTTTTGTTTGTGTGTTTTTATAGATTGTGGGGCCTGAACCCTGGGCGTGGGCACTGTCCCTCAGCAATTCAGGTCAAGGCTAGCGCTCTACTACTTGAGATACTGCGCCACTTCCAGCTTTTTCTGCTTATGTGGTGCTGAGGAATCGAACCCAGGGCCTCATGTATGCAAGGCAAGCACTCTACCACTGAGCCACCTTCTCAGGCCCTGATTTGACTTTTCACAACCACTAAATATTTCTGTCCTGTATTAGAGATTTGCTGGAACACATATGGTATTCACTTGGGTACTTTAGGAGTGAGCATGAATCTGAAGCTTCAAATATGAAACTCAAAAATCATGCTTTATGCATTTTGGTTAGTTTGAATGCTATGGTTTTCTCTGAGCTAGTGCTCATCACACTCTAAATTGTGTGTGAAGTTTGTGAAGAATATTTTAGACAAATTGGGTCAGTATAACAACAACACCATGAATTTATTGCTAAAAACAACAGAATTTTTATTCTGGGTGTTAAAAACAACAGAGAATTATTTCTTATGGTTTTCAAGGCTAGGAAGCCCACGACTGAGACACAGGTAGACCGCATCATAGACCCTAATACTATTCATGAGGACAGGGCCTTTACAACCTAAACACTCACCTCCACATGACTCTAGCTTTCACTACTATCTGTTTGAAGTTTAGATAGCAATAATTATGATATTTGGGGAGGACCCAAACACTCAAGTGAAAATGGAGAACAAATGTCGAAAAATAGGAGCATTAGCTATTCTTCCAAAATTTTACAATTGTAACAGAAATGTTAGCAATATTTTTAAATCTCAAAGCCTACTTTTTCTTCTTATACATTACAACAGAATGTTAAGCTGGTGTATTAGAAAACTTGCTATTTATTCTAACAAAATACCTGAAAGAATCAACTTAAGAGAGGAAAGGTTTATGTTGCCACAGTGTTCAGAATTTTAGTTTATGATTGATTTGCTATATAGGTTTCAACCTGTGCAAAGGCAGGGGGGCTTGTGGTGGAAAAAGTTGCTCACCTCATGACTGCATACCAAAGAAATAGACCCATATCCTACAATCCTCTTTAATGGCGTACTCCAAATCACCTAAAATCTCCACACTAGATATCATCTCTAAAAATGTTCACCAACTTCTAATATATATGAGCCAACTGAGAACCAAGTATTTAACTCATTGTCTTCAGGGAATATTTAAACTATAATAATGGAACACATGCAATTTAGCTAAAGCATGTGTTTCCCAAATCTTTTTCAAACAGGTAGCTGCAATAATGTTAGTTTCCCTGACGATACATAATAAAATGTATTGATCTATCAAGTTAAGTCCTTAAAAAAAAGAGGTCCAATTGTCTAGTCTCTTCCTTACCTCCTTTTGTGTCCTAAGTTGGCTTGGGCCTGTTGCTGAAGGCAGCATGTTTTTGTGACAGAACTAGACCATAGCAGAGGAGCTGTGTCATTGTACTTTGAATATGTAACTTTAGACTTTCCCATTGGAGTACTGCACATTGTGGTTGCTATGTTAAAACAATATCATTCATCGTGCCCACTAAAAATTTCATGAGGTTTATATTAATCTTACAATTTTTAAGACACTTTTAAGTGTTAAGCTTAAGCTTAACACTTGCACCATGATTTTGTCTCTTTCCTGCTTCTATGACATAAAATACACACAGGACAGTTTATAGTGGACACAAGTTCAAAGTTGGAGATGCTGGGAAGTCTGTGTTCAAGTAGCTGGCATCTCGTGAGGCCTTCTTTCTATCACATTATAATGGAAAGATACCGAGAGAGAGAGGGAGAGAGAGAGAGAGAGAGACAGAGACAGAGAGAGAGACAGAGAGAGAGACAGAGAGAGAGACAGAGAGAGAGACAGAGAGACAGAGACAGAGACAGAGACAGAGACAGAGACAGAGACAGAGAGAGACAGAGAGAGACAGAGAGAGACAGAGAGAGACAGAGACAGAGAGACAGAGAGACAGAGAGACAGAGAGATAGAGACAGAGACAGAGAGAGACAGACAGAGAGAGACAGAGACAGAGAGACAGAGAGAGAGAGATGAGAGAGAGGAGTTCACAAATGAGACTAGACTCATTCCTAGAATACCATTAGTTTACTCATGAGGGTTTGAAGTCCTTATCACTTAAATACCTGTTAAAGGCTGCTCCTCCTAATGTTTTCACAGAAGCAAATTATTTCAGCATGAATTTGGTGGTCATTTTCAAATTGTCAGAAGTGTGAACGGTTGAATCAATCTTTTTAAAAATTTTTCTGGTGTCAGCATTGGGCTTAAATTAAGGGATTGGGTGCTATCCCTTAGCTATTTCACTCAAGGATGGCAGTCTACCATTTAAGCCATAGCTCCCATTCTGGCATTTTTAGGGTTGAGTCTCACAGACTTTTGTCTTGGGCTGGCTTTGAATCATAATCCTCAGATCTCAACTCCCTAAATAGCTAGGATTACAGACATCAGCTGCAAGCACCAAGTGGTTGAACTAATCTTGTATGTGTATTGGTTTGTGTCATTGGACACAAATTCTTGATAAATTCAAGATTAGCTAAAATTCACACACATACACACACAGACATATATACACACATACATACACACATATACATATATATCAAAGGAAAATGATATCAAAGTGTCAAAATGATTTCTTTACTCTCATGTTTAGTCAATACCTACTATAGCCAAGAAATGGAAATATCCAAAGTGTCCATCAGTTGACAATGAAAATTTTGTCTGGATAGAAGATTAAATATTATTCAGCTATTAAACAAATAAAATCCTGTCATTATAGATCATAGATATAGCTGTAGGTCTAGGTCTTAAGTGAATTAAGGCACAGAAAGACACTGTATGTATGATCTCGGTCTTACATGAAATCTAAAATGACTAAACGCTTATAAATTGAAAGCTGAATGGTGATTTCCAGATTGCAGGCAACATGCAGAGATGAAGTAGAAATAGGGAAAGTCAATCAATGATGACTAAGTTACAGTTAGAGAAGAAAAAGAAGTTCCAGTGTTTTACTGCACTGTAGGGTGACTATAGATTACAGTAATGTATGGTATATTTTTTTGAAATCCGGAAAAACATATTTTCCTTTTTCAGTATAAAGAAACATTAAATAATATTAAATACTTTTTACTCTGGTGTGAAGATTATAAAATGTACATATATATCAAAAAATCACAGAGTGACCTATAACATACATGATATTTTTAAAAAATTAATTTAATTTGTTGTACAGGTGATGGACAGAGGGGTTATAGTGACATATCTAGTGTCTTACGTGTATCACTGATGCATTGGTTCACCTTTGGCCTTGTTTCACCATTTTGTTATTCCTCTTCCCTCCCCCAATTCAGAAAACATATATGTAAGACACGAGGTACCAGAATAAAAAATAGTGACTACAGGGGATAAACCAAAGGAAAACAAAAGAATAAACTTCATACAGTGCATTATAAACAACAAAATCAACAACATGAAAACTTCTTGCTTCCATATTTTGGAGTTCATTTTGACTAGCATAATTTTATATGGTCATCTATACTTTGCTATTGAGCTATTATGATCCTCTGCTAGGACTATGCTAGCCATATACAATGAGGAAACCATGGGTCCTATATTTCTTTGGGTCTGGCTTAATTCACTTAATACTATTTTTTCCAAGTCTTTCTATTTCTTTACAAATAGGAAGCATTTTGTTTTTAACTGTTGTGTTAAATATTATGCCTGCTATTAATTGAAGTAAGCCAGATCCAAAGAAACATAGGCTCTATGGTTTCCCTTATTTGTAATAATTAGTATACATTTGGATAATCTTAGCAGATGAGCAGAGTAGCTCAGTATGACCATATAAGATGATGCTAAGTGAAATGGACTCCAGGAAATGGACAAAAGAGGTTTTTCTTTATTGTTGTTATTTTTTTAATGTACTATGTGATTTTTTTGGTTCTTTTGTATGCTCTTCTACCTATAGTAAATCCTCTGCTGTCACTGTATTTGATTTTGGTACCTGGTTCCAAAATTTATATACATTTATTTGACTTAGGGAAGGGAAGGTGAACAACAGAATGGTCAGACAAAGGACAAGGGGAAACCAATGCAACAGTGGTATATATAAGACAATATGTTGGAAATGATCTGTACAACTTGGGGGAGGAGAGTTGGGGAGTGGTAAAGTAGGAGAAAAGTGAGGGAAAGGGTAACAAGTTTGACAAGAAATGTACTTATTACCTTATGTAACTGTAACCACTCTGTATGTCATCTTAACAATAAAAAAATAAAATAAAATAAAACAGGAAACAAAAGAAAACCAAGGAAATCCTCACAAGATACTTAGAATATTTAATTTTTCTAGTTCCTTGAATGCTCAAAGTTGTATACTTGTAATCAAAGGCAGTCATGTCAAAAATGAGCTCCCCAGGTAGGATGATTCTTGTTTCAAAGAAAAATGGTATCAATCCAATCATTTACCTCTTGCTTGCATGCACCCCCAGAGATCAATTGTTAGTCTGCACACTATCTGACTTAAGCACACATACACATATTCTAAGCAGTCCCAGCACTTTGTGGAAGACACCACAGGAAATGCCTCTTTCTGTCACTGTCAACTGTAAAATGTCTCTGTGAGTGTCCTGATAGGAGTAAGAAAATGTATCCACACATTCACTGGCTTCAGGGAAATTCTCAGTGGGAAACTCCCCATGTGCTCAGAGTCGTTTCATCAACATAGAGGTCTATTGCCGCCAGACATCTGGACACTGCAGGATGGCTGTGAAGAACGGTTTAATGTGAAATACAGCAAAAGCATTTTGACATAACTCTTTTCTTTCCAAGGGAACTTCTTCATGAAAAAAGAGGAACTCAGAGCAAATCATTCTACTACTAGGCATTTCTACTAGCTCCATTGGTCTAGAAAACACTTGAATTTGAAAGATAGGACACTTAGAAGTATATTTCATCTTTCAAGCTCTTTATTTGAATTTTAAAATAAATATGTCCTTAAATGCAATTTTACATTACTAGGGGGTAAACTACTTTTGAGGGAGCTTTAAGTTCTATTCAGCTTTGTGTCACTGGAGCAGAGACCAATACTTGGCAGATACCATTTTAAAGGTCTTTTGTGAGTGAGTGAATAAATGTCTGAATAACAGAGCTCCTGACATAAAAACAAGCCCTCAGATATTGATGCTAATGTTTCTCACATACCCATATCATTAGCAGCAATACACAAACTTTAACCTTCTGATTTTCTTTCAGTTTGTTCAAGGGGAAATTCTCTGTTTCCAGTCTTTATGCTTCCAAGTGAAATCATAATATGGTAGTACTTTAAAAAATATTTCCAGGTGATTACTTCAGACTGCAATTACTTTTATATTTGATTCTACATTTACTTTCATCACTTGGTTCCTATAGATCCAAATATTAACTGAGGAATAAATATAGTTATTTCAATGGAGACAATGATTCTTTTTCTCTGTGCAGCACTATCTTTTTGAAGAAAAGAAATTAGTTCAAGTTAACATTAAGTAGTAGCTATTTCAAAGCCATCTGTTGAATATTTCAGAAGATAAAAAATGTAATTAATTGCAAAAGCTGCTGTCAAGTAGCATGTAATCCAATCAAAGTGAAAGGAAGCACACATACACGTAAAAACATTCTCATGTTTGAGAGTTAAACTAGAGGACATATGTAGAAAGCAGGAAAATGTTCTAAGCTGAGGGAAAAGACATTTCCAAATGCTTGTGTTTAAGCATACATTCAGTAAACCAATTCATTTACTTTAACTAGACAATATATAAAAAAAGTGTTTCAATAGTCTGAGAAGCTGACATAACAAGAGATTACAAATATAAAAATTAGATAAGTTATGCTTAACCTTTCATTTCTATGTCCCAGTCAATGTTTGAAAGTCAAACTTCTTTCATGAAGATTAATAAGAAATGGTGCTGAATTCACTTCACTTTCCCTATTCACTGTTGGTAGGGATTTTATTTTTTAAATTAAATCAATCTTTTTTTAGTAAATGGATCAACGGGGATTAGGTAATCAGTGAGATATAAAAAATTGACACAGTTGTAATGTTTTAAAATTTGGCTCAAAATTGACATAGTTGGAAAACACTACATTTTAGTTTTCATCTTCAGAATGATATTTCTAACAAAGCATAAGTATTGATAGAGGTTGGGCATGAATGGCATGACTTCTGGGGAAAGAGAACCATTGGGACAAATTGAGATCAGTTTGTACTAAATGGATTTAGGATTTGAAGAATGAGAAAATGTTATTCAACTCCATTATAATTTACAAAAATTGCTATTGCCTTATAGAATTTGTATATGATGTAGCTCTTTAGAATAAGAAGCATGTGGAGAAGGTGAACAAATTAGAGTGGACAAAAGAGATCATTTCAGTGTTACTGAGACAATAAAAATGAAGCAAAGGCAAATTTACTATATAGTACTTTTTCTCTTACACAGACAGCTCTCCAAAGAGGTCATTGATTTAAGAGAGCTATGTGAAAATCACATTTAAAACCCAAGACTAATGGCAGTTAGAGCTATGGCAAATATCCTTTTGTTGTGATTCTTGTAGTTAATCCTTCATTGAATGACATGAACTACGCTGTTTTTGTAGCCTACTAATTTTCAGTTACTGAATGTAGTTATATTACAGGAAGTACCCAAATTAAGCAGGAAGGTCATTTCTTAGCTTCAGCCAGTGAAAGTGTATAAGATAAATTGCCTTCTGTAATTCAGAGTAGCCAATGTCCCAGGACTGCTGCATATATATAGATGCATATATATGCATATATAAAAATTTATGAGTGTGCCATAAATATGTGTGTCTGTGTGTCTGAAATAATCTGGGAAAGACAAGTGTGACAAATGTTATTTGCAGAGAGTAGGAAATAAAAAGTACAAACTGGTAATTTATATTTTGCAATCATAGTATTTTACTATAAACATAAAGCATAGACCCCAGTATTATTGTAGTCATTTATTGTCCTAGCTTTTTGGAACCCTATTCTATACGCCAGACATCTCATGAGATGATAGGATGCTAAAATAAGTTGGACATAATTTCTTCCTGAGAGAATTTTAGTAAATAATGGGAAAGTGTTAAATGTACTATGTAATTTTGAAATATAAATTAGATTATCTTTAAAGATATCAGCGATAAAAGTCTGATTCAGGCACTAGCATGTATTTAAAAACAAACAAAAGCTTGACTAAATGGTGTAGAATAAACATTGACCAGAAGAATAAAAAAAGAGACAATCATTATTTCTGTCTCCAAGCCAGATAAAAATGAAGATTAGAGATGCTTGATACCCACTTTACTCATGTATTTTAGTGTTTCATTGAGAAAATAATTGTTAATAGATGATCATGGAAATGGAACATGAGTAACTGAAGGAGCACTGGAGTAAAATTCACAAGAATTAGTACTAACTACTTCACTGGAAACAGTCATTTTATTTTGTCTATTTCCTCACATGTAATGGTAGTATGACAACCATTCATCAAGTCCGACTTACAGGATGAACATTTTAAAAAATGCATCAATATATTCCCTAAATGACAAGTATCAATGATATGAAACATAAAGTATACACATTAATCAAATACAATTGTTACATTCTCCAAAATAGATTTTGAAACAAGTATCTGCTTAATTGTAGCTGGAGACCAACACTATTAGTTGTTTTCATTTGTTTCATTAAATGTATAATCTCCTCAAAATCTTAGAGCTTGAAACTCCCCCAAACATGTTCTTTGTATCATGCTGATGTGAGTCTTATGCATAATCAATAATTCAATTGCTTTGTCTAGGTAATTTAAAATTTATTTGTGAGTTTTCAATTGTACACATTTGAATTGTGTACATAGGTATTTGACAAAAAAATAGAAGAAAGGACACTTTTAATTCTCATACAAAAACACCTCAAATTCCAGAGCTTCCTCTTAGGAACTTTGGAGGAACTTAATGAAAAGGTAGATTAGCTTCTAGAGAATAAACAGGTAGAGAATATTTAGTCTTCCCTTCATGAATTCATTGAATCAGAACAATTCTCTCTAGTGTTTCATTTCCCTATTCCCCACTCCCTATTGATCAATAGTTTTCATTGAGATTCCTTTTAACATCTGCATACATAGTTGTATGGTATTTTTGTTTTTTTTGTCACTCGTGGGGCCTGAACTCTGGGCCTGGGCACTGTCACTCAGCTCTTCAGTTCAAGGTTAGCACTCTATCATGTGAGCCACAGCACCACTTCTGGCTTTTTCTGCTTATGTGGTGCTGAGGAATTGATCCCAGGGCCTCATGTATGCAAGGCAAGCACTCTACCACTGAGCCACCTTCCCAGCCTCATTGTATGGGATTTTGAAATTATTATTTTTTCTTCCTTTTCCTCTCTCTTATTCTCAAGAACAGCCCCATATTTATACATATTTTATGTATATGTATATATCATTATGCAAATATGTATAGATCTTATATGTATACATTTTATTATATATTTTTATATATTATATTTTGTCTTATATAATGTGTTAGGTATATATTATTTTAATATATATGTTTAGCTCCCACAAATAAGTGAAAACATGATACCTGGCCTTTGGAGTGTGGCTTACAATGATCAACATGCCAATGCCACCCTTTTCCCTCTTAATGACATGAATTTTTTCTTTTTTATGCTAGTATAATATTTGGCTTTGTGGAACTGGTTTATTTTATTTTGTCTAAGGCCCTCAATATCCATATATTTTCCAGAAAATGAGATAATATTAAGTAATTTAATAATTTAAATAATTAAATATTAATTAGTTTACATATTAAATATAATTAATATCAGAGGATCACATCGTATGATAAAATCTTTACTGTATAAAATTTGATAAAAGTGAATAAACTCTAAACAGTAGCAAATTAACTGTAATGAATGGAACTCTAAAAAAGGGGAAAAAATTGGCACAAAAAATAGATTCAGAACAACGGAAGCCATTTTCCTCTCTAAAAAGAATTTTCTTTAACAAACTAGCAAGGTCCAGACATTAATGATAATATTCTTTATTTGTAAAAGAGAAAAGTTATATATTCATTCGTGAATGTAAAAAATCATTCTATGGATGCTAAAATGTCTGCACTTGGAATTTCCAATTAGACTGAAGGATTGTTCATTTAGCCTCTGGAAGTATAAAGGTTAAGGATAAAATTTGAAAGTCTTTACAAATCATCCTTCTGACTTGCTTCTACTTATTTTTGTTACTTATATGTGTTTATTTGTAATTAAATTTTGTGGTAAAGTTACAAACAATTTTAACTTATTTATATTTATTTAACACATTCTTTTTGAAACACGTTGGGCAAAGTTATGGGAGTGATTTGAAAATCATACAACATAATCCCTGCCCCATGCATTTCAATGATAATTTAGAGAAGTAAAACTCACATGGTAGGAACAATTTCAGACAATACCATATAAGAAAAATGTTTTTGAATTTTTTTAACACCAAGTAGGAAAAAGACATGCAACTTTAGTACAAACCTGACACATTTAATTCCAGAAGTTATCCAAAAAACTTTTTTAACACCAATAAGTAATTAAGATAACAGTTTTATGGCATTGTTAGGGAAAGAATGACAAAGAAAACTTAACTTTGAACATATTCACTACAGACAAAATCATTTCCACGTATTTTTCACCCTCATTGGTTGAATTAGTGGATCCCACTGAGGTGAATGGGCAATGTGTATATATGTGTGCACACACAGTAAAAAAGGGGCATTTACAATAGCAATCAATCATGTACGTTACCTGGGATTAGAATGTATAAAGTACATGAAGGTTGTTTTATACTATCACAGATAAAAATATTTGCTGAAACCCATTGCAGAAAACCTAAATAAATAGAAAGACTATGATGACTAAAGCTATTATGAAGCCCTACCATTAAATCTTCAATGACACACAACCATGCACACACACACACACACACACACACACACACACACACACACACAAACACACATACACACCAACACATACACCCACACTGAAGTAAAATCAGTAAGGAGCTATTTGTTCTCTCAGTTCTAAGACCCATTATAAAAGCTTTCATAAAGAAAGGTAGCTGATAGTAACACAGAGGAGAACTAAAAAGAACCATGGAGCAGAATTCATTTATCAGATTTTCAGAAATCTGATAGATGACAGCTTTGGCATTGCAAATTGTTTCAGCATTGAAAATTAATGGAACAACAATTAACTATTTAATAAATGGTGCCAGAATAATTGATTATTCATCTGGGATAAATGATTATGGACCATTACCTTATACCCTATTATTAAACTCAATCCCAAATGCATCAATATCTCCAGTAGAAAACAAAAACTCTAAATTAAAAAAAATGTAGGTAACAGAAAGGGCAGTGCAATAGTTGGATAAACTAAACGCATACAAAAATGAACAATCCCTGAGCCTTTCTATGATACCAGATCCAAGTTTTATTTTTATTAAGTTACGTAGCTGTTTAGGTCAGTATGTACTTTAATTCCCTAAAGTCATTCTAGTTGCTAAGGAGAACAGGATTACTCCACTTAAAGATGCAATTCTGGAAACCAGGATCTCTTAACGTCCAGTGTGGAAGAGAAAGTCATGAATTTCAACACTCTGAAGTTTCAGTTAAAAAACTTATGTGGGCCATGTGCCTGTGACTCACGCCTGTAATCCTAGCTACTCAGAGGCTGAGATCTGAGGATCTCGGTTCAAAGCCAGCCCAGGCAGTAAAAGCCTGTGACACTCTTATCTCCAATTAACCACCAGAAAACCAGAAGTGGAGCTGTGGCTCAAACAGTAGAGTGCTTGCTTTGAGCTGAAGAACTCATGTACAGCAGCCAGGCCCAGAGTTCAAGCTCCATGACCAACAAAAACAAACAAAACAAAACAAAATTTGTGGTATAAACTATCAAAAAAAACCCATAATATTACAATACAAAATAATCCTTGGGGGTAGCTTTGGAGGAAGAATACAAGATGTAACAGAACTGGTGCCCTTGGACCTACAAATGTTAAGTTTTGTTTAAGAGGTGGTTTACCCTCATTTAATATGTAACAGGACTTTTGTGTATAATATACAGCCACATGAACATGCATTAGAAATCACTTTAGTTATTCTTCTTATAACCTACTATTTTTCTAAGTTAGGAGACTACGTATAAGATCATTTTTGTTTTTCTAAGGAACCTGTAGAAGAGGAAAGCAAATGGGGTAATCCCAGAGAAGAGGCTAGAATGCATGGGAAAATTCTCAGGTTGCCTTGAAACAGAAGTGAGGCAGACAGGTGGTAAGAAGTGGGGTGGGGCAGGTGAAAAGATCAGATATTGTAAAGAAGTGAGTTTGGCAGGAAAAGAGGAAAAATTAGTGAGACTAAGTTCTTTTATGTTTAATATTTTCCTCTATACTCCATGAAAACTTTATTAAAGATTTGCATTATGCAACAATATTCTGGAGTCAGATTTGTGGGCCTCTCAAACATGTTACTGAACTGAAACAAGTCTAACATCTTATCCATATGAAATATTAAACTACAAAGACTATTCTTTGCTTGATATACACTTCAGTGTCAATAAATTATATAGTACATAGTTATAGTTTGTGTGAATTACAAATAAATGACTATAAAACACACTATAAGTCTTAAATAGTATCCTTGTGCTTATTTTTAAAAAGACAGAAAAAGCAAAACAAAATCCCTTTTGCACCTTTTTCAACAAATGTTATTTAGAAAATAGGATATTCTCATAGGAAATAATGAGTCATATCATTATCTATCATTATACACAAAATTAATTCACTGTTAAACAAAACACAAATATAAGAGCTAAAATTATAAAAGGTTTAAAAGAAATTATTGGCAAAAACAAGACTTTCATCATGTATACATATATATATATGTGTGTGTATATGTATACATAAGAATGATATTTGGGATATGGTATGGTACCTAAAATATATATAATAAAAGGAAAAAATAGTTAAATGTAACTTGATCAAAATTAAAATATTTTGTTTCTCAAATAACACTATCAATAGGATGAAAGGATAACCCATGAAATGGGAGAAAATATGTGTAGTCATAAATTTGATGAGGAATAAATGTCTAAGATACATAAGGAATACGTACAACTCCACACTAGCAACCAAAGCACAAATTAAATCACCTAAATGAAAATGAGCAAAAAAATTGAACATTTTTTTATTTCTTCAGATAAAGGTACAATTATGGGAAATTAGAATACTTAGCATTATAGAGTAAGGTGAGATTAGGGGAAAACAAGACTGAGATGGGTTAGATGTATCTGATCAATAGCATAGTGCCATCTAGAACACTTATATTTAATGTATGATTAGGTATCATTCACAGCTAATAGAAGAGCACATTGCTATAACACTCATTGTCCTTTTTTTGTTTGTTTGTTTTTGTCCATCGTGGGGCTTGAACTCTGGGTTTGGGCGCTGACCCTGCGCTCTTCAGCTCAAGGCAAGCGCTCTACAGCTTGAGCCACAGCACCACTTCCGGTTTTCTGGTGGTTACTTGGAAATAAGTCTCACCCACTTTCCTGTCTCGACTGACTTTGAACCGCGATCCTCAGATCCTCCTGAGTAGCTAGGATTCCAAACATGAGCCATTGGTGCCTGTCTATCCTGTTAAACAGAAAGATTCTTCAGTGTTCTTAGCACTCCTTCAAGACTGAATGAAATGGAGATTCTACATCATTTTTTAGGTATGACCGAACTTCCTGATGAATTTCTAAGATATTTCTGAGAATCTATTAAATCAGGATTGTACATAATTCTTACTGAATTGGGCACTAATATTTCCCGCTAAATTCTACATTGCTATATCTGTTAAGGAGCGTACTACTAGTTAATATGCCACTGCTGTTCTTCTAAGTGTAGAAAGCCTATTAAAAGAACACTAACAGGACTACTTTAAAGGGAATTTTTTTTAACAAGAGAATATTTCTTTCTGTCAGGTCAGTCTGAGCATGAGCCAGACTCACCATTCTCTGTCCTGTAGTTGGTTTTCCTTTATCTAATTACCTTATGGCAGCTTATGAGTGTGTTCAGAAAGTTATCTTGATCTCCTGAAAATTTCTATTGCTTATGTTAAACTTCTACCATCTCTGCATAGGTTTTTTTTTTTCCTTTTGGTATGACCACATGTTAGATGTCAGTTTATGCTTAGTTTGAACTCTCATTAAAGAAATGACTGGGTCTTAAAGACAAGTGAGGGATTCTGAAACTAAGTAATACAACTGACTTCAGACATTCCCTATAGCATGTATATAGAGGCAAACAAAGTTCTCAAATAATATTTAATATTAGTTAATAATAATGTTATTTGCTAATATATCCCCAAACGTATTTATATTATAATTATAGAAATGGGTCTAAGCCTAGTATTAACAATAAATACTGTGAAAGGAAAATCATTGAAAATACTTCTCTGGAATATTTGAATGCTTTTTCTTCTATTATTTACATAGTTAAAATGTTTAGCTTGAAATCATGAGATATTTGGTGTTTTCTTCCAAATGTGTTAGAAGAAGGTAATTCATGCAACAATCTATTTGAAGAGACAACTGTTTTCTTAGATGATTAGCTTTTCACATCTCTTGCTACTCTATGAAGGGAAGGCAAATAGAACACTAGTGTGAACAGCCAGTTGGCTTTGTGTAGATCTTCCCTCTACTTTGTTTTTTCTGTACAAAAGGAAAAAGAAATGATCAAACATATGAAGTATGATCTCTGGTGAAACCTGCCTGGAGTGCATTTTGTGAAAATTTGTTTTGTGCTGTTAGAGCAGCAGCATTTTCTGTGAACTCTCTGGTCTCCTATTATCTCTCCACTGTTAAGGTCAAGCTATGGTTGGTGGAAGCTCAGAGTTCTGTTAGACTCTGGTAAACCTGTTGGAAGTCCTATTTGGGTGCTATGAACTCAAGCTTGAATAGTAGAATCACTAACTCTGATTTACCAAAATGTTTTCTAGGTTTCCTTTTATTCTATACTCTGCTGCTACTTATTTTCAGTAATTTATAGATGCTTTGTCTAAGTCTTCAAGATTTAAAAATAAAGACACAATTAATAAAAGGGAGAAACAAGTTTTAAAATTAAATTGATTTTGGTAGTCATATACAGAGACATTCTGAAAACATTTAATATACTATCTACTACAGAAATAATGCTTTAAGAGCATTTATCTAGTCATTAAGGAAATGCCTAATTTCTTATATAATTAAATGATAAAAGGCAATCTTTATAGAACCAAAATATGTGCTTCAATTTGCAGTAGAAAATCAAACATCTATTTGTGTGATCCATACAGATTTTATGAGTGATAAATAGTGCTCCAGTCATATCGATTGTTTAGAGATCCAATTCAGTCAGTAAAGCTACTGCTGTAAGCTACGTGCATAACAAAAGCTCAGAGGATGCACTTGATTCATAGTGATTGATAGATTTCTGAATGCCCTAGTCCATTTTTATCTGTGGGATATACACATGTATATTTTGAAAATTGTCAATCGATGGTCTTGCTTCAGTACCTTCATATTTATAAATCCAGATATAAATATCATGAGATTAAAAAAATCAAGCTGCCAGAATTATTATCTATGTTCAGAAATTCCACCATAATGAATTTCTATTGCATTTCTTTCCATTTCTTTCTAAATACAGAGAATGCAGAAAGCATGACTTGAACTCTTAAACTTTGAACACCAGTATATCAAAAGAAAAATGGCAGATAAGAGTAAATCAATGGTGAACATTCAGCTTAAAAAATGCTTATAACCTTTGTTTTCTTAACAGGGACAGCTATTTCCTGTTTCACTTTTCTGTACACAGAAAATATAGTATAAAATGTAGAGCTCAAGGATCATCTACATTCAAAGGCCATGAAAGAGCAAAAAATGTGAATGGAAGATAATATGAATGGAATATTGCTGTATAGGGTGATATCAAACTCAACCCAAAGTGCTCAGAAAGTCTTCAGCAACAAACAAACACACATCACCAACAGAAGCTTGAGTATAGGGTTCTACATGGTCTTCTGTCTTCTGGTGCCAGATTGTGAGCACTGATCTCAATGTTAAAGATGTCTTAGAAATGGCTTTTAAATATATGTTATGTGTCATGCCAATAAGATTTTGTTATCTTCAAGGAAATCTGGCATGATTTATTCACTATTGTATCTCTCCAGCTGCTTTGTGCATAGTACACGAATAATCTGCACATTAATTATTTCATAATCTAATCATTAAATAGAATTGTATAATTAGATTTATTTATACAGCTTCAGTTTTGGAAGCTAATTAATTGCTATCCCCTCTTGCACTACAAGAATAGAGTTTTCAGAGTATAAAAGTATATACCATGGTTCAATATATTTTGTTGAGCTCTTTAAAGGATGGGGCAGTTTGCTGGAATAATCTCCCAAGGGGTGGAAGATAGATATCACTAGAACCTAGGAAATAAAGTGACAGACATCAGTGATAATGGGAAGGGCAGTTCCTCTACTGAGCTGGTTGAGCCTATCATAATCAAAATAAACATTTTAGAACTTCATAATCTTAAAAAAAATCAACAAAAGGAGTGCTCAGTGAAGAAAATAGTAAATTTTGGCATTTAAGAAAATCTCTGTTAAGTTACTGGCTAGTCATTTAACCAATGAATGAAGAATTTAATAGCAACCTATGACAAAAATAATTTAGAAAATTCACTGAACAAAAGGATGACATTAAAACTAGTAGAAAAAAAATCAACCCTGGGGAATCTTACCCATATAGCAATATATTAATAATATAATATGTAACATTGTGTTATATATCATTACTTACTGTAAAATATTAGCAGTAACATTATATAATATATTATTATAATTGTTATATTAATAATTTTACAATATATGATATAGTGATATATTCTTTTATTGTTTTTATTTCATTATCATGTTAAAATAATTAGAATATACAATAAGAGGTTAATAAAGAACAATATGAGTCATGAAGATGAATAGAAATACAAATGGGAATACATTTGTAATTGTCAGTAACAAAACATATTGGAACAAATAGTCCCTGAGGATATTCAACCATTGGATTTATTATAAAAATATGTAATATTTGTTGCCTGGTACTTAAAATATTAGTTTTTTTGATAAAGTTAGTTCTCCAGCAATAAAGATTCTATTCATTCATTTACTCTAAAATTCCAAGTAAAACAATACATTTTTTTTTTTTTTTTTTTTTTTGTCGGCCGTGGGGCTTGAACTCTGGGCCTGGGCGCTGTCCCTCAGCTCTTCAGCTCAAGGCGAGCGCTCTACCACTTGAGCTACAGCACCACTTCCGGTTTTCTGGTGGTTTATTGGAGATAGGAGTCTCACGGTCTCTCCTGCCCGGGCTGGCTTTGAACCGCGATCCTCAGATCTCAGCCTCCTGAGTAGCTAGGATTACAGGCGTGAGCCACCAGCGCCCGGCAACAATACATATTTTTAAAATATTTTTTCTTAAAAATAATATTTACTTGGATAGCTCAAGGGAAATCAAAGTCTAAGATCCTAATATCAAATTTACTGTTGGAATTCTACATCTCTGCCAACTTCACTAAACACATACTAACACCATTGTAATTGAGCGAAGCTTCAGGGTTCATGTGCCCCCAAATTTATGAGTTCTAACAAGAAATAAAGAATTTTCTTGGATTATCTTACAGAGGTAAAGGTTGATATGATTATTTCTTCTTATAGAAGAACATGTAGAGTGTACTTTTCCTTTCTAGCACTGTTCAGTTAGTCTGAGCATTGATTTATAAAACTTAGTTCTGCTACAACAGTTTAACTAGTATAAGATGAAATATGCTTGATAAGAAATGTACTCATTACCTTGCTCATGAAACTGTAACCCTCAATAAAAAAACTTATTTAAAAAGATGAACTATGAATAAGATAAAATGAATAACATGAAAACATCTGTTTAGCAGACTTTTCTTACTCAATTTGTTGTAGCATGCTTGGTCTTGCTGTTTCTTCTGTGATTTCAAATTTTTTCTTTCAATTCAAGTAAAATTTTTGATGCAGAATTCATAAATAAAACAAAAAGAAAATATGGTTCAATATTTTCACCTGCCAGATATTGTAGTGTCTAGTTTTCTCCATGTGTAGTAAGAACAAAACCAGTAAGATGAGATGCTAATCAGAACAATCTATTCATTTATGTGGATAATCCAGTGTTTTTAATCAGTAATACTACTTTAGTATTACTTTATTATTAATACTAAAGAATACTAAAGTAATGTTTATTTATTGAGTGCCTGACTTTAATTGTTAAGTGTTATAATGTGGGCCTTAGGGTTTAAGTGATGTGAATTTTTGTCTCCTCAAGATTCATATCCTGACAGTTCAACACACAATAACTCAAAATGCAAGACAATTTGGAGACAAGATCATTAACGAGAATCTAACTAAAATAAACCTTTTAGGGAAAGCTATAATACAAATTGAGTAGTGCCCTTTTTATAATAAGAGATATGGTTTTATAGGAGTAACTGAGTAGTAAGATTTATACACACAAGATTATGTGGAAAGATAGAAAGGGGTGGCATCTCCCAAATAAACTGATCAAACAACTCTACCAACACCTATATTTTAGATTTTGCCTCCCAGGGCTGTGACAAAATAAATTTGTGTTGTTTAAACTCCTCGAGATATTTGTTTATGCAAGAGTGTTTGCTTCCACTTTCAAAGTCATTCGTTGACAGTAACTTGGAAACTCAATAAAATGGATTTGTACTGGGTGCCTGTGGGCTCATGCTTGTAATCCTAACTACTCAAGAGGCTCAGATCTGAGGGTCTGTGAGACTTTTATCTTTTATCTCCACGTAAGCACCTAATAGCCAGAAATGGAGCTGTGGCTCAAGTGGTATAGCGCTAGCTTTGAACTCCGTGCTCAGACGCTGAGTTCAAGACCCAGAGCCAGCAAACAAATAATTATTAAGAGGATTTTTATCCTGGCTTTTTCATTTACTATGTGCACAACCTTCATACACACTACATTCTCTTCCTGAACTCCAATTTCTATAGAGTAAACATGAATCATACCTGTAAAACTACATATGCAAAGTTTAACCGTGGTTACAAATAGAAATTACTCATCCTTCAAGGGATATCTCGTGAACTTTATCCTGTTGAATTCCTTTTTTTAAAAAAATGTGGTAAGAAGCATATAATATGTAAGTTTTCATTTTAACCACTTTTTTAAAGGTACAGTTTGGTGGTGTTAAATTTTGCATTTTTAAAATTTGTGGTGAAGATTGAAATGGTAGAAGAAGAATCTTATCTTCTTTCACTGTGCCTTCTGGACACAGGTAGAGAAGATTTTTGAGGCAGAAGATTCTACAACATTGCTTTCAGATTGTTTTAAATAATTGGTTCGGGTTTATAAATCCCCGGCGACTTCAGTGGCCACCTTCTTTACAGTTCAGGAAATGAGAAGACATAAACCCAGCTCTGCTCAAGGCACAAACTTGCATTGCTTACTTCTGTTAACCTCTTTAGGCTTTTCTTCATTGGCTTAAAGGAAATCATTCTCTAGACCTTAAAAAAGGAAAATCAACTCAACAGTACTTTGAGAGTTCCTAGTTTCAAACATATTACATAAGCTGCCTCACCAGCTTCATTCCATAGAGCAAGACAGAAATATACATGCAACTTACACCAAAGAAAGGGGAAGATGTATACTGACACAGTGAAGGTGTCAGTCTGCCGAGGCCTTAACCCATTCTACTTTATACTCACAAACTGCTGTCAGTCATTTCATTTTAAGAAATTGAGCTAAAACTTTTTTTTTACAGATAAGTGAATGATGAATAGATTAGACAGTGAAACTCTGTCAGCTATAAATCACTGAGTCTACCTGTAGGTGTGCCTTTCACTTGCTAATATTAAAGTTTCTTGAGCAAGTTCAATCAAAACTGACAGAAATGCCACAGGGCACTAAAGTGCTTTATTTGTTCACTTTTTTTGCAATGTACACAAATTTCTCTGTGCATCATGTTGCAGAAACTGTCTTCAAATGTTGTCTTTCTCTTTCCCATACATTCTATTATCTTAATATCTCCAATTTCCTTTACACATTTCTTAGTTTAGAGGAAGTGTTTTGAGTATATTAGTAATAACGTAATAATGAGAAAGTCCTACTCACTATGGCTACAGTGTTAGTTGATAGAGAAATCCACTTATTTCTATGCTCCAACAGAAACATTTTTAATAAATTTTTTATTGTAAATATACTGTACAGAGGTGTTACATTTACATGAGCAAGGTAATGAGTACATTTCCTATCAAGAATTGCTGCCTCCTCCTTTGATTTTCCCTTACCATCCCTTTCCCCCCATCTCCACAACTGCACTCCTCCCCTGCCTAAATTGTAAAGTTCGTTTTTCAACATAGTGCCTTGTACATATTGTTACAATGGGTCAACCTGTGTCCCTATTTAAACATTTTGTTTTTCCCGTTCTCCTCCCCAAATTAGACCAACATCAAATACAGTAAAAACAAGGGTTATACTGGGGGAGGAACATACAAAGGAACAAAAATTCACATGGTACATTATAAATATATTAGAAACAATAGCAAAAAAGAAAAAAAACACTTGTATCCCTATCTTGGGGTTCATTTTGCTTAATATCACCTTAGATGGTCATATATGTACATAGCTTTTGACATTTTCTGCTTCTCCCAGACATATACTAGTTACTGCAAATATGGGAAACCATGGGACCTATGTTTCTTTGGGCCTGGCTTCCTTCACTTAATATAATTTTTTCCAAGTCTTTCCATTTCCTAACAAATGGGGCAATGTCATTCTTTCTGATGGAGGCATAGAATTCCATTGTGTATACATACCACATTTTCTTGATCCATTCATCTACTGAGGGGCATCTGAGTTGATTCCATATCTTAGCTATGGTAAATAATGCTGGAATAAACATAGTTGTGCTGGGAGCTTTAGTATGGTCTTGTTTGTGATCTTTTGGGTAAATGCCTAAAAGTGGGATTGGGGATCCTAGGGGAACTCTATGTGGACTCTTTGAGGAACCTCCATAATGCTTTACCGAGTGGTTGAACAAGTTTTCACTCCCACCAACAGTGCAGTAGGGTTCCCTTCTGGCCACATCCCCTCCAGCATTTGTTTTTATTAGAGTTCTTGATTATATTCATTCTAACTGGGGTGAGGTGGAATCTCAAAGTTTTCTTGATTTGCATTTCTTTCATGGCTAGAGAAGTTGAGCATTTCTTCATGTGTCTCTTGACCATACTTACTTTCTCTTCAGAGAAGTTTCTCTTTAAGTCTTTAGCCCACTTATTTATCAGGTGGTTGTTTCCTTGAGAATTTGTTGTTGTGGGATTTAATTTTTTGAGTTCCAAGTATATTTTAGATAGGAGACCTTTGTCCATTGTATGGATAGTGAAGATCTTCTCCCAATCCATGGGCTTTCTATTGATCTTGCTAGCTATGTCCTTTGCCATGCAGAAGCTCTGCAGCTTCATGTAGTCCCATTTATCCAACCTTTCTTTGAATTTATTGTGTTTCCAACAGAAACAATTTTATCATGTAAGTTTGAAAAGGCTACCTTCATAGGAAATTCAGCTAAGTCATTTTCAAGTATTTTCCCATGAAGTAGGGCCAGAAAACTAGGAACCAATTCAATGGCAATGAAATAAGAATCTTTCCTTCCACACTAAACTTTGATTTCAGAGGACCTCAAAAGAGTGTAAAATGCTGTGATTGTTAGTCGTAAAGTAACTGTAAAATTGTTATGAACATAATCTAGGAAATATCTATAATTCTACTGATTGATCCATCAATTGATAGGTACATTAATAGATTCCCTTTAGATATAGTTCCAAAGAGGACATTCCTAGAGATCCATGGTTATCATCAAAGGCAAAGTTATAGCAGAGCTATGATTATGGCTAAACAAATTTTGTCGAATTTGAGCATTTGATCATCCCTGTCCAGGGGACAGTTATTTGGGACCATTGTGAATTTCTTTCTCTGTTCCTGATTAAATAGGTGTTTTTAAGTTCTTCTGTTAATTTTCTATCACTGTGCATATCATGGTTGGTATCTTGTGATAAATATAATTTATTCTGCAGGATGATACAAATGAATAGTCACCTGTGAACTTACTGGAGGGATCTTAGACAAGAGCAGGATAAACATACTTGGATAGGACTTTAGGAGTATATTACCTAAGTGATTGGTTTTTTAAGTGTGGAAATAAGAGTTCACATGTACATTTAAGTGGAAAAAAAGAGAAATGGATAACAGAAAACCCAACTACCTGAGTCTAGCCACTCTCTTTCTTTTTTATTTTTTAAAAGTTTTTTAATTTTTTATTGTGAAAATACTGTACAGAGGTGTTACAATTACATGGGCAAGATAATGAGTACATTTCTTACCAAGCATTGTATCCTCCTCCTTTGTTTCTCCTTCCCATCCCTTCCCATCCTCCCCCAGACACCACACCCAATCCTCCCGGCCCTGCTCCCCCCCACCAAAGTTGTAAAGTTTGTTTTCGACATAAGGACTTGTACATCTCATTGTTGCAATGGGTCCACCTGTATCCCTATTTAAACGACTTGTTTTTCTCCTTCCCCTCCACAAATTATACCAACATCAAATACAGTGAAAGCATGGGTTATACTGTGGGGGAGGGACATACATAGCAACAAAGAAATAATCTTATAAATGTGTTAGAAACAATCTCATGAAAGAAAAAAAACATTTGAATACATAACATAGGGTTAATTTCCCTAACATCACCTTATCTGATCTTTTCTGCTTGAATCAGACATATACTAGATATTGCAAATAAGGGAAACCATGGGACCTATGTTTCTTTGGGCCTGGTTTACTTCACTTAATATAATTTTTTCCAAGCCTTTCCATTTCCTAACAAATGGGGCAATGTCATTCTTTCTGATGGAGGCATAGAATTCCATTGTGTATATATACCACATTTTCTTGATCCATTCATCTACTGAGGAGCATTTGGGTTGGTTCCATATCTTAGCTATAGTAAATAATGCTGCAATAAACATAGTTGTGCTGGTAGCTTTAGTGTGGTCTTGTTTGTAAACATTTGGGTAAATGCCCAAAAGTGGGATTGCTGGGTCATAGGGGAGCTCTATGTGGAGTCTTCTGAGGAACCTCCATACTACTTTCCAAAGTGGTTGAACCAGTTTATACTCCCACCAACAATGAAGTAAGGTTCCCTCTGTCCACATCCCCTCCAGCATCTGTTGTTACTAGAGTTCTTGATTCTAGCCATTCTAACTGGAGTAAGGTGGTATCTCAATGTTGTTTTGATTTGCATTTCTTTTATGGCTAGGGATGTTGAGCATTTCTTCATGTGTCTATTGGCCATCCTTCTTTCCTCTTCAGAGAAGTTTCTCTTTAAGTCTTTAGCACACTTATTTATTGGGCAGTTGTTTCTTTGAAGATTTGTTGTTGGGGGATTTAATTTTTTGACTTCACTATATGTTTTAGATATGAGATCCTTGTCCGTTGTATGGCTAGTGAAGATCTTCTCCCAATCCATGGGCTTTCTATTGATCTTGCTAGTTATGTCCTTTGCCATGCAGAAGCTCTGCAATTTCATGCAATACCATTTGTCCAACCTTTCTTTGATTTGTTGTGGTTCGAGGTCTCTATTAAGAAAATTTCAGCCTGTGCCAAGGAGACCTAGGGTTTCTCGTATTCCATCCTGCAATGTTTTCACAGTGTCTGCTTTGACTCTGAGGTCTTTGATCCATTTGGAGTTGATTCCGGTGCAGGGTGATATATAAGGATCTAGATTTAATTTTGCCAGCACCATTTACTGAAGAGGCTATTTTTCTTTCATTCTATTTTTTTAGCTCCCTTATCAAAGATTAGATTAGCCACTCTTTTTCTTGTAGAATGTTTTAGACCATAAAAATATTTATGCATTGATCTAGAAAAATGTTCATAAGCTTACTTTTCTATTGTAGCATTAGGTAACCATTGAACACCTGGGATGAGTTTACTGGGAATATGGAACTAATTTTTAATTTGTATGTAATTTTATTTGATTCGTGCCTGTTTAATTGAATAGCACACTTTTATTTCAATGGATTTTTTTTTGGTGTAGTGGGCATATGGTTACCTAGAAAAGAGTGCTATCTCCATGTATATTATGGTGAGCTACAAAGGATAAGGATAAATAAAAGTTTTGCAAATTCCAGATTATCTAGTTTAGAACATGGTGTGTTCCTCTTCTTTCTTCTTTTCTTTATAGCTAAATAGAATATAGACACCTGGCTTACTTTTCATCTTATGAATTAGTATATCATTTTGAGCGATGATAGAAACACAATTTAGGCTTAGCTATGGCACAAATTCTTGAAGGTTCACATTTATTTTCTTACTAATTGTAAGGAATGCATACATATCATTTTCTTTTTTTTCAAAATATTCTTCCTGTGATATTTCTATATTTTCTGAATCTAAGGCTCTTAAAATTTCTCAACCATGTTGTTTTGACTACTCTATCTTTATTTTTTTCTTTCCTGAATTTTTAAATATCGAATAAAACATGAGTTCAGACCTTTATTTCCATGTTAACTTCACTGACATATTTCAATGTTAATATGTGTGAGATGTATACTGAGTGATTTTCAATGATTATCCTCCCATATTATATTATTATTATTATTATTTACATATATTTGCATACTTTGGCATTCAAATAGAAATTTCAGAACTTATGCTTGAGACTTGTCTCCTTGGTTTTCTGCTAAAATTGTTAGATCTCTTGTTTATTTTATAATTATCTTTTTCTCTGTTCTAAATAGTTCCTCTTATCCTTTCAATATAATTCAATGAGCATGCTTGAAGAGTCTTGTATGTCTAAATTTAATAGTAAATTTAAGAAAGTATTTTTGTGGTGCTAGAGATCAACCTCAAGCACTCTATTGATGAGTTAAGTCCTCAAACCTGTTTTTGAAGCAGTGTCTTACTTTGCTTTCTGTATGCCATACAATAATTTTATCATTGAGCTGGATCAGAATTGTAAGTTTCAGTTTTCTGCTTTGGCTCTCCTGTTTTTATGATACTTATTCTAGTATGTTCTGTAAATGTGAATTCTGAGGTGAAGATGTTAAGCAGATTTTTCAAAAGTCATTGGAGTTGACTTTATTCTGTGTTGATTTACTGTATCACAGGAAAGATATCAAATTAAGTATATTTATCAATTGGGCTTTTCCTATACTAAATTGTTGGTCTTGGCTCATGTTAGACTCAAAGATGTATTTCTTCTGATAACTAGTAATATATATATATATGAGTTATTGATTATTAATATCTGCAAAGACTTAAAATCGGGGCTGGGAAGGTGGCTCAGTGGTAGAGCGCTTGCCTTGCATGCATGAGGCCCTGGATTCGATTCCCCAGCACCACATAAGCAAAAAGAAAAAAAGCCGGAAGTGGTGCTGTGGCTCAAGTGGTAGAGTGTTAGCCTTGAGCTGAAGAGCTGAGGGACAGCGCCCAGGCCCAGAGTTCAGGCCCCACGACTGGACCCCGCAAAAAATTTTTTAAAAAAATAAATTTAAAAAAAAAGACTTAAAATTGTCATCAACTTAAACTTCACCATGTCAGTAGTGTGACCACTCTCCTTTGCATTTCACACCTCCTAATATTTCTCTTTATTTTTTCTTTTCTTTTTTGTACTGGGCCTGGGGCTTGAACTCAGGTCCTAGATGCTGTCCCAGAGCTTGTTAGCTCACAAGTAGTGCTTTACAGCTTCAGCCACAGCTTCACATCTGGCTTTTTTGATAGTTACTTAGAAATAAGAGTCTTATATTTTCCTGCCTCAACTGCCTTCAAACTGTGATCTTCGGACCTCAGTCTCCTGAGTAGCTAGGATTATAAGTGTAAGCCACCAGAAACCAGGTTTGAAAATTTTCTCTTTTTAAGTGAAAAAAAAATTATTTCAAGATTTCAGATGAAAATTAGCTTTGTCTTTTTTCATGTTTC